>NC_089505.1:220872590-221475473 GCF_036850995.1 Saccopteryx leptura | reverse complement strand
CGAGGGTGGAGCAGCTGCTTTTCCCCAGGCTGATGCCACTCAGGGGATTTCTCCACCTAAAAAAGATGGTGACTAGGCCCTGGCCGGTTGGCTCAGCAGTAGAGCGTTGGCCTGGCGTGCGGGGGACCCGGGTTCGAATCCCGGCCAGGGCACATAGGAGAAGCGCTCATTTGCTTCTCCACCCCCCCTCCTTCCTCTCTGTCTCTCTCTTCCCCTCCTGCAGCCAGGGCTCCATTGGAGCAAAGATGGCCCGGGCGCTGGGGATGGCTCCTTGGCCTCTGCCCCAGGCGCTGGAGTGGCTCTGGTCATGGTGGAGCAACGCCCTGGAGGGGCAGAGCATCACCCCCTGGTGGGCAGAGCGTCGCCCCTGGTGGGCGTGCCGGGTGGATCCTGGAAGGGCGCATGCGGGAGTCTGTCTGACTGTCTCTCCCGTTTCCAGCTTCAGAAAAATACAAAAAAAAAGATGGTGACTACAGTACTGGAGAATGATTCTGATGGCCATCCTCCAGTGTCTCTCCCTGGTCCTCCTCCCACAACTCTAGTCCTCTCAGCTCTCCCCCTCCAGAGCCCTGTGTAAGTGGCTGTGAACAAGGTTTTCTGCCTGGGGCCCTTTAAAACGGAGTCTGTGTCCGAGAGGTGTGTCTCTTTCTCGCAGATAGAAACCTGGCTCTTTTCACGGCTGAATGCTGTCTGGGCACCTCTTTTATGCTCTTGGGCTCTAGGCTGGGGATCTGGGCCTGGCATTGAGGACCCACACCTCTCAGGGCAACCCACCCCTTCATGAGAGTCCTTCCAGGCTGCCGCTCACTCCTGGGAGCGGGGCAACCCTTTCTGCATCTCTGCCCTTCCTACCAGTCTCGGTGTGGTATCTTCTGTGATCCTTGGTTATATTATAGAGTCCTCTTAGTTTAGTCCAAAGTTTGTATTTCAAGATGATTGTTCTTAAATTAAGTTGTAATCCAGTTTAGTCCAGGGAGGTGGCAGTTGGAACGTCTGCCTACTCCGTCGCCATCTTTCTTCCTTTGTCACAAAGGTTTGATGCTTTGAATCCCTTTGCTAGTACACAGGCCTGGGAATACTCATAGCAGAGTCCTTGATCTTTATAAAATATGTGTTCTGTCACACAATGGAAAATATAATTGCAAATAAAGGAATGATTCTTTTTGTTGGAGAAAATTTTTTTTTTCTTTCATTTTTCTGAAGCTGGAAACAGGGAGAGACAGTCAGACAGACTCCCGCATGCGCCCAACTGGGATCCACCCGGCACGCCCACCAGGGGCGACGCTCTGCCCACCAGGGGGCGATGCTCTGCCCATCCTGGGCGTCTCCATGTTGCGACCAGAGCCACTCTAGCGCCTGAGGCAGAGGCCACAGAGCCATCCCCAGCGCCCGGGCCATCTTTGCTCCAATGGAGCCTTGGCTGAGGGAGGGGAAGAGAGAGACAGAGAGGAAAGCGCGGCGGAGGGGTGGAGAAGCAAATGGGCGCTTCTCCTGTGTGCCCTGGCCGGGAATCGAACCCGGGTCCTCCGCACGCTAGGCCGACGCTCTACCGCTGAGCCAACCAGCCAGGGCGAGAAAATTTTTTTTGACAATGTGGCTTTACTTGTAATAATGTCACATCAAATATTCATAGGATCTTAGAACAAGGAGTGGACCTTAAATATTAAGTTGAGGCTGGCTTTGAAAATGTCTCCTTGACCTCCAGCTGTTGTGGACGAATTTCTCAACCTCTCTAAATCTCAGTTTCCACAGTTTCATGTAGAAAATTATAGAAATGACTACTGAAGGCTCATGATAAGGACTAACTAAATGAAGTACCATGAGCTATCTAGCATGTAACAGATGACCAACACTGTCACTATTGTAATAATGATTATCGTTACAGAAAAGGAAACTGAGGCCCATTAATGAACCTGTCCACGATAATAGCAGGGCAGAGGCATGACTCACCAAGCCAGGATTTCATCTTTTGTTTTATCTTTAGGTCCATTTAACTTAAAATCTTATATGTCTGCAGTGTTTTATTTGGCAGGGTGCTCTTATAATTATTGTAGTAATCTTAAAATAATGTCAAGGCTAAAGAATTCCAATACCACTGCTCTACCTAAATGATAACATAGATCAATTCAGTGACACTGTAAGAGGTGAGTCAAATGATTACTCAAAAGGGTTTCACTAAAATGTTATTAGCCATAGCTTGAACTTCCCTGAAGTCATATACGCAAGCCTAAGCACTTTACATGGGTCAAGGTAGACCAGGTCATATGTGACAACAAACAACTTCAAGATCTAAATGACTTAAAACAAGAGATTTATGCCTGGTCTGTGGTGGCGCAGTGGATAAAGCATCAACCTGGACACAACACTGAGGCTGCTGGTTCAAAACCCTGGGCTTGCTTGGCCACGGCACATATGGGAGTTGATGCTTCCTGCTCCTCCCCCTTCTCTCTCCCCTATCTAAAAAAACAAAACAACACACACACACACACACACACACACACACACACACACACACACACACGCACACACACACACAAGGTTTGTTTCTGTCTTCCAGTTTGTTCATCTAGGTCCTTGTCTGATGTGGTAACCTGGGTCACTGTAGCCAAGTTAAAAGAGGGTTCCTGGGGGGATGGGGACAGGGTCTAAGAAAAGCAATTAAATTATCCAATAGGAACTGACATTTCATCATTTCCACTCACAACTTATTGGTCAGAACCAGTCCTATGACCACACCCAGCTTCAAGGGACTGGGGAAATATAACCCTTCCTTTGTCTGGAAGGAGAGAGGTGGATGGGACTATTTAATGACAACCAAAGTTTTTAACTTATTTTTTTCTTGGAAAATAAGAAACAGCAGCTTGAGAAAAGATGTTGGAAACTGGTTTTAGTTTCTCATGAATTATTGAGTTGTAAAAAACAAATTTCAGTTTTTATCACTTATACTATTTTTATGTGTTCATTGAATATATTTTACAGTGATATAGTACCAATGAAATATGAATGCTTTTATTTTTTATTTAGTTAATTGTGTTTACATAGATTCTAGGGTCACCCCGAATATATCCCCCGTCCCCCATATTTCCCTCAACATCTCTTTTGCCTCCTCCCTACAGCACCCTCCCCCCTTCCCTTCAGGTTTATCCCATCCTATCATCTCCTTTCCCTCTGTCTTCTTTTCCTCTGATCCCTTTGATCCCTCCTCTGTCTCCATTCCGTTCCTCAGTCATAAAAAAGAAGGAAATACTACCTTTGCAACAACATGGATGGACCTGGAAACTATTATGTTAAGTGAAATAAGCCAGGCAGAGAAAGAAAAATATCATATGACCTCACTCATTTGAGAAATCCAAGGCACAATGAGAACTGAGGAAAAATGAATGCTTTTAAAAGCAGTAGGGGGTATCTGAATCTTTATTTTATTTATTTATTTTTTTTTTTTCTGAAGCTGGAAACGGGGAGAGACAGTCAGACAGACTCCCGCATGCGCCCTTCCGGGATCCACCTGGCACGCCCACCAGGGGCGACGCTCTGCCCACCAGGGGGCGATGCTCTGCCCCTCTAGGGGCGTCGCTCTGCTGCGACCAGAGCCACTCTAGTGCCTGGGGCAGAGGCCAAGGAGCCATCCCCAGCACCCGGGCCATCCCCACTCCAATGGAGCCTTGGCTGCGGGAGGGAAGAGAGAGACAGAGAGGAAGGAGGGGAGGGGGTGGAGAAGCAAATGGGCACCTCTCCTATGTGCCCTGGCCGGGAATCAAACCCGGGTCCCCCGCACGCCAGGCCGATGCTCCACCGCTGAGCCAACCGGCCAGGGCCTGAATCTTTATTTTTATTTATTTACTTATTTATTTATTTGAAAGAGAGAGAAACAGGAAGGGAGAGGGGAGAAGCATCAACTCATAGTTGCATCACTTTGTTGTTCATTGATGGCTTCTCACACGTGTCTTGACCAGGGGACTCAAGCCGAGCCAGTGACCCCTTGCTTAAGCTAGCGACCTTGGACTCAGGCCAGCAACCTTGAGCTTCAATTCAGTGACCTTTGGGCTCACATCTGTGATTATGGGATCATGTCAATGATCCCAAGCTCAAACTGGTGACCCTGAACTTAAGCTGGCAAGCCTGTGTTCAAACCAGATGAGCCTGTGCTCAAGCCAGCGACCCCAGGGTTCCAAACTCAGCATCCCAGGTTGGTGCTTTATCCACTGTGCTACCACCAGTCAGGCTAGGAGGGGTCTTTGAATATTAATTTTGAGTTTGTATGTTAAAAGAATAATAACAGGGAGTATCTGAATACTGGCTTGATTTTTGATGAGGAATTGTTAATTATCATGTCTGTAATAATGGTTACTATTGATTTTTTAATCGAAACTTTATCTTTTAGAAATGCATACTGAAATATTTATGAATTAAATATGAAGGGCCTGACCAGGTGATGGCGCAGTGGATAGAGCATCAAACTGGAATGCAGAGGACCCAGGTTCAAAACCCTGAGGTCACTGGCAGCCGGCTTGAGCACAGGCTCATCTGGTTTGAGCAAGGCTCACCAGCTTGAGCCCAAGGTTGCTGGCTTGAGCAAGGGGTCATTCAGTCTGTGGTAGCCCCCCAGTCAAGGCATATCTGAGAAAGCAATCAATGAACAACTAAGGTGCCGCAGTGAAGAACTGATGCTTCTCATCTCTCTCCCTTCCTATCTGTATGTCCCTCTCTCTGTCTCTGTCACCAAAAAAAATATGATGGGATTTGCTTCAAAATTTACAGGGTATGTGGGGGCAATGGGTAGGGTTATAGATGAAAGATTAGCCACAAATTGATTGATGCATGGAGGTTCTTTATTGCAGTCTCTACTTTTAGGTATGCTTGGTATTTTCTATAATAAAAGGTCACAATGTCCTTAGAAGGGCAAAAGGGATATATATTAGGCTCAGCTTTTAGGGACATTGTCAACAGCCCCTTCACAGAGTCAGTCTGGTAAGAAATACCTGACCCCAGAACAGAGGCGCATTTACCGGCGGGCACACCAGGTGTGCACCCTGGGCCCCGACTTCTGAAGGGCCCCGCAAAACCCCAACTTTACACTTTTTTCTAATGACACCAAGTTTGGTTTCATATGTGCAATTTTAACATTAATAGTACATAATATTTTTTATTTATTTAAGAATATGGATAACATGTATTTTTATTTTCCCTGTCTCTCTCTTTTTTTAAAGAGGCCCTATATTTTCTTCTGTGCCTGGGGCCTCAACGGATCTTAATCCGACTCTGCCCCAGAACCACGCTGATTCTGCTATACCACACCAGCAACACAGGTCCCCTAGGCTTTGACACAATGTCTCATGCTAATTTGATCTGACTGGTGGAACCCAAGCCAAATATTTGTATTGTGGTGGGAAGGGAGGTTGGGGATTGATCTAACTTCTACAGTTGAGGGTAAATTCCCAATTCGGGAAATCATCAAATATAGAGAGAGTGCTTAGAAGATTTTGGATAGGCATAAATGACAGATGAAGACCTTAGCTCTTGATTGCCAACACATTAGGCTTCCCCTCTAAGATGATTGTTTTAATTATTAATTTTGAAGTAATTGTATTTACATGCAGTTTAAAAAAATAAAATGGGAAATCTTGTGTACCCTTCACCCACTTTCCCCCAATGGTAACATTTCACAGAAATATATTATACAGTACTGTCAAATCTAAGGAAAAAACATTGAAACAGTGCACAAAGCTTTTTCAGATTATATCAGTTTTAATGCATTTATTTGTGTGTGTGTGTGTGTGTTGTGTGTGTGTGTGTGTATTTAGTTTCATCCCATTTTATCACAAGCAGACTTATGGAACCACCATCACAATCAAGACATAGAGCTGTTACATCACCACAAGGCTCTGTCATGCTATGCTTTTATAGCTACCATCACCTCCCTCCCTAACCTTTAGCAACCACTAATCTGCTCTCTATCTCTATGATTTTGTTACTTCAAGAATGGAATCAAGCAGTATATAACTGGTTTGAGGTTGGCTTTTTTTCTCCTTCAGCACAATTCCCTCGAGATATGTCTGAATTTTAATTCTGGCTTTCTGACGTACTGGTGGTGAGATCTTAGGCAAATTACATAACTTTCTCTGTCTCAGTTTCCATTGAAACAGAGGACCACCTGATTCCAAAGTTTCGCTGTCTCCACTTCACTGTCTGGCCTCTCACTTGCAGTTGAGAGAAGTCTTCTGTTGGCTTTGTTGTCTGCTTCTCTATGGAATCTTAGAACATGACTGGGGAAAAAACTAAATCTCCCAGCATTTTGAAATCAATACAGTGTAAGCGAAAACACTATTTGGAAATGGTACTTAGATAGGTTTAGGTATTTAGATTTGTTTTGAATGGAAGCCCATTTCTGCTGTTACCAGTTTTTATTTTTGGTCTGTTTCTCTTTCATCAGGGAAGATATGCATCCAGAGGGCATTTACCTGCCTTTTAAAAATCATTTGATTTAGCCTTAGCTTGTGACATGGCTCTGGGCACACTGCCAAGGGACCAATCTCCATACTGTGCCATTTGGCTGATTATCTATAGTTATCATTTGTATAAAGCTTTTATATAAGTTCACAGAGCTCTCTACTCAAATGTCAGCTCAACAGAGAGGCCTTCCTGACTACTCTAAAATAGCATCCATGCCTTCTGTCTCTCTTCATTTCTTTATCCTACTATATTTATCTTTAGGGCAGTTGTCACTACATTATATATCTACAATATATGTTTGTTCACTGTCCGTCTCTAATCTTCAGAATGCAATCTTCAGGAGGAGAGGAATTTATCTGTTTCCTACTATGTTTCTTTTGCCTCAAGTGGTCTCTGACACATTAAATTTTTAGAATTAATTAATTAATTAATTAATCCTCCCACTGTTAATGGAGGGAGAAAGGGAGCACTCTAGATCTGGATAAATGAAAGGAGAGATGGTACCTTGTACAGGAAAGACTCAGGGTATGTTAGTGATCTCCATTTGAGCTATGGAGCAGAGATGCAAGGACCCCCAGAATAAAGGGATAACAATGACAAAGGTCTTGACAACAGCAATTCTGTGGCAAAGATGAGGCCCAGTCCACAAACTTGGGTACGCAAAAAAAAACTTTATTTTTTTGTAACTTAACCCAATTCTTATTTTGAAGCTAGATTTTTTTTTTTAATTTTAGCAAACAAGAGACAGACAGAGACGAGAAGGGAGAGAGATCCAAAGCATCAACTTGTAGTTGCATCACTTTAATTGTTCATTGATTGCTTCTCATATGTACCTTTACAGAGGGTGGGGGCTCCAGCTGAGCCAGCAACCTTGAGCTCAAGCCAGTGACCATGAGATTATGTTGTTTATCCCATATTCAAGCCAGAGACCCTGTACTCAAGTTGACGACCTGTGCTCAAGCTGAATTAGCCCATGCTCAAGCCAGCGAGCTCAGGGTTTAGAACCTGGGACCTCAGTGTCCCGGATCAAGGCTCTACCCACTGCACTGCCACCGATCAGGCTTGAGGCTAGATTTTGACTTGAGGGAGGCACTAGCAGCAGTAGAGGTGCTATCCTGCCTGGTCTCACTCAACGGTGGGTGGTGGGTTATATATTTGTTTCCAGTTGTAGTTGGAGCTACAGAGACTGGGGCCCATCAATGCTTTGAGTCCATCCCCCAGGATTTCTTCTTCATTGGCGTTTTCCTGACTCACCCACTGGGCCCCATTATAGATGGTGATTTCCCTATAACAATCTTCTACTTTTTAGTCATGCCTGTAATTTCTGTTCTCAATTCCAGGGTAAGTTTCAGTTCTCAGTTCCCATCCCAATATAAGACCTTTCCTCTGATACTCGGGAATAAAGGTTCAGAGATGAAATGAGGTAGTTTTTCTTGGAAACGCCTACACTGCCCCTTTTCATCATGAATGTTATAGAATGTTTCCCAATAAAGATATCTCATTTATTGCAGTAGCTTTCTTCTGATATCAAGTAGTTAGTTTCATTTAAACGATAGGTATAGATTAGAGCATAGAGATTAATAAGGCATTATTACTTGGGTTTTCTTTATTATAAAAAATATAAATAAATTATTCATCAAATAAAATGTCTTGAGAAAACAATAGTTTAAATGCAATTATAGCATCAAAATTTCATTAGAGAAATTTTAGTACTATTGTCAGACGGGATTTACCGTAAGCAAACTAGGAGAGTTAATATAAAATTAAGAGACTCTAAGCTAGTAACCAACAGAGTATGTCAGAATCATCTGTAGCGGCTTTTTACAATACATAGATCTGGGTCCTGCCCTCAAACCCCTTGATTCATGGGATCTACTCTGAGGTCTGAACATGTCTGTATCCTTACTGCAACTCCAAAGTTCAATCCAGTCCTCTAATTCATTTCACTGATAAACTGAAGCTCGAAAAAGCAAAATGATGTGTGCAACTTCACACATGAAAGAAGCAGTTTCCTCAATAACTGCTCATAAAAATTAGGGGATCAGGGAACGTGCAGATACTCCAGTATGTTCAGCCTTTTGTATAGTGCATTTTCACCAATGAAATAAAAGTTGGGTTTGCATCTCACTTGCATAATCAAACAACTTTGTTTGACTTGTCATTTGCTTTTCTGATGTTCTTGTTTAATAAAAAACCTAATGCTTCTTTTTTTTATTGCTTCATATTCATTTTGAAATATCCCTTATTATTTGTGAGCAGAATATATTCCACTGGGCTGTGACTCCACAGACAGGGGTAAAGCTTTTCTGGGTGATGATAGTTAAAATTCATTATATAACTCAACTTTTGTCATTACCTTGTAACTCCGTAAATCAAAATGATACAGAAATTCTTAGTTCCTATTGGCATCAATCCTCAAGTATTCAGGTTAGCAGTTCTCAAAGGTCATATTTACATTTTTCCAGTGAGTTGTCTCAAAAGGGAAGGTCTTGCAGCTCTGTGTGAGGTGGGGCTGAGATTACTACAGAGTGAGGAATGTGCAGTGGACACACCATAGTTAGAAGAGACTGAGAGTGCAGGGAGCCAGCCACTCCGTCATAGATGGTGGGACCTAACAGAACCTGACATTCAGAGAGGTGCTCGGCGCATCTTCATGGTACCCTGGCTGAGTTCCTGCAGATCATGGAGGAGAACAGGAGAAGGCCTGATGACATTGACTTATCTACATCATTGATATCATTCTAGATAGTTTAAAACAAAAAAACCTCCTCTGACCCAACAGAGCCTTTCCAAGCAGTTACCTATTTTCTCTTTATCATCAATTTTCTCAAGAAAATGTGCAAATTTGCCATCTGAACCTCTTCAACATCTATGAGTCATCCAGGTGGTCCTCATTCTATTATACTACTATTTATTTCTGCAAAATAACACTGTTAATTAATCTAGTTAATATTTATAAAGTGAAAAACTTCTGCCAGGCACTGAAATAGGCTCAGGCTGAGCATAAAAGACATAAGCCTGATCTCATAGACCTTACTTTCTGGTGGGGAGCACAATTAATCACCCAGTAACAAACTCTGATGGTGCAATAAAGGAAGTAGAGGGTGTTAGGATAGAGTATAATGGGGGACTATTTAGATTGGGTGGAAGGTGGAGGTTAAAGAACACCTCTTCGGGTAAGTGGAAGTCATTCTGACACCTCAGGGAGTAGCAGGATTTGGCCTTCAGAAACTGAGGGAACGTGTTCTAGGCAGAGGAACAAGAGCAGAGGACCCAAGGCAGGGAGGAACAGGGACAGGCAACTCATAAAACTAAAATAAGGTGGCCAGAGTGTTGAGAGCTGAATAGCTAGTGTGGGTAAGCAGTGTCAATGAGGGAGACAGGGAGGGTTGAGGTTATGGAGAGTTTTATAGGCCAGACTGAGATCCTTGGTCTTGATTCAAAATGCAAAGGGAGGTCACTGAAGGGATATAAGCAGGAAAGAGATATGATCAAACTTATATTTTAAAAGTATTGCTGTCTGTTGTCTGGAGACTGAATTAGAATGAAAACAGGAAGTCCGTTAGAAGGCCACAGAAGTGCTCTAGGTGAGAGGTGATGGTGACATAGTGTAGGGTGGTCGCTTTGGGCGTGGAGGGAAGTAGAAAGACTCAGAATGTATTGAGGTTGAGAGATATGATACATTAAATGTCTGGGAGGTGTCCAGGATGACCTCTAGGTTTCTGGCTTAAGCCAGATTCGATTGGTGGTACCATTTGCTCAGATTTTAAAAATTATCAGAATAAAAGATTTGGAAAAAGGACAAGAGTTTCTTGTTTTAAATGTCTGTGAAACATCAAAGGGAGATGTTAAGAAGGCAGTTAAATCTGTGTATCTCCAGCTCAGTAGAGAGGTCTGGAAAAACATAAATTTGGGGTCTTTGGCATATAGTTGGTATTGAAAACCATAGGAATATGGAAGATCTGTGGGAGAAAGAGGAAGTACTAAGACAAGCCTCTATGAAACTTCACAATATAGAGATCAGACAAAGAAGTGAAGACAAATAAACCAATATAGGGCAGAGGAAAACCGGGGATGTGATATCATGGTAACAAGGAAAGAAACTATTTTAGAAAAAGAGTATAGTCAGCTCTGTGTAGTGCCACTGAGAGCTCAGGTACACTGAGGACTGCAAAGAGATAACTGGATGAGGAGGTCAGTGATGATCTTCACCATGAACAGTTTCTATAAAATCATGAGGCAAAAATCAGGTTGAATTGGCTTGAAGAGTGATGGGAGGTTTAGTAAGTCATGTCAAGCATTAAAGAAAGGAAAAGAAATAGACCCTGGTTAGGTGGTCTTGTTCAGGTGGTTAGAGCATATCCTCAATATGCCAAGGTTGTGAGTTTGACCCCCAGTTTAGGCACATACAAGAATCAACTAATGAATGTATAAATAAGTGGAACAACAAATTGACATTTCTCTCTTGCTCTTTCCCTTTCTCTCTCTCTCTCTCTCTCTCTCTCCCTCTCTCTCTCCCTCTTGTTCTCTCTCTTTCATCTCTGTCTCTTTCGGTCTAAAACAACAAATAAATTTAAAAGAAATAAAAAAGAATGGAAAAATATCAGAAAGCCAGAGTACATCACTTATATATTAAGGATAAGAAATGTTTTCGGAAACTTTTGTTTTAGGTACATGAATGTGTCCAACTGAGGGTCATAGTCAAAGGTTTCTGAGAAACAATGGGAGATTGGAGACATTTTTTACTGTCATGACTGCAAGTGGAGGTTCCCACTGACATCTATTGAGTAGAGGCCATGGATACTACTAAACATCCTGCAATGTAAAAGACTGCACCCTACAACAAGGAATTATACAGCCCACATGTCAAAAGTGCTGAAGTTGAGAAACTATTCTAAGATAATGTACTTTAATTACAGCTGCCCATCAGAATTCCTGGGAAGCTTTTAAAAGCAAGCCTGGGTTGAGCCCACCTGGGTATTAGAATGTTAAAATTCTCCTAAGCTGAAAGGATTGAAAACCCTTGCTCTGGGCAGACAGCTCGACAGTCCTTTTATTCATATGTGTGAAAAAGGAGGAGATGGATTGCAGAAAACATGATTCCTGATACCTCCCCCAACACACACACACACACACACACACACACACACACACACACACACACACACACACAATGGGTGAAAGCCCATCCCATATAATCAATAAATCTTAACAATGAATCTTTGCAAAGTGGTTGTGATTAGTTCATCTCCTTCGTTTGAGCCCAATGTCTCCCTCAGATTTCCTACCCTTCACCTGGGGAATGAATAACTGGCTATTTATTTCTCAGTTCTTGCTCCTGTCTCTGGCTGGAAACTGAAAAAAACCACAAGACCACCTGACAAGATAGGATGTGTCTTCTTTAGTTCATTTTCTTTAAAGAACCTTAATATTTTGTCTTTGCTGCTGCTCAGTGTCACTATGACACGACTATAAGTAGATTCGTTTTTGCCTTTCTGGTTCATAATCCAGCGTGCTCTTTCCACCTGAGTACTCATCCTCCTTCAATTCTGGTCAGTTTTCTGCTACCAGCTCTTCCACATGTTGCCTCTCCCTATTCTCCTTACTTTCTTCTTTGAAATTCTTATTAGATTTATATTGGATTTTGTTCTCTTGTTCACATTACATTGATTCCACTTTCATAATTTCTGCTCTGCTTTCTCTGTACTTTGGTGTAATGTCCTCAGGCCCCTCTTCCAAACCACTAGCTCTCTCTCTAGTCTTTTAGTCTGTTTAACTTGTCTGTTGAGTTTTTAAATTTTAATGGCTATGTATTTCATTTCCAAAATTTCTATTTACTTCCTTATTTCCCCAATGTTCTCTTCCTGCCTTATGAGCTCTACTCATTCTTTTATCTTTTTCAACATTTTAAATGTCTCAGACTGTTTTATTATCCTTAGTTCTTGGAGAGTATATTTTACCATTGGTTATGTCTGCTGAGTCTCTTCCTGCTGATGTCATGCAGACATGTGTGGTAACCTAACCCTTCTGCAATAACATAATCCCAACATTGCAAGATAATATCCGCTATCTTTCTACAAGGAACACTCAGTTTAGAGAGTAGTGTTCCCATTGATGTTCAAATCTCACATTTTGTATGAGATAGTTCATATTGTTTTAAAGCCCTTATCTGAGGAGAATACTGTAGGTTGATTTTTCCATAAATTAAGGTTGGGATGGGAGAAATATAGGAGAAAGCACCCTTCCAAATCACTTGGTCAGCAGGTGATAACAAGATAATTTGATAAGAAGCCTCTTGCTAAGTTGTTATAACTATGTCATTATCTAGGCTAAATTTTTAGGATTAGAGAAAGCTCTAACAATCTTTATTAAAGAACATTGCACTAAGTCTCATGTTTTCTCAACTGAATATCTTCATGTTTTCTAGCTGATGTTTTCATGAATATCTTAATGTTTTCAAACTTCTGATGCCTTTTATAGATTACTAAACATTCTTGCTTCCCTCTTTTGCATGTGCTTGGAAATGCCACTACAATCCATCAAAGTGCAAGGGTAGAATACAATATGTCATGCTGCTGAGAGGATATGGAACTCTTGCTCTGGTCCTGGGCCCTATCTTTTACTCATGAAGCCTAAGACCATCAAACCTCTTTGGGTAACAGTGATTTATGATGTTCAGTTATCTAAAACCTTGAGTATCTCACAAGAAACCTGCTGCCTGGACTTTGAAGGAAGTTGAGCATATGACCCCTGCTACATAACCACTGCAACCCCAAAGGACATCTATCTATAGAGCTGGTTTGATGCCATTTTGCACTCCAAATATTCTGCAATGGCTCTTTCCCACGTCTTGAGTCTAGGAGGCCAACCCAGAAGGAAATGGAGTCTTTTTGAGGGAAGTGCAATTACATATCATATATGAAACAACAGGAGAACCCAGCCAAATGCCAAATCATAAGGGTGGGAAATATTAAGAACTGGTAAAGCTTCATGGGCACGCTCATATCTAATCTGGACTTGAGGGATGAGTTGGGTCTGTGCATGAAACATTCCAGGTGTAAGTGGGGATAAATACAAACCAGAACATGATGACAACTTATGCTGCCCTTTTGGTATACGTTGGGGGACAGGCACTGATGAGGGGTGGTAATAATAAGCAGGGGGCTGGGAAGATAGAAGGGAGAATACTGATAATCGGCTGATGTTTAGGAGAGGAAGTGGTGGGAGGCAGAAGACAAACAGAAAAGGTAACAATATAAATAGCCACCAAGTGCTTCTTGTGTGTAGGACTTTGTGCTATGTTACATAAACTTTCTCATTTAATCCTCACATATCCTGTGGGTTTGAGAGTGCTAGTACCCCCACTTTCTAAATATGGCTTAAGGAACTTAATTAAGTTGCCCTGAGTTATACAGGTAACTGGTGATAAAGGTTTGAACTCTGGCCGTCAGGCCCCACAGTTTGTGTTCCTAACCACCAGGAAATACTATGCCTCAGAGGATTGTTGTGTACTGCCTACATGCTATTGAAAATTGGAGCATGTGTCATTTTGATTGTTGCTTTCCATTCCTTGTCATCTTCTGAAGTAAGACTATGTTCACGCAACAAATACTTACGATGCTGCCAATCCCTAGCCTTATATTGCATGCTGAGGACATCAAGATGAGTCATTAATTACTGCCCTGGGGGAGGTGACAGTCCACATAAGGAGGTCACAAGAAGGAGAGTCATGTAAACACATAATTATAATGCATTATGGCAAATAATGATTTAATATAATACTATAAACAGCACATGAAACTAGCAGACTACAAAATATACTTGAGATATACTGGAATAAGTTCAAGTTTCATTTTAGTCCCAATTTTAGTAATAAGAATTTATATGTTCCAGCAGGAGAAATTATCTTGTTTATCTTTAAATTAAAAAAAATTTTCAATTACAGTTGAATTCAATATTATGTTAGTTTCAGGTGTACAACATAGTAGTTAAACATTTATACAACTTATGAAGTGCTCCCCTGATAAGTCTAGTACCTTTTGACACCACATGTAATTATTACAATATTATTGACTATACTCCCTATGCTGTACATTACATCTATGTAATTATTTTGTAACAGTCAATTTGTACTTCTTAATTCCTTTATCTTTTTTACCCAGCCTTCCAAACCTCCTCCCACCTGGCAACTATCAATTTGATCTCTGTACCTACGAGCTTATTTGTTTTGTTTGTTAGTGTATTTTGCTTTTTAGATTCCATATAAAAGTAAAATCATGTGGTTTTTGTCTTTTTCTGTCTGACCTACTTACTTTACTTAGCACAATGCCCTCTAGATCAGTGTTTTTCAACCACTAGTTTTGAACCAAGTGCCAGAAATTTTGTGCTGGTCCATTAAAGAGTTAACCACCCTGATGTTGTAAGAAGATTATATAGATCTTGGTCAAATTCACTTATGCTCAGAGTGATTTCTGCGTCAGGAATCCCTGAAATAATTCTCTTATTTCTCCTCATTCCCAGGTATTAAAAGGTTGAAAATCCCTGCTCTAGATCCATCTATGCTGTCATAAATAGTAAGATTTCACTCTTGCTTATTCTGTAATATATACATGCCACTTCTTCTTTATCCAATTGTCTAACGATGGACACTTACGTTGCTTTTGTACAATAATGCTTTATTGAATATAGGAATGCATATGTCTTTTCTGAATTAGTGTTTTGGGTTTCTTTGTGTAAATACCCAGAAGTGGAATTGCTGAGTCCTTCTTTGTTTTTTGTTATAGCCTTTTTTTGAAAGTCTATTTTGTCTGATATAAGTATTGCTACCCCAGCTTTTTGGTTTATTTGTTTACATTTTCATGAAATATCTTTTTCCATCCCCTTTACTTTCAATCTGTGTCTTTCGCTCTGAACTGAGTCTCTTATAGATAGCCTATGTATGGGTATTGTTTTCTTATTCATTCAGCCACCTTATGTTTTTTGATTAGAGCATTTAATCCATTTACATTTAAAGTAAATATTGATAGTTATATAGTTATTGGCATTTTTATTATTCATATTTTTTTAATCTTTCTTCATCTTGAAGATGTCTTGTAATGTTTAACATTTCTTGTAATGTTGCTTTAGTGGTGATATACTCCTTTAGCTTTTTCTTGTATGAGAATCTTTTTATCTGTCATTTGATTTTAAATGATAGCCTTGCTGTATAGAGTAATCTTGGTTGTAGGTCTTTGCTTTTTATCACTTTGAATATTTCATACCAATTCCTCCGGGCTTGCAAAGTTTCTGTTGAGAAATCAGCTGAGAGTCTTATGGGAGCTCCCTTAAAGTAACTAACTGCTTTTCTCTTACTGCTATTAAGATTCCCTCTTTGTCTTTGACCTTTGGCTTTTAATTATGATGTGTCTTGGTGTGGGCCTCTTTGGGTTCATCTTGTTTGGAACTCTCCATGCTTCCTAGACTTGTATGTTTATTTCTTTTGCCAGGTTAAGGAAGTTTTCCGTCATTATTTCTTCAAACAGTTTTTCAATACCATGCTCTCTTTTCTTCTTCTGGTAACCCTATTATACAAATGCTGAAGTTCTCACTAAATTCTTTGAGCATCCTTATAACCATTATTGTGAACTCTGTATCTTGTAGCTTGCTTGCCTCCATTTCATTTAGTTCTTTTTTTTTCTGGAGATTTCTCCTGTTTCTTCATGTTTCTTTGTCTCCCCATTTTGGTTGCCACTCGGTGTTTATTCCTATGCATTAGGTAGATCTGCTACATCTCACAGTCTTGGCAAGGTGGCCTTATGTAGTCAGTATTCTGTGGGGCCCTGTGGCACAATCTCCCTGGTCACCTGAGGTGGGTGCTGCAGAGCTATTCCTTGTGTGGGCTGTGTGTGCCCTCCTGCCCTTCTTTGTTGTTGAGCCTTGATTGCTGTTAGCACAACAACTGGTGGAATTGACCCTCAGGCAGACAAGCTGTTGTGTGTGAGCTGACAGCATGCAGTGGGGTTTGCTGTAGTGGGGCTCTGGTGCCTGCTGAGTTTACCCTAGGGGTGTGTCATATGTGGAGCTAATTGCATGGTTCTCTGGTGTGCTCTGAAGCCAGTCACTGGGTGTGTTTGTTCTGGGGCTTCTTAGATGGGATTCTGGTACAGGTCTAGGTCAGTTGCTGCCTTACCTGGCCTTGGGCAACCTGGTAGGAATGACAACATGATCTTCAGTTGGTGGTTGTCTGTGCTGGGCTTGGAGACACCTGAAAAATATTTATACTATAATGTGATCTGAGGCTGAGTGCCACTAGTGCTAGACTTGGGTACACTTAGCAAGAAGTACAGAGCATGCCAAGGCCAGTCACTGCTTGTTTGGGGTTTTCTCACCTTTCAGAGACTTCAGGGAAAGCCACAGCATGGACCAAGGCCAGCCACTTGGATTAATAGCTGCTGAAAGAGGTTCTAGTCTGTGTAATAGTTGGGTGGAATGAGTACTCAGGGAATCACCAAGGTGGGGAGCGTTTGATGGAGACTCAGATTTTAGGCCCACCAATCTGAACAGCAAAGAGAAAATACACTTAAAATAAAAAGAACAGAGTCACATGACTTGTGGAAATATAATGAAAATAATTATATTATTAGAGTCATAGGAAAGGAGGAAGAAAATGGAGATGAAAAAATATTTAAAACAATTATGACTAAAATTTTTCCAGCTTGGGAAGAAAATATAAAACACATTCAAGAATTTGAATGAATCTTAAATAGGATAAATCCAAAAAAATTTACACCAAGACATCATAGTCAAATTTACAAATATAAAATTTTTTTTTTTTACTTTTTTTTTTGGTGACAGAGAGAGGGACAGATAGGGACAGACAGACAGGAAGGGATAGGGATGACAAGCATCAATTCTTTGTTGAGACACCTTGGTTGTTCATTGATTGATTGCTTTCTCATATGTGCCTTGACTGGGGGCTACAGTAGAGCGAGCGAGCCCTTGCTCAAGCCAGTGACCATGGGCTCAAGCCAGGGATCTTGGGCTTCAAGCCAGTGACCTTTGGGTTCAAGCCAGTGATCATGGAGTCATGTCTGTGATCCCACACTCAAGCCAGCGACTCCACACTTAAGCTGGTGAGCCCGTGCTGAAGCCAGCAACCTCAGGGTTTTGAACCTGGGTCTTCTGCATCCCAGTCCGACACTCTACCTACTGTACCACTGCCTGGTCAGGCACAAATATGAAATTTTGAAGTATCCAGCAAGAACTGACACTTTACCTAGATGGGAAAAACAATTTGAATGACAGCAGATTTCTTTTTTTTTTTTTTTTTTTTTTTTGTATTTTTCTGAAGCTGGAAATGGGGAGAGACAGTCAGACAGACTGCTGCATGCGCCCGACCGGGATACACCCGGCACGCCCACCAGGGGCGATGCTCTGCCCACCAGGGGGCGATGCTCTGCCCCTCCAGGGCATCGCTCTGCCGTGACCAGAGCCACTCTAGCACCTGGGGCAGAGGCCAAGGAGCCATCCCCAGCGCCCGGACCATCTTTGCTCCAATGGAGCCTTGGCTGCGGGAGGGGAAGAGAGAGACAGAGAGGAAGGGGGGGTGGAGAAGCAAATGGGTGCTTCTCCTATGTCCCCTGGCCGGGAATTGAACCCGGGTCCCCCGCACGCCAGGCCGACGCTCTACCGCTGAGCCAACCGGCCAGGGCCAACAGCAGATTTCTTATGAGAAACCAAAAGAGACCAGAGGAAGTGGTGTAATATTTTTTAAGTGCTGAGAAAAAGAACACTCAACCAGAAATAGTACATTTGACAAAACTATCTTTTTTAAAATTTTTTTTATTATATAAATAAATTTTTATTTTAATGGGGTGACATCAATAAATCAGGGTACATATGTTCAAAGAAAACATTTCCAGGTTATCTTGTCATTCAGTTCTGCTGCATACCCATCACCAAAAGAGAGATCGTCCTCTGTCACCCTCTATTCAGTTTTTTTTTGTACCCCTCCCCCTCCCCTTCCCCCTCTCCCTCCTTCCCTCCCCCCACCCCCCGTAACCACCACACTCCTGTCCATGTCTCTTAGTCTCACTTTTATGTCCTACCAATGTATGGAATCCTGCAGTTCTTGTTTTTTTTCTGATTCGCTTATTTCACTCCGCATAATGTTATCAAGATTCCACCATTCTGCTGTAAGTGATCCGATGTCATCATTTCTTCTACCTGAATAGTATACCATGGTGTATATGTGCCCCATCTTCTTTATCCAGTCTTCTATTTTTTTTACAGTAATTAAAAGCCTTTAAGCAAACTCTTGGCCAATACAGCAAGAATCCATAAAAGAGTAGTGTCCTTAACATGTTCACCAAGTCCAAGTTGGCCCCATCACCATGCCAAATCCCTGAGAAATGCAACCCAACCACAGTTCAGTCTGTTAGGAGCTGTCACAGGGAGCAGGAGTCCAGGAGAAGTCCACCCAGGAAAAGTCCGCATGGCGCTGGAATTGTTGTCACCATTCTATACTTTGCAGCTCATGTCCAAGTCCCAATGACCGCTGCTTCTAGCTGGTAATGATTCAGGTAGACTGGAAAAGCCATTTGAAGCATGCGTGGATATGGAGCTTCTGTTCTCCTCTGCCTGGAGAGTTGAGACCAGGTTGCTTTTCCCTGGAGCTCTGCGACTGTGGCATGGTAAAAAGAACCTTGGGATACATTAAGCTGGGTGGCAAAGGTAAATTCATAATACAAGTTGGCAAAAGGGGGAAGGAGAGCTCTACATTAGGAGTAGGTCCCAGCCTGAAATATGAGTGGGGCATTGAAGTAGGAGGGATAAAGAAAACACTATATATTAAGCAAAGCAGCAGAAAATAGGACTATCAACATCCACAACAGAGATTTTTGAGGGAAGAATAAAAAACCTGACTATTCAGGCAAAACATAGTTAAGTGGCCCTTGTGCAAATGAGATCAGTTTACCTGCTTCATGGAAGAAATACCCTAGGCTCGTCCACAGTGTCATAGATGGGGCTGACGGCCCTGGGCACCTTCAGCCTTCAGTGGCAAACCCCAGCTTTCTGGGCAAGGTTAGGTCATAGGTGGCTGGAGCAGGGCTGGAAGAGACTGAACCCTCCCTTAGAGGAGCGAGGGGGAAGCCTACCTTCCAGTGTCCCTGTTTCCTCACAGCAGAGGCATGTAAGCCTGGCAGGCTTTAGTTCAATGACCTTCCTTTCCACTATTAAAGCAGGACCCAGATGGCATCCTATGCGACCCCTTTGGGGCATTGTAGCCTTTAAGGGTGTATCCTAAAAGCTGGTAGTTCCTGTGATCTCTGTTAGGCTTTTCCTGCCTCTAGGTACCTTAAAAGCCATGCTCAGCGGCCTGACCTGTGGTGGAGCAGTGGATAAAGCATCGACCTGGAACACTGAGGTCGCCAGTTCAAAATCCTGGGCTTGCCTGGTCAAGGCACATATGGGAGTTGATGCTTCCTGCTCCTCCCCCTGTTCTCTCTCTATCTCTCCCTCTCTCTCTCTCTCTCTACTCTCTCTCTAATAAAAATGAATAAATAAAAAAAAATCTAAAAAAGTAAATAAATAAACAAAAAATTAAAAAAAAAAAAAAGCCATGCTCAGAAGATCTCGCTGAGGGGTTTGAGGATCCCCATCCGCCTATATAAATCTTTTCCATATATCTGGAGCTATTTGGAAAAAGACAAAACAGTGTTATTAGCTGGATCTAATAAAGAAGGTAGTAGTTTGTGGGTGAAAAAGATTTGGTGTCTCCTGTTCATCATCCTTCTAAAGAAATGTAATTTTTTTTTTTTTTTAAGTAAAAAGCATGATATGGTAGACCCGTAGGAGTCATTGGCCTGGTGTGCAGGATTCCCGGGTTCGATTCCTGGCCAGAGCACACAGGAGAAGTGCTCATCTACCTCTTCACCCTTCTTCCTCTCCCTCCTCTCCCTCCTCTCCATCTCTCACTTCCCCTCCTGCAGCCAAGGCTCCACCGGAGCAAAGCCAACCCGGGCACTAAGGATGGCCCCATGGCCTCTGCCCCAGTTGCTAGAATGGCTCTGGTTGTAACAGAGCTACACCCCAGATGGGCATAGCATCCCCCCCCAGGTAGGCATGCCAGGTGGATAGCGGTCAGGCGCATGCAGGAGTCTGCCTGACTGCCTCCCCATTTCCATCCTCAGAAAAATACAAAAAATAAATAAATAAAAGAGAAAAAATACAACAACAAAAACAAAAAAAAAAAGAGGAAAAAAGAAAAAAAAGGGCATTCCCTTGTGTTAAAGCTCCAGGGAGCATGGAGTGAGCTTGAGTATGTCCTATGAAACATGGAGCTCTATGTTGACATATAAGTCTTTGAAGAAGGAGGAACTGCTGAAATAGTTCATCAGCATTTGACCCTAAGACAGCAGTCTTTATAGTGGAAACACCATAAGTAAATATTTGCTGTCTGTCTATAGATTAAAGGGGGAATATGGCAAATGCTGAAAAGCCATGCTCTTTGTGCCCCTACCCTCCCCCAACCCCCTCCCTCTCCTCCCCCCACCCTGTACCCCCAACACTGTTTGTCCATGTCTCTGAGTCTCATCTTTATGTCCCACCTATGTATGGAATCATATAGTTCTTAGTTTTTTCTGATTTACTTCTTTCGCTCAGTATAATGTTATCAAGGCCCATCCATGTTGTTGTAAAAGATCCTATGTCATCATTTCTTATGGCTGAGTAGTATTCCATAGTATATATATACCAAAACTTTTTAATCCACTCGTCCTCTGACGGACACTTGGGCTGTTTCCAGATCTTTGCTATTGTGAACAATACTGCCATAAACATGGGGGTGCATTTCTTCTTTTCAAACAGTGCTATGGTGTTCTTGGGGTATATTCCTAACAGTGGTATAGCTGGGTCAAAAGGCAGTTCAATTTTTAATTTCTTGAGGAATCTCCATACTGTTTTCCACAGTGGCTGCACCAGTCTGCATTCCCACCAGCAGTGCAGGAGGGTTCCCTTTTCTCCACATCCTCGCCAGCACTTATTCTGTGTTGTTTTGTTGATGGGCGCCATTCTGACTGGTGTGAGGTGATATCTCATTGTGGTTTTAATTTGCATTTCTCTAATCATTAGTGATGTTGAACATTTTTTTTCCCAAACATATAACTTATTTATTTATTTACTTATTTATTTATTTTTTCTGTATTTTTCTGAAGCTGGAAATGGGGAGAAACAGTCAGACAGACTCCCGCATGCGCCTGACCGGGATCCACTTGGCACGCCCACCAGGGGGCGATGCTCTGCCCCTCCGGGGCATTGCTCTGTTGCGACCAGAGCCACTCCAGCGCCTGGGGCAGAGGCCGAGGAGCCATCCCCAGCGCCCGGGCCATCTTTGCTCCAATGGAGCCTCGGCTATGGGAGGGGAAGAGAGAGACAGAGAGGAAGGAGAGGGGGAGGGGTGGAGAAGCAGATGGGCGCTTCTCCTGTGTGCCCGGGCCGGGAATCGAACCCGGGACTTCTGCACGCCAGGCCGACTCTCTACCACTGAGCCAACCGGCCAGGGCCCATGAACATTTTTTCATATGCCTATTGGCCATCTGTGTGTTCTCTTTGGAGAAGTGCCTATTCATTTCTTTTGCCCATTTTTGGATTGGATTGTTTGTCTTCCTGGTATTAAGTTTTACAAGTTCTTTATAAATTTTGGTTATTAACCCCTTATCAGACGCTATGTCAAATATATTCTCCCAATGTGTAGTTTGTCTTTTTATTCTGTTCTTATTGTCTTTAGCTGTGCAGAAGCTTTTTAGTTTGATAAAGTCCCATTTGTTTATCCTGTCTTTTATTTCATTTGCCTGTGGAGATAAATCAGCAAATATATTGCTGAGATAGATGTTGGAGAGCTTACTGCCTATGTTTTCTTCTAAGATGCTTATGGTTTCATGGCTTACATTTAAGTCTTTTATCCATTTTGAGTTTATTTTTGTGAGTGGTGTAAGTTGGTGGTCTAGTTTTATTTTTTTGCAGGTAGCTGTCCAATTTTCCCTACACCATTTGTTGAAGAGGCTGTCTTTACTCCATTGTATTTCCTTACCTCCTTTGTCAAATATCAGTTGTCCATAGACCTGTGGGTTTATTTCTGGGTTCTCTGTTCTGTTCCATTGATCTATGTGCCTGTTCTTATGCCAGTACCATGCTGTTTTGAGTACAATGGCCTTATAATATAATTTGATATCCGGAAGTGTAATACCTCCTGCTTTATTCTTCCTTTTCAAGATTGCTGAGGCTATTCGTGTTCTTTTTTGGTTCCATATAAATTTTTGGAATATGTGTTCTAAATCTTTGAAGTAAGTCATCGGTATTTTAATCGGTATTGCATTGAATTTATAAATTGCTTTGGGTAATATAGACATTTTAATGATGTTTATTCTTCCTAACCATGAGCATGGTATATGCCTCCACTTATTCATATCTTCCCTGATTTCTTTTATCAATGTTTTATAATTTTCTGAGTACAAGTCTTTAATCTCCTTGGTTAGATTTATTCCTAGGTACTTTATTTTTTTGGTTGCAATGGTAAAGGGGATTGATTCCTTGATTTCTCTTTCTGACAGTTCATTATTAGTGTATAAAAATACCTCTGATTTCTGACTATTGATTTTATATCCTGCCACCTTGCCGAATTCATTTATTAGGTCTAGTAGTTTTTTGACTGAGACTCTAGGGTTTTCTATATACAATATCATATCATCTGCAAATAATGATAGTTTTACTTCTTCTTTTCCAACTTGAATGCCTTTTATTTCTTTTTCTAGTCTGATTGCTGTGGCTAGGACTTCCAGAACTATGTTGAATAAGAGTGGTGAAAGGGGGCACCCCTGCCTTGTTCCTGATCTTAAGGGGATTGCTTTTAATTTTTGCCCATTGAGTATGATGTTGGCTGTGGGATTATCATAGATGGCCTTTATCATGTTGAGGTATGTTCCCTGTATTCCCACTTTACTGAGAGTTTTGATCAAGAATGGGTGCTGGACTTTATCAAATGCTTTTTCTGCGTCTATTGAAATTATCATGTGTTTTTTTCTCCTTTCTTTTGTTTATGTGATGAATCACATTGATTGATTTACAAATATTGTACCAGCCTTGCCTCCCAAGAATAAATCCCACTTGATCATGGTGTATGATTTTTTTCATATAATGCTGGATCCGGTTTGCTAATATTTTGTTGAGGATTTTTGCATCTAAGTTCATCAGGGATATTGGCCTATAATTTTCTTTTTTTGTGTTGTCTTTGCCTGGTTTTGGAATCAGAATTATGCTCACCTCATAAAAGGAGTTTGAAAGTCTTCTTTCCTCTTGAATTTTTTGAAATAGTTTGAGAAGGATAGGAGTTAGTTCTTCTTTGAATATTTGGTAGAATTCACCTGTGAAGCCATCAGGCCCAGGACTTTTCTTTTTTGGGAGTTTTTTGATAGCTGTTTCAATCTCATTTGTTGTAATTGGTCTGTTTAGGTATTCTGATTCTTCCAGATTGATTTTTGGAAGATTATATGATTCAAGGAATTTGTCCATTTCATCTAGGTTGTCTATTTCTTTGGCGTACAGTTCTTCATAGTATTTTCTTACAATATTTTGTATTTCTGTTGTGTCAGTTGTTATTTCTCCACTCAAGTTTCTAATTTTATTTATTTGAGTCCTCCCTCTTTTTTTCTTGGTGAGTCTCGTTAAAGGTTCATCGATCTTGTTTACCTTTTCAAAGAACCAGCTTCTGGTTTCATTGATCCTCTGTATTGTTTCTTTAGCCTCTGTGTCATTTATTTCTGCTCTGATCTTTATTATTTCCTTCCTTCTACTAGCTCTGGGCTTTACTTGCTGTTCTTTTTCTAGTTCTTTTAGATGCAGGGTTAAGTTGTTTATTTGAGCTTTTTCTAGCTTCTTGAGGTGTGCCTGTAATGCTATAAACTTCCCTCTCAGGACTGCTTTTGCTGTGTTCCATAAATTTTGAGTTGATGAATGCTCATTATCATTTGTTTCTAGGAATTTTTTAATTTCTTCTTTGATCTCAATGTTAACCCATTCGTTATTTAATAATGTGCTATTTAGTTTCCAAGTGTTTGAATGTTTTTCAATTTTTCTATTGTGGTTGATTTCTAGTTTAATGCCATTGTGATCAGAGAAAGTGCTCGATATGATTTCTATCTTCTTAAATTTGTTGAGATCACTTTTGTGCCCTAACATGTGGTCTATTCTAGAGAATGTACCATGAGTGCTTGAAAAGAATGTATATTCTGCTGTTTTAGGGTGAAAGGTTCTGAAGATATCTATTAAATCGAGTTGATCTAATATGTCCTTTAAGTCTGCTGTTTCTTTGTTGATTTTCTTTCTTGCAAATCTATCTAATGATGTTAATGGGGTATTGAAATCCCCTACTATTATAGTATTGTTGTTGATCTCGCCCTTTAAGTCCATCAAAGTCTGCTTTATATATTTAGGTGCTCCCCTATTAGGTGCTTAGATATTTATAATGGTTATATCTTCCTTTTGGATTTCTCCCTTTATCATTATGTAGTGACCTTCCTTATCTCTAAATATGGTCTTTGTTTTAAAGTCCATTTTGTCTGATATAAGTATTGCTACCCCAGCTTTTTTTTTATTTCCATTTGCGTGAAATATTTTTTTCCATCCTTTTATGTTCAGTCTGTGTGCATCTTTTGATTTTAGGTTTGTCTCTTGTAGACAGCATATGTATGGGTCCTGTTTTCTTATACACGCAGCTACCCTATGTCTCTTGATCGGATCATTGAATCCATTAACATTTAAGGTTATTACTTATATGTAATTGTTTATTGCCATTTTTTTTCTTTGAAACTGTATTCCTCTTTTGCTATATTCTTTTTTTCCTTTGATCTGTTTACAACAGGTCCCTTAGCATTTCTTGCAGCCTTGATTTGGTTGCAGTGAATTCCTTCAGTTTTTTTTTTGTCTGTAAAGCTTTTTATTTCTCCTTCAATTTTAAGTGATAGCCTTGCTGGATAAAGTAGTCTTGGTTGTAGTTTCTTGTTCTGCATTACTTTGAATATTTCTTGCCATTCCCTTCTGGCCTCAAGTGTTTCTGTTGAGAAGTCAGAAGTCATCCTTATGGGGGCTCCTTTGTAGGTGATAGTCTTTTTTTCTCTAGCAGCTTTTAATATCTTCTCTTTATCATTTACCTTTGGTATTTTAATTATGATGTGTCTTGGTGTTGGTTTCTTTGGGTTTCTCCTTAATGGAGTTCTCTGTGCTTCCTGAACATGTGAAATGTTTTCCTGCCTTAATTGGGGGAAGTTTTCTGCTATGATATGTTTGAACAAAGTCTCTATCCCTTGTTCTTTCTCTTCTTCTTCAGGAACCCCTATGATGCGTATGTTATTTCTCTTCATGTTGTCACAGAGCTCTCTTAGAGTTTCCTCAGACTTTTTGAGTCTCTTTTCTTTTTTCTGCTCTGCTTCTGTGCCTTTATTTATCGTGTCCTCTAACTCACTGATTCGATTCTCTGCTTCATCCATCCTGCTTTTAATTCCTTCCATTGTATTTTTTATTTCAGATATTGTATTTGTCATTTTTGACTCATTCTTTTTTATTATTTCAATGTCCTTTTTTATATTTGTTATCTCTTTATTTAGGTTTTTGTAATGGCCATCTATGGTTGTTCTGATATCTTTGAGCATCCTAACAATCGTTATTTTAAACTCTGCATCTGGTAATTTGGTTATATCTGATTCACTTAGGTCCTTTTCTGGGGATTTCTCTTGGTTTATTTGTGTTGTATTTCTCTGCCTCCGCATTTTCTCTTCATGGGAGTGGCTGTGATCACGTGCTCAGGTGCACAAGCGTTGTTGGCCTTGGCCTTTGCCCCTGCCCCCGTGTGTGACGTTATGCTGAGTCCTGAGGGCACTGGCGAGCACCTTTGCTCAGCTGCGGGTCTCCGCCTGTTTCCGGGCTTTCGCCCTGCCCTTGCAGGAGGAGCCCACTAGAGGAACGGCTGCTAGCCTTGGCTCTACTGCCGGGCAGGACTTCGTTCCCAAGCTCAGCTCAGTAGCGGAACTCCGCCTCTACTGGGCTTTTGGCTCCACCCCCGCGGGAGGAACCGGCTACCAAGTCAGACCACAAGCCTGGGTTGCACGGGTGGGGCAAGGCTGTGCTCCTCTGCCCTTGCTCAGGGGCTGGTTTCCACCCTTTCTGGGGTTCCTGCCCTTTTCCCCACAGGCTGGATTACAGGCTGCCGGCAGCTGAGCTTGACCGCTTTTGCACGCCCCCTTCTCCCCAGCCGGGCAAGATTGAGCTCACACCTGAGCCCAGTGGTGGCCAGCTGGCTTCCGCTACTGCCAGCAGAACCGCGCTTTTTTCTCCCGCTGTCGCCCACCCTCCGGCGCGCCCTCAGCTGCATGGGTGGGGGCGTTGCAGCTCGGACCCTAAGACTCACTACTGTAGACCTAAAAGCTCCCTCCTTCTATGCAACTCTGCTCTGAATGCTGCAGGGGCACTTGTTTGGCTGCTCTCCTGCTTCTCTTTGCTGGTATTGCTGTTTCCGGGGGAAATATTCACTTCAGCTTTGGGGGGTGACTCGTCCCAGGGGTTAGGGTGGCTATCTCCCAAAATGCTTCTCCCTGTGCCTCCTAGATTACACTCTCTTCCTGTTACTCTGGTCCTCCCCTCTTTCCCCCCATTCCCAGGAGCTCCGGGTGGGTGGTTATGAGAGAGATGTTGTGCGTGGTCCCTTTAAGAAGGATCCTGGGTCTGAGAAATCAGACTCTTTCTCAAAAACAGTATCCTGACTTGTTTCCAGCTAAATACTGTCCTTACGCCTCTTCTGGGTTCTGGGGCTACAGGTTGGGGCTTTTTTCCTGGGGCTCAGGACCCTTCCCCCTCTGCTAAACTCACTTTCCGCCACGTGAGTCTCTCCCTGCTGCCATTCGCTCTGGGGAGCTGGGCAGCCCTCTCCGCGTTTCCTCGTTTTCACTTTTCCTTCCAGTCTCTGTGTGCCTTCTTCAGTGATACTTGGTTGAAGAGTCCTCAGTTTGGTCCAAAGTTGGTTTTTCCAGATGACAGTTCATAAAATTAGTTTGTAATCCACTTTGGTTCTGGGAGGTAGATGTTGGTACGTTCGCCTACTCCAGCGCCATCTTGTCTCCCCTGGCAAAGCTATCTTTCAAGGTTGAAGGGGAAATAAAAACATTCTCAGACAAAAGGAAACTAAGAGAACTTTCTGCTCATATAGGTTTAGGCTTAAAGAAATGTCAAAGGAAGTTTTCCAAGGAAAAGATAACAAAAGAAGGTCTGGAACTACAGAAATGAAATAAAATATAATAAAAATTTAAAAAATCACAAAGGCTAGGGTGAGTTGATATAATAAACTATCTTTCTTCATAAGTTTTTAAATAATATTTAATGGTTGAAGAAAAATATCTTAACACTTTCTTATGTAGAAGATCCATCTATGTAGAAGAAATACAAAAGAATGATATATTTCTTTATTTAAAAAATGTTTTTTAGATTTTATTCATTTTAGAGAGAGAAGACAGAGACAGAAAGAAAGAAAGGGAGTGGAGCAGAAAGCATCAACTCCCATATGTGCCTTGACTAGGTAAGCCCAGGGTTTTGAATCAGCGACCTCAGCATTCCAGGTCAATGCTTTACCCATAGTGCCCCCACAGGTTAGGCCAAAGAATTATATTTTTAAAGTGAATAAATGGAAGAAAGTTTTCTTTTTTCTTTTTTTCTTCTTTTCCAAGTGAGAGGAGGAAAGATAGAGAGACAGACTCCCACATGCACCCTGACTGAGATCCACCTGGAAACCCTCTTCTGGGGCCAATGCTTTGCCCATTTGGGGCCAATGCTATTTTTAGCACCTGAAGGGGAGGCTCCTTGGAGCCATCCTCAGCACCTAGGGCCAATGCACTCAAACCAATTGAGCCATGGCTGCAGGAGGGAAAGAGAGAGAGAGAGAGAGAAGCAGGAGAGGGAGGGATTGAAAAGCAGATGGTTGTTTCTCCTATGTGCCCTGACTAGAATTGAACCCGGACACCCTACACATGGTGCTGATGCTCTACCACTCAGCCAACCAGCCAGGGCCAGAATATGGTTTTCTACAATTCACTTAAGGTGGTAAAACAAAGAAGACATGACCAATATATATATAAATTGTTATATATATATTATATATATATTATATATATATAATGTTCATTGTCATTAATCATTAGGAAATGGAAATTAGGAATCATTAAGAAATGGAAATTAAAATCACAATGAGATGTCACCTCACACTTCTCAAGACATCTATTATTTAAAAAAACAACAACAAGCAATCTATAGATTCAGTGTTATTCTTATTAAAATATGCCGGGGTCCAGCCCCGGGGGGGATCCAGGGGTCCCTCAGGAAGAGACGGCGTCGGCAAAAATCGAGTGAGAGAGCCGAATTCTTTTCTTTCTCTTTATTCTCTGGTTAGCATTTACTGCCAGGCATCTCTGCCAATGGCTGGTCTAACTTTACTTTTTATGCACACACACTAAGTTACAATCACATGGTATTTTGAATACATCATTGTTTTAGTTTCACTATGGTTACATATTTCTAGATAACAGTTAATTCATATCTATAAGCTACAAGTCAGGTGGTAAGTTATTCAAAGTACAGTTGTACAATAACTTGAATAGTAATAACAATATTGGTACAAACTTTTAAAAGATTAGTACTAATTAATAACTCTATTTTACTGTTGTTGTGAGTCAAGGGTGCAGAAAGAGATAGCAGACGAAATCATCAAGGACTAGCAAAGGACCACCACTTGCTCAGGCAAATAGCCTTGAGTTCATGTAGTGTCCTAATTCTTTTCTCACAAGACTACAAAAGGCTTGCTATTTAAGAAACTGACATAGTATTAAGAGTAATTTTTACTTAAAGATACATAGAGTGCACCTGCAAGATAGCTAGTAGAAACATAATATCAGAAGGCATTAGTTGCTATTGCTGCTATGAATCCCACCACATTCCTCTCCTTATTCTTGGAAAATAAAAAAATCTCATGAGAATGTTTTACTGAGAAAAGCCCAGCGACTGTCTTCAGTGACAAAACGAGTCTTTTAACAAAACATTCTTTACTAGCCAGCTGCACTCCTATCCAAGGCCACGCAGCAGGCCACTCCACTATACTTTACCTAAGATTCTAATGTCTAGTTAAACTTTATTTATTTACTATATTCATATACTAGCTAAGTTCTAACTTTATTCTTTCTAACATGATTAATAAGAAGAAATTCTCCTACAAACTTAACCCTTTATGAGGGATATCATGGCCAGCCTCTTATGTTTATGAGCCCAGTTCAAGGGGCTTACAGGCTTTTCTGTGGAACTTACACCTTCTGTCTCATTTCCAAAGAAATTACTACAAATCTACAGGGAAAGCACGGTACTATTATCCCTGTGCCATAAATAATAGCACACACCCAGAAAAGGGGGGAATATAAGGCCAGATTAATTCAAAAGATTAAAGGGGGAAGTATCGTTGTGCCTTTCCTTTGCGGTGACTTTGTCAACCCGCAGCTGTTGGTCTTTACTGCGGTGACTCTATCTTCTTTTGCTGTGACTTTGTCAACCAGCAGTTGTGGATCTTCTCCTGCTGTGACCTAGTTAGCCAGCATTGGTGGATTGGCTCCCAACAAAAATACCTATGGCATATTTCACAGATCTAGAACAAATATTTCAAAAATTTATATGGAACCATAAAAGATTCTGAAGAACCTCAGCAATCTTGAGATAAAGAACAAAGTTGGAGGCATCTCAATACCTGATATTAAACTATACTTCAAAGTAAGTGCAATCAAAGTAGCCTGGTACTGGCATAAGAACAAGCTGATAGATCAATGGAACAGAAAAAAGAGCCCAGAAATAAATCCACATCTTTATGGTCAATTAATATTTGATTAAAAAAAAGGGCAAGAGCACACAATAGAGTAAAGACAGTCTCTTCAGTGACTGCTTAGAAAAATCGGACAGGTACATAAAAAGAAATTAAAGTAGACCACCAACTTACACCATACACAAGAATAAACTTAGAATGGATAAAATACTTAAAAGTAGGTCATAAAACTATAAAAATCCTTGAAAAAAAAAGGAAGTAAAATATCAATCATCTCTTAGAGCAGTATTTTTGCCTGTGTATCTCCTATAGCAAGGGAAAAAATAAACAAATGGGACTACATCAACCTAAAAAGCTTTTGTACAGCAAAAGAAATCTTCAACAAAATGAAAAGGAAACCCATTGTATGGGAAACATATTTGCCAATGATATATATAATAAGGGGTTAATTTCCAAAATATATAAAGGATTTATATCAGTGGTCCCCAACATTTTTTGGGCCATGGACCGGTTTAATGTCAGAAAATATTTTCACGGACCGGCCTTTAGGGTGGGACGGATAAATGTATCACGTGACCGAGACAAGCATCAAGAGTGAGTCTTAGACGGATGTAACAGAGGGAATCTGGTCATTTAAAAAAAATAAAACATCGTTCAGACTTAAATATAAATAAAATGGAAATAATGTAAGTTATTTATTCTTTCTCTGTTGACCGGTACCAAATGGCCCACGGACCAGTAGCGGTCCATGGCCTGGGGGTTGGGGACTACTGATTTATATAACTCACTATGAAGACAATCAATACAATTTAAAAAATGGGCAAAACACCTGAATAGACATTTTGCCAAAGAGGACATACAGATGGCCAATAGACATGAAAAAAATGCTCAAAATCACTAATCATCAGAGAGATGCCAATTAAAACCACAACGAGATATCACCTCACACCAGAATGGCTATTATTGATAAATCAACAAACAACATGTGCTGGCAAGAAAGTCGAGAAAAGAGAACACTTGTGTAGTGTTGGTGGGAATGCAGACTGATACAGCTATTGTGGAAAACAGTATGGTGTTTTTTCAAAAAATTAAAAATGGAACTGCCTTATTACCCAGTGATTCCACTTCTGAGAAAATATCCTAAGAATCCTGAAACACTAATTTGAAAGAATATATACACCCCTATGTTTACTGTAGCATTATTTACAATACTCAAGATCTGAAAACAGCCTGAATGCCCATCAGTAGATGAATGGATAAAAAAAAAAGGCTGTGGTACATGCACACAAAGGAATACTACTTCGCTGTAAAATAGAAGGAAATATTTCCTTTTGTAACTGCATGGATGGACCTGGAGATTATATCACTAAGTGAAATAAACCAATCAGAGAAAGACAAATGGCATATAATCTCACTTATAAGTGAAAATTAATGAACAAAATTAGCTGATGAACACAACAGAAACAGAGACATGGATACATGGAACAAGACTGTCAGAGGGGAGGGGAAAGGGGTATTGGATGAAAGGAGGTGAAGGGATTAGCGAAAAAAAATATATATATACATAACACATAGACACAGACAACAGTGTGGTGAAAGCCAGAGGGAAGGGGTGGAGGGTGGAGACTAGGGGGAGGTGGGCAAAGGGGGGGAAATGGGGGTGTAAAGAAACTTTGTTTAGGGTGCTGGGTACACAATGCAGTGCACAGATGATGTTTTGTTGAGTTGTACACTTGAAACCTGTGTGGTTTTGTGAACCAATGTCAGCCCAATAAAGTCAATAAAAAAATGTTGGTGAGAATATGAAGAAATTAGAACTTGGCACATTGTTTGTGGAAATGCAAAATGGTGCAGCTGCTATGAAAAGAGTATGGAGGTTTCTCAAAAACAGCAATCCCACTTAAGGATATTTATTTGAAAGAATTAAAATCAGGATCTTGAGTCTGACTGGTGGTGGTGCAGTGGATTGAGTGTTGACATGGAATGTTAAGGTCTCTGGTTTGAGCCCAGGTTCACTGGCTTGATCCAGAGGTCATTGGCTTGAGCACTGGGTAGTCAGCTTGAACATAGGGTTGCTAGCATGAGCACAGGATTGCCAGCTTGACCCTGAGGTCGCTGGATTGAGCCTGAAGTCACCAGTTCGATCCCCAGTCAAGGCACATATGGGAACCAATCAATGCACAATTAAATGGAGCAATGAGTTGATGCTTTTTTCTCTTCCTTCCTTCCTCACTCTTTCTCCCTTTCTCACTCTTTCTCCCTTTCTTACTCTCTTTCCCTCTCTCTCTATTTCTAAAGAAAGATCAGGATCTTGAAAAGATACCTGTATTAGTACTCTCATGTTCATTGCAGCACTATTCACAATAGTCAGGATGTGTAAACAGGCTAAATACTCACTGATGTATGAATGGATAAAAAGATGTGGTATATACATATAATGGAAGATTATTCAGTTGTCAATCAATGGGTATAAAAGTTGAGTTAGGCAGGATGAATAAATCCTAGAGGCCTGGTATAGAACATAGTGCCTATAGATAACAATACAGTATTGTAAACTTCAAAATCTGTTAAGAGGGTAGCTCTTGTGTTATGTGTTCTTACTATGATAAAAGATAAAAAAGTTAATTTAAAAAAATGGCCCTGGCCAGTTAGCTCAGGTGGATAAAGCATCATTCAAATGTCAAAGTTGCAGGTTTAAACCCTGGTCAGGTATATACAAAAATTAACCAATGAATGCATAAATAAGTAGAGGAATAAATGAATGTTTCTCTTTCTCTCTCTTTCCTTTCCTCTCTTTCTAAAATCAATTAACAATAGAAATAAAACATGATAAAACATTAACATCAGAATGTATTAATAACAATATATATATTTGACAAATATTATAGAAAAATTTATAAATACATTTGGGGATGTCAACACCCCACTCTCAGTAATTGAAAGAATGACTAGATATAAAATCAGCGATGATAGAGAATATCTGAATACCATCTACAACCAACAAGACCTAATTGATATTATAGAACACTCAATTCATTATAAGCAAAATACACATTCTTTTTTTATTTTTTATTTTTTAATTTTTTTATTTTTCTGAAGCTGGAAACGGGGAGAGACAGTCAGACAGACTCCCGCATGCGCCCGACCGGGATCTACCCAACACGCCCACCAGGGGGCGACGCTCTGCCCACCAGGGGGCGATGCTCTGCCCCTCCGGGGCATCGCTCTGTCGCGACCAGAGCCACTCTAGCACCTGGGGCAGAAGCCAAGGAGCCATCCCCAGCGCCCGGGCCATCTTTGCTCCAATGGAGCCTCACTGCGGGAGGGGAAGAGAGAGACAGAGAGGAAGGAGAGGGGGAGGGGTGGAGAAGCAGATGGGCACTTGTCCTGTGTGCCCTGGCCGGGAATCAAACCTGGGACCTTCGCACGCTAGGCCGATGCTCTACCACTGAGCCAACCGGCCAGGGCCAAAATACACATTCTTTTTAAGTGTCCATGGAACATTTACAAAGAGACCATACATAAAACAAACCTCAATACATTTAAAATACTTGAAATCATATGAAGTAAGTTCCTTTTAAAAAAATCTCTAAATACTGGATCTAAAACAACAGAATTCTAAATTATTCATGGCTACAGAGAAAGTCTCAAAAGAAAAAATACATATAACTGAATGAAAATAAAATATAACATCAATATTTGAGGGATGCATCTGAAACAGTGCTGAGAAAATAAATAACCAAAGTAAGACCAGAAATCAATGAAAATAAGCAATGTCAGCAAAAATAGCAGAGTAATAACTGGCAAAACTCCATAAAAGCAATAAGAAAAATGGCAAACTTTTCAGAATTTTGGAAACTAACCAAAGGCTTTGACCATCCAAGAGCAGTGTTCATTCAACAGACAAGATTGACTTAGAGTAAGATCAGTGATTTTTCTGACATTTTAAGTTGCCCTATACTTATTCTCCCTCCGCTATTGCCCCTCAAACCCAGTTCTGTTGCAGCCTTGAAACCCAACTACCTAGAATGATGAAGATAAAGACTTTAGATAATCTATTTTGAACATATTAAAAGAACTAAAGAAAAACATGCCTAGAGAACTAAAGGAAAATATGACAATGATGTCTCACCAAATAAAGAATATTAATAAAGAGATATTATAAAAAGAGCCAAATTAAAAAGTACAATAACTGAAATTTAAAAAATCACTAGAGAGCTCAACAGATTTCAGTAGGCTAAAGAATCAGTGAACCTAAAGACAAATCAAATGAGATAATTTAGTCTGAAGAATAGGAAGGAAAAAAGGAAACAGGCATTGGAAGATGGCAGTGGAGTAGGCGGACGCACAGACACCCAACTCTCACCACCAAACTGGAATACAAATCAATTTAGAAAAAATCAGCATGAAAAACCAACTCTGAACTGCAAGAACAGCTCTCAAAAACCAAGGAGCAAAGAAGAAGCTACAATCCTGATAGGGAGCGCCTGAATCTCCTCTGCTTACAGGAATGGAGGGGGGGAGGTGAGGCTGAGAGCCCAGAGAGGATCTCACATAGGGAAAAGAGCAGAAACTACTGCTCACAGCCACCTACCTGGCGACCAGGGAGCGAGGTGTGTTGAAAAGACCAGCTTATCTCCCAAGTGGAAAGGACAGGGAGAGGGACAGACTGTGAGGGGCTAAGGAATGCAGGAAACGAACTAAAAAAGCTGACTCATCCATGCTGGAGGCGGCCATAGCTGGGGGAGGGACTGAACCTACCTTTCACAAAACAAAGCTGAATTGCTTTCGGATCAGAGATCTCCGGACATCTATCCAGCTCCAATCAGCGCAACAAGACACAGCTGAAAACAAGAAGTGGGGAGGAGGGGCAGTAACTCAGGTCTCCATGGAGATCTGAGATACACCTCCCCCTACTGAAGCTGAGAAAACACCCTGCCCCCAGTGAGATTAGCTGGCTAAAGAGGCCTTCAGAGTCTCAGGTTACACCCATCACATTCCTGGATACAGTTTCAAGGAAGCCCCTGCTGAGATCAGTAAACAAGACTATCACCTGTTAAGAAAACAAACAAATCAAGACTTCAAAGCTGCCCAAATCCGAAAGTGGATTACAGATAACAGCTGATACCAACCCAAGAAGACCTAGAAATAACACAACTGAAAACTGGAGGCAGACAACACCAAACCTAGACTCAACCAACTCTACAAATAAAACACCATGAGAAGACAAAAAAGTGCAATCCAAATGAAACCACAAGTGACACCTTCAGGAGATGAACTGAGTGATATGGAAATAATCAAACTTCCAGATGTGGAGTTCAAAATAATGATTGTAAGTATGCTTAGGGATCTTAGAACAACAATGGATGGTCCTTATGAACACCTAAATAAAGAAATAGCAAGTATAAAAAAGAATCAGTCGGAGATGACAAATACAATATCAGAAATAGAGCAGAGGATAGAATCAGCGAATTAGAGGACAACTGGAATGAAGGCATGAAAACAGAGAAGAAAAGAGAAAAGAGACTCAAAAAGTCAGAGGAAACCCTTAGAGAACTCTGTGACAACATGAAGAGAAATAACATCCGCATCATAGGGGTTCCTGAAGAAGAAGAAAAAAAACAAGGAATAGAGATGTTGTTCAATCATATTATATCTGAAAACTTCCCTAAATTAATGCAAGAGAAACTCTCACAAGTCCAAGAAGCACAGAAGACTCCATTAAAGAGAAACCCAAAGAAACCTACACCAAGACACATCATAATTAAAATACCAAAGCTAAGCGATAAAGAGAAAATATTAAAAGCTGCAAGAGAAAAAAAAGTTATCACCTACAAAGGAGCCCCCATAAGGATGACATCCGACTTCTCAACAGAAACACTTGAGGCCAGAAGGGAATGGCAAGAAATATTCAAAGTAATGCAGAACAAGAACCTACAGCCAAGACTACTTTATCCAGCAAGGCTATCATTTAAACTCGAAGGAGAAATAAAAAGCTTCCCAGACAAAAAACAACTCAAGGAATTCATTACAACCAAACCAATGCTGCAGGAAATGTTAAGGGGCCTGTTGTAAACAAATCAAAGTGGGAAAAGAATATAGCAAAAAAGGAATACAGCTTTAAAGAATAAAATGGCAATAAACAACTACATATCAATAATAACCTTAAATGTAAATGGATTAAATGATCCAATCAAAAGACATAGGGTAGCTGCGTGGATAAGAAAACAGGACCCATACATATGTTGTCTACAAGAGACACACCTTAGAACAAAAGACACACATAGATTGAAGGTAAAAGGATGGAAAAAAACATTTCATGCAAACGGAAATGAAAAAAAAGCTGGAGTAGCAATACTTATATCAGACAAATTGGACTTTAAAACAAAGGATATAGTAAGAGATAAAGAAGGCCACTACATAATGATAAAGGCAGCAATCCAACAGGAAGATATAACTATTATAAATATCTATGCACCTAATATAGGAGCACCCAAATATATAAAGCAGACTTTGATGGATTTATTTTTTTTTAAATTTTTTTATTTATTTATTCATTTTAGAGAGGAGAGGGAGAGAGCGAGAGAGAGAGAGAGAGAGAGAGAGAGGAGAGACAGAGAGAGAGAGAGAGAAGGGGGGAGGAGCTGGAAGCATCAACTCCCATATGTGCCTTGACCAGGCAAGCCCAGGGTTTCGAACCGGTGACCTCAGCATTTCCAGGTCGACGCTTTATCCACTGCACCACCACAGGTCAGGCGACTTTGATGGATTTAAAGGGCGAGATCAACAGCAATACCATAATAGTAGGGGATTTCAATACCCCCTAACATCACTAGATAGATCCTCAAGAAAGAAAATTAACAAAGAAACAGCGGACTTATTGGAAACACTAGATCAGGGATCTCAAACTCGTGGCCCGTGGGCCGCATGCGGCCCGCCGAACAATTTTGTGCGGTCCGCAGACTAATCCACGAAGTTCAAAATATTTTGGATAAAATTAAGTAAGCCTAGGGGCCTACTTGTATTTTTCATTTCTCTAGCATCCTAGCTAGATATTATCTTAGTTAACAGCAGTTGTGATGCGAACTACAGTTTCTGGTCATTTTGTGACACTGAGTAAACTGCATGTACGATTGTGCTTGTTGTACTGATTTTTTTTTGTTTTCAACTGCAGTGAGAAAAGTGTTGCATAACAGTTGCCTTTTGTAGACCTAGTGCGGCCTGCCGAACGGCTGTGATCTTGCTCTGCGGCCCACATGCTGAGTTGAGTTTGAGACCCCTGCACTAGATCAACTCAATTTAATACATATCTTCAGAACCTTTCACCCTAAAGCAGCAGAATATACATTCTTTTCAAATGCTTATGGTACATTCTCTAGGATAGACCACATGTTAGGGCACAAAAGTGCTCTCAACAAATTTAAGAAGACTGAAATCATATCAAGCACTTTCTCTGATCACCACGGCATGAAACTAGAAATGAATCACAACAGAAAAGCTCAAAAATTCTCAAACACATGAAAACTAAATAGCAGGATGTTAAATAATGAATGGATTAAGAATGAGATCAAAGAAGAAATAAAAATATTCCTAGAAACGAATGAGAATGAGCATACAACAACTCAAAATTTATGGAACACAGCAAAAGCAGTACTGAGAGGGAAGTTCATAGCACTACAGGCACACTTTCACAAGCTAGAAAAAGCTCAAATAAACAACTTAACCCTGCATCTAAAAGAACTAGAAAAGGAACAGCAAGTAAAGTCCAAATGCAGTAGAAGGAAGGAAATAATAAAGATCAGAGCAGAAATAAATTACATAGAGGCTAAAGAAACAATACAGAGGATCAATGAAACTAGGAGCTGGTTCTTTGAAAAGGTAAACAAGATTGATGAACCTTTAACTAGACTCACCAAGAAAAAGAGAGAGAGGACTCAAATAAATAAAATTAGAAATGAGAGGGGAGAAATAACAACTGACACAACAGAAATACAAAATATTGTAAGAAAATACTATGAAGAACTGTATGAAAAAAACTAGACAACCTAGATAAAATGGACAAATTCCTTGAATCATACAATCTTCCAAAAATCAATCAGGAAGAATCAGAAAACCTAAATAGACCGATTACAACAAATGAGATCGAAACAGTTATCAAAAAAACTCCCAACAAAGAAAAGTCCAGGGCCCGATGGCTTCACAACGGAATTCTACCAAATATTCAAAGAAGAACTAACTCCTATCCTTCTCAAACTATTTCAAAAAATTCAAGAGGAAGGAAGACTTCCAAGCTCCTTTTATGAGGCGAGCATAATTCTGATTCCAAAACCAGGCAAAGACAACACAAAGAAAGAAAATTATAGGCCAATATCTCTGATGAATATAGATGCTAAAATTCTCAACAAAATATTAGCAAACCGGATCCAACAATATATGGAAAAAATCATACACCATGATCAAGTGGGATTTATTCTGGTGAGGCAAGGCTGGTACAATATTTGTAAATCAATCAATGTGATTCATCACATAAACAAAGGAAAGGAGAAAAACCATATGATAATTTCAATAGATGCAGAAAAAGCATTTGATAAAATCCAGCACCCATTCATGATGAAAACTCTCAGCAAAGTGGGAATACAGGGAACATACCTCAACAAGATAAAAGCCATCTATGAGAAACCCACAGCCAACATCATACTCAATGGGAAAAAATTAAAAGCAATACCCTTAAGATCAGGAACAAGGCAGGGGTGCCCCCTTTCACCACTCTTATTTAACATGGTCCTGGAAGTCCTAGCCACAGCAATCAGACAAGAAGAAGAAATAAAAGGCATTCAAGTTGGAAAAGAAGAAGTAAAACTATCATTATTTGCAGATGATATGATATTGTATATAGAAAACCCTAAAGTCTCAGTCAAAAAGCTACTGGACCTGATAAATGAATTCAGCAAAGTGGCAGGATATAAAATCAATACTCAGAAATCAGAGGCATTTTTATACACCAACAATGAACAGTCAGAAAGGGAAATTAAGGAAACAATCCCCTTCACAATTACAACCAAAAAAAATAAGGTACCTAGGAATAAACTTAACCAAGGAGACTAAAGACTTGTACTCGGAAAATTACAAAGCATTGATAAAAGAAATCAAGGAAGATACAAACAAGTGGAAGCATATACCGTGCTCATGGTTAGGAAGAATAAACATCATTAAAATGTCTATATTACCCAAAGCAATCTATAAATTCAATGCAATACCAATTAAAATACCAATGACATACTTCAAAGATATAGACCACATATTCCAAAAATTTATATGGAACCCAAAGAGAACACAAATAGCCTCAGCAATCTTAAAAAAGAAGAATAAAGTGGGAGGTATCACACTTCCTGATATCAAGTTATACTACAAGGCCGTTGTACTCAAAACAGCCTGGTACTGGCATAAGAACAGGCATATAGATCAATGGAACAGAACAGAGAACCCAGAAATAAACCCACAGTTCTATGGACAGCTGATATTTGACAAAGGAGGTAAAGAAATACAATGGAGTAAAGACAGCCTCTTTAACAAATGGTGTTGGGAAAATTGGACAGCTACCTGCAAAAAAATGAAACTAGATCACCAGCTTACACCACTCACAAAAATAAACTGAAAATGGATAAAAGACTTAAATGTAGGCCGTGAAACCATAAGCATCTTAGAAGAAACCATAGGCAGTAAGCTCTCGGACATCTCTTGGACCAATATATTTGCTGATTTATCTCCATGGGGAAGTGAAATAAAAGACAGGATAAAAAAATGAGACTATATCAAACTAAAAAGCTTTTGCACAGCTAAAGACAACAAGAACAGAATAAAAAGACAAACTACACAATGGGAGAACATATTTGACAATACGTCTGATAAGGGGTTAATAACCAAAATTTATAAAGAACTTGTAAAACTCAACACCAGGAAGACAAACAACCCAATCCAAAAATGGGCAAAAGAGATGAATAGACACTTCTCCAAAGAGGACACACAGATGTCCAATAGGCATATGAAAAAATGCTCAACATCACTAATCATTAGAGAAATGCAAATTAAAACCACAATGAGATATCACCTCACACCAGTCAGAATGGTGCTTATCAACAAAACAACACAGAATAAGTGCTGGCGAGGATGTGGAGAAAAGGGAACCCTCCTGCACTGCTGGTGGGAATGCAGACTGGTGCAGCCACTGTGGAAAACAGTATGGAGATTCCTCAAAAAACTGAAAATCGAACTGCCTTTTGACCCAGCTATCCCACTTTTAGGAATATACCCCAAGGACACCATAGAACTGCTCCAAAAGGAGAAATGCACCCCCATGTTTGTGGCAGCATTGTTCACAATAGTGTAGATCTGGAAACAGCCCAAATGTCCATCAGAGGATGAGTGGATTAAAAAGCTTTGTTACATATATACTATGGAATACTACTCAGTCATAAGAAATGATGACATCAGATCATTTACAATAACATGGATGGACCTTGATAACATTATACAGAGTGAAATAAGTAAATCAGAAAAAAAAACTAAGAACTATATGAATCCATACATAGAAGGGACATAAAAATGAGACTCAGAGACATGAATAAGAATGTGATGGCAACAGGGGTGGGGGATGGGGGGAGGGGGGAGGGGGTGAAGAAAGAAAGAGGGGTTGGGGGAGGGGAGGGGCACAAAGAAAACCAGATAGAAGGTGACAGAAGACAATTTAACTTTGGGGGAGATGTATACAGCACAATCAAATGTCAAAATAATCTAGAGATGTTTTCTCTCAACATATCTACCCTGATTTATCAATGTCACTGCATTAAATTTAATAAATAAAAAAAAAAAAAAGGAAACAGGCAGACTCCAGAGTCTTTTTTAGCCCCAGAGAAGAGAAGAGAGAAAGAAAGGGACAGAAATAATATTTTAAGCCATCATAGCTCAACATTCTATATGAATTTCCATTAAATTGAGAAACAAGAAAAACATTTAAGAAAAAAATCATAGCTCAAAACTTCCCAAATTTGATGAAAAACATTCATTTACATGTCCAAGAAATTCAGCCTACTTCAAAGGAGAAACTAAAAAAATCCATACCTAGAAATATCATAAACTGTTGATGAGCAAAGACAAAAGTCGATCTTGAAAGCAGCAAGAAATTAGCAAATCATCACACAATGAAATCTTCAATGAGATTAAATGATCATCTGTCATAAGCCATCTATCTAATATATATATAATACACTCAAAACTCATCAGCTCCCCCCCCAAAAATTTCACACCACCACCTGCCTATAAGAATGGCTAAAATGAAAAATTGCGACAGCACTAAGTGCTGACAAGTGTTCCTAGAATACAGTGCAAGTGAGAATGTAAAGTGATATTGCCACCTGGAAAAGAGTTTGTTTGGCATTTTTTTGTAAAACCAAAGATGCAGCTACTGTACACCTATCAATTGCACTTATTGACATTTATGCTAGAGAAATAAAAAGTTATGTTTACAGAAAATCCTGTGCTTAGCAGCTTTATTCATAACTGCCCGACACTAGAATCAACCCAAGTGTCCTTCAACCATTGAGTAGTTGAACTGGAACCATGGAATACTGCTCAACAATGAAAACGAATGAACTATTAATACTCATAACAACTTAAATGGTCCTCAGAGGCATTATGCTGAGTGAAAAAAACCTCAAAAGGTCACATATTATATAATTTTGTTTATACAATATTCTTCAAATGACAACATTCTAGCGATCAAGAGCAGATCAGTGGATGCCAAGGGTTACAGAGGAAGTGAGAGGATAAGGGTGCTTGTTACTATGTGGGAGAGCTCTGTGGTGATACAGCGATTCTGTATGTTGATTGTGGTAGTCTTCACATGAATCTACAGGTCTCCCCCACTGATAACATCTTGCATAACTGCAATATATGATCAAAGCCAGGAAATCCATGGAGCTTATTCAGATCTCACCAGTTCTGGCCCTAGTTCAGTTGGTGAGAGCATTGTCTGGAAAAAACATGAGATTTGAGGGTTTGATTCCTGATCAGGACACATACAGAAACAGATTGATGTTTTCCCTCTCTCTCTCTCTCTCTCTCTCTCTAATCAATAAAACAAACAAAAACAAAAACAGACTTTACCAGTTTTACACGCACTCATTTGTGAGTATGTGTGTGTGTTTCCACTGGGTGAAGTTAAAAAATAATTTAAAAAAATTTTAATTACATGCTAATTGTTCTCAGTTTGAGACCCGCAGGTATCCTCTAGTCCTTTAAAAAAAATTGTTCAATAGCTGCATTCAACAAACTTCAAATTTGGGGCATTTAAGTGGTTATAGTCATCACTAGTAAAAACATCTGCATGGTTGCCTGACCAGAGGGTGGAGCAGTGGATAGAGCAGTGTTTCCCAACCTTTTTTGTGCCATGCCCCACCTTAACCTTTCTAAAATTTTTATGTCCCCCCCTATGTAACATACATAATTTTTAACATTAAAAAATTGATTTGTTCACTTAATAAACATAAATGATAGGTTCTAGGAAGTAATCACTATGAAATTGTTAACAAAACACAGTGAGTAAAATTTCAAAACATATAATGAAAAACAGAAATTTAAATTCCAAATAATTTTAATACATATTTTTCTATATTAATTTATTATTTTAATTTAGTGTGATCCTTGCGCTTGATGCTTGCTGCACAGAGATTTTATATTAGGTTCCAATTTGGTTAGCTTTAGTCTCAAGTCTCCACGTTGTGTTATATCCAGCCGATTTCTTTTTTTTTTAACCAGTAAATCATTTACAGCACTAAATCCATATTCAGCTAAAAATGAAGATGGAAACGGTAGCAATAGTTTTCTTGCACATTTGGTTGAATTTGGGTATTTGATTTCTGTTTCCTCACAAAGCCATGCCATCGCTCTTTTGATATTAAATAAAGCTTTAACTGACTCATCATTTTGCAATTCTGCAAGTTCTTCTTGATACTGCATATTTGATATATCAGACAAATCCACTAACATTGGCTGCATCTTCCATGTTGGGAAATCAATTTGTTTTAAATCAGAAAATCTTTCTTTTAAATCAGCCAATAGAATATTCAAATGATTGACAATAACAAGTAAAGTGGTATCAGTTACTTCACATTTTTGGAGCCAATGAAACTGTTTAAAGTTTTTGTTAATATGTTTCTGACATAACTCAATATTGGTAATGAAACCAAATATCTTTGCTTTTGCATCGACAAGAGTTTTATTTGTTCCTTGAAGTTGCTTATTTAATATATTTAGTTTTTCAAAGATATCGGCTAAATAACTCACAAATTCTTTACCATCTGTTGTTAACAGATACTTCATTTCAGGTTTGTCGCTTAAAAAATCACTAAGAGTATCAAACAGTTCCATAAATCTTTTCAAACAGTTTCCTTTAGATAGCCATCTTACTTCAGTATGAAGTAAAAGTCTCACATGGTCTTCATTTTGTTCTTCACAAAATAGCTTGAAAAGATGCTCACATTTGGCACTAGCTTTAATAGCATTAACACACTTTATTACTGTATGTAATACTTCATTCAGAACAGGTGAGATGTTTTTAGCTACCAAGTTTTCCCTATGAATAACACAATGCACAAGAATCATTTCTGGATTCGCATCTTTCATCAATTTTAAGCAGCCATTTTTCTTGCCCATCATATTCGGAGCACCATCTGCAGCACAAGATGTTATTTTTTCATTGGTATATCATTGACATCTAAGTAGTTTTTTAGCTTATTATATATATCTTTGGAGGTAGTGGTGCTTTCTAATCTTTTACAGAACAACATTTCTTCAGCAAAATGTCCTTTATCAATATATCTTATGTAAGTTATCAATACTGCCTCACTGTCTCTCAAAGTTGATTCATCCATTTGCAAGGAGAATTTTCTTGTTTTCAGCTTTTCAATAAGTTGTTTTTCAATATCCTCACTCATTTCGTCTATTCTTCTGCTAACAGAATTGTTACTAGGTGGCATAGCTTTTACATCTTTGTCATCTTTTTCAAGAACCGTTTTAAGAAATGCTGATATTGATGGTTTTATTAAATTCTCTCCTATACTGTGATTTTCTCCAGTTTTAGCGATGAATAAAGAAATTTGATAACTAGCCTCAAGAACACGATTATTAGTTGAAGTATGAGCAGTAAATAGAGACTTTAATGTTGTTCTTTTTTCAAAATTTTTCTTTAAAGTTTTAAAGTGACTCAAATCTGAATTAATATGAGCACTATGTTTTGCCTTCAAATGCGCCTCAAGATGACCTCGTTTCATTGATTCATTGGTCAAGCTTTACTGGCATAAAAGACAAAAAGGAATCCGCTCATCGTGAACAGCGGGTATGAATCCAAATTTTAAATATTCCTCCGAATATTGACGAGTTTTTTTCTTGCTTGCACCACTCATTTTACTATGGGCTATAAGAAATAAAAATAAGATCAATTAAAAACTAATATTAAAATATGTGTTAAAATATATTCAATGTGACATAGAGTAAACGTATACTAAAAATTCATATTTATTTAAATGTATATAACACATTTACTACACTAACACCGCAAATCAAAAGGTATCTATATTTTTTCCACTTGACAAAATTTTCTGGAAAGTTATGCTTCTAAAATTAAAATTGTCGTGCATGCACTATTATTAGCCCCAATAATATTTATAAAATATTAGTGCTTTCTAGCCCCGATGCAAGAAGTACTTAATAAAGAGTTTAATATTGATAAAAATAAAATCAAATACTTACCAATTATATCTATACAATATATATATGTATATTTATTAAATCAACGAGCTTTTACAACAGTTTTGACTGACACTTATTTCAAATTAACACCAACTGAATGATGTGAAACACTACAGAAGTTGCGATGGGCCAATTAGGTGAGAATAACTGCGTTGTTTAGCGAGTTTTTAAAACGTCCAGGGTTCCCCGCGGCAGATGGCACATTCCGCGGTGAACCCAGGATGAAGTTTACTTGACGACGCCAATCATTCAGTTGATATTTTGATCTCATCAAACGAAATTATACTTAATAATTATTTAAGAATTGCATTTTTTGTTAAATTTGGCACCGATATCTAGCATTGCATTTAAATGGCCCAGGGTGAAAGAGTTAAAGTCCTCTCGAGTCCATTTTCAAATTGCCCCCCTTAACTATCGAATTGCCCCCCTGTGGGCATGGGCCGCACGTTGGGAAACACCGGGATAGAGTGTCAGACTGGGATGCAGAGGACCCAGGTTCGAGACCCCAAGGTCACCAGCTTGAACGTGGCCTCATCTGGTTTGAGCAAAAGCTCACCAGCTTGGACCCAAGGTCGCTAGCTCGAGCAAGGGGTTACTCAGTCTGCTGAAGGCCCGTAGTCAAGGCACATATGAGAAAGCAATCAATGAACAACTAAGGTGTTGCAATGCACAACGAAAAACTAATGATTGATGCTTCTCATCTCTCCATTCCTGTCTGTCTGTCCCTGTCTATCCCTCTCTCTGACTCTCTCTCTCTGTCTCTGTAAAAAAAAACAACAAAAAAACCCAAAAAACATCTGCATGTACACATATTTGTGTACAAAATCTTGCCCATGATTTTAACCTATATCTTTTTTTAAGATCGAAATTATTTTTAATTTACTAATTTGAAAGAAATAGGGAGAAAAAGACACAGGAACGTTGCTCTGTTCCTGTATGTGCCCAGACCAAAGATTGAATCAGTAACCTCTGTGCTTCAGAGTGACACTCTAACCTATCGAGCTATCCAGGCAGGGCTTAACCTATTTCTTAATTTTGAATTTCTAGTTAGTGGAATTTTATGATATTAGAGTAAGGAAAAACATTTTAACATGTAAGCTGTTTAAAACAGGATGGGCTGTCCAGGGATGTAGTAAGGGCATTGTCCTTGGTGAAGGCCATCAGTTAGGAAGGCTATAGAAGAGATGCCTGTGTTAGTTGGACCAGGTGACCTCTGAGGTCCAACTCAGAGTTCCAGTGTGCAATATGTCACAAGCTACTCTGTGCAATGGGAATAAAACTGAATTTATCACCCTTCTCCCCAAACCTGATTCTCCTTCCAGATTCTCTGTCTCAGTAGATGATCTCACTACTTCACTGCTCACATACCTCTCATTCATTTTTCTCATTCCTGCCCCTGGCCATCACCATTCTTTGGAATTGTAGCTCCAAAATATATTTCACTTCTCTGCTCTTCTCCCACTTGGGTGCCATGCCTCACCTGGACTGTCTTTTAGCCCTATGAGTCTTTATTTAACCTCTACTGCCCTATACATCTCCACTAATATACCCTTCACACTGTAGTCAGAGTGAGCTAAGGAGAAGTGTGAAAGATGTAAATTCGTCTTATTTGCTATTACAGTCTCTGTCTTTTCTTTTTTAAATTTTTAAAATTTATTCATGTTAGAGAGGAGAGAGAGAGAGAAGGTGGGGGAGGAGCAGGACACATCAACTCCCATATCTGCCTTGACCAGGTAAGCCTGGGGTTTTGAACCAAGCAACCTCAGCATTCCAGGTTGACGTTTTATTCACTGTGCCACCGCAGGTCAGGCACAGTCTCTTTTATAACCTTCTAGGAAAGACTTTCTTCCAGGTCAAGGAAGGGATTGGGGGAGAGCCTGGATAGGAAAGGAAATCCCTGTGTTGGTATCATTCTTGCTTGTATCCCAAAGTTGACTGGAAGATCCTTGTGGGCAAGCAGGGCCTGGAAGACCATTCTAACCATGTGCCAGGTACAGCTCCAGTTAACTCTGAAGCCCACAACAACTGATGAGGCTGTATTATCATTATCGATATTTTACAGATATGGAAACTGAAGCATGGAAAAGTATTAAAAAAATCAAAGGCCAACTTACATTAGGATGCTGTCATCAAATCAAATTTTAAGAATCCAAAATTGCACAATGAATATTGACGATTTGTTATACACTATGGCAAACTGACTAGCTTGCCTTACCCTCACTTTAAATATTTTTCATTATTCTTTTGTATTGTTTTTCATTTTCAGTGCTGTTAGTCATCTAAGGGCACGTCTAAACCCTCTGTGAGGTGTGATGGGTAGTATCGTCTGCAATTCTGACGGGAGATGAGAGGTGCATGAATTTTAATTGGCTATTTTGTACTTTAAAATAAAATGCTACAGACTATGCAGACAAATGGTTAATCAAAGACATTAGGAAGTAAAAACCAAACCAAATTAAAACCAGAAACACATAGAGCACTGATCAGGAAAGGAGAAGTCTTTCTAAGACTGTGTATGAAATGAATGTGTGTGTTTACTATTCCTGTGGTGCAGTAAAACTTAATTAATGGTGAAGGTTTCTAGGGTTGGAGGTATTGTCGCTGAAACACTCGACCAGTCACCAAGACACTCCATGATACAGTTTCCCTGTAAACCTCAGAGCCTCATGCATTCCCAAGCTAGTCCTGACTCCAGGAGCCTTTCCAGCAGCACATTTTACAGTCACAGCATGGGTTAGTTGCCTAGGGTTGCTGTAACAGCCCCACAACTGGTGGCTTATAACAACAAAAATGTACTGTCTCATAGTTCTTGAGGCTACAAGTCCAAAATCAAGCAGGGCGACATTCCCTCTGGAACCTGTAGGGAAAGGATTCTTCCTTGCCTCTTGTTAACTTCTCCTAGTTTACTGGCAACCAAGTTCCTTGACTTGTAGGTGAATTATTTCAATCTTCCATCTTCTCATGGCCCCCTTTCCTCTGTGTTTGTCTCTGTGTCCATGTTCCCCCAGTCAGATTAGATTAAGGTCTACCCTAATGACCTTATTTTAACTTGATTACATTTGCAAGGATGCTTTTGCAAAATAAGGCCACATTCTGAAATACTGGGGTTGACTTCGTAGTTTTTTGGGGGGATACAATTCAATGCATCACAGGGTGTTAGGTCCCAGGTTTGAGCTATATGTTCTTGCTCCCTGCACTTTTAGAACTGGGAGGACTCTGTGGTGCTGCTTTTCTCAAAATCATGTTCATCTTTGGGCAATTGTTTGGCTGGATGCTGCCTGGGGAAGCTTGCCCAGAATCCTACTACTATAATATCAAGTGCCTTGGATCTCAGATGTCACAGCAAACCAGGGCTCCTCCATGTGACTGATGGCTCTGATAGCTCACTGAGGATAGAGAACACTTAGAAGCCTTCTGGGTTTATCTTCTAGTTGCCTTTACTTTCCCTTCAGCCTAATGGCTTTCTATTTTTATTCTATTGTGTGATGTGTTTGTGCTTACCATCAACCTTAATTCTTTTTGTGATGAAACAAAGTATTAAAAATAAGTTAAATGAAAGTCAATTTCCTGCCATTTGGTGGTTTAATTAAAAAGCAGCACAAGGCCAGGCTGTGATTTCCAGGGCCTCAGTAATTTTCATGACAACCACAGGGAGCTGCCTTTTCCACTTAGCCTTTTCCCAACCTCCAGTACTAATGCTAGCTCATTCACAACCACAGCCCAGCCTCCATCTTTCTGGGAAGAAATCTTTGAGCAATAGATAGGACCACAGAATTCTCCATCTACTCCCACAGAATCCCAGGCTCCCTCTGTTGCTGCACTCACCTCATGGCATTCCAGGTGCCTGTATAGTTCTTCTGTGTCTCTCACTAGACGGCAAGCTTGTCAAGGACAGGGATCATACCTTCTGCATCATTTATTCCACGAGCATTGCATTTGGAACTTTGCCTTCGAGTTGCCATAGCAGAAGCTGGAAGACGAATATATATGATTTTTTTTTTAAAGAAAGAGAGGGAGACAGACACAGACAGGAAGGGAGAGAGAGATGAGAAGCATTGATCTGTAGTTGTGTCACTTTTAGTTGCTCGTTGATTACTTCTCATATGTGCCTTGACTGGGGAGGACGGCGCTGGTGGAGCTAGTGACCCTTTGTTCAAGCCAGCAATCTCAGGGCTCAAGCCAGTGATCACAGGATCACATCTATGATCCTATGATCAAGCCAGCAACCCTGTGCTCAAGCTTGTGATCCCGCACTCAACCTGGGTGAGCCTGAGCTCAAGCTAGCAACCTCGGGGTCTCAAACCTAGATACTCAATGTTCCAGGTCGGCACTCTATCCACTGTGCCACCACCTGGTCAGGCCAACATGTATGACATTTGAAGGCCTGTTTCTGAAGCTGCCATCACATGTTGCCAGATGTGCCTATTTAATTTTAAAATAAATTTAAATAAAGTAAAATAAAAATCCAGTTTCTTAGTCCCACTAGCCACATTTCAAATGCTTAGTACGCCACATATGGCTAGCAACTACCACCTGGAACAACACAGCTGTACGGCATTTTCATCATCACAGGAAGTTTTACTGAACAGAGCTGGTCTAAGAGGATCCCATAACCAGGGCCTCCTAAGGACACTCTTGGTGTCTTGTCTGTTGCACTCCTAGCCCATCTGAGCATTGCCACCTCGTTTTAGCCCTGGGAACAAAAAAGAAAATGTAAGCCATATATCCCTCTGTTAGAATCCTGAGCTAACGGCCCCTCACCAAAGAGAGTACCACCAGTGGCATGACATGTTTCCTTACCAATTCCTAAACTAGTCAGACCTTTCTTCCTCTGCCTTTGCACATTCGGTTCCTTGGCCTGGAATGTCTACCCATAACGCAGAAGGTCAAGGCCAAGGAGATCCACACTGGATTCGGGCAGAGCCGAAAGGCATTGGCCATACCCATTTTTGGATTCTCATGATGGCAGGCAAGTGAGCAGGCAGGGGTTCTCACGGTGTTGGGTGAGTGAACAGAAGAAAGTCACTCACAGGGAATGTACCCGTAGCCTTATGTAGGCTCTACACACAAAAGTGGCTTTCTGCCAAGTGCTTACATCACTAATTATGCAAAGTGATACAAAACAAGCCTAACTGCAGACTTTCCCCCTATACTCCACCTCTTTAGGGTTGCTCGCCTTATAATCTATAATCTATGCAACAGGTATCTTTCGTGATGGTCCCCATGAGAGTGGTGAGGTACATTGCATCCATATCCCACAGAAACAGATGACAGTAACAGACTACTAAGGCACAAGCTATACTGAAAATGGCAATAAAGGTGGTGCATTAACCTGCTGCTAAAGACACCCACCATTCTTGGAGGGGGGTCTCTGGTTAAGCACTCTACCTCCTGGGTCTCCTCAGCCAGGGTGTGCAAGGCCTGGTTACATTGTCTCCCAAGGCATTTGCCAGCACTAAGCTATGGATGAAAAGAGAATTGTTAGCAGTATCAACAAGAGAGGCAAATCTTTCCCTTCTGGTAGGATGCAGACCAGAGTTTTGTCTGCAGATAACACAGTAGCAGAGGCCATCTCGAGTGGGCATATAAAATCTTATTGGCCTATACACCAGGATCTGGTTCTATGTACAACAAAATGGGAGAACTCCTTATAGGTCAGAGGGAAATTAAAAAGCTGCCCTTTACAATGATGTTGCCCTGCTCACTCAAGGGATAATACACTTCTACCTAAGGTGGCCAGGTGCCAGTTGACCAGGGAGTTAACTGGAGGTCCACCTCTATCCCCCTACCCCATGGTGCCAACAAGGCCACCCATCAAGGAAAAGGGCCCATACAGTCCAGGGCCATGTCCATTGAAGACATTGGCCTTTAGGGTGGGCTGTTGGGGCAGGCAAGAGCACATAGCCCTGCCACCTAAAGCCTGGCTTGAGGGCTTCATAGGTGCTACCCTCTGCCCCCTGCCAGTCAGGATCTCTTGTTCAAAATTCGGAATATTGTCCACAGCAGTGTATCCACCCAGCAAGGGAGCTGGTGCCCCCCTCTTGTTGCAGCACCTGCTTTCTTTAAGAGTCCATTATACCACTTGATACTAGTGGCCTGTGGGTAATAGGGAACATGGTATTTCCACCTCACCCTCAGTTCTTGAGCCTATTGCCTAACCACAGGCCCAGTAAAATGGGAACTTTTGTCACTTTCAAAAACCAGTAGCTACCCATAGGCAGCACACAGGTGGTTCAGAGCCTGTATGACTGCCCTCTGGTCTGGGTTATAAGTGGGGTAGGTAGCAAGCAGATTGGTGGCAATATCTATTGTACAAAGGTGACCACATACTAGTACCTGTCTGATTTTGGTAAGGGTCTGATGACATCTACCTGCCACCATGTCAGTGGAACACGAACTCTCTGGATCTGTCCAGGTGACGTCAGTTGTCTCCGAGAGCATTCCTTAGAACACACTACACACTGAGCACAGGCTGCAAGTACCTGTGCATAGGACACAGACAAGCCCATGCCTTAACTGTAGCCTGCATAGTTTTCTGCCCGGGACGAAGCAGACACCAGTGGAATCACTGCAGCACATCACCTGCAGGCAGTCTCCAACTATTGTACCTTTGCCAAAGCGTCTGCCTCATCATTCCCAGAATGGGCTAGAGGGGCATGCCCTGTGACATGATACACTGTCACCTGTTTCTGGTGTCCTACTTCCCATAAGTCCTGCCACATGACCTGACCTCATAGCAGATGGTGCATTACCATCCACTGGTTAACATGCCAAGTAACTATCCAATGGGTCAGTCCATGATAGACAGTTTAGCTGTCTGTGCAAATCACCAAAGATGAAGGTTCATTTTAGGTAACTAGCCATATAGCTCTTACTTCTACCCACTGGCTGCTTTCGCCTATGCCTGTGTCCATCTAAATAGACTCAGTGGCCCGATGGAAGGCTATACTTGTTCACCTGGCAAGTTGGCTTCTGCTAGAACCATCAGTATACCAGGCATCTTCAGGGATGGGTGTTTGCTCCTTCTGGTAGGAACTGACTTTAGACTCTTCTCTTGAGCTCCAGCTGTGCCTGACTCTAGGGTTGCTTGGGTGACAGGACCCAAAACTTCCTACAGTTCTGCCCTCAATGGGCTGGTGCTAAGAGCAGAGCATTGTTGCAAGTATGCACCCCACTTGGCCAGGGTAGAGGTTTGAGCCGTAGCACTACGTGGTTTTGCTATCCAATCTCTTACCCATCCTGAAATGGGATACATTGTCCTGATCATAACTGGAGTTATGGTCATGATACCTCAGCGACTAGGAGGGTGGCATACATAGCCACAAACTGTTTCTTCACTAATGAGTAATGGCCTCAGTGCCATTCAACAATTGGGAACAAAACCCAATAGGTGGCCGTAGTGCTCTGTCTGGTGCCACAAACTTTATCCATGGATGTCACGTTCACGGGGCCTGATGGGATTAAACACACTCAAGGCCTGTGCTGCCCTGACAATTCTATTAACTGCTGCAAAAGCACCTTGTGCCTGCTCAGTCCAATCTAACCAAACTTCTTTCCAAATCAGCTTATATAGGTGGTGCGGTAACCAAACCAAATGGGGTATGAATTCTTGCCAATACCCCAATAGACCTAAAAATTCCTGTAACTATTTTACTGTAGTGGGCACGGGGAATGCCTGGGTCTTATATATAACCTCATCAGAAATAACTTTTGTCTTACCCAACCAAACAACCCTCAAGAACTTGACAGATAATCTAGGTCCTTATAATTTGCCCTCATTGACTGCTCAGCCACATGCTTTCAAATGGAACAGCAGGGTAGGGACTGCTTGCTCCAATTCTGGAAAAGAATCACCAGTTAGCATGATAGCATCGATTAAATGGCACATGCAAACCACCTCTGGTTGTTTTTATTTAGCCAGATCAGTAGCCACAAGCCCATGACACAGATGGGGCTGTGTAAATAGCCCTGTGGGTGACACTGTAAAGGTCCATTGCTGCCCTTCCCAAGTTAAGGCAAATTGGTCTTGACTCTGTGCAGCTATATCAATAGAGAAAAATGTGTTAGCCAAATCTACCACAAAACAGTATGTCCCCAACTCATGGGTTAGCTGATCCATCAGGTCGGCTATGGAGGGAACAGCAGCATGTAAAAAGGGTACAATTTCATTAAGTTATTGTAATCAAATGTCATTTCCCAGGTTCCGTCTAGCTTGTGCACAGGCTAGATAATCCCCACCTTTTCTAGTTTGAGAATCATCCCTGTGATTTCTTCATGATCACCTGGCAGGCAGTAGTGCCTTGTGTTAGTCACGTGCTGAGGAATGGGTAGTTGCAAGGGGGGATGTGTTGTGTGCTCTTGCAACACCACCTTCATGACCCAGATCTGCAGATGGAACTTCCTTGCTGTGGTTTTCAACCATAGTACTTGTAAGACATCTACCCCCAAAATATACTGCTCACAAAAATTAGGGGATATTCTATCACTTCATATTAATTTTTGAAATATCCCCTAATGTTTGTGAGCACTATATATTCAGGTATAGGGGATACATATACCCTGTATGGCTTAGGAGGCAGTCTTCCTATCCCCAATGGAATAGTTATGGACTTCACTAGAACAGTTTGGCCCCTATAACTGTCAATGGCCACCAGGATCCCAGGAAACTGCTCTGGGTTCCCACAGAGGAGGAAATATTCTTTACCTGTATCTACTAATGCCAACACCTGCTACACATTACAAGGAGATAAGAGAATTGCCAATTCCACACTGGGTCCCCGGTCCCCACCCATTTTTGCTAGACAGGTTCTTTGGCCTTCCCTCTATTCAAACAGGAACAATGGGGCTTGGGGGGGATCCTCCTCTCCCTCAGCTGCTTCCAACATGTAATCTTGCAGCCATGTGGCATGGGCACTGACTGTTTTATTGGCAGCTACCTCCTATATATAATTTTGCAACCATATGGTGCAGATACTGACCATTTTCTTGGCAGCTGCCAGCTGCTTTTTCAGTGGCTAAAACTTCTGTCTGGCTTAAGCTGCTGCCAAAGATCTAAAAGGATTTTATTAGATTTGCCATCTAATTTCTCCTTATCTTCCCTGGCTGTAAACAAATCTACCCAAATCTTGTTTGATAACATTTACTTGTTTGATAACAGTTTGATAACTGTTTCCCTTGTTAGTTGTTGTTGGTGGGGAACAGCACAGGCAGTAGCCTGCACACCCTTATGATGCCACACTACTTCTACCTCCCCCAGATATGCCACTCTCCATGTAACAGCATCGATGGGCTGTCCCACATAGTGTTCCAAGATAGCCACCAGTGAGCCAAAAGGGCAGATGGGACACTCCAGAGAATAAGGTCCCTCATTGCTGCCATAAATACTTCCTCATCTGTTTCAGAGGACTGCAACATTCCTCATATTCAGTTCCCAGAGGACCTGCTGCAACTCAGTATACAACTGCCATCAACTCACTGTCCCTGGTAAATCTCCAGCATTCTACCCGACCATACGAATGGCAGCCATCACCCATTTTAATAGGCTATGATTTCCTGAATTGTCATGGAAGTTCTGAAGATGCTGCCTCAAAGGGGTGTGCAGGCTGATGGCAGCTAATTTCTTCATCTCTGCTCCAGAGACCCTGATACCATCCACCCTTATGTCCTATAACCACAACAATCAAGATGTTAGAGACTCAGTGGGTTTCTGCCTAAATTTTTCTCCTAACTCCATCAACTCTGTATAGGTGTAGGACTGGAACACAGAGTGCTCCACTACTTGTGGGGGGTTGTGCCTGCCCCTGAGACACCGTCTGCTGCTGGGTTTTCACCTTCTGGGTAACCTCTGGCCAGGTTCTGAATTTTCCAAAAGTAGTTTTAGCCCAAATCTCCACTTCCTCCTCAGAGCCTTCTCCAGCAACTGTTTGGTATCCTCTGGAGCCTGCTACTATTGGTACTTGGCCTCTGGCTCGCACTGGAGCTCTTGGACTTGGGCAGCCTCTAGCAGAAAGCTTTCTCTCAGGCTGTAAAAAACACCCACCCTACAGACCCCAACAGGGTAGCCACATGGAACCACATGCTCGAGAATGGCCATTCCTCTATCCCACTCTCTAAGGGTGCTGGCAGCTCCCTACTGGTCTGAACTGAATCCTGCCAACTACGGCAGGTATAATGCAGGAAATCAATGCCAAGGAGGTTCACATTGGATTTGGGCAGACTACAGAAGAACCGCAGAGCCAAAAGGCACTGGCCATTCTCATTTATTGGATTCTAACAGTGGCAGGTGAATGAGCAGGCAGGGGGAATCACTTCTCATGGTGATAGGTGAGCAAATGAGAAAATCACCCATGGAAAAAGTATCTGTAGCCTTCTATGGGCTACGCACACAAAAGTGCTTTCTGCCAAGTGCTTACATCACTAATTATGCAAAGTGATTGCAGCTGGAAAACAAGAGCGCTAGCCTAACTGCAGCCTTTTCCACCCTAACAAGAACTCCTGACATCTCGTTCACTCTTCAGGATTAAGTGCATATGCCTTTACATACATAAATTCATTCTTCTTGTGTCCTCCCTTCAATTGTGTGTGTAAAAACTTTCTTCTCACATTATAGCCTATGTATTATTATGTAGTAGCATCAGGATCTATAAGCAGATTGTGTTCTATAATTAGCACAGAAGACAAAAATCATGTCAAACCAAAATTGTATTTGAAATTCTCTTGGCCCTGGCCAGTTGGCTCAGTGGTAAAGCATTGGCTCAGCATGTGGATGTCTGGGTTTGGTTTCTGGACAGGGCACATAAGAAAAGCAACTATCTGCTTCTCCACTCCTCCTCCTAATCCTTCTCTCTTTCTCTCTCTTCCCTCCTGCAGCTATGGCTCGATTGGTTTGAGTGCATTGGTTCTAGGTGCTGAGGATGGTTCTGTGGAGCCTCTGCCTTAGGTGCTAAAAATAACTCGGTTGTGAGCATGGCCCCAGATAGGCACAGCATTGGCCCCTGATGGCGATTGTCAGGTGGATTCTGGTCAGGACACATGTGGGTGTGTGTCTCTCTATCAGTTCTCCTCTCACTTGGAAAAGAAGAAAAAAAAAAGAAATACTTTTTAAAATTAACTAATTTATTTTTTGTATTTTTCTGAAGTGAGAAGTGGGGGGTCGGGGTAGGGGTCGTAGTCAGACAGACAGACTCCTGCATGCACTAGACTGGGATCCACCTGGCATGCCCACCAGGGGTTGATGCTTGGCCCCTCTGGAGTGTTGCTGAGCTGCAATTGGAGCCATTCTAGTGCCTGAGGCAGAGGCCATGGAGCCATCCTCAGCGCCCGGGCCAACTTTGCTCCAGTGGAGCCTTGGCTGCTGGAGGGGAAGAGAACTGAATCCTGCCGAAGCAAGAGAGGGAAGGGTGGAGAAGCAGATGGGCGCTTCTCCTGTGTGCCCTGGCTGGGAATCGAACCTGAGGCTTCCACACACCAGACCAATGCTCTACCGCTGAACCAACTGGCCAGGGCCAGAAAAGAAATACTTTTAATTTGCCATAGAGCATGCCTTTTTGGATTTATTTACCCAAATCCATGTAAAATTCTTAGAGAGACTGAAGTGTAAATACCACTGAGCTGCAATAAGGAGGAAGAAGTAGAAGAAAGGTCATAAACAGTTCTAAGGCACCAAAACCACCTGCCCCTTATGATAACCACAACATCCCTGGTAAAGAGTGGCATTCTAAATGGTTCCCAATGGCCTGCATCATTTCCTCTGGCATGTGTCTCCTGGGACCTGCAGTATCAGCATCACCTGGGTACTCCTCAATCCAGACCTACAAATATTGATTGACTTATGATCTATGCAACTTACAACCATTTGACTTTATGACCACAATCGCTAGCCACGACCGCTCTGCGTCTGGCAGCACAAGCGTTGCCCAGCTGGGCGTAGGACAGTGCGGACCAGCTTCCGGTAGCACTACCATCTCCACATGCACCATTTCAACTGTTATCCCAGACTCGGTACAGCAATTTGTGTTTTGTGTCTTGGATATTTTTCACCAAACCCCTCCCAAGGTGTCTACCAAGAGGAAATTGTCTTTGCAAATATTAAACCAGTTGTACTGGTAATACAGTGTTTTACTTAAACCTGACAAATATAAAAATAAGAAACAAAATGGTGTAGATATGATACAAATGGCATAAAATGAACAAAGAAAATTATGATATATAACAATAATGAAAGAAAATTATAATAAAATATGACTTAAAGATTTTTATAACATCAGGTTCGAGACCCGAGGTTGCCAGCTTGAGCACGGGCTCATCTGGTTTGAGCAAAAGCTCACCAGCTTGGACCCAAGGTCACTGGCTTGAGCAAGGGGTTACTCAGTCTGCTGGAGGCCCACAGTCAAGGCACATATGAGAAAACAATCAATGAACAACTGAGGTGTTGAAATGAAAAACTAATGATTGATGCTTCTCATCTCTCTCTGTTCCTGTCTGTCCCTATCTATCCCTCTCTCTGACTCTTTCTCCGTCTCTGAAAAAAAAAAAGATTTCATTGAGGGTAAAAATGATATTATATAATACTTTTTAAAATTCTTCCTCTGAAATTTACCCCATAATTTTAGAAATCACTTTATTGTAGTTAATATCCACACTTCTATCAAAGGCCAAAAGTCTGTATAAATAATAAGAGGGGGAAAAATCAATCAGTGAGGCCCAGCTTGGTTTCTTTCCTTAAAATACATAACAATGAAATTAAATGAAGCTGAAAACTACAAGCCCTGTGTTTTCAGCAGCTTCACCTAGGTAGACAAGACAGATGGTATCTGCAGCAAAGCATTCTGATATATAAGGATACATTTAAAGATATCACAGCCACAGGAATCAGTACACCTCTGATTATGGAGGGAGAATATAGTTTGTTAAAGTCATATGGCTGGCCCCAATTTTAGAAGAAAGATTTTGTTAGGTTGTTATTTAGATCAGATCATTATAACATAGTAAATAATGTATTCCAATTGATGTTATTAACATCTTTTATCCACTGAATTTTCATTGTGATGCCCAGGGAATATATTTTAACAATGAAAATTATAGAGCAACCCTGAAATAAATATCATCCTTTGCAGATATTAAAATAAAAGTATATGGACACATACTTGCTTGATTGCTGATGGTGCAATGGATAGAGCATCAAACTGGGGCGCTGAAGATCTGGGTTTGAAACCCCAAGGTCACCAGCTTGAGCCCAGGCTCATCTGGCTGGAGTGCACGCTCACCAGCTTGAACACAAGGTCGCTGTCCTGAGTGTGGGATCATCAACATGATCCCATGGTTGCTAGCCCGAGCCCAAAGGTTTATGGCTTGAAGACAAAGGTTGCTGGCTTGAGCCCAAGGTTTCTGGCTTGAGCCCACAGTTGGTGGCTTAAGCAAGGGGTCACTGGCTTGGCTTGAGCCCTCTGGTCAAAGCACTAATGAGAAGCAATCAATGAACAACTAAAGTGACACATTGTAAGGTGATGCTTCTCATCATCTCTCTCCCTTTCTTTCTCTCTCTCTCTTTCAAAAATGAAAGCATATAGACATACCTCTTTTATATAGGCAGGTAAAAAATAGTTAACAGTTAACAACTGACATAATAATAACAACAGTAAAATGGATTTGTGGTTTCTGTTCTGGTGGGCTGGTTGTGCCCTGAGGAGGCTGTTGTATTTCTTATATTTCAAAGGCATGTTACTCTTACATTTTTAAGGTATGTTATCAGGCATATTATTGTAAATGCAAAAAGGTGACAGGCTCAATTAAGGTAAGCACTGACCTTTGTTAAAAGAAAATACCACCCTAGGACATGACTACCCACCATGAACTACTCTTAGAGAGTTTTCATTTCAGAACATCCTATATGGTTACTTCAGGTCTCTGAATTTTCAAGGCCACCACACAGGCCTCCCTGACTGAGCTTGTCAGGTTCAGCATGTGGTCCCTTTTTCATAGACAAAGGTAAAGAAAAATACTAGAGGGTCACTGTAGTAGTTTCCTAGAGTTACCATAACAAATTACAACAAACTCAGCAGCTTACAACAATAAAACATATTTTCTCACAGTTCTGTGGGCTAGTTGTCTGCAACCAAGGTGTTGGCAGGGCCATGAACTTTCTGAAAGCTCTAGGGGAGTGTTCTCCTTGTCTCTTCTAGCTTCTGGTGGAGGCTAATATCTTTGACGGTCCTAGGCTCATAGATGGGTCACTCCAGTCTCTGCCTCCATCTTTATGTGGCTTTGTCCCTCGAGTGTCTGTCTCTGAGTTTCTGTTTTCTTTTATAAGGACACTAGTCGTTGACTTAGGGTCCACTTTAAGCTAGTGTGATTTCATCTTAACTAATTATATCTGGAAAGATTCTATTTCCAAATAATTTCAGATTCTGAGGTTTCAGATGAATATGAATTTTGGGGGGACACTATTCAATGTAGCACAGTCTGCCTGCTAGAATTTAAAAATTCAAGTCTGTCTCACATGCAAAATATTCACCCCATCCTAACATTGTCTAAGTCTTAATTCCGTTCAATAACTTTAATTCCTAAACTTCATCAAAAGTTCCAAATCTCATCTTGTAAGACATTTAAATCAAGTATGACTAAGACTCTGGAAATAGTTCATCTTGGGGCAAAATTACTCTCTATCTTTGGACCTGTGAAACCTAGAAAAGAAGTTATCATTTGAAATACAATGATAAAACAGGCATAGAATAGGTCAGGGCATTACCAACTATGCCATTGCCCCTATACCTCAATAACTGCTGCCCTCTGACACTGAGTCTGTTAAATGCCCGACCAGACATTTCTACCAGTGATACCATCATTGTTAACAGTCCCGGAAGAACCAAATGCTTCTTCTACTGCTTTCCAGTTGATCCCAGACCCTGTGCCTGGTTGATCACCTCATGCTATTCACTTTTGTGTTCCAATTCTCTTATTGATACGTCTGATTAAAAAAACTGAAGTTGGAGTGACATCAGAGAAATGGCACTGTGAGGGGGTGCTCCTGATATCTCTCCTTGAAATTTCAACCAATTCAACAACTAAAGAGAGAAAAAAATCTCAGAAGCACCTGAAATATACACACACCAGACAAAGTTATGATTAGGCCAAAAGGTGGCTGAATGTATAATTCACTCTGAAGGAAATAAGACAGAGAACGGGTATTTCACTTTTCTCATTGATCTGAGGATAGGGTGCTTTCGTCTGAAGCCGAGTGAAGTGGAGGGTCTGAGGCAGAGGGAAGGAGCTGGGTTAAGGTGGATAATCAAGCAGAGGAGAGAGAGCACTGGTTGGGCCTGAGATCGCGGATGTGGGGCACGCACAGGTGGCAGGTTGTAACAAAGGTTATAGGTGCGAGATGCCTGTGGGAGCCAGTGCTGGTGCCAGCAGCTTTGTGCACTCATGGCTCTGTGATCATGGGTGGTGTGCATGTGGCTCCACCTGGCACCACTGGTGTGGGCGCATGTGCAGGTTGGAGGGCTTAGCCTGAGATTTTCAGTGATGAACATCTGTGTGGGCTGTTGCCAGCGTCTTTGTGCATTCCCAGCTCCATGACCATCAGCACAGGATATGCACAAGGGCCAGGATCCCTGGGCCTAGGACTGCCTGGTAGGGGTGCCTCCGCAGGTCTGAGACAGATTTCTGAGTGCATTCCTGCATTCCCAGCTCTGACTAAAATCACAGGTGCTATGTGCCTAAGTGGGTGGGTGCAGACTTCTGTGTGCACTGCTAAGTCGTGGGGGCTGGGTACGTATGTGGCTTGCTGTGGCCTACCAAACAGGGCACAAGGGAGAAGCCTGTGGAGATTAGACTTGTGGAGTGCTGAGGCATACTAGGCATGCCCGGGGGCCCATAGAAAGGTGCTTGATCTGCACTCATCTCCCAGCCTGCGGCACACCGAGACATGCTACACCTGTATGCCAGCCCTTAGAAAGGCGCTAGATCTGTAATCAGCTCCCAGCCCTGCCTGCTCTTGCTGGCAGCTCTGGTTGGCACAGCCTTACCCAGAACTGTGCTTTGAGTGGTACTCGAGGAAGGACCTGGCTGCTCTTTGCAAGCAGTGGCTGGAGCGAACATCACAGCTAAGTCCCCAGGCTGCTAGCTCAGCAGGGAGAGATATTGGGAGAGGCACCTGGAAAACTGAGACTCTCATTGTCAGAGCCTCCAAGCCCTAACAAGCCCTGACTACCAATGGGACTGAGGCCCAGCCTATGTCATTGCCATAGCAACACAACAGTAAACCTCTACCCAAGAGCTCCACAGGGGCAAAACCTGCACTATAGTGCTACCTGCTGAAAAAAGAAAGAAGCTACCTTTCAAAACCAGGAGAAAATTACATTTTTATAAATTTTTCTTTTTTTTTCCATTTTGGTCATTTTATCTTCTTTGCTTTTTATTTTTTCCTTTTGAACCTCCTTATCCATAGCTGTTACATTTTTCATTCTTGTTTTTTTTTTCTGAAGTTGGAAATGGGGAGGCAGTCAGACAGACTCTTGCATGCACCCGACTGGGATCCACCCGGCGTGCCCACCAGAGGGTGATGCTCTGCCCATCTGGGGCGCTGCTCTGCTGCAACCAGAGCCATCATAGCACCTGAGGTGAGGCCATGGAGCCATCCTCAGTGCCCAGGCCAACTCTTGCTCCAGAGGAGCCTTGGCTGTGGGAGGGGAAGAGAGAGACAGGGAGGAAGGAGAGGGGGAGGGGTAGAGAAGCAGATGGACACTTCTCCTGTGTGCCCTGGCTGGGAATCGAACCCGGAACTCCTGCATGCCAGGCCGACACTCTACCACTGAGCCAACCGGCCAGGGCTCATTCTTGTTTTTTTATGAGGGTTTTATTTTAAAAACCTTTACGTTTTTTTCTTTTTCTCTCATTTGATTGTCATTTATCAACAAATTATTATATTTTGGATTCATAGTTTTTTTGTGGCATTTTGCGTGTTTTTGACTTCATTTTTTAAATCTCTTTTGTCATTTTCCCTCAGTTCCTGCTCTTTGTTCTCTGTAGTTTTTGTTCCACTTATCAGTATAGAAGTTTCATTATTTCACTGTATATTTTCAATTTTTATTTTATTTTTTTAATTCTCTCTTTCTAGTGCTATTAACAATACCACTCTCAAATGTCATTAAGGAAAAAGAAATCAAATATCATGGATATAAAAGACAGAGATGTAGCTCAGATAGATGATAAAAAATCTCTAGAAAAAAATTCAAATGCTTGGAAACCTTGGAGTTAAATGACAGAGACTTAAAAATTGAATTTCTAAAAACACTCAGGAAAATACAAGAAAGCATGGAAAGGCAATTTAGAGAGCCCAAAAAACAATTTAATGAACAAAAAGAATACATCACCAAGGAAATTGAAACTCTAAAAAGGAACCAAATGAAGATTAAAAAAACTCAATACATGAACTGAAAAATGGGGTAACAAGCTTGGCTAACAAGCAGGCCAGATAGAGGATATAATTAATGACATAGAAGACAGCCAACTAGAGAAGAGGAAAGAGATTCACAAATTTAAAAAGAATGAGAAAGCCTTACAGGAATTGTCTGACTCCATCAGAAAGAGCAACATAAGAATAATGGGTATATCAGAAGGAGAAGAGAGAGAAAATGGAATAGAGAACATATTCAAACAAATAATCAATTAGAATTTCCCAAGCCTGTGAAAAGAATTAGAGCCTTAAATCCAAGAAGAAAACAAAATACCGAGTTACCTTAAGCCAAACAGAGCTACTCCAAGGCACATCATAATGAAATCATCACAAACCAATGACAAAGAAAAAATCCTCAAGGCAGCCAGGGAAAACAAGAATACAACATATAAAGGAAGGCCCATTAGGCTATCATCAGATTTCTCAGCAGAAACTCTACGAGCCAGAAGTGAGTGGACCTCAATATTTAAAGTACTGAGAGGGAGGAACTTCCAGCCAAGAATACTATATACAAATGAAAGCTTTCCTTCAAATACAAAGGAGAAATAAAAACATTCACAGATATAGAAAAGATGGGTGAATTTATTACCTGAAAAACTTCAGGAAGGGGCTTATCCAACCAGAAACAAAGAACAAAACAAAACAAAATTACAAAAGCGACAAGATGGCGATGGAGTGGGTGGACGTACCAACTTCCACCTCCCAGAAACAAAGTGGATAACAACTTAATTTTAAGAATCATCATCTGGAAAAACCAACTTTGGACTAAACTAAGAGGACTCTTCAACCAAGGAACATCGAAGAAGCCACACTGAGACTGGTAGGAAAAGCAGAAAAGCAGAGAGGGCTGCCCAGCTCCCTGGTGTGAATGGCAGCCCGGAGAGATTTGCATGGTGGAAAGTGAGTTAAGCAGAGAGGGGAAGGTCCTGAGCCCCAGGAACAAAGCCCCAGCCTGCAACCTCAGAACCTACAAGAGGCATATGGACAGTAGTTAGCTGGAAACAAGTCAGGATACTGTTTGTGAGAAAGAGACTGATTTCTTAGACCCAGGATTCTTCAGAAGAAACCGCACAGAAAACCTCCCTCACAACCACTCAGGGAGAAACACTTTGAGAGACAGCCACCCTAACCCCTGGGCTGAGTCACTGGAATAATAATAACCTGAAGTGAATATTTTCCCTGGAAACAGCAATATCAGCAAAGGGAAGCAGGACACCAGCCAAACAAGCTCTCCCGCGGTACTTAGAGCAGAGTCACTTAGAAAGAGGGAGCTTTTGGGACTACAGTAGTGAGTCTTAGGGTCTAAGCTGCAGCAACCCCACCCACATGGCTGAGGGCTTGCCCGAGGGCAGGCGGAGGCAGACACAGAAGCGTGGTTCTGTCGGCAAGGGTGGAAGCCGGCTAACCACAACTGAGGCTAGGGTGTAAGCTCGGTCTTGCCTGGCTGAGGAGGAGGGGACGTGCGAAAGTGGTCAAGCCCAGCTGCGGGCTGCCTGCAATCTAGCCTGCGGGGGAAGGGCAGGAGCTCCAGAAGGGGCAGAAACCTGCCCTTGAGCAAGGGCGCAGGAATGCCGCCTTGCCCCGCCTGCAGAACCAAGGCTTGTGGCCTGATGCTGGAGCTGGATCCTTCCATGGGGGTGGAGCAAAAGCCCAGAACAGGAGGAATCCCATGACTGAGCATGGGCATGCAGCCCCACTCTGCCCATGGAGCCAAGGCTTGCAGCCCTCCTGCATGCAGGCTCCTCCTGCAGGGGCGGGGTGAAAGCCTAGAATCATGCGGAGACCCGCAGCTGAGCAAAGGTGCTCACCCCTGCCCTCAGGGCTGAGCATAACCCCACCTGGGGGGCAGGGCGAAGGCCAAGGCCACCAAGGCTTGTACACCTGAGCATGGGATCACAGCCCATCTCGTGAAGGAGAGACGGAAACCACAGCAACAGCCCCAGTGGGCTGGCACCGGCAATGCACATACCTGAATGCCCTAGGCAGCAGCAGCAGAGGGGGTGGCCAGCCTGCAGACAGATTACACCTAGGGAACACAGAGGCCACACCCAGTGGACAACAGTGGCCAAAACCTTCCTTTACACAGACAAAATGAGTAGACAGAGAAATGCAACACAAATGAATCAAGAGAAATCCCCAGAAATGGACCTGAATGAGTCAGATATAACCGAATTACCAGATGCAGAGTTTAAAATAATGATTGTTAGGATGCTCAAAGATATCAGAACAACCATAGATGGCCATTACAACACCTAAATAAGGACATAGCAAATATAAAAAAGAACATTGGAATAATAAAAAAGAATCAGTCAGAAATGACAAATACAATATCAGAAATGAAGAACACAATGGAAGAAATTAAAAGCAGCATGGATGAAGCTGAGAATCAAATCAGCAAGTTAGAGGACAAGATAAATGAAGGCATGGAAGCAGAGAAGAAAAAAGAAAAGAGACTCAAAAAGTCTGAGGAAACTCTAAGAGAGCTCTGTGACAACATGAAGAGAAATAACATCCACATCATAGGGGTTCCTGAAGAAGAAGAGAAAGAACAAGGGATAGAGACTTTGTTCAAACATATCATAGCTGAAAACTTCCCTAAATTAAGGCACGAAACTGTCACACAAGATCAGGAAGCACAGAGAACTCCATTAAAGAGAAACCTAAAGAAATCTACACCAAGACACATCAGAATTAAAATACCAAAGCTAAGTGATAAAGAGAAAATATTAAAAGCTGCTAGAGAAAAAAATGGTATCACCTACAAAGGAGCCCCAATAGTGATGACATCCAACTTCTCAACAGAAACACTTGAGACCAGAAGGGAAAGGCAAGAAATATTCAAAGTAATGCAGAACAAGAGCCTACAACCAACACTACTTTATCCAGCAAGGCTATCATTTAAAATTGAGGAAAAATAAAAAGCTTTACAGACAAAAAAAAACAAACAAAAAACTAAAGGAATTCACTACAACCAAACCAATGCTGCTAGAAATGCTAAGGGGCCTGTTGTAAACAGATCAAAGGAGAAAAAGAATATAGCAAAAGAGGAATACAGTTTTAAAGAATAAAATGGCAATAAACAACTACATATCAATAATAACCTTAAATGTAAATGGATTAAATGATCCAATCAAAAGACATAGGGCAGCTACATGGATAAGAAAACAGGACTCATACATATGCTGTCTACAAGAGACATACCTTAAAACAAAAGATGCACATAGACTGAAGATAAAAGGATGGAAAAAATATTTCAAACAAATGGAAATGAAAAAAAAAAAGCTGGGGTAGCAATACTTATATCAGACAAAATGGACTTTAAAACAAAGGCTATAGTAAGAGATATAAAGGTCACTACATAATGATAAAGGAAGCAATCCAACAGGAAGATATAACTATTATTAATATCTAGGCACCTAATATAGGAGCACCTAAATATACAAAGCAGACTTTGATGGATTTAAAGGGCGAGATCAACAGCAATACTATAATAGTAGGGGATTTCAATACCCCACTAACATCACTAGATAGATCCTCAAGAAAGAAAATTAACAAAGAAACAGCAGACTTAAAGGACATAGTAGATCAACTCGATTTAATAGATATCTTCAGAACCTTTCACCCTAAAGCAACAGAATATACATTCTTTTCAAGTGCTTATGGTACATTCTCTAGGATAGACCACATGTTAGGGCACAAAAGCAGCCTCAACAAATTTAAGAAGATCGAAATCATATCGAGCACTTTCTCTGATCACAGTGGCATGAAACTAGAAATCAACCACAACAGAAAAACTAAAAATACTCAAACACTTGGAAACTAAATAGCATGTTATTAAATAATGAATGGGTTGACGATGAGATCAAAAAAGAAAAAAAATTTTTAGAAACAAACAATAATGAGCATACATCAACTCAAAATTTATGAAACACAGCAAAAGCAGTCCTGAGAGGGAAGTTTATAGCATTACAGGTATACCTTAAAAGGCTAGAAAAAGATCAAATAAACAACTTGGAGAGCAGCCCAAGATGGCCGACTTGGAGGATCGGGTGTTGGATGAGGAGAAGATGATTCTGGATTGCCTGTAGCTCCAAGAATGTTGCTGAGGGCCAGTCAAAAGTGGTGACTCCCACTGGTCTTTGCCAGTTTCCAGCCTCTGAGTTCCAGGCCCGGTACATCCAGCGGCCAGATACAGAGCATCACCTCAAGACCTAACAACCATAGTTAGAGTGGTATCTCTAACTATGCTCCTCACACCTGACCCAGCTAAGGCATAGAAAACGTTGTCAAAAACAGCAAAAAGAGTAGTAGCAGCAGACAGCAGATTACAAACAGCCGAAGCCATCCCAGGAAGATTTAGAAATTACACAACTGAAAGCTCGAGTCAGACAACACCAACCGTATACTCAGCTACACAAAAACATTTTTGAAGGAGCAGTCTATATCGAGACAAAATGGGAAGACAGGGAAGTGCAATTTAAATGAATCAACTAGAGGAATCCCCAGAAAAAGAATTGAATGAGATGGAAATAACTAAGATGCCAGATGCAGAGTTTAGAATAATGATTGTGAGGATGGTCAAGGATCTTAGAGCAACCATAGACAGACAACATGAGCACCTAAACAATGAGGTATCTGGCATCAAAAAAGACATTGAAATCATAAAAAAGAATCAGACAGAAATGATAAACACAATATCAGAAATGAATACTACACTACAAGGAATGAAAAGCAGGCGGGATGAAAAAGAGGATCGAATCAGCAATTCAGAGGACAAGATAAGCAAAAGCATGGAAGCAGAACAGCAAAAGAAAAAGAGGATCAAAATGTCTGAGAAAACTCTAAGAGAGCTCTGTTACAATAGGAAGAGAAACAACATCTGCACCATAGGGGTTCCTGATGAAGAAGAGAAAGAACAAGAAATAGAGAACCTGATTGAAGAAATCATAGCTGAAAATGTCCCGAAATTGATGCAGGAAAAAGTCACACAAGTTCAAGAAGCACAGAGAATCCCATTAAAAAGGAACCCAAATAAACCTAAACAAAGACACATCATAATTGAAAAACCAAAGCAAAGAAATAAAGAAAGAATACTAAAAGCTGCAAGAGAAAAGCAGTCAATCACCTACAAAGGAGACCCCAAAAGGATGATATCTGACTTCTCAACAAAAACACTTGAGGCGAGAAGGGAATGGCAAGAAATATTCAAATTAATGCAGAACAAGATCTTACAACCAAGACTTCTTTATTCAGCAGGGCTATCATTTAAAATAGAAGGAGAAATAAGAAGCTTCCCATACAAAAAAACAAAACAAAACAAAAAAACTTCAAGGAATTTATTACAACCAAACCAATGATGTAAGAAATATTAATGGTCCTGTTGTAAACAGAACAAGGTGGGGATGGGGAATCTAGTAAATAGGAATGTAGATTTAAGATTTTAGAAATGCATCCAAATTGTAAAAGAAGTAAAACTATCATTATTTGCTGATGATATGATACTGTACATAGAAAACCCTAAAGTCTCAGTAAAAAAACTACTGGACCTAATAAATGAATTCAGCAAGGTGGCAGGATATAAAATTAATATTCAAAAACCAGTGGTATTTTTATACATCAACAATGAACTGTCCAAAAGAGAAATTAAGAAAACAATCCCCTTCACTACTGCAACAACAACAAAGAAAGTACCTAGCTGTAAATTTAACCAAGGAAGTTAAAGACTTGTACTCAGAAAATTATAAACCATTGATAAGAGAAATCAAGGAACATAATCAAATCAAAAATGGGCAAAAGAAATGAATAGACACTTCAAAGAGGACATTCAGATGGCCAATAGGCAAAAGAAAAAATGTTCAACATCACTAATCATTAGAGAAATGCAAATTAAAACCACAATAAGATATCACCTCACACCAGTCAGAATGACACATTAACAAAAAAAAACATAATAAGTGCTGGTGAGGATGTGGAGTAAAGGGAATCCTCCTGCACTGCTGGTGGGAATGCAGACTGGTGCAAACACTGTGGAAAATGGTATGGAGATTCCTCAAAAACTTTAAAATGGAACTGCCTTTTGACCCAGCCATCCCACTTTTAGGAATATATACTAAGAACACCAAATCACTGATTCAAAAGAAGAAACGCACCCCCATGTTTATGGCAGCATTGTTTACAATAATGAAGGTCTGGATACAGCCCAAGTGTCCTTCAGTGGACGAGTGGATTAAAAAGCTGTACTATATATACATGGAATACTATGAGGCCATGAAAAAGAAGGAAATACTGCCTTTTGCAACAACATGGATGGACCTGAAAAATATTATGTTAAGTGACATAAGCCAGGCAAGAAATAAAAATATCATATGACTTCACTCATAGGAAGAATTCAATGAACAATGTGAACTGAGGAACAGAATAGAGGCAGAGGAGGGATCAAAGAGACCAGTGGGAAAGCAGAGAGAGGGAAAGGGGATGAGAGGATGAGATCAGAGAAGGGAAAGAGCTTGGTGAAATTATATATACATAAGAACATTATAGAGAGCAGAAGAGCAAATCTTGGAGGAAAGCAGAGAGGGTGTTAGGGGGAGGGGCAAGAAGAATGTTGAAGGAAATTCGGGGGTGCGGGAGGATGTCTTTGGTGGGACACTTGAATCTATGTAAACACAATAAGTTTAAATCAATAAAAAAATAAGAAATAAAAAAAAACCCAAAGCCCCCCCCCAACTTGACACTGCATCTAAAATAACTAGAAAAAGAAGAGCAAGTAAAGCCCAGAGGTAGTAGACAGAAGGAAATAATAAAGATCAGAGTGGAAATAAATGACATAGAGGCTAAAGAAACAATACAAAGGATCAGTGAAACCAGGAGCTGGTTCTTTGAAAACGGAAACAAGATAATTGAACCTTTAACAAGACTCACCAAGAAAAAAAGAGAGAGGACTCAAATAAATAAAATTAGAAATGAGACTAAAGAAATAAGAACTGACACAGCAGAAATACAAAATATTGTAAGAAAATACTATGAAGAACTGTATGCCAAAAAATTAGACAACCTAGATGAAATGGACAAATTCTTTAAAACATATAATCTTCCAAAAGTTAATCTGGAAGAATCAGAAAATCTAAACAGACCGATTACAACAAATGAGATCGAAACAGTAATCAAAAAACTCCCAAGAAAGAAAAATCCTGGGCCTGATGGCTTCACAAGTGAATTCTACCAAATATTCAAAGAAGAACTAACTCCTATCCTTCTCAAGCTATTTCAAAAAATTTACACTTCCTGATATCAAGTTATACTACAAGGCCATTGAACTCAAAACAGACTTGTACGGGCATAAGAATAGGCGTATAGATTAATGGAACAAAACAAAGAACCCAGAAATAAACCCACAGCTCTATGGACAGCTGATATTTGACAAAGGAGGTAAGAGCATACAATGGAGTAAAGACAGCCTCTTTAATAGTGTTAGGAAAATTGAACAGCTACCTGCAAAAAAAATGAAAATAGACCACCAACTTACACCATTCACAAAAATAAACTCAGAATGGATAAAAGACTTAAATGTAAGGTGTGAAACCATAAGCATCTTAGAACAGTGGTCCCCAACCTTTTTTGGGCCACAGACCGGTTTAATGTCAGAAAATATTTTCACGGACCGGCCTTTAGGGTGGGATGGATAAATGTATCACGTGACTGATACAAGCATTAAGAGTGAGTCTTAGATGGATGTAACAGAGGGAATCTGGTCATTAAAAAAAAATAAAACATCGTTCAGACTTAAATATAAATAAAACGGAAATAATGTAAGTTATTTATTCTTTCTCTACGGATCGGTACCAAATGGCCCACAGACTGGTACCAGGTCTGTGGCCTGGAGGTTGGGGACCACTGTCTTAGAAGAAAACATAGGCAGTAAGCTCTCAGACATCTCTCGCAGCAATATATTTACTGATTTATCTCCACGGGGAAGTGAAATAAAAGAAAAGATAAACAAATGGGACTATATCAAACTAAAAAGCTTTTGCACAGCTAAAGACAACAAGAACAGAATAAAAAGACAAACTACACAATGGGAGAACATATTTGACAATACGTCTGATAAGGGGTTAATAACCAAAATTTATAAATAAATTGTAAAACTCAACACCAGGAAGACAAACAATCCAATCAAAAATGGGCAAAAGAAATGAATAGACACTTCTCCAAAGAGGACATACAGATGGCCAATAGGCATATGAAAAAATGCTCAACATCACTAATCATTAGAGAATTCCAAATTAAAACCACAATGAGATTATCACCTCTCACCTGTCAGAAAGGCACTTATCAACAAAACAACACAGAATAAGTGCTGGCGAGGATGTGGAGAAAAGGGAACCCTCCTGCACTGCTCGTGGGAATGTAGACTGGTGCAGCCACTGTGGAAAACAGTATGGAGATTTCTCAAAAAATTAAAAATCAAACTGCCTTTTGACCCAGCTATCCCACTTTTAGGAATATACCCCAAGGACACCATAGAACTGTTCCAAAATTAGAAATGCATCCCCATGTTTATGGCAGTATTGTTCACAATAGCAAAGATCTGGAAACAGCCCAAGTGTCCATCAGAGGATGAGTGGATTAAAAAGCTTTGTTACATATATACTATGGAATACTACTCAGCCATAAGAAATGATGACATCGGATCATTTACAACAACATAGATGGACCTTGATAACAGTATACTGAGCGAAATAAGTAAATCAGAAAAAACTAAGAACTATATGATTCCATCCATAGGTGGGACATAAAAATGAGATTCAGAGACATGAACAAGAATCTGGTGGTTACAGGGTGTGGGGGAGGAGAGCAAAGGGGTTGGGGAGGGGAGGGGCACAAAGGAAAACAGTTAGAAGATGATGGAAGATAGTTTGACTTTTGGTGATGGGAATGCAGCATAATCAAATGTCAAAATAACCTGGAGATGTTCTCTCTGAACAGATGTACCCTGATTTATCAATGTCACCCCATTAAAATTAATAAAAAAATTACAAGTAAAAACTCCAACAAGATCACAATGAAAACATGATTAATCTGTGACAACCAAAACAAAGAAAGGGAGATGACAAAGATTAACAGTAGCAAAGGAGGATGGTGTGCAGAAGCTCTCATGGGATAATGTACTGCAATGAATATGATATATATCCTTTTTATTACCTAATGGTAACTACCTCTCAAGAAACCACTACAGAAAGACATGGCTTAAAAGAAGGAGAAGCAGAAGAAAGAAGTATGGAATATAACCAAACAGAAACAAATGAAAAGTGCAAAAAAATAAAAGAGCAGAACCAAACAGGAAACAAGAGTTATCAGAAAGCAATATATAAAATGGCAATAGGAAACCCTCAAGTGTCAATAATTACATTAAATGGATTGACCTCACTAATTAAAGGACACAGTAGCAGAGTGGATCCAAAAAAAAAAAAAAATCCAACTGTGTGCTGCCTTCAAGAAACACATCTAAGCTACAAGGATAAAAACAAATTCAAAGTGAAAGGTTGGAGCACGATTCTCCAAGTAAATAACATCCAAAGAAAAGCAGATGTAGCCTGCTAACGATGCTGATTACAAGAAAGCAAAAATAACAGAGACAACAATGGTCATTTCATAATGATAAATGGGACATTGAATCAAGAAGACATAATACTTCCTAATATATGTATGCACCAAACCAAGGAGCATCAAAGTATATAAGACATCTGCTAACTGATCTAAAAGTAAAAATCAACAAAAATAGAGTCATATATGTAGACCTCAACACACCGCTGATAGCTCTAGATCATTCATCCAAACAGAAAATCATTAAAGAAATATTGGCCTTAAAGGAAACACTAGAACAATTAGATATGATAGACATCTATAGGACATTTCATCCCAAAATGACATTTTTCTCCAGTGTACATGTGACATTCTCAAAAATTGACCATATGTTGGGCCACAAAACTAACATCAACAAATTCAGAAAGATTGAAATTATAAATAAAAGCAGAAATCAAAAGATATATACAGACAAATCAAAATGACAATATGATATATCAGAATCTCTGGGATGCAGCAAAAGCAGTAATAAGAGGGAAGTTCATATCACTACAGGCTTATATGAACAAACAAGAGAGAGCCCAAGTAAACAACTTAACAGCACATCTTAAGGAACTAGAAAAAGAAGAACAAAGGCAATCCAAAACTAGCAGAAGAAAGGAAATAATAAAAATTAGAGCAGAGATAAATGAAATAGAGAACAAAAGAACTATAGAAAAAATCAATAAAACAAGGAGCTGGTCCATTGAAAAGATCAACAAAATTGACAAACCCTTGGCAAGACTCACTAAGGAAAAAAGAGAAAGGACTCATATAAACAAAATCCAAAATGAAAGAGGAGAAATCACCACAGATATTATAGATATACAAAGAATTTTCTTAGAATATTATGAAAAACTATATGCCACCAAATTTAACAATCTAGAAGAAATGGGTAAATTCCTAGAACTATACAATCTTCCTAGACTGAGTCATGAAGAAGTAGATAGCCAAACAGACCCATAGCAGAAAGGAAATAGAAACAACTATCAAAAACCTCCCCAAAAATAAAAGTCCAGGGCCAGACGGCTATACTAGTGAATTCTATCAAACATTCAAAACTTGGTTCCTATTCTACTCAAAGTCTTCCAAGAAATTGGAGAAGAAGCAATACTTTCAAACACATTTTATGAGGCCAACAATACCCTCATACCAAAACCTGGCAAGGACAACACACACAAAAAACCAACTACAAACCAATATCTCTAATGAATACAGATACTAAAATACTAAACAAAATACTAGCAAATCGAATACAACAACACATTAAAAAAATAATTCAGCCCTGGCCGGTTTGCTCAGTGGTAGAGCATTGGCCTGGCGTGCAGGAGTCCCGGGTTCGACTCCTGGCCAGGGCACACAGGAGGAGTGCCCATCTGCTTCTCCACCCCTCCCCCTCTCCTTCCTCTCTGTCTCTCTTTTCCTCTCCCGCAGCCGAGGCTCCATTGGAGCAAAGTTTGCCCAGGCGCTGAGGATGGCTCTGTGGCCTGTGCCTCAGGCGCTAGAATGTTTCTGATTGCGGCAGAGCGACGCCCCAGATGGGCAGAGCATTGCCCCTGGTGGGCATGCCGGGTGGATCCCAGTCGGGCGCATGCAGGAGTCTGTCTGACTGCCTCCCGGTTTCCAACTTCAGAAAAATACAACAACAACAAAAAAATTCATCATGATCAATTTGGATTCATCCCGGAATCACAAGGATGGTTCAACATATGTAAAACAGTTAACGTAAAACACCATATCAACAAAACAAAGAGCAAAAACCATATAATCCTATCAATAGATGCAGAAAAGGCATTTGATAAAATACAACATCATTTTATGTTTAAAACACTCAACAAAATGGGTATAGAAGGAAAATATCTCAACATAATAAAGGCCATTTATGACAAACCATCAGCTAACATTATATTAAATGGCAAAAATGCTGAAGACTTTTCCTCTAAAATCAGAAACAAGACAAAGCTGCCCACTCTCTCCACGCTTTTTTTTTTTATTTATTTTTTTTTATTTTTATTTTTTTAAATTTTATTTTTTTAATTGGGCGACATCAATAAATCAGGATACATATATTCAAAGATAATAAGTCCAGGTTACCTTGTCTTTCAATTTGTTGCATACCCATCACCCAAAGTCAGATTGTCCTCTGTCACCTTCTACCTAGTTTTCTTTGTGCCCCTCCCCCTCCCTCTTTCCCTCTCCCTTTCCCCCCTCCCCCCGTAACCACCACACTCTTATCAATGTCTCTTAGTTTCACTTTTATGTCCCACCTACGTATGGAATAATGCAGTTCCTGTTTTTTTCTGATTTACTTATTTCACTTCGTATAATGTTATCAAGATCACACCATTTTGCTGTGAGAAGAAATGATCCGATGTCATCATTTCTTATGGCTGAGTAGTATTCCATAGTGTATATGTGCCACATCTTCTTTATCCAGTCATCTATTGATGGGCTTTTTGGTTGTTTCCATGTCCTGGCCACTGTGAACAATGCTGAAATGAACATGGGGCTGCATGTGTCTTTACGTATCAATGTTTCTGAGTTTTGGGGGTATATACCCAGTAGAGGGATTGCTGGGTCATAAGGTAGTTCTATTTTCAGTTTTTTGAGGAAGCACCATACTTTCTTCCATAATGGTTGTACTACTTTACATTCCCACCAACAGTGGGTGAGGGTTCCTTTTTCTCCACAGCCTCTCCAACATTTGCTATTACCTGTCTTGTTAATAATAGCTAATCTAACAGGTGTGAGGTGGTATCTCATTGCAGTTTTGATTTGCATTTCTCTAATAACTAAAGAAGATGAGCATCTTTTCATATATCTGTTGGCCATTTGTACTTCCTCCTGGGAGAAGTGTCTGTTCATGTCCTCTTCCCATTTTTTTATCGGATTGTTTGTTTGTTTGTTGTTGAGTTTTATGAGTTCTTTGTATATTTTGGATATTAGGCCCTTATCTGAGCTGTTGTTTGAAAATATCATTTCCCATTTAGTTGGCTTTCTGTTTATTTTCTTATCAGTTTCTCTTGCTGAGCAAAAACTTAGTATGATGTAGTCCCATTCATTAATTTTTGCCTTCACTTCTCTTGCCATTGGAGTCAAATTCATAAAATGCTCTTTAAAACCCAGGTCCATGAGTTTAGTACCTATGTCTTCTTCTATGTACTTTATTGTTTCAGGTCTTATGTTTAGATCTTTGATCCATTTTGAGTTAATTTTAGTACAGGGGGACAAACTGTAGTCCAGTTTCATTCTTTTGCATTTGGCTTTCCAGTTTTCCCAGCACCATTTATTGAAGAGGCTTTCTTTTCTCCATTGTATGTTCTTGGCCCCTTTATCAAAAATTTTTTGACAATATATATGTGGTTTTATTTCTGGACTTTCTATTCTGTTCCATTGGTCTGAGTGTCTACTTTTCTGCCAATACCATGCTGTTTTGATTGTCGTGGCCCTATAATATAGTTTGAAGTCAGGTATTGTAATGCCCCAGTTTCATTCTTTTTCTTTAAGATTGCTTTGGCTATTCGGGGTTTTTTATAGTTCCATATAAATCTGATGATTTTTTGCTCTATTTCTTTAAAAAATGTCATTGGAATTTTGATGGGCATTGCATTAAATTTGTATATTGCTTTGGGTAATATGGCCATCTTGATTATATTTATTCTTCCTAACCAAGAACAAGGAATATTCTTCCATCTCATTATATCTTCTTCAATTTCTCTTAACAATGGTTTATAGTTTTCATTATATAAGTCCTTTACATTCTTTGTTATGTTTATTCCTAAGTATTTTATTTTATTTGTTGCAATTGTGAAGGTGATTATTCTTTTGAGTTCGTTCTCAGTTGTTTCATTGTTGGCATATAGAAAGGCTATTGACTTCTGTATGTTAATTTTGTATCCTGCGACCTTACTGTATTGGCTTATTGTTTCTAGTAGTCTTTTTGTGGATTCTTTGGGGTTTTCGATGTATAGGATCATATCATCTGCAAAAAGGGATACCTTTACTTCTTCTTTTCCAATATGGATGTCTTTTATTTCTTTGTCTTGTCTGATTGCTCTGGCTAGAACCTCTAGTACCACATTAAATAAGAGTGGAGAGAGTGGACAACCCTGTCTTGTTCCTGATTTAAGGGAGAAAGCCTTCAGTTTAGTGCCATTTAATATGATGTTAGCTGATGGTTTATCATATATGGCCTTTATCATGTTGAGATATTTTCCTTCTATACCCATTTTGTTGAGAGTCTTAAACATAAAATTGTGTTGTATTTTATCGAAAGCCTTTTCTGCATCTATTGATAAGATCATGTGGTTTTTGTTCTTTGTTTTGTTGATATGGTGTATTACGTTAACCGTTTTACGTATGTTGAACCATCCTTGAGATTCTGGGATGAATCCCACTTGATCATGATGTATTATTTTTTTAATATGTTGTTGTATTCGATTTGCTAGTATTTTGTTTAGTATTTTAGCATCTGTATTCGTTAGAGATATTGGTCTATAGTTTTCTTTTTTTGTGCCATCCTTGCCTGGTTTTGGTATGAGGGTTATGTTGGCCTCATAAAATGTGTTTGGAAGTATTGCTTCTTCTTCAATTTTTTGGAAGACTTTGAATAGAATAGGAACCAAGTCTTCTTTGAATGTTTGATAAAATTCGCTGGTATATTCATCAGGGCCTGGACTTTTATTTTTGGGGAGGTTTTTAATGGTTTTTTCTATTTCTTCTCTACTAATAGGTCTGTTTAGGCTTTCTGCTTCTTCTTGACTCAGTCTAGGAAGGTTGTATTGTTCTAGGAATTTATCCATTTCTTCTAGATTGTTGAATTTAGTAGCATATAGTTTTTCATAGTATTCTACAATAATTCTTTGTATATCTACAGTGTCCGTGGTGATTTCTCCTCTTTTATTTTGGATTTTGTTTATATGAGTTCTTTCTCTTTTTTCCTTGGTAAGTCTTGCCAACGGTTTGTCAATTTTGTTGATCTTTTCAAAGAACCAGCTCTTTGTTCTATTAATTTTTTCTATAGTTTTACTGTTCTCTATTTCATTTATTTCTGCTCTGATTTTTATTATCTCCTTTCTTTGGCTGGTTTTAGGTTGTCTTTGTTCTTCTTTTTCTAGTTCCTTAAGGTGTGAAGTTAAGTGGTTCACTTGGGCTGTCTCTTGTTTGTTCATATATGCCTGAAGTGATATGAACTTCCCTCTTATCACTGCTTTTGCTGCATATCATAGATTCTGCTATGTCGTATTGTCATTTTCATTAGTCTCTATATATCTTTTGATCTCTGCACTTATTTCTTCTTTGACCCATTCATTTTTTAAAAGTATGTTGTTTAGTTTCCACATTTTTGTGGGATTTTTTTCCTCCTTTTTGCAGTTGAATTCTAGTTTCAAGGCTTTATTATCAGAAAATATGCTTGGTACAATTTCGATTTTTCTGAATTTGCTGATGTTGTTTTTGTGGCCCAACATATGGTCAATTCTTGAGAATAAGCCATGTACACTGGAGAAAAATGTATACTCAGTCACTTTGGGATGAAATGTCCTGTAGATGTCTATCATATCCAGGTGCTCTAGTGTTTTGTTTAAGGCCACTATATCTTTGTTGATTCTCTGTTTGGATGACCGATCTAGAGCCGTCAGCGGTGTATTGAGGTCTCCAAGTACAATTGTGTTTTTGTCAGTTTTTGTTTTAAGATCAATAAGTAGCTGTCTTATATATTTTGGTGCTCCTTGGTTTGGTGCATATATATTAAGAATTGTTATGTCTTCTTGATTCAGTGTCCCCTTAATTATTATGAAATGGGCATTTTTGTCTCTGAGTACTTTTGTTGTCTTGTTGTCAACATTATCAGATATGAGTATTGCTACACCTGCTTTTTTTTGGATGTTATTTGCTTGGAGTATTGTTTTCCAGCCTTTCACTCTGAATTTATTTTTATCCTTGTTACTTAGATGAGTTTTCTGTAGGCAGCATACAGTTGGATTTTCTTTTTTAATCCATTCTGCTACTCTGTGTCTTTTTATTGGTGAGTTTAATATGTTTACATTTAGTGTAATTATGGACACTTGTGAGTTCCTTATTGCCATTTTATAGATTGCTTTCTGTTAGTTTTGTGTCTTGTTTGATCCTTCTCTTTTGTTTTTCTATCTTTTGTTTTTATTTGGTTGTATTCCATACATCTTTCCTCTGTTGTTATCTTTTTTCTCTCATGTGCTTCTGTGGTGGTTTTTTCAATGGTGGTTACCTTAAATAATGAAAAAGGTTCCTACCCTGTACATTGTAGCACACTATTTTGTGAGTACTTTTGCACTCCATCGTCCTTTGCTACTGTTAATCTCCATTCTCTCTCCCCTTTCTTTTTGTTGTTGTTACAGTTTAAATTTGGTTTTATTGTGTTCTTCTTGGAGCTTTTACTTGTGGCTTTGTTTTTTTCTTCTTCTTTGTATCTGATTGGAGAACCCCCTTTAGTAATTCCTGGAGTGGGGGTTTTCTGATGATAAATTCCCTCATCTTTTCTGTATCTGTGAATGTTTTTATTTCTCCTTCATATTTGAAGGATAGCTTTGATGGATATAGTATTTGTGGCTGAAAGTTCCTCTCTTTCAAGACTTTAAATATTGGGGTCCACTCTCATCTAGCTTGTAGAGTTTTGGTTGAGAAATCTGATGATAATCTAATGGGCCTTCCTTTATATGTTGTATTCTTCTTTTCCCTGGCTGCCTTGAGAATTTTTTCTTTGCCGTTGGTTTGTGCCAATTTCATTATGATGTGCCTTGGAGTAGGTTTGTTGGGGTTAAGAAAACTTGGAGTTCTGTTTGCTTCATGAATTTGAGGCTTTAGTTCTTTCCACAGGCTTGGGAAGTTCTCATCTATTATTTGTTTGAGTATGTTCTCCATTCCATTTTCTCTCTCTTCTCCCTCTGATATACCTATTATGTTACTCTTTTTGATGGAGTCAGATAATTCTTGTAGGGCTATCTCATTTTTTTAAATTTTTGAGTCTCTTTCTTCTTCTCTCTGTTGTGCCTCAAGTTGCTTGTCTTCTATTTCACTAACCCTCTCTTCTATCTGGCCTGTTTATTAGCTAAGCTTGTTACCTCGTTTTTCAGCTCGTGAATTGAGTTTTTCATCTCTGTTTGATTTGTTTTTATAGTTTCAATTTCCTTGGACATATATTCTTTGTTTTCATTGAGTTGTTTTCTGAGCTCCCTAAATTGCCTTTCTGTGTTTTCTTGTATATCTCTGAGTATTTTTAGGATTTCTATCTTAAATTCTCTGTCATTTAGCTCCAAGGTTTCCAATATATTAAATTTTTTCTCCATAGATTTTTCTTCATCTAGCTGTGTTACCTCTCTTTCTTTTGTATCCATGATATTCGATTTTCTCTTCCTTAATGGCATCTGAGGGTGGTTTTGTTGATAGTATTAATGAGATTTAATAAAGAATAAAAAGTCAAAAAATAAAAAATCGAAAAGAGTTTTTTTTTTTAAAAAAATTAATAATGAAATAAAGAAAAATAAAATAAAATAAAAATTTAAAAAAAAGGAAATTATTCCCCCCCTCCTTTTTTCCTCTCCTCTCCTCTCCCCTCTTTCTTGAGAAAATCTTGTGGTGAACTGTGAATTATAACAAACAATGCCTGTAATGGAGGGCCTGAATTGGGGAAAAGTTTTAAAGGGGCAAAAAAAAAGAAAAAAAAAGTAAAAAGAAGGGGGTATGGACCCACAAAAAGCAAATAAGGAAAAAATTTGGGTCAAGAATAAAATTATTTGCTTTTAGGTGTTGGTTGACTAAGAGTTATGATGCGAGGAATAAGAGGAAAACAGAAAAATGGGGGGGCAAATTTAAAAATTACTATTGTATTTAGTGGAACAAGAACTAGATAAAATGGAGAGCCAGGGATGGGAGCACTGCTAGTGAGTTAAAAAGGTGAAGTAAAAAACCCCCAAAATGCCACAAACATAAGTTTGAGTCCCAGATAAGATAATTTGTTTGTTATTGAGGTTTGAATGAGAGGAGATGTAAAGGAGAAAGGAAGAAACTAATATAGAGGGAGAAAAGAAAGAGAGAGAGAGAAAAAAAGAGGGAACCACTAAAAGAAAAAAGAGGAGAGAGAGAGAGAGAGAGTTAAGGGTTTTGGAGTGCAACCCTCATAGAGAGAAAGGAGGAGGAGAGAAAAGATAATGGCAGATGTAACACTTATGGGTAGTGTAGTTCAAGGAGAGGAGAGAGTAAGACCGGCAGAGAGTTAATCGGCCAAATTGGAGGAGGAAAAAAAATAACAAGAATGAAGATAAGAGAAACAAACAAACAAATATAATAAAATGGGATAGGTTATAAAGTCTGCGGATTATTCTTGATTTTGAGAGGTTATCTTTTTGCTTTTTCTTTTCTCTCCCTCTTCCTGGTCGGTGACTCTGTGCCCCGGGTTCTGCCCCTTTGGCACGCTCAGGTAGAGGTTTGCAGTTGATAAGTCTCTATGGCGATGTCATGTATTGTGCTTTAGTCTCGTTGGCAGTCGAGGCTCATTATCATTTATAGGCTCCGACAGTGAGAGAGTCCATGTTCCTGGAGCCTTTCTCCTAGTCTTTCCTTCCTCAATTAGTAGCCTGATAATCCAGCTATGGGGTTGCAGCTGCCTCTGCCTGGATAGTAAGAGGCTCAAAGAGCTGGCAACTCCCCACTCTATTTCCACTCAGCACAGGGTTCTGGGTAAGGCTCAGTCAGTCAGAGCTGCTAGCATAATCAGGCGGGGTTTCCGCCCACTCAAAGACCTCTGGCTCTGCCACTCTGTCCGGTAACACGGGCGGGCACCCACTCCCGGGGCGCTTGGAGGAAACTCTCGCTCACTATCTGCGCGCGCAGACCAGGATGTCAGACCGGAAGTCTTGCCCTCTGAGTGAAACCCCCCTGCCCGCACTGAAAAATTCCAGCGTTGGAATTGGCTCTCATTCTGTCCCCATGTGCGGCTTTTTCAAGGCGCTGGGGTAGCCTGAGATTCCACTTTAGTCCCACACAAAGGCCCCTGACTCTGCCCCTCTGTGGGATAACACGGGTAGGCACTGCCTAGGCACTCGGAGGAATCTCTCGCTCACTATCTGCGCGCGCAGACCAGGATGTCAGACCGAAGTCTCGCCCTCTGAGTGAAACCCCCGCACGCACTGAAAAGTTCCAGCGTTGGAATTGGCTCTCGCTCCGTCCCCATGTGCGGCTTTTTCAAGGCGCTGGGGCGGCCTGAGATTCTGCTTTAGGCCCACACAAAGGCCCCTGACTCTGCCCCTCTGTGGTACAACACGGGTGCACACTCCTGGGGCTTTGGAAGGAATCTCTCGCCCACTATCTGCACGCGCCGACCAGGAGATCGGGTAAAATGGCTGCCCCGCTTGTCTTTCTTTGTCTGCGTTTGGCGTGAGTGTTAGCTGTATTGCCCGGGTTGTCACAGGAACAGTTTTTCCTCGGCTTGGATCTCCATGCCACAGCCTGGTTCGGCCGTTTGTGCCGCAGCCTGGATCTATTCACCCCCTTTGCCCGCCTTAGTTTCTATATTCTTTCTTCTTTCTTTTTCTTTTTTTTTTTTTTGCATTTTTCTGAAGCTGGAAACAGGGAGATACAGTCAGACAGACTCCCGCATGCGCCCGACCGGGATCCACCCGGCACGCCCACCATGGGGCGACGCTCTGCCCACCAGGGGGTGATGCTCTGCCCATCCTGGGTGTCGCCATGTTGCGACCAGAGCCACTCTAGCACCTGGGGCAGAGGCCACAGAGCCATCCCCAGCGCCCGGGCCATCTTTGCTCCAATGGAGCCTTGGCTGCGGGAGGGGAAGAGAGAGACAGAGAGGAAGGCGCGCGGCGGAGGGGTGGAGAAGCAAATGGGCGCTTCTCCTGTGTGCCCTGGCCGGGAATCGAACCTGGGTCCTCCGCACGCTAGGCCGATGCTCTACCACTGAGCCAACCGGCCAGGGCCAGTTTCTATATTCTCAGTTTCCAGTGAAAGCCGTCCTGTTTAGGTTAGTGAGGAAGTCGGAGCATTTCTTACTCCCTATTTCCTTCGGGGTTTGGTTATATATTTAGCTAATTTTTCGCTCGATCATACCTTTGGGTGTATTGCGAAACATCTGGAGGCTCCAAGGATAGGTTTTTCTGTTTCTGGTTGAAGATGTTGTTGAGTTTTGGGGGAGATTTATCGGTATCGCTTCCTACCCCGCCATTATTCTGATGTCATCTCTCTCTCCACTCTTATTCAATGTAGTGCTGGAAGTTCTAGCCAGAGCAATCAGACAAGAGAAAGAAATAAAAGGCATTCATATTGGGGAAGAAGAAGTAAAGGTTTCACTTTTTGCAGATGATATGATCCTGTACATTGAAAACCCCAAAGACTCCACAAAAGCACTATTAGAAACAATAAACCAATACAGTAAGGCCGCAGGATACAAAATTAATATAAAGAAGTCTAATGCCTTACTATATGCCAACAATGAAACACCAAAAAATGAACTCAAAAAAAAAAAAATCCCTTTTATGGTTGCAACAAAACAAATAAAATACCAAGGAATAAACATAACAAAGAATGTAAAGGACGTATTAATGAAAACTACAAAGCATTGTTAAGGGAAATCAAAAAAGATACAATGAGATGGAAAAATATTCCTTATTCTTGGACAGGAAGAATAAATATAGTCAAAATGACCATATTACCCAAAGCAATATACAAATTTAATGCAATTCCCATTAAAATTCCAATATCATTTTTTAAAGAAATGGAACAAAAAATCATCAGGTTTATATGGAACTATAAAAAACTCTGAATAGCCAAAGCAGTCCTAAGGAAAAAGAACAAAGCTGGGGGCATTACAATACCTGACTTCAAATTACATTATAGAGCCACAATAATCGAAACAGCATTGTATGTGCAGAAAAGTAGACACTCAGACCAATGGAACAGAATAGAGAGCCCAGAAATAAAACCACATATATATGGTCAAATAATCTTTGATAAAGGAGCCAAAAACACACAATGGAGAAAAGAAAGCCTTTTCAATAATGGTGCTGGGTAAACTGGAGAGCCACATGCAAAAGAATGAAACTCGACTACAGTTTGTCTCCTTGTACCAAAATTAATTCAAAATGAATAAAAAACCTAAATATAAGACCTGAAACAGCCTGACCAGGCTGTAGCGCAGTGGATAGAGTGACGGACTGGGATGCAAAGGATCCAGGTTTGAGACCCCGAGGTCACCAGCATGAGCGCAGGCTTATCTGGTTTGAGAAAAGCTCACCAGCTTGGACCCAAGGTCACTGGCTCAAGCAAGGGGTTACTCAGTCTGCTGAAGGCCCCCGGTCAAGGCACATATGAGAAAGCAATCAATGAACAACTAAGGTGTCCCAACAAAAAACTAATGATTGATGCTTCTCATTTCTCTTTGTTCCTGTCTGTCTGTTCCTATCTATCCCTCTCTCTGACTCTTTCTCTGTCTCTGTGAAAAAAAAAAGAGGCCTGAAACAATAAATTACATAGAAAAAACAAACGTATTAAACTCATGGACCTTGGACATAAAGAACATTTTATGAATTTGACTCCAAAGTTAAGGGAAGTGAAGGCAAAGATAAATGAATGGAACTACATTAGACTAAGAAGCTTTTGCACAGCAAAAGAAACTGACAAAACAAACTGACAGCCAACTAAATGGGAGATTGTATTTTCACACAATAGCACAGATAAAGTCTAATATCCAAAATACACAAAGAACTCACAAAACTAAACAAGAAACAAGCAAACAATCCAATAAAAAACGGGAAGAGGACATGAACAGACACTTCTCCCAGTAAGAAATACAAATGGCCAATAGATATATGAAAAGATGCTCATTTTCACTAGCTATTAGAGAAATGCAAATCAAAACTACAATAAGATACCACCTCACACCTGTTAGATTAGCTATTATCATCAAGACAGGTAATAAGTGTTGGAGAGGCTGTGGAGAAAAAGAAATCTTCATTCACTGTTGGTGGGAATGTAAAATAGTACAACCATTATGGAAGAAAGTATGGTGGTTCCTCAGAAAATTAAGAATAGAACTATGGCCCTGGCTGGTTGGCTCAGCGGTAGAGCATCGGCCTGGTGTGCGGGGACCCGGGTTCGATTCCCGGCCAGGGCACATAGGAGAGGCGCCCATTTGCTTCTCCACGCCCCCTCTCCTTCCTCTCTGTTTCTCTCTTCCCCTCCCGCAGCCAAGGCTCCATTGGAGCAAAGCTGGCCCGGGCGCTGGGGATGGCTCCTTGGCCTCTGTCCCAGGCGCTAGAGTGGCTCTGGTCGCGGCAGAGTGACGCCCCGGAGGGGCAGAGCATCGCCCCCTGGTGGGCAGAGCGTCTCCCCTGGTGGGCGTGCCGGGTGGATCCCGGTCGGGCGCATGCGGGAGTCTGTCTGACTGTCTCTTCCCGTTTCCAGCTTCGGAAAAATACACACACACAAAAAAAGAATAGAACTACCATATAACCCAGCAATCCCTCTACTACTGGGTATATACCCCCAAAACTCAAATACATTTGTATGTAAAGACACATGCAGCCCATGTTCATTGCAGCATTGTTCACAGTGGCTGAGACTGGAAACAACCAAAAAGACCTTCAATAGATGATTGGATAAAGAAGATGTGGTACATATGGAATACTACTCAGCCATAAGAAATGATGACATAGGATCATTTACAACAACATGGATGGACTTTGATAACATTATACTGAGTGAAATAAGTAAATCAGAAAAAACTGAGAACTGTATGATTCCATACATAGGTGGGACACAAAATTGAGACTCATTGACATGGATAGGAGTGCAGTGGTTACCAGGGTAAGGGGAAGGGAAGAGAGGGAGGGTTTGGTGGGAGGCGAAAGGTATAAATAAAACCAAATAGGCCCTGGCCGGTTGGCTCAGTGGTAGAGTGTCGGCCTGGCGTGCGGAAGTCCCGGGTTCGATTCCCGGCCAGGGCACAAAGGAGAGGCACCCATCTGCTTCTCCACCCTTCCCCCTCTCCTTCCTCTCTGTCTCTCTCTTCCCCTCCTGCAGCTGAGGCTCCATTGGAGCAAAAGATGGCCCGGGCGCTGGGGATGGCTCCTTGGCCTCTGCCCCAGGTGCTAGAGTGTCTCTGGTCGCGACAGAGCAATGCCCCGATGGGCAGAGCATAGCCCCCTGGTGGGCGTGCCGGGTGGATCCCGGTCGGGTGCATGCGGGAGTCTGTCTGACTGCCTCCCCATTTCCAGCTTCAGAAAAAATACAAAAAACAACAACAAAAAACACAACCAAATAAAAGGTGATGGAGGACAATTTGACTTTGGGTGATGGGTATACAACATAATCAAATGTCAAAATGATCTGGAAATGTTTCTTTCTGAATCTATGTCCTTTAGTTGATCAATGTCACCCCGTTAAAATTAATTCTCTAAATACAATTAAAAACAACAACAACAAGAACAAAAAACAAGTTATATTGAGATAGGCCAGTAAGCCAGACAAATGGAATAGGGAAACTGAGATAATTAAACAGCCACACAGTTTACAGCCATCTCGTAAATCATAAAGTTCTATCTTCCATAACCAAAGACACTTAAGAATAAATGGTTTACACTTCTCTCCAACCAGAAGGAAAATAGCTTAAATCACCCTGCTTATGGAGATAGATAGTGGAAACCCAATTAGTGCCATCTGTGCCAGCCACATCCAAGGACTGATGAATTTAAGGGAATAAATTTCATTTTGGCACATCAGCATAAAGATGATGAATATTCTATTTGAATTTTTTGTTAAGAGCTCCCCTAAACTCCCAACTTTTAAAAACTCTCAAAACAGAGGACCCAGCAGGTGCTTTCCCTCTGGGAGCATGCCCATGCCTTTCCCCCACCCCTCCTTCAAACACACACACACACAGGGGTGCATCTCCTAAACTCTAAGGGTCCTCAGGAGACTTGCAATTAGGGGAGCAGTGGGCAGTGGCAGCTCTTCCTGGGCTAACTCCTTGAACCTGTCTCCAAAACCTCCTTTTCTCAGCTTATTTCTTTCCCATAAGCCTTCTAGAGAGCCAAGGAAGCCCTGCCTATGCTTTCTTGCCGTTTCTTCTATTCTAGGCCTTTTCTTTCTTTACTGTCCCAAGCTTTACCAAACTTTAGGATCATTTGGGCTCATGTTGTAAAATTTCTCCTGCATGAAGTCAACAACCCTTACATTACCTCCTGGACCTAGGCAGACCGCAAGGTCAGATCTGTTGGGTAACAATGTGCTCTCTACTTTGCTTGTGCTAGTGAGTGACTGAGGTTGTGCTGAGTGTGTCATTTGGAAGCATTGATGACTGTATTATATTAATTGAGACACAGCTATTTACAACAGTTTGTGAATTGCACAAATTTTCTATTATGAAGTACATTTTTTTTGTGAGAGACAGAAAGAGAGAGAAACAGGAAAGGAGAGAGATGAAAAGCATCAACTCATAGTTGCGGCACTTTAATAGTTCATTGATTGCTTGTCATATATGCCTTGATTTAGGGGCACCAGCTGAGCCAATGGCCCCTTGCTCAAGCCAGCGACCTTGGGCTTAAGCTAGTGACCATGGGATCCCATGGATGATCCCACGCTCAAGCCGGCAACCCTGTGCTCAAGCTAGTGAGTCTGAGCTCAAGTCAGATGAGCCCATGCTCAAGCCAGTGACTTTGGGGTTTTGAATTTGGGACCTCAGCGCTCCTGGTCGATGTTCTAACCACTGTGCACCACTGGTCAGGCTGTAAATGCTCTTTATTCTGAATTTTCAACTTACCTGTGATAAGGATTGTGACCCTTTCTTTTTGTTTACCTTTGCCTTTGCACATTAAAAAAATTTTTTAACCTTTCTGATGACTTTGTTCTTGGTGTATTTCTTTTCTTATTTTTATTAATTTCTTTTTTAAAAAATTTTTTCAAAGTTAGAAGTGGGAAGGCAGTCAGACAGACGCCTGCATGCACCTGACCAAGATCCACCCAGCATGCCCACCAGGGGCCGATGCTCTGCCCATCTGGGGTTTTGCTCCATTGTGGCCAAAGCCAATTTAGCGCCTGAGGTGGAGGCCCTGGAGTCATCCTCAGCACCTGGGCCAACTTTGCTCCAATGGAGCCTTGGCTGTGGGAGGGGAAGAGAGAGATAGAGAGAAAGGAGAGGGGGAAGGGTGGAGAAGCAGATGAGTGCTTCTCCTGTGTGCCCTGACTGTGAATTGAACTAGGACTTTCACACACTGGGCCGACACTCTACTGCTGAGCCAACCGGCCAGGGCTTGGTGGTTTTTTTTTTTTTATGCAGGTATATGTATGTATATTAGAACTGCGGGGTTTTTTGGTAACCTGATTTTTTTTCTGTTAATAGAAGAATCTGTTTATATTTACCAATATAACATTTTCCATCTCAATTCTGTCATGCTTTTTATTTTGATTGCTTACCGAGGTCCAGCCCTGGGGGGAATCCAGGGGTCCCACAGGAAGAGACAGCGTTGGCACGAAATGAGTGAGAGAGCCGAATGCTTTAGCATTAACTGCCAGGCATCTCCACCAATGGCTAGTACAGCTTTATTTTTATACACACACACTAAGTTACAATCACATAGTATACAGAATATATTGATTAATAATTGTTTTTGTTTCACTATGGTTACATATTTCTAGGCAATGGTTAGTACATTTCTATAAGCTATAATCAGGGTGGTAAGTCGTTCTAAGTACAGTTATACAATAACTTGAAAACAGCAACAATGGTTTTTGTGCAAGCTTCTAAAAGGTCAGTATTGATTAATAACTCTACCTTACCTAATGTCCTATTGTCTAGTCAAATTTTATTTGTCTACTATATTCATATACTAGTTAAGTTCTAACTTTATTTTTCTCAGAGTGTTCCACTACCTGCAGGTCAGGTATGCAAGAGGAATGGAAAGGTTTTCTATTCTATTATATGAAAAGGCTAGGAAGGCAAAGTAATGGATTAAGTAAAGGCTGAAAGGTGCTTTTGTGTATAGTTACTGCTTCCTACCTAGTCATAAGTCACAATTTATTTTTTCTAACATGATTTATAGGACAAAATTTTTCTACAGACTTAGCCCTTTTGGGGGGACATCATAGCCAGCCTCCTATGTCTATGGACCCAGGCAAGGGGGTTTATAGGCTTTTCTGTGGAATTCACACCTTCTGTCTCATTTCCAGAGAAATTACTATGAATCTGCAGGGAAAGCATGGTGCTATTATCCCTGTGCCTTAAATGATAGCACACACACCCAGAAAAGGGGGGATAAAAAACCAAATTAATACAAAAAGTTAAAGGGGGAAGTATCGTTGTGCCTCTTCTTTGCTGTGGCTGTGCCAACCAGCAGTTGTTGATCTTCTTTGCTGTGACTATGTCAACCAGCAGCTGTTGATAGGCTTCTGACAATTGCTTCTTTTTATTTTATTTTATATTTTTGAAAGAGAGGCAGGGAGAGAGAGAGAGACAGGAACATCGAGCTTTGATCCAAGAATCAAACCACCAACTGTCACACTCTGCAACATTGTTCTCACCATGAACTATTGGTCAGGGCTTAACTTTTATTTATTTACTTATTTATTTTAGAGAGACAGAGAGAGGAAAGGAGAGAGAGGGGAGGGGCAAAGGAAACATTCATTTGTTATTCCACTCAGTCATGCATTCCTTGGATGCTTCCTGTGTGTGCTCTGACTGGGGATCAAACCTGCAACCTTGTAGTTTTGGGACAACACTTTTAACTGACTGAGCAAAACCAGCCAGGATAAAATCTTTTGTTATGTTTGATAGATAAAATGACTACTCAGACACTATCCTTAAGCAGTCATCCCCAATCTTTTTTGGGCCACTGACCGGTTTAATGTCAGAAAATATTTTCACGGACCAGCCTTTAGGGTGGGATGGATAAATGTATCACATGACCAAGACAAGCGTCAAGAGTGAGTCTTAGATGGATGTAACAGAGTGAATCTGGTCATTTTTAAAAAATAAAACATAGATCAGACTTAAATATAAATAAAATGAAAATAATGTAAGTTATTTATTCTTTCTCTGTGGACTGGTACCAAATGGCCCACAGACAGGTACCGGTCCATGGCCGGGGGTTGGGGACTACTGTTCTTAAGAACAATACAGGCCTGAAGCAGGAAGAAGGACTTGCCTACTCAGTAATCCAGCTCAGACCTCTCTTGTAGTTGGATGCTGATAAGGGATGATTGGATTGGAGTGCAGACAATTTTGAGAATCTGTGGTGCCACTCCCAACCACAAACAGAAGAAGCTATCTTGCAGCAGCCTTTGCTCAAGGCTTTTTAATGAATCCATATAACCCCTGTCCCAGCCCTCCCTCAGGGCTAATATTTTTTGCTGGTCTCAGCCTGCTTGCACCCAGACGTTTTTAAAATAAAATTTCCTTTTGGAACACACTAGCCTCATATTTTTGGTTCGGCCTGCAGTTTCTGCATTTCAAAAAGTTGGAAGCAAGGCAAATATTTGATTAGCTGTAGCAGAAGCATTTGCCTTATTTGGAAAAGCCTAGCTGGCTGTTTGTTATTGGTTGTCTCTAGGTTTTGATTCTCAACCTTAAGGCATTTTCATGCTTAGGTTTCATTTGCTTATACAGGTTGTTAAAACATTAGAGCGGGGGTTCTCAAAGTGTGTGCCAGGGCACACTGGTGTGCCCTAGAAGATTTCCAAGTGCACCTATTGGTCAAATAAGTTTGTAAATATGATATATATGTTTGCTCGCTTATAGTTTGCATTGGATGTGGGGGACAGGCTGTAAGCAGGCAGGGTTGTTCGTTATAGCCTAAGGCTTAGTTTTAAGACTAAGCTTTTCCCCATTCCCTTGACTGTTGTATGTTGGGGATGGTGTACTCCTATGAGGAATCCCATTATGCCTCAGATAAGTGACTTTGTATCAGGGACTTCCTTGTTTGTATATTGGATTAAAGGTTTTGATTTCTACACTATAAAATGGGGCAGACTAGGAGCTTGCTCTCTCTTGGTTCCTGAGATTAGCATTAGAGAGGAGAGTAGAGAAAGGCCACATGGAGGAGAGGAGAGGCAGCCAAGATGGTGGAGTGCTGAAGGAGAAGCCAGTTTGTGCAGAGAGAAGGAGATGGGGAACAGAGGTGATTAAGGCTGGTGAGGTACAAACCTTTGATTCTAGGAAAATTGAATAAGTCAGTGGCTTTGGGAGCCCTGAATGGAAAGGGAAGTGTTTTCCCACTGTGTGTATTTCTTGCCCACTGAGTGCAAGCTAGGATAAAGATGATGGCCCACCAGTTCTTAGCTCCACTGTTTCATTACCAACTATCTGAATCAAATGCAAACCTGCATGGGCCAGGCGGCTGTGATGGTGGCTGTGGCTACTGGCTTTACAGCACCCTATGGTCCCCTGTTGGGGACCAAAAAACCAACAGGGTTTTTGGAGTTTAGATTTTTGGGGGACAGAGGTGTGGGGAATTGGCTGTAGCTGATAGTCTGCTTAACCCCCCACCTCACTTGCCTGATTAGGTTGCAAAAGGCTGTTAAGCTGTGGTGCTGTTTTGTTTACACTACCCCCCATGTTCCTCAGAACGACTGGAGGCAAGTTTCTTCTATCCTTTGTTTGGTGTAAAGTTAAGATGATATGTGTGGTCGGGTTTTCTGCACTTGGTAAAATTTTTGGGTTGCCTTGGATACATGATAAATGTTGGGCAGATAAAATATATTATGTTCACTTTGTTAAAGATGGTACTGCCCATGTGGAAGCCTGTTGCCCAGGTGATATTACTTGCCCTTGTTGCTTGGAATGGGTGTGATTATATTAATGTGTGTTGGGGCAGGCTGTGGGCAGGCAGGATCCTTATAGCCTGGGGGTTGGTTTTAGGACTAAGCTTTCCCACCCTTTTTGATGTAGGGTGGACTTTGTATTAGAGACTTCCCTATTTTGTATATTGGATTAAAGGTTTTGATTTCTGCATTATAAAGTGGGGCAGACCGGGAGCTTGCTCTCTTGGTTCCTGAGATTAGCATTAGAGGAGAGAGCAGAGAGGAGATCAGAGAAAGACCACGTGGAGGAAGCCAGGAGAAGCAGCCAAGATGGCAGAGTGTTGAAGAAGAAGCCAGTTAGTGCAGAGTTTGTGCAAAGAGAAGGAGATGGGGAACAGAGGTGAATAAGGCTGGTGAGCTAGAAACCTTTGATTCTAGGAAACTCAGATAAGTCAGTAGCTTTGTGAACACTGAATGAGTGGGTTTTGGAGCCCAGTGTGTGTTTTTTCATGCCTGCCAGGTGCAAGCTAGGATTAAAGGTAATGGCCCACCAGTTCTTGGCTCCATTGTTTTATTACCGTCTGTTTGAATCAAATGCAAACCTGCATGGGCCAGTCAGTTGTGATAATGGCCGTGGATACTGGCTTTACAATAAAAAATCTCATTGGTTTGCTAATGGCCCACTTTGTCCTATAAATAAAGCAAGATGAGGTTTTTGGGCACACTTTGTTCCTGCCAGTAGCAATTACAGGGCCCTCCCAACCCCATATTTTCTTAACTCTGCATTTATTTTTAATTCTGTATCATTTCCACTTGGGACCTGGAACTACTAGCTGCACTGGTTTGCGGCATGTGCCCAGATATAAAAATAAATATAGTTACTCTATGAGATAATTTCATTATGGAAATGCTGCTCTTTTTGTTAACACATCATTATTATATTTATTACTAACACATCATTATATTATATTTAGATAAATACACCCAAATAAAATGGATTGATTTCTCAAAAAGAAGCGTGACATTGAATAATCTGATTCTGGAAGTGAGCAAAAGTTAAATGTAAATAAAATAGGACTTGAAGGCTGATGAACAGAATTTAATTTATAGCATTTTTCATCACTTAACACCGAAGAGTATGATTGGGTTAGAAACTCATTCATGGAAGCTTCAAGTGATTTTGGTTTAACATTAACAGAAGAAGAAGAATTGGCAGCTATATCCACTGATTGTGTATTGATGATTAAACATAAGGAATTGTCTCTTGAATCCTTTTGGATTTCTATAAAAGAAGAATATGTGGCAATATCTAAAAAAGCTTTGAACATTTTACTACAATTTTCAACATCCTATTTATGTGAATTAGGATTTTTTACCCTCAACACAATTAAGAGTAAAAAGAGAGGAATTCCTCAATGTATTGATGAGGAAATGAGAGTTTGTCTTTCAAATAGATGCCCACACATTGAAGAAATTCCTAGGAGACATCAGGTTCATGTTTCTCATAAACACAAGAATGAAAAAACTTAACACATTCCTGCTGGAACCTGCCGAATTTACTAAATCTTACTAACAATGTATCTATATATACAAAAAGATAACATTTGTTTTTTTATTTTTTAACCCCTCTTTTTTACCAATTCTACAAAGCATAACTAAAAAAATGTAACATAAAATGTTATATTTAATGTCAGACTAAATTTAATTTTGTCATATTTATTTCATTTAATTACCATAAAAGCACACTTGGACTTTATATTTTTTCTTTAATATTTGACCTAATTATTATAATATATTTCTCAGAAATTTGTATGTAGTGTGCCTACAATTATTTATAGGATTTTAAATGTGCCCCCACTTCAAAAAGTTTGAGAACCACTGCATTAAAGCCACCTCAGTGTAATGGCTTCATTTAATTAATTTTTAAAAATGGATATAAAATAACCTTCAGCTTTTTGCTCTCATAATATGTTCATTAAAGCTATAAATTTTCCTCTAAGCATGGCTTTAGCTGAATGTCATTGTTTATATTTTTGACATTTAACTTCAAATATTCTATATTTTCCATTGTGATTTCTAATTTAATCTCTAGTTTATTTAAAATAATCACATTTTCCTGTTAAGTTGATTCTTTTATTGTTATGAAATATTATTTATCTGTAATAATAATAATTCTTGTCTTAAACTTTACTTTGATATTAGTGTAGCTGCTACACCTTACTTTTTGTTATTGTATATATTATACATTTTTTTCCATCCTTCTAATCCAATCTTTTTGAGTCCTTATCTTTACAAAGTATTTGACTCATTTTAATGAAGCCTGGGAGTTCTTTTATCTTTTAATGAATTTGTCCTTTTACATTTAATGTAATTACTGCTGTATTGGGTTTAAATCAACTTACTGTTTATTTTTCTGTTTGTTTTATGTTTTCTTTGTTTCCTTATATTTCTCCTTTCTTGAGTTCTTTTAAATTAAGGGTTCTTTTTTTTTCTCTTGGTTGTAGTTTTGTTATGTCAGTTCATGTGAAACCAGAAAATATATCAGAGTTCATACTTCCTGTTACCAATTCAGAGACAGAGATTGAATATTTATGGGAGCTTTATATATACTGTTACCTTGAGATATGAGGAGACCAACATACAAATTTTTTAAGATATGAGCTGTGACTCGGTCCATATTTTTGTTCAAGATCTGAGTGAAATTCCAAGATACGAGTCGTGATTTGGGAAGCTGCTGCTAGTTGGCACATTGGCACACAGATCCAGTATCGGCAGCACAACACCAGCATCTTGTTCTTTCTCATGTGTTACCCGCAGAATCAAGTCGAATCTCATGCACTGTACTCCTTCTTGCATCATTTTTGCATTTTTTACTAACCTTTTTTGTGTGCTATCATGGGGCTGAAGAAAGTGAGTGTACAGGACAGTGGTGAGAAGAAGAAGAGAATGATGTTGATAGAAGTAAAGCAAGAAACAATAGAAAAACATGGCGTGGTGTATGAGTGATTGAACTGGCAAGGCTGTACGACCACAATACATCTACAATTTGTACCATCCTTAAACAAAAGGATGCCATTAAAAGCACAAATCCAGTGAAAGGAACTACATTCTGTCCCAATTAAGGACAAATATCCATGAATAAATGGAGAAGTTTCTGCTGGTGTGGGTGAAAGACAAAGAGCTGGCAGAAAATACAGTGATGGAGACTGTAATATGCAAAAAGGCATGTATTATTTATGGCAACTTGAAGAAGAAAGAACCATCAACCTCAAAAGAGGCAGCAGAAGATACATTTAAGGCAAGTTATGGCTGGTTTAAAAATTTCAAGAAGAGATCTGGCATCCACTCAGTGGTGAGGCATGGTGAAGCTGCGAGTGCTGACATTAAGGCAGCTGAGGAGTACATCGCACGTTTTGCTGCGCTTATCACAAAGGAAGGCTACATCCCCCAACAAGTGTTCAACTATGATGAAACAGGATTGTTTTGGGGAAAAAATGCCCCAGAGGACTTTCATTACCATAGAGGAGAAGAAGCTGCCAGGCCATAAACCCATGAAGGACCGTCTGACCCTTGCATTGTGTGCAAATGCTAGCAGCGACTGTAAAGTAAAGCCACGGCTAGTATATCATTCTGAAAATCCTCGAGCCTTTAAGACTCACAAGATTCTTAAAAAAAACCCTGCAGGGGGCAAGCGGCAAGCAGCCGCTGGCTTGCTCCCGGTCTGATTGCAGACCAAGCATTGCAGACCGAGCACCGCTAACGTTCCCAGCGGCCCGCGCACGGGGAGCGGGAGAGGCCCCAGGGCGGTATTCCCTACTTGGGAGATTCTCTCCGCGGGCGGGGCACCTCACCCAGCCATTCAAGCTAACAATCAAGCGTTGGGGGAGGGGCGCGCGCAGGCAGCCTGAAATACCTTCGGGAGCACAGCTGCGACCCAATTACTAAAATTAACTTAACCCGTGAAATCTGCGCACCCTCGGTTCTAATTGATAAGATCTCTCTCAGTTCACCGACCCAAGACAAGAGGCGTGATATTTTTTGGTGCCTCTCGCTAAAGGGGCGGGGGCAACTTCTGATTGATAGAGCCTCCATATTCAGGGATAAACGCTAACAAGAAGGACTTGGCAGATAATAAGATCTATACCACACTAGTCGCAAGCAGAGACTAGTGCCTCTTCTTACCGGCCAAAACAGGCTACAAAGTGTGGAAAGCCTGGGTTGAGAGGTCCAACGGAATGCTAGGCGCTGAACAATCACCTTGACAACAATTGACTCCCACCCCCGCCTGATTACACTGGAGGCCCTGACTGTCAGAGCCCTTCCCAGAGCCTTGCACTGAGTGGGGATAGAGTGGGGATTTCCCAGCTCTTTGAGCCTCTTACTCCCCAGGCAGAAGCAGTGGCAGCCTTGTGGCTGGATCGCCAGGCTGCTGGTTCGGGAGGGGGGGACTGGGAGAGAGAATCCACGAAGGCGAACTCTCTCGTCGTTAGACCCTGCAGACGCCGGCAGGCCTTGACTACCAACAAGACTAAAGCCAATTGTGTGACATTGCCGTAGAACCCCATCAACTGCAAGTCCCTGCCTGGGTGTGGCGCAGGGGCAGGGCCTGGGGTGCAGAGTCGCCGACCGGGAAGAGGGAGAGAGGAGAAGGAGGAAGAGGTTGACATCTCAAAATCAGGAAAAATCCACAGACTTTGCAGCTTGTTCCACTGTTTGTTTGTTTTTTTGTTTTTTGTTTTTGTTGTTGTTGTTGTTTGTTCCTTCTATCTTATTGCCTTTATTTCCTCCACCTCAGTCCTTCTATTCTCTGCCCATCTTATGCTTCCCTTTTCTTGAACTACACTACCCATAAGTGTTACATTTTATTTCTCTTCTTCATCCTCACCCTCCTTTGGGGTTATACTCCAGGACACTTAATTCTCACTCTCTCCTCTTTTGTTTTTTTTTTTCCTTATTTTGTTTTTTTCTCTTCCTTTTTTATTTCTTCCTTCGTTTTTCTCTTTTTCTTATTTTTTCCTTTCTATTCGTTTTTTCTTTTCTCATTTTACTTTCCTCCCATTTAATCCTCAATCACGAACAAATTAGTTAATTTGGGACTCAAGGTTTTTTTTGGCTTTGTTTTTCTTTTTCGGTTTTGTTTTTGTTTTTTTCTGGTTGGTTTGTTTTTGTGGCATTTTGGGTCCTCCCAACCCAAGGTCTCCATTGTATTTGGTCTTTGCTCCACTTAATACAACGTATTTTTACTTATTATTTTTATTTTTTCTTCTTGATTATTCCTTTTTTTGTCCTTTTTTCTGGTTCCCTCTTGTCCCTCTCATTATATCTCTTGGTTGACCGTCACCCACAGGCAGATCAACTTATACTTGTCTAAGATTTTCTTCCTTTTTTTTTATTTTTTTTTATTTTTTTATTTTTTTTATTTATTTTTTTATTTTTTGCCCCCTTGAACTCTTCACCGCAAACCAGGCCCTCCACTATAGGCACGATATTTCCCTAAGGTGGGGAGAGGAGGGAAGGAGAACAAAGAAAAAAAAAAGGGGGAAATAATAAATTATTACTGCTTTTTTTTGTGGGGTGTTTTACCCTTTGTTTTTTTTGTTTTTTTTGTTTTGTTTTTTTTGTTTTTTGTTTTTTTTTGTTTTTTTTTTGTTTTTTTTTTGTTTTTTACTTTTTACTCTTTATTAATTCTAATTAGTGCTATCAACAAGACCACCCTCAGATGCCAATAAGAAAGAGGAAATCGAATATTATGGATACAAAAGAAAGAGAGGTAACACAAATAGATGTGGAAAAATCTATGGAGAAAAGACTTAACATATTGGAAGCCTTGGAGCTAAATGACAGAGAATTTAAAATAGAAATCTTAAAAATACTCAGAGATATACAAGAAAACACGGAAAGGCAATATAGGGAGATCAGAAAACAACTCAATGAACACAAAGAATATATTACCAAGGAAATTGAAACTATAAAAACAAATCAAACAGAAATGAAAAACTCAATTCACGAACTGAAAAACGAGGTAACAAGCTTAGCTAGCAGAACAACCCAGATTGAAGATAGGATTAGTGAAATAGAAGACAAACAACTTGAGGCACAACAGAGAGAAGAAGAAAGAGACTCAAAAATAAGAAAAAACGAGAAAGCCCTACAGGAATTATCTGACTCCATCAGAAAGAATAACATAAGAATAATAGGTATATCAGAGGGAGAAGAGAAAGAAAATGGAATGGAGAATATACTCAAACAAATAATAGACGAGAACTTCCCAAGCCTGTGGAAAGAACTAAAGCCTCAAATTCAAGAAGCAAACAGAACACCGAGTTTTCTTAACCCCAACAAACCCACTCCAAGGCACATCATAATAAAGATGACACAAACCAATGACAAAGAAAAAATTCTCAAGGCAGCCAGGGAAAAGAAGAGTACAACATATAAAGGAAGGCCTATTAGATTATCATCAGATTTCTCAGCAGAAACTCTACAAGCTAGAAGAGAGTGGACCCCAATATTTAAAGCCCTGAAAGAGAGGAACTTTCAGCCAAGAATACTATACCCATCAAAGCTATCCTTCAAGTATGAAGGAGATATAAAAACATTCACAAATACAGAAAAGATGAGAGAATTTATCACGAGAAAGCCCCCACTCCAGGAAATACTAAAGGGGGTTTTCCAACCAGATTCAAAGAACAAAAGAAAACAACACCACAAGTAACAGCTCCACCAAGAACACAATAAAACCAAACTTAAACTGTGACAACAAAGGAAAAAAAAAAGGGGGGGAGAGAATGGAGATTAACAGTAGCAAAGGACGATGAAGTGCAGAAATACTTATAAGATAGGGTACTACAATGAATATGGTAGGTACCCTTTTCATTACTTAATGGTAACCACCCTAGAAAAAACCACCACAAAAACACATGACTTAAAAAAGGTAGCAACAGAGGAAAGAAGTATGGAACACAAACAAACAGAAACAAATGATAGAAAAACAAAAGAGAAGAATCAAACTAGATACAAAACTAACAGAAAGCAATTTATAAAATGGCAGTAGGGAACCCACAAGTGTCAATAATTACACTAAATGTAAATGGATTAAACTTACCAATAAAAAGACACAGAGTAGCAGAATGGATTAAAAAAGAAAATCCAACTATATGCTGCCTACAAGAAACACATCTAAGCAACAAGGATAAAAACAAATTCAAAGTGAAAGGCTGGAAAACAATACTCCAAGCAAACAACACCCAAAAAAAAGCAGGTGTAGCAATACTCATATCTGATAATGCTGACTACAAGACAGAAAAAGTACTCAGAGACAAAAATGGTCACTTCATAATGATTAAGGGGACACTGAATCAAGAAGACATAACAATCCTTAATATATATGCACCAAACCAAGGAGCACCAAAATATATAAGACAGCTACTTATTGACCTTAAAACAAAAACTAACAAAAATACAATCATACTTGGAGACCTCAATACTCCGCTGACGGCTCTAGATCGGTCATCCAAACAGAGAATCAATAAAGATATAGTGGCCTTGAACGAAATACTAGAACACCTGGATATGATAGACATCTACAGGACACTTCATCCCAAAGCGACAGAGTATACATTTTTCTCTAGTGTACATGGAACATTCTCAAGAATTGACCATATGTTGGGCCACAAAGACAATATCAGCAAATTTAGAAAAATTGAAATTGTACCAAGCATATTTTCTGATCATAAAGCCTTGAAACTAGAATTCAACTGCAAAAAAGAGGGGGAAAAACCCACAAAAATGTGGAAACTAAACAACATACTTCTAAAAAATGAATGGGTCAAAGAAGAAATAAGCGAAGAGATCAAAAGATACATACAGACAAATGAAAATGAAAATACGACATATCAGAATCTCTGGGATGCAGCAAAAGCAGTAATAAGAGGAAAGTTCATATCACTTCAGGCCTATATGAACAAACAAGAGAGAGCCGAAGTAAACCACTTAACTTCACACCTTAAGGAACTAGAAAAAGAAGAACAAAGACAACCCAAAACCAGCCGAAGAAAGGAGATAATAAAAATCAGAGCAGAAATAAATGAAATAGAGAACAGAAAAAGTATAGAAAAAATCAATAAAACAAGGAGCTGGTTCTTTGAAAAGGTCAACAAAATTGACAAACCCTTGGCAAGACTCACCAAGGAAAAAAGGCACAGGACTCAAATAAATAAAATCCAAAATGAAAGAGGAGAGATCACCACAGACATCATAGATATACAAAGAATTATTGTAGAATACTATGAAAAATTATATGCCACCAAATACAACAATCTAGAAGAAATGGATAAATTCCTAGAACAATACAACCTTCCTAGACTGAGTCATGAAGAAGCAGAAAGCCTAAACAGACCAATCAGCAGGGAGGAAATAGAAAAAACTATTAAAAACCTCCCCAAAAATAAAAGTCCAGGCCCAGACGGTTATACTAGTGAATTCTATCAAACATTCAAAGAAGACTTGGTTCCTATTCTACTCAAAGTCTTCCAAAAAATTGAAGAAGAAGCAATACTTCCGAACACATTTTATGAGGCCAACATAACCCTCATACCAAAACCTGGCAAGGATGGCACAAAGAAAGAAAACTACAGACCAATATCTCTAATGAATACAGATGCTAAAATTCTAAACAAAATACTGGCAAACCGAATACAACAACATATTAAAAAAATAATACATCATGATCAAGTGGGATTCATCCCAGAATCTCAAGGATGGTTCAACATACGCAAAACGGTTAACGTAATACACCATATCAACAAAACAAAGAACAAAAACCACATGATCTTATCAATAGATGCAGAAAAGGCTTTTGATAAAATACAACACAATTTTATGTTTAAGACTCTCAACAAAATGGGTATAGAAGGAAAATATCTCAACATGATAAAGGCCATATATGATAAACCATCAGCTAACATCATATTAAATGGCACTAAACTGAAGGCTTTCCCCCTTAAATCAGGAACAAGACAGGGTTGTCCACTCTCTCCACTCTTATTTAACGTGGTGCTAGAAGTTCTGGCCAGAGCAATCAGACAAGACAAAGAAATAAAAGGCATCCATATTGGAAAAGAAGAAGTAAAGGTATCACTTTTTGCTGATGATATGATCCTATACATCGAAAACCCGAAGGACTCCACAAAAAGATTATTAGAAACAATAAACCAATACAGTAAGGTCGCAGGATACAAAATTAACATACAGAAATCCATAGCCTTTCTCTATGCCAACAATGAAATATTAGAAAACGAACTCAAAAAAATAATCCCCTTCACGATTGCAACAAAAAAAATAAAATACCTAGGAATAAACATAACAAAGAATGTAAAGGACCTATATAATGAAAATTACAAAGCATTGTTAAGGGAAATTGAAAAAGATACAATGAGATGGAAAAATATTCCTTGTTCTTGGATAGGAAGAATAAATATAATCAAAATGGCCATATTACCCAAAGCAATATACAAATTTAATGCAATTCCCATCAAAATTCCTATGAGATTTTTTAAAGAAATGGAACAAAAAATCATCAGATTTATATGGAACTATAAAAAACCCCGAATAGCCAAAACAATCCTAAGGAAAAAGAATGAAGCTGGGGGCATTACAATACCTGACTTTAAACTATATTATAGGGCCACAATAATCAAAACAGCATGGTATTGGCAGAAAAATAGACACTCAGACCAATGGAACAGAATAGAAAGCCCAGAAATAAAACCACATATATATGGTCAAATAATCTTTGATAAAGGGGCCAACAACACACAATGGAGAAAAGAAAGCCTCTTCAACAAATGGTGTTGGGAAAACTGGAAAGCCACATGCAAAAGAATGAAACTCGATTACAGCCTATCCCCGTGTACTAAAATTAATTCAAAATGGATCAAAGACCTAAATATAAGACCTGAAACAATAAAGTACATAGAAGAAGACATAGGTACTAAACTCATTGACCTGGGTTTTAAAGAACATTTTATGAACTTGACTCCAATGGCAAGAGAAGTGAAGGCAAAGATAAATGAATGGGACTACATCAGAATAAAAAGTTTTTGCTCAGCAAGAGAAACTGATATAAAAATAAACAGACAGCCAACTAAATGGGAAATGATATTTTCAAACAACAGCTCAGATAAGGGCCTAATTTCCAAAATTTACAAAGAACTCATAAAACTCAACAACAAACAAACAAACAATCCAATAAAAAAATGGGAAGAAGACATGAATAGACACTTCTCCCAGGAAGAGATACAAATGGCCAACAGATATATGAAAAAATGCTCAGCTTCATTAGTTATTAGGAAATGCAAATCAAAACTACAATGAGATACCACCTCACCCCTGTTAGATTAGCTATGATCAACAAGACGGGTAATAGCAAATGTTGGAGAGGCTGTGGAGAAAAAGGAACCCTCATTCACTGTTGGTGGGACTGTAAAGTAGTACAACCATTATGGAGGAAAGTATGGTGGTTCCTCAAAAAACTGCAAATAGAACTACCTTATGACCCAGCAATCCCTCTACTGGGAATATACCCCAAAACCTCAGAAACATTGATACGTGAAGACACATGTAGCCCCATGTTCATTGCAGCACTGTTCACAGTGGCCAAGACATGGAAACAACCAAAAAGCCCTTCAATAGAAGACTGGATAAAGAAGATGTGGCACATATACACTATGGAATACTACTCAGCCATAAGAAACGATGACATCAGATCATTTACAGCAAAATGGTGGGATCTTGATAACATTATAAGGAGTGAAATAAGTAAATCAGAAAAAAACAAGAACTACATGATTCCATACATTGGTGGAACATAAAAATGAGACTAAGAGACATGGACAAGAGTGTGGTGGTTACCAGGGGTGGGGGGAGGGAGGACAGGGGGAGAGTTAGGGGGAGGGGGAGGGGCACAGAGAACTAGATAGAGGGTGGCGAAGGACAATCTGACTTTGGGCGAGGGGTATGCAACATAATTTAATGACAAAATAACCTAGACATGTTTTCTTTGAATATATGTACCCTGATTTATTAATGTCATCCCATTACCATTAATAAAAATTTAATTAAAAAAAAAAAACAAACAAACAAAAAAAAAAAACAAAAAACCCTGCAGGTTATGTGGCATGCCAATGCTAGGGCATGGGTTATGCGGCAGTTTTTTATTGAATGGGTAAATCTCATCTTTGGTCCTGCAGTGAAGAAATATCTTCAAGACAATAAACTCCGGATGAAAGCATTACTAATCCTTGAAAATGCTCCTGCCCACCCACCTAGTCTTGAAGATGGCATTCTTGATGAGTTCAAATTCGTGGAAGTCCTCTACCTCCCACCCAACACGACTTCAACCTTGCAACCTATGGATCAGCAGGTCATTTCCAACTTTAAAAAGCTTTACACAAAGCACTTGTTCTGCCACTGCTTTGAGGTGACTGAGAATACAAATCTAACCCTTCAAGAGTTTTGGAAAGATCACTACAACATCATGAAATATTTACACATTATTGACTTGGCATAGCAAGAGGTTACAAGAAGAACCTTGAAATCAGCATGGAAAAAGTTATGGCCTGATGTTGTTGCATACAGGAACTTTGATGGATTCGAACCAGATACCAAGACTGAGGTAGAAGCGTTCTAGAAGATTGTGTCCCTTGGAAAGTCAATGGGTCTGGAGGTATATGAGAGTAATGTAAATGAGCTTGTCAAGGAACATGAGGAGGAACTCTCAACTGAGGAGTTAAAAGAGGTACAGATGATGCAACATACAGAGCTTCTGCAAGAGATTAGTAGTGAGGAGGAGGTAGAGTCAGAGGAAGTGATTTCTACAAGTGAAATTAAAGACATGCTGGCAATGTGGGAGAAGCTTTCAAGTTTCATTGAAAAGAAACACCCAGCCTGACCAGGCGATGGCACAGTGGATAGAGCATTGGGCTGGGATGTGGAGAACCCAGGTTCAAGACCCTAAGGTCGCCACCTTGAGCACGGGCTCATCTGGTTTGAGCACAGCTCATCAGCTTGGACCCAAGGTTGCTGGCTCGAGCAAGGGGTCACTCGGTCTGCTGAAGGCCCACGGTCAAGGCACATATGAGGAAACAATCAATGAACAACTAAGGTTTCGCAACAAAAAACTGATGATTGATGCTTCTCATCTCCCTCCGTTTCTGTCTGCCTGTTCCTAGCTACTCCTCTCTCTGACTCTCTCTCATGATTAAATTAAAAATAGGTAATGTTAAGCTTAGGTTAAGTTTAAAGTTAAGAAAGTGCATTTTTTTACAATTAAGTTTTTGTGGTTTCATTTTAAGAAAAGAAAGTGCAGTTTTTGTTTTGTTTAAAGTAAAGAAAATGCAGTTTTAGTTTACATTTAGTGTTAAGAAAGTGCAGTTTTAGTTTATGTGTTTACACTGCCTGCATCCCTTCCTCCTTCCCTCCTCCTGCACCATTCACCTCTGTTAACCGCACTTGTCTGTCTCCAAGGTAAGAATACAGTACTAAATAACACTTTTTTTCTTTTATTTCATATATTTTGTTATGCATTGGTAAAGTATACATGTATGTTTCTTAATTAAAATTTATTTTTTCATAATTTAGGATGGTTTGGGGATGTTTCATAGAGCTGGAATGGATTAATTCTATTTCAGTTATTTTAAATGGAAGAAATTTGTTTGATATACGAGTTGACTGACTTATGAGCTTGGTTACAGAATGAATTAAACTCATATCTCAAGATACCACTGTAGTAGGCCAGCAATCTGGGGAGATGGGGATTGCATTTCAAAATCATCTCTACTCCTTACCTTTTTATAAGGGGAAGAAAAGTGTAGGTAATGGTTTTGGGATTTCAAAGGAATTGGATTATAGTCAGCAGGTATCCTTGGAGTACAAAGACTTTGTTTGCAGTCCCCTGGGGTGCAACAGTGGCTCAGTCTTAGATTTCATTAAGTCCTGTAGGCCTGACAAAGGTGGATCACTTGCAGGTAGTCATATAGGGCTGTTTAGGCATCCCATTTCCTGGAACAAAGCTTTAACTTGCATTAACCATTACATCCACTGACTATAACCAAAGCCACCATTATTCAAGCAAAAATTTAAACTCTTGAGCTTCCCCTATCACACACCCCACCCATTATTGTTACATATTTCCTTATTATTTATTTACAATAGAGATTGCAACACACTTCTTTGACTCTCTAGAGTCTCCCTTAAGTGTTTTCACCACTTTCTAAACAGTGCATGGACTGTTGAATACTTTCATTCCTTACATTTTTCTGCCTTGGTCCTGTTGTTGTTATGCATTTTCATTGAACACGTATTTTAAACTCCTAAAAAAAATGCTATTTTAAACTCTATTTTGATTTAGATTTGCCTCCATTTTTACTTTGGTTTTCTTCACATTCTCCTGTACTTTCAGCTGAGATCAATTTTCATGTGACTTTAAAAGTAGCAGGAAGACCTTTTAGTTATTGATTAGGTAGTCTGCTGATAATACAGTCTCTCAGATATTTAGACTTTGTTTTTTGTGTTTTTGTAAGGCCAGTAGCCACGGCCACCATCACAGCTGCCTGGCCCATGCAGGTTCGTATTAGATTTGGACAGACTGTAATGAAACAACAGAGCCAGGAACTGGTGGGCCATTAGCTTTAATCCTAGTTTGCACCTGGCGGGCATGTAAAAACACACACTGGGCTCCAAAACCCACTCATTCAGTGCTCACAAAGCTACTGACTTATACGAGTTTCCTAGAATCAAAGGTTTGTACCTCACCAGCCTTATTCACCTCTGTTCCCCATTTCCTTCTCTGCACAAACTCTGCACTAACTGGCTGCTCCTTCAGCACTCCACCATCTTGGCTGCTTCTCCTCTCCTCCACGTGGCCCTCCTCCTAGAATGCAATCACTCTTCCCTGGAACAACGTGATCTCTCTTCCTTTTAAAACCTTTTGGTGCGAAAGCCCTCCCCCAATACATATTAACATAATCATGCCCATCCCAAGCAAGAAAGGCAGTTAATATTATCACCTGGGTGATGGGCTTCCACATGGGCAGCACCATCTTTAACAAAGTGAAAATAATATATTTTATCTGCCCAACAGTTTTGAAAATTATTTATCTTTTATTTTAAAATGCTGTTTTCCCTGGATAGAGAATTCTGGGTTGGTGATTATATTCTTTCAGTACTTAAAGGTGGTGATAATGCAATTTTTTGAGCTTTTATAATTTCTGTTAAAAGTCAGCTAGAAGTAGTATTGTTTCTTTGAATGTAAAGGGTTTTTACTTTTTATTTCTAATTAAAATGTTTCTAAAATTTGCCTTTTATTGATGTGTTTAGGCATGCTTTTCTTTGTACTTATAGTACTAGAATTCTTGAATCTGTGACTTGATATCTTTCATGACTTTTAGAAATTATAAACCAGACACTCTGCAGCCATATTCCATGTATGTCAGACTTTTTTTTACCATGACCTACATGTCTCTTTTGCTCTTTTCTGTATTTGCTATTCTTTATTTTTCCTTTCAGGATTTTAATTTGAATATCCATAACTGGCCTATTTTTCAACTTCCTAATTTCTTCTTCTGTGTCTAATCTGTTGTTCTGGGGGAGAGGGGTGAGGTTAGGATAAGGATAGTTAATCCGATACAAACTACTCAATCAGAGTTGGCGATATCTCCAAATCATATAACATTTATTGACCATTTCAGTTTAATTTGCTCACTTTTCTCCATTCTCTTTTTATCTAATTGTATCATCTGCTAAATTTCTCATGTGCCACATCTACCTTCATCTTTGTTTCTGTAATTATTTTGTTCTTTGTCCCACTGCATTTCTGTGCTAGGTTAGTGCACATTCCTCCTCCTGTTTGGCTTCCCTGATCTTTCCTGGACTCCTCAGTCAGTAATTACTGTTCTTTTTCATGAGAAAATACTTTATTTATTTCTTCATAAAATCTCTGGTACTGTTTAGTCAACTTTTCTATTGTTTTGCAGCAATGATCTTTCTGGTAAGTGTTCACCTGCCACTGTTACATTTATCTTTATTTAGATTTTGTGACTTTAAAAAAAAGTGTAGTGCTTTCATAAAGAGATGAATTCTTCCTGGAGGTTTAGACTGAAGAAGAGTCAGTAGTACCCTTTTCCAGGCTAAGGATGGTTGTGTGTATGAGAGTTCTCCTCTCAGGGAGAAGCAGGGTGGGGCTGCTCATACCACCCTCCCTTGCCATCAGAACACAGCCATGACTTCTCTGTCCTTCCTTTTAAGTTCTGCCTGTGTTATTTGTTGAGACTTTGGGTTTAAGCACTCAAACCTATACACTACTCTTATTGTTTCAAAAATAGATTTCTGGTTTTGTCACTTAGGGTGTGTCATTTACTTTGAGGAACTAGATTTTCCTGGATTTGCTTACTTGACCTCATCGGTGCTTACTTGACCTTCACTGCATTTGGGGGCCCTTCCTTATCTATTTTGGTTCAAGATTGCAGATGTCTCAATTCTCCTTAAGAGTTTTGTTCCTGTTTCCTGTTCTCTTTCTTGCTTTTGGGTGATTTCTCAAAGAGGAAACCTGCCCTCTTTATGCTGAATTTTAAAGCCAGAAGTTTACTCTCAGGGAGTCTTTTGCATACAATATTATTTTTAGTTTCAGTTCTCCATCATGTATACTCTTTCAAGAGTCATATTAATGGTGATTAGGAAGTGGAATTCAAGTTTAAATTCAATCTTGTCTGTTGCTAACTGTTGGTCAAATAAGTTTGTAAATATGATATATATGTTTGCTCGCTTATAGTTTGCATTGGGTGTGGGGGACAGGCTGTAAACAGGCAGGGTCCTTATAGCCTAAGGCTTAGTTTTAAGACTAAGCTTTTCCCCACACCCTTGACTGTTGCATGATAGGGGGTGGTGCAGACTTATGAGGAATCCCTTTATGCCTCAGATAAGTGACTTTGTATCAGAGACTTCCTTGTTTGTATATTGGATTAAAGGTTTTGATTTCTACACTATAAAATGGGGCAGGCCTGGGAGCTTGCTCTCTCTCAGTTCCTGAAATTTACATTGCATAGGAGAGCAGAGAAAGGCCACATGGAGAGAGGAGAAGCAGCCGAGATGGCAGAGTGCTGAAGGAGAAGCCAGTTTGTGCAGAGAGAAGGAGATGGGAAACAGAGGTGAATGAGACTGGTGAGGTTAGAAACCTTTGATTCTAGGAAACTAGAATAAGTTAGTAGCTTTGGGAGCCCTGAATGGAAAGGGAAGTGTTTTCCCACTGTGTGTATTTCTTACCCACTGGGTGCAAGCTAGGATTAAAGGTGATGGCTTACCAGTTTTTGGCTCTGTTGTTTCATTACCGACTGTCTGAATCTAATGCAAACCTGCATTGGCCCGGCGGCTGTGATGGTGGCCGTGGCTACAGGCTTTACACCACCAATGCAAATAATTGAAGTGACAATCAAATCATCAACTGTCATATGTGGCTAAACTTACATATGTGCAGGCAGTGACAAGCCTGTCACAGCATATTGCTCTGCCTGGAAGCTAGTAAAAATGTGAACATTTAGGGTAATGGGCTATGGCATTTGAGTTTGGCCTGAATTCAGCTGGCTGGTGAGAAAGATGAATTCCTTCCATGGAGTAGCATCAACTTTTGCAAAGGCTGAAATTTTAGAATAGGTTTAGGAATCAAATAGAAAATATTCCAACAGGAGGGAAAATTCTAGGGAGGGAATTCTAGAGCAAGTGGCACTTCCTTTTCTATTAAATTGCATGCCAGTTCTTTAATTTAGACTAGCGCTGGCTGGGTAGCTCAGTTGGTTAAAGCATTGTCCAGATATGCCAAGGTTATGCGTTCCATCTCAGGTCAGAGCACATACAAGAATCAACTAGTTTCCTGACTGTGCAGTGGCGCAGTGGATAGAGCATTGAACTGGGATGCAGAAGACCCAGGTTCGAGACCCCAAGGTCACCAGCTTGAGCAAGGGCTCATCTGGTTTGAGTAAAAGCTCACCAGCTTGAGCCCAAGGTCTCTGGCTCGAGCAAGGGGTTACTTGGTCTGCTGAAGGCCCTCAGTGAAGGCACGTATGAGAAGGCAATCAATGAACAATTAAGGTGTTGCAATGCACAACAAAAAACTAATGATTGATGCTTCTCATCTCTCCATCCCTGTCTGTTTGTCCCTCTCTCTGACTCTCTGTCTCTGTAAAAAAAAAAAAAAAAAAAAGAATCAACCAGTGGATGGATAAATAAGTAGAACAACAAATTGATGTTTCTCTCTCTCTCTCTCTCTCTCTCCCTCTCTAAAATCAATAAATAAAATTCAAAAGAAAAATAAAAAAAGAAATGAAGCCTACTCCCAGTGCTGGGGTCCAGCCCTGGGGAGAATCCAGGGGTTCCACAGGAAGAGACGGCATCGGCGCGAATCAAGTGAGAGAGCCGAATTCTTTTTTCTCTTTAGCATTTACTGCCAGGCATCTCTGCCAAATGTTGGTCTAGCTTTATTTTTATACACACACACTAAATTACAATCACATGGAATTCAGAATACATTGATTAATAATTGTTTTTGTATCACTATGGTTACATATTTCTAGGTAACAGTTAATTTATTTCTATAAGCTATAAATCAGGTGGTAAGTCATTCAAAGTATAGTTATACAATAACTTGAACAGCAATAACAATATTGGTACAAACTTCTAAAAGGTCAGTACTGATTAATAACTCTACCTTACCTAATGTCCTATTGTCTAGTCAAATTTTATTTATCTACTAATTTCATACACTAGTTAAGTTCTAACTTATTTTTCTCAGAGTGTTCCACCACCTGCAGGTATGCAAGAAGAAAAAAAAGTTTCTCTACTTTACCACATGAAAAGGCTAGGGAGGGAAAGTAATGAATTAAATGAAAGTTGAAAGGTGCTTCTGTGTATAGTTACTGTTTCCTACCTATTCATAAGTCACAATCTATTTTTTCTTATATGATTAATAAGAAGGAATTCTCCTACAAACTTAACCCTTTTTGAGGGATGTCATAGCCAGCCTCTTATGTCTATGAGCCCAGGCAAAGGGGCTAACAGGCTTTTCTGTGGAACTCACACCCTCTGTCTCACTTCCAAAGAAATTACTACGAATCTACAGGGAAAGCACAGTGCTATTATCCCTGTGCCATAAATGATAGCACACACACCCAGAAAAGGGGGGATATAAGGCCAAATTAATTCAAAGGTCAAAGGGGGAAATATCGTTGTGCCTTTTCTCTGCTGTGACCTTGTCAACCAGCAGCCGTTGATCTTCTCTGCTGTGACCTTGTCAACCAGCAGCTGTTGATCTTCTCTGCTGTGACCTTGTCAGCCAGCAGTCGTTGATCTTCCCTGCTGTGACCTTGTCAGCCAGCAGTTGTTGATCTTCCCTGCTGTGACCTTGTCAGCCAGCAGTTGTTGATCAGCTTCCAACATCCCAGCTTTCCAACAAACCCATCATCTTCTCAATGTCCACAGAACAATTTTTAATGCTACAACCTAGCATTCAGAACCCTCCACCCATGGAGACAAAACTAAACTAAGGAAATTGAGTTAAGTGACCAGTCCAATGCCTTTTATTCTGTGATTTGATACCATTGCCTCCCTGCTTTTCCTACTGGTGAGTGAATGCTGTGTCATGTCATCAAGTATGTTTTGCACTTTTTTATATCTGATTCCTCCAACTCTGCTGCTAAAAATCCTGCTAGTTCTGCAAAATCCTTTCCTGATTCCCCAACCAAATAGGAACTTGCTTTCTATCTCTTGAACTGATTTTTTCAGTCTTTTCAGTCCAGCTACGACTTTCTAGGAAGGACCATTACTTTCACACCTCAATTCATCCCTCTGCTCTTGGGAAAGTTTCACTAAGACTAGCCTTCAAGTTCTTCCTCCTCTGGTTTCCTCTGTCTAACTTGATTTTCCATGCTCAACTGGACTCTCAACTTTGTTCATATATATTTCTTGTTTTGATCTGGAACTTTCAGATTTTTGTCCCCGAATGTGTTTTGGTTTTCCTAGCTCCAAGTGAAAATGTGTGTGTGTGTATATACAACCCCCTCCCACACACAGACATTTCCCTTGATGTTGCGTACTGACAAACCTGTCAACAAGCTTCCAATATTCAGAACCTTTCACTTCAATGGCCATCACTGTTGTCCAAGTTGCAATCTATGAGCTGCCCACTGAGCATCACTGGCCAGGATTTAGCTTATGAGTTAGTCATTACCCACATGGATGCAGAATATTTTTCTTGAGTTCTAATTCTCTGAGAGATTGTCTCACACTCTTGGCTCCTTGAAGATGAATACTGCAATGCCAACCATAGGGCCTTGCATATAGAAGAACTCAGAAAATATTTAGTCAGAGCTGTTTAAATATGGGCACTTTCAGGTGACGTGAGTACCTCTCAGTGTACCCCAGTGATGGCCATACTAGGGATGCTGCCCACTTGTATTTGACCTCAGATTCCCACGTTCTGTGAAGGGTAACAGTTTGACACTTCCAGAATGTCAGTGGTGGCTGCAGTCATCTGAAAGCTTGACTGAGACTGGAGGATTTACTTTCAAGATGCTTCACCCACATGGCTGTTCCCTGCTGAGTGAGATTCTTCATAGACTGCATGAATGTCCTCATGACGTGGCAATTACTTCTCCAAAGGTAATTAATCCTAGAGAGCAAAAGCAACAGTCACAGGTCTTTTATGGCTGAGGCATGGAAATGATACATCAACATTTCTGCCATATTCTCTGGGTCCTGAAGACTTGTCTTTATTCTGGGTGGCAGGCTGGGACTATATAAGGGAATGATTGCCAGGAAACAGGGCTCACAGTGACAGACTGAGCCTCATAAAAAAATGGGAATGCTTTTCAGTTATTTTTTAAACCTTTCCTAGATAAGCTTAGAACTTCTCTTCAGGTTCTCCCCAAAAAGCTACCTTCTGTGCCTGCAGTAGTCAATACCAGACATCGACTCTGCACCTGCTTGAAGAATCCAGCCCTATGAGAGATGGGAATCATACAGGGATGCATTAAGCTCCCTCCCTTTCTCCTTTTCCTCCACCATCTTTTCAGTAAACAACTTCTTCTTCTTCCTCTTCCTCTTCCTCCTCCTCCTTTTCTTCTTCTTCTTCTTCTTCTTCTTCTTCTTCTTTCTGAAAGAGAGAGAGAGAGACAGGAAGAGAAATAGAGATGAGAAGCATCAACTCATAGTTGCATCACTTTAGTTGTTCAATTGCTTCTCATACTTGCCTTGACCGGGGATTGGGATGGGGTGGGGTGGGGTAGGGGTGAACTCTAGCTTAGCCAATGACCCCTTGCTCAAGCCAGTGACCTTGGACTTCAAGCCAGTGACTTTGGGCTCAAGCCAGTGACCTTTGAGCTTATGCTAGCAACCTTGAGGTTTTAAACCTAGGATCTCAATGTCCAGGTTATGCTCTATCCACTGTGTCACCACCAGTCAGGCAGTAAACTGCTTCTTTTGAACTGTTTTGCCTCATCTTTTGATTTCCATCTTGGGGGTGGTTGCAAGAATCCCACTGCTGGTGACAACAGAAGGCTATGGTGAAGGCTGACTATTATACCTACTCATCTAGGGTGTGTCTTTGTGCAACTTACTCTCTTTAAGCCTTTGTTATTTATAATATGTACTTACCTCATAGGATCTGTAAGGATTAAATGCTTATAAAGTGCTTGAACCATTCCAGGGTCCCCTCCCTGAGCTCACATTGACCAGGACTCTTCTAGGGAAGACAGCTGCAGTCTCTTTCCCTGAAACCCCACAATCCTAGGCTCTCATTTCGTCCCTCCACACCCGGGTATATTTTCTAACCTGATAGGGATGAAAATGAATGCCATTCTTCAAACTTCATTTCTTTCAAACATCATGTCTGTAAGAATGAGACGACACTCGAACATCAGATATGCAGGCTTTATTAGAGGATAAAGACCTGCCGGGGCACTTCTCTGGGAGGAAGGGCACCGGTTATAGACTAGGGGAAATTTTTTATAGTGTTTTGGAGAGTCTGAGGAGGTCATGAGTCAAAAGTTCTGGTATGTTCCTTTTTACGGTTTTACAGTTTCTGCTTCCTGGAAGGCTTCTCCTTGAGAGGTTGATCAGCTTTCTGGAACTCTTCTGCCTCAGGGGCAATTATCCAGTAAGTAAGGGTGAGGTCAGGCAGCCAGGTAGGACAAAATAAGGGCAGTTTGGAATTCCTGGTAAATTATATATCTATCATTGCTCAACTCTGTGGTATGATAAAAAGGAAAAGAGGTGGAGGGAAGGAAAGGGTATGGGGTTCAGGAAGGAGGTTTGTCTCGGACTGGCCATCTTCTGGAGCTACTTCCTGCTGTTATCCTTATTGGGGACCTCCTTTGTGAACCTCTCCCTGGGGCAGTTGGGGTAGGGGTTGTAAAAGCATTTGATTGTAGATAATCTTGGAGATTTCTCTCATTTGAGCCTGCAGGAACTTGATAAAGAAAGAGCTAAGCATTAATATCAGGCACAGATTAGGTTTGGTCCTAAAATTGGTGCTAGCATGGAGAACAAAGGGTTTTCCCACCATTGTTCTGAGTAGGGATGTATTTATATAGAGTTCCAGATTTTTCTGTTTTGCAAGGGCAGGTTTCAGGGTTGGTGTGTAGGGTTAGGTAGATTTGTCCAATTTTTTGATTGGTGAAGGTCTGTAGTGGTTCTGTAAGAAACTAGTGAACAAACATAAGAGGTAGGGTCCAAAAGTTAGAAAAATAAATAGGAGAGTGAGTGGACCAATGAAAGGCAATAGTCAAGACACCCAGTTTGTGTGAAACCACTGATTCCATGTTTATGAATTCACTGGGCTTCAGAGAGAGAGAGAGAGAGAGAGAGAGAGAGAGAGAGAGAGAATAAGACAGAGCAGTGGCCAGTCTCCCTGCCCCTAAACCTAGTTTTATAGAAAATTTTAAAGCAATGTTGGGCAGATAAAATATATTATGCTCACTTTGTTAAAGATGGCATTGCCCACATGGAAGCCTGTTGCCCAGGTTATATTAATGTTTGTTGGGGGCAGGCTGTGGGCAGGCAGGACCCTTGTAGCCTGGGGCTTGGTTTTAGGACTAAGCCTTTTCCACCCTTTTTGACGTGGGGTGGTACAATCCCATCATGCCTCAGATAAGTGACTTTGTATCAGACACTTCTTTGTTTGTATATTGGATTAAAGGTTTTGATTACTACACTATAAAATGGGGACAGACCAGGAGCTTGCTCTTTTGGTTCCTGAGATTAACATTAGAGGAGAGAGCAGAGAGAGGCCATGTGGAGGAGGCCAGGAGATGATGGCAGCAAAGATGGCAGAGTGTTGAGTTAGAAGCCAGTTTGTGCAGAGTTTGTGCAGGGAGAAGGAAGGAGATGGGGAACAAAGGTGAATAAGGCTGGTGAGCTAGAAACCTTTGATTCTAGGAAACTCAGATAAGTCAGTAGCTTTGTAAGCACTGAATGTGAGTGGGTTTTGGAGCCCAGTGTGTGTTTTACTTGCCCGCTGGGTGCAAGGTAGGATTAAAGATGTTGGCCCATCAGCTTTTGGCTCCGTTGTTTCTTTACCTACTGTCTGAATCCAATGCGAACCTGTATGGGAATGGCCACAGTGGCAGCTACTGGCCTTACAAGCAACAAGAAGAGGAATTACTTGTATAGCTCATTTGGTCCTTAGATTGACTGGTAGTGTATTAGGAACTGGAAGAGGCTCATGGGGTGGGATTAGGTTGATATTTTGGGAAAGATAGATTAAGGTACAGGTTTCTGTCCAATTAGTAGGGAGACACATATAGGTGTTAGTCCCACACAAGTAAAAAGTCCTTGATTGGGTGAGGCAGGTTGAGAGGTAAATAGAGAATAGAAGGACAAGGGGTCAGTTTTGTTTCTGTTTCTGAGCTCCAGATGGTCAAGGTGGAGGAAAGAGTCATTCCAATAAGTGGGGAAGTAAAGGATTGTTAGTTAGGGTGACTAATTAAACATTCTTTGAAAACCAGTTTTCTTACTGTTCAAATTATTTTTTCTTGGTACAAACCTCCTACAACCTGCACAAACCTTCTATGACTTACATAAACCTTCAGCTTTCATGCACTTTCTTATCCAGAAATAACTGGCCTTCATAACAACTTGCTTTTTTCCTTTTTCTTTCAAAAGTATTTCCATACCTTATACCTTCTATTATCAAAACCATACAATTTCTTTCTAGTCAGAACACTTGATTTAAAAATCTTTAACCTTCAGTGACAATTAAGTTGACTTTCTTTTTACCCTAGTTTTCCTTTTCCAAAGTCTGATTAAAAGAGTCCTTAGTTTTTTTATATATTTGCCATACGTAGACCAACCAGCTCCCAGTTTGTGGTTGGAGTAAGGCATGCTGTTTTTCTACTTTAGCAGCAGTGGGGGTTATCAGGATCACAGTGTGTGGACCTGTCCATGTGGAAGTCAGTCTTTGGGTGATGTAATGCTGGAAGTACCTCTTGGACAGTCTTTGAACAGTTTTCTGAGTAACCTGTAAATCCTGCAATTATTTAGGGAAAGGGTGTTTACATTTCTACATTTTGCAGTTAGAGTTTAAGTCCTAGTGAGCACTGCCTCTAGCTGAAATTAGCAGCAGGTCCCAGCCTACAATAGGCATGGGGCATTGAGACAAGAGGAATAAAGGAGATACTATACATTAAATAAAGCAACAAAATCAGACTGTCAATACCCACAGTAGAGATTTTTGAGGGATAAATATAACTCAAATATTCAGGCAAGGCATAGTAGATGGCCCTTGTGTTTACATGAAATGAGATCAGCTTATCTGCTACTTGGAAGAAATACCTTAGGCTCGTGAATGATGTCCTTGGGCCTTCAGTGGGAATTCCCAGCATGTTGGGCTAGGTCAGGTCATGGGTAGCTGGAGCAGTGCTAGGAGAGACTGAACCCTCCCTCCATGGAGCAAGAGGGCAGCTTACCTTCTCGTGTCCCTCTTTCCACAGCACAGACATGTAAACTGGTGGGGCCGGGAAGCCTGGCAGGCTTCAGTTCAATGACCTTTCTTTCCACTCTGGAGCAGGGCCCTGATGGAATCCTATAAAGGCCTTTAGGGCACTGGAGCCTTTAAGAGTATATGCCAAAAGCTGGTATTTCCTGACATCTTTGGGCCTTATTTGCCTTTTCTGTTACTTACTTGGCCATTATAGACCTTAAAAGCCATGCTCAGAAGATCTCACTGAGGGGCTTGAAAAAGAGAGCAAAATTGGGAATTCACTGTTTAAAGAAGCCTATTAGACTGAGGAAAGAAAAGATTTGATCTGTGGTGGTAGGTGGTTGGAGACTGCGGAGGGTTAGTTAGAGCATCTTCCTGAAGCACAGAGGTTGCTGGTTCGATCCCCAGTCAGGACACATAGAGGAACAGATCAATGTTACTGTCTCTCTCCCCCTTTCTTTCTCTCTAAAATCAGTAAAATAAGCATTAAAAAAATTCACTATTTCTTGCCTGATCAGGCGGTGGTGCAGTGGATAGAGCGTCAGACTGGGATGTGGGGGACCTGAGTTTGAGACCTTGAGGTCGCCAGCTTGAGTGCAGGCTCATCTGGTTTGAGCTAAAGCTCACCAGCTTGGACCCAAGGTCGCTGGCTCAAGCAAGGAGTTACTCAGTCTGCTGAAGGCGCCTGGTCAAGGCACATATGAGAAAGCAATCAATGAACAACTAAGGTTTTGCAACAAAAAACTAATGATTGATGCTTCTCATCTCTCTTTGTTCCTGTCTCTCTGTCCCTATCTCTCTCTCTCTCTCTCTCTCTCTCTCTCTCTCTGTAAAAAGTAAATAAATAAATAAATAAAAATAAAATAATTCACTATTTCAGAAATCTCATTTCATCAGGGAGTTACACAGAGTATAAAACATGGTTTCAGAAGAGTGGCTCTTAAATCTGACTGGCTTCTTGCAGGAGGCGATAGTCAAGTGCAAATAAGAGTTACTCAATGTTAAGGTGAACAATCATCCTCCTTTAGGGAGGACAGTACTTCTGTTGTAAGTTCCATCCTCCCTCATAGAGTGTCCTCCTTTTTTTATTTTTATTTTATTTTATTTTTTTCTGAAGGTGGAAACGGGGAGGCAGTCAGACAGACTCCCGCATGCGCCCGACCGGGATCCACCTGGCACGCCCACCAGGGGGCGATACTCTGCCCATCCAGGGCATTGCTCTGTTGTGACCAGAGCCAGTCTAGCGCCTGAGGCAGAGGCCATGGAGCCATCCCCAGCGCCTGGGCCATCTTTGCTCCAATGGATCCTTGGCTGCGGGAGGGGAAGAGAGAGACAGAGAGGAAGGAGAGGGGGAGGGGTGGAGAAGCAGATGGGCGCTTCTCCTGTGTGCCCTGGCCAGGAATCGAACCCAGGTCTTCCGCATGCCAGGCTGATGCTCTACCACTGAGCCAACCGGCCAGGGCCCGAGTGTCCTCCTTTTTGATATTGGACGACTAATCTGTAAATGTCTGTATTCAATCAATGCAGTCAATCCATTGCATGTGATGTGACATATTTGTATCTAAATGAGTACTTTTTCTTATAATTATTATTAAAAATTTATAGGCATGTAAGCATAATTACAATATAAAATATTACAAATGCTTTTATTATGCATTTATCTCTCTCTCCCTCTCTAAAATCAATAAATGAATAATTTATTTATTAATTATTGTTGCAATAAATAAAATGTTTTTTATTATTGTTGTTATGAATAAAATGTTTCTTTTATTTACGATATTGTTTTCTTCAATTTATATTTGTCCTCCTTTTCATTGTCAAAAAGTTGGTCACCTTACCAATGTATTAGTTTCCTGGCACTGCCTTAGTAAAGTACCACAAACTAGGTTCTTTAAAAAATGGAAATGGATTCCAAGATGGCCACGGAGTAGGCAGACATTACTACAACCTCCCAGGACCAAATTGGATTACAACTTAATTTAAGAACAACCATCATGAAAATCCAACTTTGGACGAAACGAAGAGGACTCTACTATTGTTGTAAGGTACCAAAAAGTTGCAAATTAATATTAATATTCTGGGAGAAAAGATCAGGCTTTCCTGTTGTAGGGCCAGGAGCCGCCATCGTGGCCATTCACATGCAGGTTCCCATTGGATTCGGGCAGACGATAAAGAAATGGCGGAGTCAGAGGACGGGGGGCCATCCTATTTATTGGTGTCTCACCAAGACAGGCAAACCACAAAAGAAGACAAGGGAGAAGCAGAAAACCAGCTCTTCCCATGAAGGGCAAGGGATCAGGGAAGCCCCTGCAATTGTGATAGCAGGAACTGTGTGTCCAAGCTCCCGGTCTGTCCCACTTTATAGTGTAGAAAACCAAAATCCCTTAATCCAATATACAAACAAGGAAGTCCCCGATACAAAGTCACCCATCCAAGGCATAATTGGTTTCCTCATGAGAGTGCACCACCCAGATAATACAATCATTCAAGGGTGTGGGGAAAAGCTTAGTCCCAAAACCAAACCCCAGGCTACAACGACCTGGCCTGCCTATAGCCTGTCCCCCACACCCAATATAAGTCACAAGCGAGCAAACATATATATCACATTTACAAACTTATTTGACCAACATTCCACCCCTTTTGCTCGCTTTACAATCTAAACCACAGGCATCTTCCATGATGGTCACTGTGCAAGGAGTAGGATACATTGCATAAACAGAAATAGTACCAACTACAGCAATAGGATTAACAGATCAAAAACTATGGGCGAAATGAGAGAGCTGTCAGTGGCACCAAGAGAGGCAAATCTTTTCCCTCTGGCAGAATACAGGCCAGAGTTTTGTCTGCAGACAGCACCGTAGCTGGCACCAGAGGCCGCCCTGAGCGGGCATACCAAACCTTATTGGCCAATACACCAGCATCTGCTGGTTCTATGTGTAGTAAAATAGGGGAACTCATTATTGGCCATAAAGAAATTACAAAGGTGCCCTTCAAAATGCTGTCCCCTTGAGCACTCAAGGGATAATACACTTCTACCTTAGGTGGCCAGGTGCTGGTTGCCCAAGGAGTTAACTGGAGGTCCACCTCTAACCCCTTTCCCCATGGTGCCAACAAGGCCACCCATCTCAGATGGGGGGCCTGTACAGTCCAGGGCCAAGTCCATTGAAGCCGTTGTCCTTTAAGAAGGGCTGTTGGAGCAGGCAAGAGCACGTTGCCCTGCTGTCCGAAACCTGGCTTGAGTAAAATGTCCTTGGTGCGTATCTGCAACTGAATAGGGGCAGCTGTCCGATGCAGGAGGGCCTCTACTGGAGCTGGGCTTCCCCGTCGAGGTCGCTCATTCAAAATCCGAAGTACTGTCCATAAGCGGCGTGTCCATCCAGTAAGAGAGCCGGTGCCCCCCTCCTGTCGCAGTCCCTGCTTTAAGAGTCCATTATAACGCTCAATGATACCAGCAGCCTGGGGGTGGTAGGGAACATGGTACTTCCAGTCCACCCCCAGCTTTTGAGCCCATTGCCTCACCGTTGAACCAGTGAAGTGGGTACCATTGTCACTTTCAAGGACCAGCGGTCGCCCATATGCAGCACTCAGTCGGTCCAGAGCCTGTATGACTGCCCTCTGGTCAGGGTTACGAGCGGGGTAAGCAGCAAGCAGCCCGGTGGCAGTATCTACACAAGTGACTGCATACTGGTACCCTTCTGACTTTGGTAAGGGTCCAATGATGTCTATCTGCCATCGTGTCAGTGGGACATGACCCCTCTGGATCTGTCCAGGTGACACCAGTGGTCTCCGAGGGTGTTCCTTGGAACATACTGCACATTGCTCACAGGCTGCAAGTACCTCTGCATAGGACACAGGCAAGTTCCAAGCCTTAACCGTAGCCCACATAGTTTTCTGTCCTGCATTGAGCAGGCGCCGGTGGAGCCACTGTGCCACATCACCTGCAGGTGCAGTCTCCAACCATCGCACCCTTGCCAACGTATCTGCCTCATCATTCCCAGGATGGGCTAGAGGGGCATGCCCTGTGACATGATATACTGTCACCTGCTTCTGGTGTCCTATTTCCCATAAGTCCTGCCACATGGCCTGACCCCATAATGGACGGTGCATTACCATCCACTGGTTAATGTGCCAAGTAGCAATCCAAAGGGTCAGTCCACGATAGACAGCCCAACTGTCAGTACAGATCACCAGAGGTGAAGGTTCATTATGGGCAACTAGCCAAACAGCTCTTAATTCTGCCCATTGGCTGCTTTGGCCTGTACCCGTGTCCATCCAAATAGTCTCAGTGGCCGGATGGAAGGCGATAGCCGTCCATTTGGCAGGTTGGCCCCTGCTGGAACCATCAGTATACCAGGCATCTTCGGGGATGGGCACCCGCCCCTCCTGGTAGGGACTGACCTCAGGTTCTGCCTCCTGAGCCCCAGTTGCACCTGACTCTAAAGTCACATAGGTGACTGGACCCAAGACTTCCTGCAGTTCTGCCCTCAATGGGCTGGTGCTAAGAGCACAGCGTTGTTGCAGATAGGCACCCCACTTGGCCAGGGTAGACATTTGGGCCATACCACTACGTGGTTTAGTTGCCCAATCTCTCACCCATCCAGCTATAGGGTATGTTGTTTTGACTGTAACTGGTGTTGTGGTTGTAATACTCTCAGTTGCCAGGAGGGCAGCATACACAGCTGCCAGCTGCTTCTCTACTAATGAGTAACGAACTTCAGCACCTTTCCACAATTGGGACCAAAATCCAATAGGTTGCCGTAGGCGCTCTGTCCGCTGCCACAAGCCCCATCCAAACCCCTCCGAGGTTACATGAACATCCAGCTCACAGGGCCTGGCAGGATCAAACACATTCAAGGCCTGTGCCACCTTGACAGCTCTCTTAGCAGCTGCAAATGAACCTTGCGCCTGCTCAGTCCAATCCCAGCGAACCCCCTTTCGAATAAGGTTGTACAAGGGGCGTAGTAACTGAGCCAAATGCGGTATAAATGCTCGCCAATACCCCAACAAACCTAAGAATTCCTGTAACTGTTTTACCGTAGTGGGCACGGGGTAGGCTTGAATCTTATCTATAACTGCGTCAGGGATAACTTTTGTCTTACCCGACCAGACAACTCCCAAGAATTTAACAGATAACCCAGGTCCTTGTAATTTGTTCTCGTTAACTGCCCAGCCACATGCTTTCAAATGGGATAGCAGGGTAGGGACTGCTTGCTCCAATTCTGAAAGAGAATCACTAGTTAGCATAATATCATCAATATAATGGTACATGTGGACTACCTCTGGCTGTTTCCATTTAGCCAGGTCAGCAGCCACCAGCCCATGGCACAAGGTGGGGCTATGCAAATAGCCCTGGGGTAACACTGTAAAGGTCCATTGTCTCCCTTCCCAACTGAAGGCAAATTGGTCTTGACTCTCTGCGGCTATATCAATAGAGAAAAAAGCATTGGCCAAGTCTGCCACAAAGTGGTATGTCCCCAACTCATGGCTTAGCCGATCCATCATGTTAGCTATCAAAGGAACAGCAGCGTGCAAAGGAGGAACAACTTTATTAAGTTCCCTGTAATCTACTGTCATTCTCCAGGTTCCATCTGCTTTGCGCACAGGCCATACTGGGGAGTTGTAAGGACTGTGTGCTGGCCGGATGATCCCCACCTTTTCTAGCTCAAGGATTGTCCCTGTGACTTCTTCATAACCACCTGGCAGGCGGTACTGCTTGGTGTTAGTCACACGCCGAGGGACGGGTAATTGCAAAGGGGAATGTGATGCATGTCCCCGCAATACTGCCTTCACAACCCTGATCCGCAGCCGGAACTCCCCAGCTGTAGTTTCCAACCACAGTCCTTGCAAGACATCTACCCCCAAAATATATTCAGGAATAGGAGATACATACACCTTATATAGCTTAGGAGGCAGTCTCCCTATCCCCAATGGAATAGTTATTGGCTTCACTTGAACAGTTTGGCCCCCATAACCGTCAATGGCCACTGGGGTCCCAGCAAACCGCTCTGGGTTTCCATAGAGAAGGGAACATTCTGCACCTGTATCCACCAAGGCCAACACCTGTTGTACATTGGAAGGGGACCAGTGGATAGCCAGTTCCACATGTGGCCTCCGGTCCCCGCCCATCCCCGTTAGACGGGTCCCTCGGCCTTTTTCCTATTCAAACTGGTACAGTGGGTCTTGGGAGTTCCCCTCTCCCTCGGCCGTCTCTATCATATAATCTTGTAACCGAGCTGTGCGCGCACCAAACGTTTTATTGGTAGCTGCTGGGGCCTTTCGTCTCAGTGGCTGGAACTTCTGTTCTGGTTTAAGCTGCCGCCAAAGCTCCAAAAGAATTTTATTAGACTGGCCATCCAATTTCCCCTTATCTGCTCCAGCCGCAATCAAGTCTACCCACATCTGTGTTCGGGTAACCTTTACAGGCCCGTTTCCCTTGTTAGTTGGGGGGGAAACATAGGCAGCAGCCCTCACTGCTTTATGATCCCGAGCGGCCTCCAGCTCTCCCAAATCTGCTACCATCTGTGTAACTGCATTGATGGGCTGCCCCACATAGGGGCCCAAGATAGCCACAAGTGACCCAAAAAGGGCTGACGGGGCGCTAGCAAGGACAAATTCCCTCATTTTGGCCGTAAACACTTCCTCGTCTGGCCCACGAGACCCAGGGTTGAAAACAGCATTCTTCATACCTAGTTCTCGAAGGACCTTTACTAACTCACTGTAGCACTGCCACCGACTCATTGCCCCCGGCAGTTCTCCAGCATTCTGCCAGACCATACGAATGGCAGCCATCACCCATTCTAATAGGGTATGGTCTCCTGGGTTGCCATGGCAGTTCTGAAGACGCTGCCTCAAGGAAGAGTGTGTGGTAATGGCGGCCAATTTCTCCATCTCTGTTCCGGAGAGCATGATGCCATCCACCCCTATATCCCATAATCGTAGTAACCAGGCTACCAGGGATTCAGTAGGTTTCTGCCTAAATTGTGCCCCCAACTCCATCAGCTCTGCCTGGGTATAGGGCCGGACCACAGAGTGTTCCATTACCTGGGCTGGAGGCTGTGGCTGCCCCTGAGGGACTCTTTGTTGCTGGGTTTTTACCTTCTTGGCGACAACTGGTCGGGCTCTCAGTGTGCGTATGGCAGCTTCAGCCTGAGCCTTCTCATCCTCAGAAGAGGAGTCGCAAGCGCCTGCTCCCGCTGACTCAAAGCCAATCCACCGGCACGGATGCTGCTGCTCCTTTGGTGACCATTTAGGCTCCTGTGGCTGCTGGCTTTTGGCCAGAAGCTGAGACTCGAGCTCTTGAATCCGCAGTTGTTTCTCCAATAACTGCCGGTGAACACGTTCAACTTCCAGGGTAAACTGCAACTCGCGAAACCGTAATTCCTTCTCCAGTGCTCGCTCCAATTCCAGCCTTTTCTGCCGTTCTATTTTCAATTCATACTGAAGCTTTTGACCTCGGGCAGTTTCCTCTTGAGTAAAAAACATGTAGCCCATGGCCCCTAAAAGGACAGCCATGGGGAGCCAGAGCGGCAACCAGTACTCTATCCCACCCATCAAGGGTGGTGGCTCCATACCAATCTCTGAATCCTGCCGGAAACTACGCCAGTTGTAGGGCCAGGAGCCGCCATCGTGGCCATTCACATGCAGGTTCCCATTGGATTCGGGCAGACGATAAAGAAATGGCGGAGTCAGAGGACGGGGGGCCATCCTATTTATTGGTGTCTCACCAAGACAGGCAAACCACAAAAGAAGACAAGGGAGAAGCAGAAAACCAGCTCTTCCCATGAAGGGCAAGGGATCAGGGAAGCCCCTGCAATTGTGATAGCAGGAACTGTGTGTCCAAGCTCCCGGTCTGTCCCACTTTATAGTGTAGAAAACCAAAATCCCTTAATCCAATATACAAACAAGGAAGTCCCCGATACAAAGTCACCCATCCAAGGCATAATTGGTTTCCTCATGAGAGTGCACCACCCAGATAATACAATCATTCAAGGGTGTGGGGAAAAGCTTAGTCCCAAAACCAAACCCCAGGCTACAACGACCTGGCCTGCCTATAGCCTGTCCCCCACACCCAATATAAGTCACAAGCGAGCAAACATATATATCACATTTACAAACTTATTTGACCAACACCTGTCCTTTCTTTGGAAAATGGAGCAAAAAGAATATAGAAGTGTCCTGACTTACAAGGACAGCTAGGGTCATTTGGTTTTAAGTTCTCTGAAAGGATTAAGGTTATCTGAAGAACTCCCTTTCTCCTTCAATAAGAGACAAAATTAACGTACCACCCTACAGTGTTCTTAGCTCTCTCTCCCTTCCTGGAATCCTGAGAGTAATGTGTACCTCTAGGCAAAGGAGGAGAGATAGATACTAAAAGGATTTGTGAATGTCTTTGATTGTATTACCTTGAAAGTTTTAACGTTTCTTGTAAACTCCCTAGACAAATGTTATAATCTTGTTAATAATTGTGTCATGCTGTCATGCCCCCCAACCTGTGTGTGGTTAAAGGGTATATAACCAGCCCCTGAAATAACTTGGCACACACGATTTGTGTCTGCAATTGCCCCATGTTAGACATATGCGACCAGCATATTTAACAAATCTCCTTCAATAAAACTCTTTAAAATTTATCTGGACTGGGTGTTTCTATGTGGATTTGATGAAGTGAGGTACAGTGCCTTTCAGAATCTGGGGTGTGGTACTTTATAACACTATAACCAAGGATCACAGAAGAACCCACACCTAGTCTGGTAGGAAGTGCAGAAAAGAGGTGGATGCTGCCCCGCTCCCAGGAGCGAGGGGTGGCGCAATGCCCAGAAGGACTCTCACTGTGGGGAGAGGGACCCTGAGAAGTGGGGGGGCAGTTTTGGAGTGGCAGATTCAGCCTTAAATGGCCTTCACAGAAAATCTTGCTCATGCCACTTGCTTGGGGCTCTAAGGGAGGGAGAGCTGAGAGGACTGGAGTTGCAGAAGGAAAGTGTAAAGTTGGAGGTGTGATAAGGTGCCAAGGATTTGTAAAACTTAGTATTAGCAACATCATTTTAAAGAGGAAAAATTAGGCTTCTTACCCCCTTCTTTCTGTAGAAATTGGAAAGAAGAATGCAGGAGCTTCCTGGTTTACAAGGACAACTGGGTAATCTAGTCATAATTTAGCTAATTCCTGGAATCCTCTGAAAGGATGCCTGGGGCCACTTGCCACACAGAGCAAAGAAGATAGAATTATATTATGCTCACTTTGTTCCATGCGCTGCCCACATGGAAGCCTGTTGCCCAGGTGATGGTATTGGTTGCCCTTCTTACTTGGGATGGGCGTGATTATATTAATGTGTGTTGGGAGCGGGCTTTGGGTAGGCAGGATTCTTGTAGCCTGGGGCTTGGTTTTGGGACTAAGCCTTTCCCACCCTTTTTGATGTGGGTGCTGCACTCTCATGAGGAATCCCATTATGCCTCAGATAAGTGACTTTGTATCAGAGACTTCTTTGTTTGTATATTGGATTAAAGGTTTTGGTTTCTACACTATAAAGTGAGGCAGACTGGGAGCTTGCTCTCTCTCAGTTCTTGAGATTAGCATTAGAGATAAGAGCAGAGAAGGAGGCCAGGAGAAGCAGCCAAGATGGTGGAGTGCTGAGGCAGAGAGAAGGAGATGGGTAACAGGGGTGAATAAGGCTGGTGAGGTAGATACATTTGATTCTAGGAAACTCAAATAAGTCAGTAGCTTTGTGAGCACTGAATAAGTGGGTTTTGGAGCCCAGTGTGTGTTTTACTTGCCTGCCAGGTGCAAGCTAGGATTAAAACTAATGGCCCACCAGTTCTTGGCTCCGTTGTTTCATTACTGATTGTTCGAATCAAATGCGAACCTGCACGGGCCAGGCAGCTGTGATGTTGGCCACAGCTACTGGCTTTACAAGTACAATAATTGAAATTTCTTTTGAGAGCTAAACTTTTTAAACAAACTATATAGGTAGGTACAGTCCTTATTGAGGTAGCCTCTGCACGTGGTATTTTTTGGAAGAGCAACACTCAAGGGGCCAAAGCGCCACATGTGGCTCATGAGCCGCAGTTTGCCAACCAGGGCTCTGGGGTCTCCAAACTTTTTACACAGGGGGCCAGTTCACTGTCCCTCAGACCATTAGAGGGCTGCCAAATACAGTGGTCCTCTCACTGACCACCAATGAAAGAGGTGCCCCTTCCAGAAGTGCAGTAGGGGCTGGATAAATGGCCTCAGGGGGCTGCATTGCGGCCCGCGGGCCATAGTTTGGGGATGCCTGCAAGGGATCATGAGCCCCTCCTTTCCCTCCCCAACTGGTATGTGATTTGGTCTATAAAATCAGCCACAGAATTGTAGGGACTTTCTACATGATTTGGGATTGTGCCCCGTGTAGCTAGTCGGCTAATTAATAAATGCCTCAAAAATTTATTTGGATTTGCTGTCTCTACATAACTCATGGAATTAAGGTAATTTACTTTACAACATTTGATGGCTTGTCCAGGATACCGGTGTTCCACGTAACTGGGTAGAGGACTGCTGGCCTCTCCGGAAAGTTGCCTGACTCTGCTGGATCTCTAGGAGGGGCACCCCCTGAGATGTTCCAGGGCTCTAGATTTTTTGGGGTCTCAGACAACTTCTCGGCAGACACCTCTGGCCCCTAAAATTCAATGATATGGCAGAGAAATCAAGGAGTGTAAATTCTGACCTCTGGAGGTAAGTAAGGCAAATCTTTTGCTTTACTAAATTCTAGCTTTCTGTCTGTTTTGAATTCTAGCTTTTCTGTTTGTGACTAGTCAATTTGAAACTATTGCGGCAGAGGGTCAGATGTGATCAAACTCACGTAATAGGCTCTCCAGGACCAAGACATTGGTGGAGAATTAAGTCCTGCCTCAGGCTCTTCTGGGACACATTGTTTGTGTTCTCAGGAAAGACAATTAGTGGGGACATCTGTGCTCTTGGAAGACATTAGTGGGGATTGAGTAAGTCCTGCCTTGGATTTCAAGGACATGTCTGTTTGTGCTCTCAAGGAAGACAATTAGTGAGAACTGAGTTAGTCAGTCCTGCCTCAGACTTCCAGGGACACCTTTCTGCTGTCTGTCCATGTCGAGATATCATTCTTTGCTTTTATTGTTTCAGTCTGAAAACCCCTGAGTGATTGGTGTGTGAGTGGGAATATCTGGTGCCTCCACCTGAGTTTCCAGTTTGTGGCTCCATGGTGAATAATTAGAGTCTGAGTAGGCTCCAAACTGAGGTTTCATGGCAATCCTCATATGGCTTTGGGTGGTATCAGACACTCTGATCCTAGTCGCGGCTTTATACCGATGCACCAATCCTAAGGAGTGCCTAAGTTCCCATGAGGGTCATGGCCAGGCGAGCATCTGAGAGGCTCCTGACAGGGCACCCCCTTCCCTTGTTTGTTAAATGTGGGAGACAGGCTGTGGGCTGGCAGGGTAGTTATAGCCTAAGGCTTGGTTTGGGACTGAGCCTTTCCCACTCTTTTAATACTAAGATATTTTAATATGAATATTTTTTCAACACTAAGCTTTTCTTCACACCCTTGACTGTTGCATGATGTAGGGTGGTGCACTCTTATGAGGAATCCAATTTATACCTCAGATGAGTGGCTTTGTATCAGAGACTTCCCTATTTGTATATTGGATTAAAGGCTTTAATTGTCTATGCTATATAATAAAGCAAAGACCAGGGGCTTGCTCTCTCTGATATTGCCATCAGCATTGAAGAGGCCTCCCGATCCCATCCTCTTTTCTCGGTGAGTCTATTTTCTTAATTTTGCACCATTCTCCCTCAGAACCTGGAATTACTGGTCACTCTGGTTTGTGACAAGTGGCGCCCAATGTGGGGCCTGGGTACGAGAAACAAAACTAAAGGCAGGTGACAGAACTCCCCAAGTGTGCACAGTGAGTTTTGGGGGAGAGTATAATTGGGAGTAATAAATTATGGGATAGCTAGGATAAAAAATAAGGGACCTTTTGTAGAAATGTTTCCATATGAGGACGAATTGTTGTCTGAAGAGTATCAGGGTGAGCTGGAAATGGAGGGATGTGAATATAAGAACAACTTGGAGTCTGAGGATGACTTAGGGGATAAAAATTTCACAGCTATGGCTGCCTTAACAGCAGGGCCTCTGCTGCCCTTGGCTCCTTCCTACGTTCAACCTTCTGCTCCTCCGTACCCTTATTGGGCTCATTCCAGAGTCTATAGCTCAAAATCTGGGAAATCTTCGCTCCAACAATCTATAGACCAGGCTCGAAATATAGGGTAAACAATAAATGGCTTTACCTGTTTTCCTGTTGTAGAAAGACAGGACGATAAGGGAAAACTAGTGCAAGAACATGAACCTGTACCTTTTAAAACTCTGAAAGAACTTAAACTTGCTTGTGCTCAGTATGTGCCTACTGCCTCTTTTACACTTGTTTATTAGATATTATTAGTGCAAAGGCTCTTCCCCCAAATGACTGAAAGGCAATTGCTCAAGCTTGTCTCTCCGGGGGTTATTATTTGCTGTGGAAGTCAGACTTTCATGAAAAGGCCATGGAGCAGGATGAGAAAAATCAACAAGAGGAGGTTGCTGTTACTATAGATATGTTTACTGAAGAAGGACAATATACCCATATGGCAACTCAATTAGAGTATCAACTAACTACTTATAATATAATTAATCAGATAGCCACAACGGTATGGAAATGCTTGCCTACTCCAGGGGCAAAACAGAAGAATTTGGTAAAATTAGACAAGGCACAGATGAGCAATTTCAAGAATTTGTTTCTAGACTAATTTAAGCAGTCAAAAGAATAGTAGAGGATAAAAATGTAGAAAAATTTTTAATAAAGCAGTTAGCGTATGAAAATGCTAACTTGGCTTGTCAGGCTGCACTTCGGCCTCACCGCGAAAAGGGAGATAAAGAGGACTAAATCAGAATACACACTGATGTTGGGACTTCATACATGCAAGGTCTTGCTTTTACCACAGACTTTAAAGCAAGACTTCCAGGATGATACTTTGATAAAAGACAGAACCAATGAAAGAAGAAAAGTCAGGGATGTACTTCTGCCTGTGGATATTTTTTCCAATGCGGGGGTTCAGGGCATTTTGCTAGAAACTTCCCTGCTCCTCCTGAATATCAGTCTCAGCCTCTCCCTCAAGAACAGCTAGCCCTTAAGGCTCCGGACCTCTGCCCACATTGTAGGAGAGGGAAACATTGGGCGAATGAGTGTAAGTCTAAATATACTACCAAAGGTCAGGTAATTTAGGGAAATGGACAATAGGGCCCTCCCCGGCCCCATCAAACAAAAGGGACAATGTCAGTGTCTTCTCAGCAAATCATGACTCCAGCAGGCCAAACATTGCCCAACTATCCTGGGCAACAACAGGCAGTGCAGGACTGGACCTCAGTCCCACCTCCCAATTTGTATTAACTCCAGAGATGGGACCTCAAGCTATACCCACTGAAATTTTTGGGCCACTTCCCAGTAATACAGTAGGGCTCTTACTAGGCATAAGTAGTTTAACTATGAGAGAATTTTTTGTTCTCCCTGGAGTAATAGATTCAGATTATACAGGGGAAATTAAAGTAATGGCTCACACTCTGAGGAATATAGTCACTATCTCCTCTGACATAAAAATTGCTCAGTTAATTCTTTACCTCTTTTAAGACAAGGCCAAACCCTGCAAAAGGGACCTCAAGAGGATCAAAGGTTTGGCTTCACTGATGCTGCCTATTGAATTTTAAAAACAGTTCAGGAATGCCCTGAAATGGAACTAACAATACAAGGGTGTAAATTTAAAGGACTTTTAGATACTGGAGCTGATGTATCTGTTATTGCTAAGCTACTTTGGCCTCCTTCCTGGCCCACTTATGCAGCAGCCACAGAATTTCAAGGTGTAGGGCAGAATAAATCCCCTCAACAAAGCTCTAATTTTTTACAATGGGGAGATAAAGAAGGTCATTCTGGACATTTTCAGCCTTATGTGCTCCCTGGATTGCCAGTTAATAACTGGGGTAGAGATTTTTTGAAAAATATGAGAGCATTACCTGTCAGTCCAAATAGTTTAATCAATACTCAAATGCTTGATCAGGGATTTTTGCCCACTAAGGGATTAGGGAAAGAACAGCGGGGAATTCTCACCCCCATAGAAGTGGCAACCAATACCAGAAGGCGTGGATTAGAATATCAAAATTTAGCATAGGGGCCTTGGTAGCTCCTGCTACCCCAATAATACATTGTTCAGACCCAATTACTTGGAAGTAAGATAATCCTGTATGAGTTTACCAATGGCCCCTTTCTCAGGAGAAACATAAGGCAGCTGCTCAATTGGTACAAGAGCAGTTACAGCTTGGGCACATTGAACCTTCTAATAGCCCATGGAATATGCCTATATTTGTTATTAAAAAGAAATCAGAAGGAAGATGGCAGCGGAGTAGGCAGATGCACAGACTCCCAGCTCACACCACCGAACTAGATTATAAACTAATTTATGAACAATCAGCATGAAAAACCAAATCTGGACTACAACAACAGCTTTCAAAAACGAAGGAGCAAAGAAGAAGCCACAACAAACCTGGTAGGGAGCACCTGAATCTCCCCTGCTTACAGGAACAGGGGAGGGGGATGAGGCTGGGCTCTCACTCCAAGGAAAAGAGCAGTAAATACTGCTCACAGCCACTTGCCTGGCAACCAGGGAACAATGTGTGTTGAAAGGGCCCGCTTGTTTTCCAAAAAGAAAGGAGAGAGAGAGACGGATGGTGAGGGGAAAAGGAATATAGGTGATGACATGAAAAGCTGATTCATTCAGTGCTGGAGGTGCCATAACTGAGGGAGGGGCTGATCCTTCCACAAAGCAAAATACAAAAGTACTTCCAGGTCATAGAGATACAGACATCTCTCCAGTTCCAATCAGTGCAACAAGACACAGCTGAAAACAAGAAGTGGGGAGGAGGGGGAGTAACTCAGGTCTCCATGGAGATCTGAGATACACCTCCCCCTACTGAAGCTAAGAAAGCAACCCGCCCCCAAAGAGATTAACTGGCAGAAGAGGACTTCAGAGCCTCAGGTCACACCTACCGCATTCCTGGATACAGTTTCAAATACGCTCCTTGCTGAGATCAGCACACAAGACAAGCACCTTTTAGGAAAACAAACAAATCAAGACTTCAAAATGGCCCAAATCCTAAAGTGGATTACAAATAATAGCTGATGCCAACCCAAGAAAACCTAGAAACAACACAAGTAAAAACTGAAGGCAGACAACACCAAGCCTATTCTCAACCAGCTCTACAAAAAAAACACACAAACACCCAGACACAATGAGAAGACAAAGAAGTGCAATCCAAATGAAACCCCAAGAGAAACCTTCAGGAAATGAACTGAGTGATATGGAAATAATCAAACTTCCAGATGTGGAGTTTAAAATAATGGTTGTAAAAATGCTTAGGGATCTTAGAACAACAATGGATGGTCATCACGAACACTTAAATAAAGAAATAGCAAGTATAAAAAAGGATATTGAAATATTAAAAAAGAATCAGTCAGAGATGACAAATACAATATCAGAAATGAAGACCACAATGGAAGGAATTAAAAAACAGGATGGATAGAGCTGAGGATCGAATCAGTGAGTTGGAGAACAACTGGAATGAAGGCATGAAAGCAGAGAAGGAAAAAGAAAAGAGACTCAAAAAAGTCTGAGGAAACACTTAGAGAGCTCTGTGACAACGTAAAGAGAAATAACATCCACATCATAGGGGTTCCTGAAGAAGGAGAGAAAGAACAAGGAATAGAGACTTTGTTCAATCATATCATAGCTGAAAACTTCCCTAAATTGATGCAGGAGAAACTCTCACAAATTCAAGAAGCACAGAGAACTCCACTAAAAAGAAACCCAAAGAAACCTACACCAAGACACATCATAATTAAAATACCAAAGCTAAGTGATAAAGAGAAAATATTAAAAGCTGCTAGAGAAAAAAAAGGCTATCACCTACAAAGGAGCCCCCATCAGGATGACATCAGACTTCTCAACAGAAACACTTGAAGCCAGAAGGAAATGGCAAGAAATATTCAAAGTAATGCAGAACAAGAACCTACAACCAAGACTAGTTTATCCCACAAAGTTATCATTTAAAATTGAAGGAGAAATAAAGTTTCCCAGATAAAAAAAAACTCAAGGAATTCATTACAACCAAACCAATGTTGCAGAAAATGTTAAAGGGCATGGTGTAAACAGATCAAAGTGGGAAAAGAATATAGCAAAAGAGGAATACAGCTTTAAAGAATAAAATGGCAATAAACAACTACATATCAATAATAACCTTAAATGTAAATAGATTAAATGATCCAATCAAAAGACATAGGGTAGCTGAATAGATAAGAAACCAGGACCAATACATATGCTGTCTACAAGAGACACACCTTAAAACAAAAGATGCATATAGGTTGAAGGTAAAAGGATGGAAAAAAAACATTTCATGCAAATGGAAAAAAAAAAAAAAAGCTGGGGTAGCAATACTTATATCAGACAAAATGGACTTTAAAACAAAGAATATAGGAGAGACAAGATGGCGCTGGAGTAGGCGGACGTACTAACATCTACCTCCCAGAACCAAAGTGGATTACAAACTAATTTTATGAACTATCATCTGGAAAAACCAACTTTGGTCTAAACTAAGAGGACTCTTCAACCAAGGAACGCTGAATAAGCCACACAGAGACTGGTAGGAAAAGCGGAAACGGGGAAACGCGGAGAGGGCTGCCCAGCTTCCCGGAGTGAACGGCAGCAGGGAGAGACTCGCGTGGCGGAAAGTGAGTTTAGCAGAGGGGGAAGGGTCCTGAGCCCCAGGAACAAAGCCCCAGCCTGCAGCCCCAGAGCCCAGAAGAGTTGTAAGGACAGTATTTAGCTGGAAAAAAGTCGGGATACTGTTTTTGAGAAAGAGTCTGATTTCTCAGACCCAGGATCCTTCTTAAAGGGACCGTGCAGAACATCTCTCTTATAACCACCAACCTGGGGCTCCTGGGGATGGGGGGAGAGAGGAGAGGACCAGAGTAACAGGAAGAGAGTGTAATCTAGGAGGCACAGGGAGAAGCATTTTGGGAGATAGCCACCCTAACCCCTGGGACGAGTCACTCCCCAAAGCTGAAGTGAATATTTCCCCCGGAAACAGCAATACCAGCAAAGGGAAGCAGGAGAGCAGCCAAACAAGCTCACCCGTGGCATTCAGAGCAGAGTTGCATGGAAGGAGGGAGCTTTTGGGTCCACACTAGTGAGTCTTAGGATCCGAGCTGCAACGCCCCCACCCACGCGGCTGAGGGCGCACTGGAGGGCGGGCGGCAGCGGGAGAAAAAAGCGCGGTTCTGCTGGTAGGGGCGGTAGCCAGCTGGCCACCACTTGGCTCAGGTGTGAGCACAATTTTGCCTGGCTGGGGAGAAGGGGGCGTGCAAAAGCGGTCAAGCTCAGCTGCCGGCAGCCTGTAATCTAGCCTGCAGGGAAAAGGGCAGGAACCCCGGAAAGGGTGGAGACCAGCCCCTGAGCAAGGGCAGAGGAGCACAGCCTTGCCCCGCCCGTGCAACCCAGGCTTGCGGTCTGACTTGGTAGCCACCTCCTCCCGTGGGGGTGGAGCCAAAATCCCAGTAGAGGCGGAGTTCCGCTACTGAGCTGAGCTTGGGAACGCAGTCCTGCCCGGCAGTAGAGCCAAGGCTAGCAGCCGATCCTCTAGTGGGCTCCTCCTGCAAGGGCAGGGCAAAAGCCCGCAGCAAAAAACAGGCAAATACCCGCAGCTGAGCAAAGGTGCTCGCCAGTGCCCTGAGGATCGAGCATAACGTCACACACAGGGGCGGAGGCAAAGGCCAAGGCCACCAACGCTTGTGCACCCGAGCATGTGATCACAGCCACTCCTGTGAAAAGAAAATGCAGAGGCAGAGAAATACAACACAAATAAACCAAGAGAAATCCCCAGAAAAGGACCTAAGTGAATCAGATATAACCAAATTACCAGATGCAGAGTTTAAAGTAACGATTGTTAGGATGCTCAAAGATATCAGAACAACCATAGATAGCCATTACGAAAACCTAAATAAAGAGATAACAAATATAAAAAAGGACATTGAAATAATAAAAAAAAATCAGTCAGAAATGACAAATACAATATCGGAAATAAAGAATACAATGGAAGGAATTAAAAGCAGGATGGATGAAGCAGAGAATCGAATCAGTGAGTTAGAGGACACAATAAATAAAGGCTCAGAAGCAGAGCAGAAAAAAGAAAAGAGACTCAAAAAAGTCTGAGGAAACTCTAAGAGAGCTCTGTGACAACATGAAGAGAAATAACATCCGCATCATAGGGGTTCCTGAAGAAGAAGAGAAAGAACAAGGGATAGAGACTTTGTTCAAACATATTATAGCGGAAAACTTCCCCAAATTAAGGCAGGAAAACATCACACATGTTCAGGAAGCACAGAGAACTCCATTAAGGAGAAATCCAAAGAAACCAACACCAAGACACATCATAATTAAAATACCAAAGCTAAATGATAAAGAGAAAATATTAAAAGCTGCTAGAGAAAAAAAGACTATCACCTACAAAGGAGCCCCCATAAGGATGACTTCTGACTTCTCAACAGAAACACTTGAGGCCAGAAGAGAATGGCAAGAAATATTCAAAGTAATGCAGAACAAGAACCTACAACCAAGACTACTTTATCCAGCAAGGCTATCATTCAAAATTGAAGGAGAAATAAAAAGCTTTACAGACAAAAAAAACCCTCAAGGAATTCACTGCAACCAAACCAAGGCTGCAAGAAATGCTAAGGGACCTGTTGTAAACAGATCAAAGGAAAAAAAGAATTTAGCAAAAGAGGAATACAGTTTCAAAGAAAAAAAAATGGCAATAAACAATTACATATCAGTAATAACCTTAAATGTTAGTGGATTCAATGATCCGATCAAGAGACATAGGGTAGCTGCGTGGATAAGAAAACAGGACCCATACATATGCTGTCTACAAGAGACAAACCTAAAATCAAAACATGCACAAAGACTGAAGATAAAAAAATGGAAAAAAATATTTCACGCAAATGGAAATGAAAAAAAAAAAGCTGGGGTAGCAATACTTATATCAGACAGAATGGACTTTAAAACCAAGACCATAGTTAGAGATAAAGAGGTCACTACATAATGATAAAGGGAGAAATCCAAAAGGAAGATATAACCATTATAAATATCTACATACCTCATATAGGAGCACCTAAATATATAAAGCAGACTTTGATGGACTTAAAGGGTGAGATCAACAGCAATACTATAATAGTAGGGGATTTCAATACCCATTAACATCATTAGATAGATCCGCAAGAAAGAAAATCAACAAAGAAACAGCAGACTTAAAGGACATATTAGATCAACTCGATTTAATAGATATCTTCAGAACCTTTCACCCTAAAACAGCAGAATATACATTCTTTTCAAGCGTTCATGGTACATTCTCTAGAATAGACCACATGTTAGGGCACAAAAGTGGTCTCAACAAATTTAAGAAGATTGAAATCATATCAAGCACTTTCTCTGATCACAATGGCATTAAACTAGAAGTCAACCACAATAGAAAAATTGAAAAATATCCAAACACTTGGAAACTAAATGGCATTTTATTAAATAACGAATGGGTTAACATTGAGATCAAAGAAGAAATTTAAAAATTCCTAGAAACAAACGATAATGAGCATATATCAACCCAAAATTTATGAGACACAGCAAAAGCAGTCCTGAGAGAAAAGTTTATAGCATTACAGGCATACCTCAAGAAGCTAAAAAAGCTCAAATAAACAACTTAACCCTGAATCTAAAAGAACTAGAAAAAGAACAAAAAGTAAAGCCCAGAGCTAGTAGAAGGAAGGAAATAATAAAGATCAGAGCAGAAATAAATGACACAGAGACTAAAGAAACAATAAAGAGGATCAATGAAACCAGGAGCTGGTTCTTTGAAAAGGTAAACAAGATTGATGAACCTTTAACGAGACTCACCAAGAAAAAAAGGGAGAGGACTCAAATAAATAAAATTAGAAATGAGAGTGGGGAAATAACAACTGACACAACAGAAATACAAAATATTGTAAGAAAATACTATGAAGAACTGTACACCAAAAAACTAGACAACGTAGATGAAATGGACAAATTCCTTGAATCATATAATCTTCCAAAAATCAATCTGGAAGAATCAGAAAACCTAAATAGACCAATTACAACAAATGAGATCGAAACAGCTATCAAAAAACTCCCAAAAAAGAAAAGTCCTGGGCCTGATGGCTTCACAAGTGAATTCTACCAAATATTCAAAGAAGAACTAACTCCTATCCTTCTCAAGCTATTTCAAAAAATTCAAGAGGAAGGAAGACTTCCAAACTCCCTTTATGAGGCGAGCATAATTCTGATTCCAAAACCAGGCAAAGACAACACAAAGAAAGAAAATTATAGGCCAATATCCCTGATGAACTTGGATGCAAAAATCCTCAACAAAATATTAGCAAACTGGATCCAGCAATATATGAAAAAAGTCATACACCATGATCAAGTGGGATTTATTCTTGGGGGGCAAGGCTGGTACAATATTCGCAAATCAATCAATATGATTCATCACATAAACAAAAGGAAGGAGAAAAACCACATGATAATTTCAATAGATGCAGAAAAAGCATTTGATAAAATCCAGCACCAATTCATGATCAAAACTCTCAGCAAAGTGGGAATACAGGGAACATACCTCAACATGATAAAGGCCATCTATGATAAATCCACAACCAACATTATACTCAATGGCAAAAATTAAAAGCAATCCCCTTAAGATCAGGAACAAGGCGGGGGTGCCCCCTTTCACCAGTCTTATTCAACATTGTTCTGGAAGTCCTAGCCACAGCAATCAGACAAGAAAAAGAAATAAAAGGCATCCGAATTGGAAAAGAAGAAGTAAAACTATCATTATTTGCAGATGATATGATATTGTATATAGAAAACCCTAAAGTCTCAGTCAAAAAACTACTAGACCTGATAAATGAATTCGGCAAGGTGGCAGGATATAAAATCAATACTCAGAAATTGGAGGCATTTTTATACACTAATAATGAACTGTCAGAAAGAGAAATCAAGGAATCAATCACCTTTACCATTGCAACTAAAAAAATAAAGTACCTAGGAATAAATCTAACCAAGGAGATTAAAGACTTGTACTCAAAAAATTATAAAACATTGATAAAAGAAATCAGGGAGGATACGAATAAGTGGAGGCATATACCGTGCTCATGGTCAGGAAGAATAAACATCATTAAAATGTCTATATTACCCAAAGCAATTTATAAATTCAATGCAATACCGATTAAAATACCAATGACTTACTTCAAAGATATAGAACACATATTCAAAAATTTATATGGAACCAAAAGAGAACACGAATAGCCTCAGCAATCTTGAAAAGGAAGAATAAAGGGGGAGGTATCACACTTCCGGATATCAAGTTATATTATAAGGCCATTGTACTCAAAACAGCATGGTACTGGCATAAGAACAGGCACATAGATCAATGGAACAGAACAGAGAACCCAGAAATAAACCCACAGTTCTATGGACAACTGATATTTGACAAAGGAGGTAAGGAAATACAATGGAGTAAAGACAGCCTCTTCAACAAATGGTGTTGGGAAAATTGGACAGCTACCTGCAAAAAAATGAAACTAGACCACCAACTTACACCACTCACAAAAATAAACTCAAAATGGATAAAAGACTTAAATGTAAGCCGTGAAACCATAAGCATCTTAGAAGGAAACATAGGCAGTAAGCTCTCTGACATCTGTCGCAGCAATATATTTGCTGATTTGTCTCCACAGACAAGTGAAATAAAAGACAGGATAAACAAATGGGACTTTATCAAACTAAAGAGCTTCTGCACAGCTAAAGACAATAAGAACAGAATAAAAAGACAAACTACACAATGGGAGAATATATTTGACATTGCGTCTGATAAGGGGTTAATAACCAAAATTTATAAAGAACTTGTATAACTTAATACCAGGAAGACAAACAATCCAATCCAAAAATGGGCAAAAGAAATGAATAGGCACTTCTCCAAAGAGGACACACAGATGGCCAATAGGTATATGAAAAAATGTTCAACATCACTAATGATTAGAGAAATGCAAATTAAACCACAATGAGATATTACCTCACGCCAGTCAGAATGGCATTCATCAATAAAACAACACAGAATAAGTGCTGGTGAGGATGTGGAGAAAAGGGAACCCTCCTGCACTGCTGGTGGGAATACAGACTGGTGCAGCCACTGTGGAAAACAGTATGGAGATTCCTCAAGAAATTAAAAATCAAACTACCTTTTGACCCAGCTATACCACTGTTAGGAATATACCCCAAGAACACCATAGCAGTGTTTGAAAAGGAGAAATGCACCCCCATGTTTATGGCAGCATTGTTCACAATAGCAAAGATCTGGAAACAGCCCAAGTGTCCATCAGAGGACGAGTGGATTAAAAAGCTTTGGTATATATATACTATGGAATACTACTCAGCCATAAGAAATGATGACATAGGATCTTTTACAATAACATGAATGGGCCTTGATAACATTATACTGAGCGAAAGAAGTAAATCAGAAAAAACTAAGAACTATATGATTCCATACATAGGTGGGACATAAAGATGAGACTCAGAGACATGGACAACAGTGTTGGGAGTACAGGGTGGGGGGAGGAGAGGGAGGGGGTTGGGGGAGGGGAGGGGCACAAAGAGCATGGCTTTTCAGCATTTGCCATATTCCCCCTTTAATCTACAGACAGACAGCAAATATTTACTTATGGTGTTTCCATTATAAAGACTGCTGTCTTAGGGACAAACGCTGATGAACTATTTCAGCAGTTCCTCCTTCTTCAAAGACTTATATGTCAACATAGAGCTCCATGTTTCATAGGACATACTCAAGCTCACTCCATGCTCCCTGGAGCTTTAACACAAGTGAATGCCCCTTTTTTTTTTTTTTTTTTGGTTGTATTATTTCTTTTATTTATTTATTTTTCGTATTTTTCTGAGGATGGGAATGGGGAGGCAGTCAGACAGACTCCCACATGCGCCTGACTGGGATCCATCTGGCATGCCTACCAGGGGGAGTGCTCTGCCCATCAGGGGTGTTGCTCTGTTACAACCAGAGCCATTCTAACGACTGGGGCGGAGACCATGGGGCCATCCTTAGTGCCCGGGGTGGCTTTGCTCTGGTGGAGCCTTGGCTGTGGGAGGGGAAGTGAGAGACGGAGAGGAGGGGAGGTTAAGGGGTGGAGAAGTAGAAGCATGCTTCTCCTGGGTGCTCTGGCCAGGAATAGAACCCAGGAATCCTGCACACCAGGCCAATGACTCCTACGGGTCTACCATATCATGCTTTTTACTTAAAAAAAATTTACATTTCTTTTGAAGGCTGATGAACAGGAGACACCAAATCTTTTTTGCCTGCAAACTACTACCTTCTTTATTAGATCCAGCTAATAACACTGTTTTGTCTTTTTCCAAATAGCTCCAGATATATGGAAATGATTTATATAGGTGGATGGGGATCCTCAAACCCCTCAGCGAGATCTTTTGAGCATGGCTTTTAAGATTCCTAGAGGCAGAAAAAGCCCAATAGAGATCAGGGGAACTACCAGCTTTTAGGATACACCCTTAAAGGCTACAATGCCCCAAAGGGGTCGCATAGGATGCCATCTGGGTCCTGCTTCAATAGTGGAAAGGAAGGTCATTGAGCTAAAGCCTGCCAGGCTTACATGCCTCTGCTGTGAGGAAATAGGGACACTGGAAGGTAGGCTTTTCCTTCGCTCCTCTAAGGGAGGGTTCAGTCTCTTCCAGCCCTGCTCCAGCCACCTATGACCTAACCTTGCCCAGAAAGCTGGGGTTTGCCACTGAAGGCTGAAGGTGCCCAGGGCCGTCGGCCCCATCTATGACACTGTGGACGAGCCTAGGGTATTTCTTCCATGAAGCAGGTAAACTGATCTCATTTGCACAAGGGCCACTTAACTATGTTTTGCCTGAATAGTCAGGTTTTTTATTCTTCCCTCAAAGATCTCTGTTGTGGGTGTTGATAGTCCTATTTTCTGCTGCTTTGCTTAATATATAGTGTTTCCTTTATCCCTCCTACCTCAATGCCCCACTCATATTTCAGGCTGGGACCTACTCCTAATGTAGAGCTCTCCTTCCCCCTTTTGCCAACTTGTATTATGAATTTACCTTTGCTACCCAGCTTAGTGTATCCCAAGGTTCTTTTTACCATGCCACAGTCGCAGAGCTCCAGGGAAAAGCAACCTGGTCTCAACTCTCCAGGCAGAGGAGAACAGAAGCTCCATATCCACGCATGCTTCAAATGGCTTTTCCAGTCTACCTGAATTATTACCAGCTAGAAGCAGCGGTCATTGGGACTTGGACATGAGCTGCAAAGTATAGAATGATGACAACAATTCCAGCGCCATGCGGACTTTTCCTGGGTGGACTTTTCCTGGACTCCTGCTCCCTGTGACAGCTCCTAACAGACTGAACTGTGGTTGGGTTGCATTTTTCAGGGATTTGGCATGGTGATGGGGCCAATTTGGACTTGGTGAACAGGTTAAGGACACCACTCTTTTATGGATTCTTGCTGTATTGGCCAAGAGTTTGCTTAAAGGCTTTTAATCACTGTAAAAAGAATAGAAGACTGGATAAAGAAGATGGGGCACATATACATCATGGTATACTATTCAGCTAGAAGAAACGATTACATCGGATCACTTACAGCAGAATGGTGGAACCTTGATAACAATATGCGGAGTGAAATAAGCGAATCAGAAAAAACAAGAACTGCAGGAGTGTCGGGAGCCGATCAACAACTTCTGGCTGACAAGGTCACAGCAGGAGAAGACCCACAACTGCTGGCTGACAAGGTCACAGCAGAAGAAGACCCACAACTGCTAGCTGACAAGGTCACAGCAGAAGAAGATCAAAAACTGCTGATTGACAAAGTCACAGCAGAGAAGACCAATGGCTGCGGGTTGACGAAGTCATCCAAAGGAGACACAACGATACTTCCCCCTTTGACTTTTTGAATTAATCTGGCCTTATATCCCCCCTTTCCTGGGTGTGTGCTATTATTTATGGCACAGGGATATTAGTACCATGCTTTCCCTGTAGATTCGTAGTAATTTTTTTGGAAATGAGACAGAGGGTGTGAGTTCCACAGAAAAGCCTGTGGGCCCCTTGAGCTGGGCTCATAGACATAAGAGGCTGGCTATGATATTCCTCGTAAAGGGTTAAGTTTGTAGGAGAATTTCTTCTTAATCATGTTAGAAAGAATAGATTGTGACTTGTGAATGGGTTTGAGGCAGTGGCTGTGCACAGAGCACCTTTCGGCCTTTGCTTAATTCAACATTTTTTCCTCCCTAGCCTTTTCATGTGATAGAGTAGAGATACATTCCTTTCTTCTTGCTTATTTGATCTGCAGATAGTGGTACACTCTGAGAAGAATAGAGTTAGAACTTAACTAGTGTTTAAATATAATAAATAAGTAATATTTGACTTGACAATAGTATCTTAGGTAAGGTATAGTAGAATGGCCTTTTGTGTGGCCTAGGATGAGAGCACAGTTGGCAAGAAAAGAATGTTTTACTAAGAGAATTGTTTTTTGACTGAGGCAGTTACTGGGCTTTCTCAGTGGGATGTTCTCATGAGATTTATATACTTTCCAAGATTCTTTGATAATGAGAGGAATGTAGGGGAACCCATAGAAGTAATAACAGTTAATGTCTTCTGAAATTATGTTGCTACTAGGCTATCTTGCAAGTGCACTATGTATATCTTTGGGTGAAAGTTACTCTTAATGTTATGTCAGTTTCTTTATAGGCAAGCCTTTTAGAATCCTGTGAGAAAAAGTAGGACACTGCATAAACTCAAGGCCATTTACCTGAGCAAGTGGTGGTCCATTGTTAGTCCTTAATGATTTTGTCTGCTAATCTCTCTCTGCCCCTTGACTCAGAACAGCAGTAAAGTTAGTTAACTATTAGTACTAATACTTTAAAAGCTTTTACCGATGTTGTTATCGCTATTCAAATTATTTTGTACTTTGAATGATTTGCTACCTGGTTTGTAATTTATATATATAAATTAACTGTTATCCGAAAACATGTAAACATAGTGAAACAGAAGCAATGATTAATACCATGTAATTGTAACTCAGTGTGTGTGTATAAAAAGGGACCTATACTAGCATTTGGCAGAGATGCCTTGCAGTAAATGCTAACTAGAGAATAAAGAGAAAGAAAAGAATTCGGCTCTCTCACTCGATTTCACCGACGCCATCTCCTCCTGTGGGACCCCTGGATTCCCCCCGGGGCTGGACCCCGGCACAGGAGTCCATACATTGGTGGGACATAAAAGCGAGACTAAGAGACATGGACAGGAGTGTGGTGGTTATGGGGGGTGGGTAGAGGAAAGGGGGGAGAGGGGGAAGGGGAGAGGGAGGGGTACAAAGGAAACTGGATAGAGGGTGATGGAGGACGATCTCTCTTTAGGTGATGGGTATGCAACGAACTAAATGACAAGATAACCTGGAAATACTTTCTTTGAATATATGTACCCTGATTTATTGATGTCACCCCATTAAAATAAAAATTTATTTATAAAAAAACCAAAAAACAAATAATATAGTAAGAGATAAAGAAGGCCACTACATAATGATAAATGGAGCAATCCAACAGGAAGATATAACTATTATAAATATCTACGCACCTAATATAGAAGCACCTAATATATAAAGCAGACTTTGATGGATATAAAGAGTGAGATCAACAGCAACACTATAATAGTAGGGGATTTTAATACCCGAATAACATCACTAGATAGATTCTCAAGAAAGGAAATTAACAAAGAAACACCAGACTTAAAGGATACACTAGATCAACTCGATTTAATAGATATCTACAGAACCTTTCACCCTAAAGCAGCAGAATATACATTCTTTTCAAGTGCTCATGGTACATTCTCTAGGATAGACATATTAGGGCACAAAAGTGCTCTCAACAAATTTAAGAAGATTGAAATCATAACAAGCACTTTCTCTGATCACAATGGCATGAAACTAGAAATCAACAATGGAAAAGCTCAAAAATTCTCAAACACATGGAAACTAAATAGCAGGTTGTTAAATAACAAATGGATTAAGAATGAGATCAAAGAAGAAATAAAAAAATTCCTAGAAACGAATGGTAATGAGCATACAACAACTCAAAATTTATGGGACACAGCAAAAGCAGTCCTGAGAAGGAAGTTCATAGCACTACAGGCACACTTTAAGAAGCTAGAAAAAGCTCAAATAAACAACTTAACCCTGCATCTAAAAGAACTAGAAAGAGAACAGCAAGTAAAGCCTAAACGTAGTAAAAGGAAGGAAATAATAAAGATCAGAGCAGAAATAAATGACATAGAGGCTAAAGAAACAATACAGAGAATCAATGAAACTAGGAGCTGGTTTTTTGTTTTTTGTTTTTTTAATTATTAATAATTTTATTTTTAATGGGGCGACATCAATAAATCAGGATACATATATTCAAAAATAACAACTCCAGGTTATCTTGTCGTTCACTTATGTTGCATACCCATCACCCAAAATCAGATTGTCCTCTGTCACCTTCTATCTAGTTTTCTTTGTGCCCCTCCCTTCCCCCTTTCCTTCTCCCTCTCCCCCCTCCCCCCATATCCACCACACTCTTATCAATGTCTCTTAGTTTCACTTTTATGTCCCACCTACGTATGGAATAATGCAGTTCCTGGTTTTTTCTGATTTACTTATTTCACTTCGTTTAATGTTATCAAGATCCCACCATTTTGCTGTAAATGATCCGATGTCATCATTTCTTATGGCTGAGTAGTATTCCATAGTGTATATGTGCCACATCTTCTTTATCCAGTCATCTGTTGATGGGTTTTTTGGTTGTTTCCATGTCTTGGCCACTGTGAACAATGCTGCAATGAACATGGGGCTGCATGTGTCTTTACATATTAATGTCTCTGAGTTTTTGGGATATATACCCAGTAGAGGGATTGCTGTGTAATAAGGTAATTCTATTTTCAGTTTTTTGAGGAACCACCATACTTTCTTCCATAATGGTTGTACTACTTTACATTCCCACCAACAGTGTATGAGGGTTCCTTTTTCTCCACAGCCTCTCCAACATTTGTTATTACCTGTCTTGTTAATAATAGCTAATCTAACAGGTGTGAGGTGGTATCTCATTGCAGTTTTGATTTGCCTTTCTCTAATAACTAATGAAGATGAGCATCTTTTCATATATCTGTTGGCCATTTGTATTTCTTCCTGGGAGAAGTGTCTGTTCATGTCCTCTTCCCATTTTTTTATTGGATTGTTTGTTTGTGGTTGAGTTTTATGAGCTCTTTGTATATTTTGGATATTAGGCTCTTATCTGAGCTGTTGTTTGAAAATATCATTTCCCATTTAGTTGGCTGTCTATTTATTTTCTTATCAGTTTCTCTTGCTGAGCGAAAACTTCTTAGTCTGATGTAGTCTCATTCATTAATTTTTGCCTTCACTTCTCTTGCCATTGGAGTCAAATTCATAAAATGCTCTTTAAAACCAAGGTCCATGAGTTTAGTACCTATGTCTTCTACTATGTACTTAATTGTTTCAGGTCTTATGTTTAGATCTTTGATCCATTTTGAGTTAATTTCAGTACAGGGGGACAGACTGTAGTTTAGTTTCATTCTTTTGCATGTGGCTTTCCAGTTTTCCCAGCACCATTTATTGAAGAGGCTTTCTTTTCTCCATTGTGTGTTCTTGGACCCTTTATCAAAAATTATTTGACTATATATATGTGGTTTTATTTCTGGATTTCCTATTCTGTTCCATTGGTCTGAATGTCTATTTTTCTGCCAATACCATGCTGTTTGGATTGTCGTGGCCCTATAATATAGTTTGAAGTCAGGTATTGTAATGCCCCCAGCTTCATTCTTTTTCTTTAGGATTGCTTTGGCCATTCGGGGTTTTTTATAGTTCCGTATAAATCTGATGATTTTTTGCTCTATTTCTTTAAAAAATGTCATTGGAATTTTGATGGGCATTGCATTAAATTTGTATATTGCTTTGGGTAATATGGCCATCTTGATTATATTTATTCTGTCTAACCAAGTACAAGATACATTCTTCCATCTCATTATATCTTTTTCGACTTCCCTTAACAATGGTTTAGAGTTTTCATTATATAATTCCTTTACATTCTTTGTTATGTTTATTCCTAAGTATTTTATTTTTTTTGTTGCAATCATGAAGGGGATTGTTCTTTTGAGTTCGTTCTCAAATATATCATTGTTGGCATATAGAAAGGCTATTGACTTCTGTATGTTAATTTTGTATCGTGCGACCTTACTGTATTGGCTTATTGTTTCTAGTAGTCTTTTTGTGGATTCTTTGGGATTTTCGATGTATAAAATCATATCATCTGCAAAACGTGATACCTTTACTTCTTCTTTTCCGATATGGATGTCTTTTATTTCTTTGTCTTGTCTGATTGCTCTGGCTAGAACCTCTAGTACCACATTAAATAAGAGTGCAGAGAGTGGACAACCCTGTCTTGTTCCTGATTTAAGGGGGAAAGACTTCAGTTTTGTGCCATTTAATATGATGTTAGCTGAGGGTTTATGATATATGGCCTTTATCATGTTGAGATATTTTCCTTCTCTACCCATTTTGTTGAGAGTCTTAAACATAAAATTGTGTTGTATTTTGTCGAAAGACTTTTCTGCGTCTGATAAGATCATGTGGTTTTTGTTCTTTGTTTTGTTGATATGGTGTATTACGTTAACCGTTTTATGTATGTTGAACCATCCTTGAGATTCTGGGATAAATCCCACTTGGTCATGATGTATTATCTTTTTAATATGTTGTTGTATTCGATTTGCTAATATTTTGTTTAGTATTTTAACATCTGTATTCATTAGAGATATTGGTCTGTAGTTTTCTTTTTTTGTGCCATCCTTGCCTGGTTTTGGTATGAGGGTTATGTTGGCCTCATAAAATGTGTTTGGAAGTATTGCTTCTTCTTCAATTTTTGGAAGACTTTGAGTAGAATAGGAACCAAGTCTTCTTTGAATGTTTGATAAAATTCACTGGTATAGCCATCAGGGCCTGGACTTTTATTTTTGGGGAGGTTGTTAATGGTTTTTTCTATTTCTTCTCTACTCATAGTCCTGTTTAGGCTTTCTGCTTCTTCCTGACTCAGTCTAGAAAGGTTGTATTGTACTAGGAATTTATCCATTTCTTCTAGGTTGTTGAATTTAGTGGCATAAAGTTTTTCATAGTATTCTACAATAACTCTTTGTATATCTACTGTGTCTGTGGTGATTTGTCCTCTTTCATTTTGGATTTTGTTTATATGAGTTCTTTCCCTTTTTTCCTTGGTAAGTCTTGCCAAGGGTTTGTCAATTTTGTTGATCTTTTCTAAGAAGCAGCTCTGTGTTCTATTAATTTTTTCTCTAGTTTTTCTGTTCTCTATTTCATTTATTTCTGCTCTGATTTTTCTTATCTCCTTTCTTCGGCTGGTTTTGGGTTGTCTTTGTTTTTCTTTTTCTAGTTCCTTAAGGTGTGAAGTTAAGTGGTTCACTTGGGCTCTCTCTTGTTTGTTCATATTTGCCTGAAGTTATATGAACTTCCCTCTTATCAGTGCTTTTGCTGCACCCCATAGATTCTGATATGTCGTATTGTCAATTTCATTAGTCTGTATATATCTTTTGATCTCTGCACTTATTTCTTCTTTGACCCATTCATTTTTTAAAAGAATGTTGTTTAGTTTGCACATTTTTGTGGGATTTTTTTCCTCTTTTTTGCAGTTGAATTCTAGTTTCAAGGCTTTATTATCAGAAAATATGCTTGGTACAATTTCGATTTTTCTGAATTTGCTGATGTTGTTTTTGTGGCCCAACATATGGTCAATTCTTGAGAATGATTCATGTACACTGGAGAAAAATGTATACTCAGTCAGTTTGGGATGAAATGTCCCGTAGATGTCTATCATATCCAGGTACTCTAGTGTTTTGTTTAAGGCCACTATATCTTTGTTGATTCTCGTTTGGATGACCGATCTAGAGCCGTCAGCGGTGTATTGAGGTCTCCAAGTACGATTGTATTTTTGTCAGTTTTTGTTTTAAGGTCAATAAGTAGCTGTCTTATATATTTTGGTGCTCCTTGGTTTGGTGCATATATATTAAGAATTGTTATGTCTTCTTGATTCAATGTCCCCTTAGCCATTATGAAATGGCCATTTTTGTCTCTGAGTACTTTTGCTGTCTTGTTGTCAGCATTATCCGATATGAATGAGTATTGCTACGCCTGCTTTTTTTTGGATGTTATTTGCTTGGAGTATTGTTTTCCAGCCTTTCACTTTGAATTTGTTTTTATCCTTGTTACTTAGATGAGTTTCCTGTAGGCAGCATACAGTTGCATTTTCTTTTTTAATCCATTCTGCTACTCTGTGTCTTTTTATTGGTGAGTTTAATCCGTTTACATTTATTGTAGTTATTGACACTTGTGAGTTCCCTATGGGCATTTTATAGATTGCTTTCTGTTAGTTTTGTGTCTTGTTTGATCCTTCTCTTTTGTTTTTCTATCTTTTGTTTTTATTTGGTTGTATTCCATACATCTTTCCTCTGTTGCTATCTTTTTTATCTCATGTGCTTCTGTGGTGGTTTTTTCAATGGTGGTTACCTTTAAGTAATTAAAAGGGTTCCTACCCTGTTCATTGTAGCGCACTATTTTGTGAGTACTTTTGCACTCCATCGTCCTTTGCTACTGTTAATCTCCATCCTCTCCCCTCCCCTTTCTTTTTGTTGTTGTCACAGTTTAAATTTGGTTTTATTGTGTTCTTCTTGGAGCTTTTACTTGTGGCTTTGTTTTGTTTTTTTCTTCTTTGTATCTGATTGGAGAACCCCCTTTAGTAATTCCTGGAGTGTGGGTTTTTTTATGATAAATTCCCTCATCTTTTCTGTATCTGTGAATGTTTTTATTTCTTCTTCATATTTAAAGGATAGCTTTGATGGGTATAGTATTCGTGGCTGGAAGTTCCTCTCTTTCAGGACTTTAAATATTGGGGTCCACTCTCTTCTAGCTTGTAGAGTTTCTGCTGAGAAATCTGATGATAACCTAATGGGTCTTCCTTTATATGTTGTATTCTTCTTTTCTTTGGCTGCCTTGAGATTTTTTTCTTTGCCGTTGGTTTGTGCCAATTTCATTATGATATGCCTTGGAGAAGGTTTGTTGGGGTTAAGAAAACTCGGAGTTCTGTTTGCTTCATGAATTTGAGGCTTTAGTTCTTTCCACAGGCTTGGGAAGTTCTCATCTATTATTTGTTTGAGTATGTTCTCCATTCCATTTTCTCTCTCTTCTCCCTCTGATATACCTATTATTCTTATGTTACTCTTTTTGATGGAGTCAGATAATTCTTGTAGGGCTATCTCATTTTTTTAAATTTTTGAGTCTCTTTCTTCTTCTCTCTGTTGTGCCTCAAGTTGCTTGTCTTCTATTTCACTAACCCTCTCTCTATCTGGCCTTTTCTATTAGCTAAGCTTGTTACCTCGTTTTTCAGCTCGTGAATTGAGTTTTTCATCTCTGTTTGATTTGTTTTTATAGTTTCAATTTCCTTGGAAATATATTCTTTGTGTACGTTGATTTGTTTTCTGAGCTCCCTAAATTGCCTTTCTGTGTTTTCTTGTATATCTCAGAGGATTTTTAGGATTTCTATCTTAAATTCTCTGTCATTTAGCTCCAAGGTTTCCAATATATTAAATTTTTTCTTCATAGATTTTTCCTCATCTATCTGTGTTACCTCTCTTTCTTTTGTATCCATGGTATTTGATTTTCTCTTCCTTAATGGCATCTGAGGGTGGTTTTGTTGATAGTATTAATGAGATTTAATAAAGAATAAAAAGTTAAAAATAAAAAATCAAAGAGTTGTTTTTTTTTAAAAAAATTAATAATGAAATAAAGAAAAATAAAATAAAATTAAAAAAAAAAAGAAAAAGAAAATTATCCCCCCCTCCTTTTTTTCCCTCCTCTCCTCTCTCCTCTTTTTTGAGAAAATCTTGTGGTGAATTTTGAATTATATTGTACTAAATAGAAGAAACAATGCCTGTAATGGAGGGCCTGAATTGGGGAGAAGTAATAAAGGGGCAAAAAAAAAAAAAAAAAAAAAAAAAAAAGGGCGTATGTACCCACAAAAAGCAAATAAGAAAAAAAATTAGGTCACGAATAAAATGATTTGCTTTTAGGTGTTGGTTGACTAAGAGTTATGATGAGAGCAATAAGTGGGAAATAGGAAAATGGGGGGACAATATAAAAAATTACTATTGTATTTAGTGGAACAAGAACTAGATAAAATGGAGAGCCAGGGATGGGAGCACTGCTAGTGTGTTAAAAAGGTGAAGTAAAAACCCCCCAAAATGCCACAAACATAAGTTTGAGTCCCAGATAAGATATTGTTCGTTATTGAGGTTTGAATGAGAGGAGACATTAAGGAGAAAGGAAGAAACTAATATAGAGGGAAAAAGAAAGAGAGAGAGAGAGAGAGAGAGAGAGAGAGAGAGAGAGAGAGAAAAGGGGGAACCACTAAAAGAAGAAAAAGGAAAAAAGAGGAGAGAGAGAGAGAGAGATTTAAGGGTTTTGGAGTGTAACCTTCATAGAGAGAAAGGAAGAGGAAAGAAAAGATAATGGGAGATGTAAAACTTATGGATAGTGTAGTTCAAGGAGAGGAAAGAGTAAGACAGGCGGAGAGTTAAATGACCAAATTGGAGGAGGAATAAAAAATATCAAGAATGAAGATAAGAGAAACAGTCAAACAAATATAATAAAATGGGATAGGCTATAAAGTCTGTGTATTCTTGATTTTGAGAGGTTATCTTCTTGCTTTTTCTTTTCTCTCCCTCTTCCTGGTCGGTGACTCTGTACCTTGAGTTCTGCCCCTTTGGCATGCTCAGGTAGAGGTTTGCAGTTGATAAGTCTCTATGGCAATGTCATGTATTGTGCTTCAGTCTTGTTGGCATTTGAGGCTCATTAGCATTTATAGGCTGCACGAGTGAGAGAGTCCGTGTTCCTGGAGCCTTTCTCCTAGTCTTTCCTTCCTCAATTAGTAGCCTGATAAACCAGCTATGGGGTTGCTGCTGCCTCTGCCTGGATAGTAAGAGGCTCAAAGAGCTGGCAACTCCCCATTCTATTCCCACTCAGCACAGGGCTCTGGGTAAGGCTCAGTCAGTCAGAACTGCTAGTATAATCAGGCGGGGCTTCCGCCCACTCAAAGACCTCTGGCTCTGCCACTCTGTGGGATAACATGGGCACACACTGTCAAGGCACTTGGAGGAATCTTTCACCCACTATCTGCACATGCAGATCAGGATATGAGGCCAGCAGTCTCACTCTCTGAGTGAAACCCCTACCCGCATGGAAAAGTTCCAGCTTTGGAATTGGATCTCGCTCCATCCCCGGGTGCAGCTTTTTCAAGGTGCTGGGGTGGCCCGAGATTCCGCTTTTTGGCCCACACAAAGGCCCCTGACTCTGCCCCTCTGTGAGATAACACGGGCGGGCACTGCCGAGGCACTCGGAGGAATCTCTCGCTCACTATCTGCGCACGCAGACCAGGATATCAGGCCAGCCGCCTCTCCCTCTGAGTGAAACCCCCACCAGCACGGAAAAGTTCCGGGGTTGGAATCGGCTCTCGCTCCGTCCCATGCGTGGCTTTCCCAGGGCGCTGGGGTGGCCCAGAAATTCTGCTTTTGGCCCACACAGACCTCTGACTCTGCACCTCTGTGGGGTAACACGGGCGCCCACTCCTGAGGTGCTGGGAGGAATCTCTCACTCACTCTCCGTGCGCGCTGACCAGGATATCAGGCCAGCTGCCTCACCCTCTGAGTGAATCCCCCTCCCGCACGGAAAAGTTCTAGCGTTGGAATTAGTTCTCGCTCCCTCTCCGTGTGCGGCTTTCCCAGGGTGCTGGGGTGGCCCGGAGATTCCGCTTTCGGCCCACACAAAGGCCTCTGACTTTGCCTCTCTGTGGGACAACACGGGCGCACACTCTCGGGGCTTTGGAAGGAATCTCTCGCCCACTATCTGCGTGTGCAAACCCGGAGATCGGGGAAAATGGCTTCCCCACTTGTCTTTCTTTGTCTGGGTTTGGCGCGAGTGTTAGCTTGTATTGCCCGGGTTGCCGGTTCAGTTTTTCCTTGGTCTGGATCTCTGTGCCACAGCCTGGTTCAGCCGTTTGTGCTGCAGCCTGGATCTATTCACACCCTTTGCCCGCCTCAGTTTCTATATTCTCAATTCCCAGTGAAAGCTGCCCTGTTTAGGTTAGTGAGGAAGGCGGAGCATTTCTTACTCCCTATTTCCTTCGGGGATTGATTATATATTTAGCCAATTTTTCACTCGACCATACCTTTGGGTGTAATGGGAAACATCTGGAGGCTCCAAGGATAGGTTTGTCTGTTTCTGGTTGAAGATCTTGTTGAGTTTTGGGGGAGATTTATCAGTATCGCTTCCTACCGTGCCATTATTTTGATGTCATCTCCTGGTTTTTTGAAAAGGTAAACAAGATTGATGAACCTTTAACTAGACTCACCAAGAAAAAGAGAGAGAGGACTCAAATAAATAAAATTAGAAATGAGAGTAGAGAAATAACAACTGACACAACAGAAATAGAAAGGAGTGTAAGAAAATACTATGAAGAACTGTATGCCAAAAAACTAGACAACCTAGATGAAATGGACAAATTCCTTGAAACATACGATCTTCCAAAAATCAATCTGGAAAAATCAGAAAATCTAAACAGATCGATTACACCAAATGAGATCAAAACAGTTATCAAAAAACTCCCAACAAAGAAAAGTCCTGGGCCAGATGGCTTCACAAGTAAATTCTACCAAATACTCAAAGAAGAACTAACTCCTATCCTTCTCAAGCTATTTCAAAGAATTCAAGAGGAAGGAAGACTTCCAAACTCTTTTAATGAGGTAACTATAATTTGGAAACCAAAACTAGGCAAAGACAACACAAAGAAAGAAAATTATAGGCCAATATCCCTGATGAATATAGATGCTAAAATCCTCAACAAAATATTAGCAAACCGGATCCAACAATATATAGAAAAAATCATACACCATGATCAAGTGGGATTTATTTTGGGGAGGCAAGGCTGTTATAATATTTGCAAATCTATCAATATTATTCATCACATAAACAAAAGGAGGGAGAAAAACCACATGATAATTTCAATAGATGCAGAAAAAGTATTTGATAAAATCCAGCACCCATTCATGATCAAAACTCTCAGCCAAGTGGGAATACAGGGAACATACCTCAACATGATAAAAGCTATCTATTAGAAACCCACAGCCAACATCATACTCAATTGGCAAAAATGAAAAGCAATCCCTTTAAGATCAGGAACAAGGCAGGGATGCCCCCTTTCACCACTCTTATTCAACATAGTTTTGGAAGTCCTAGCCATAGCAATCAGACAAGAAGAAGAAATAAAAGGCATTCAAGTTGGAAAAGAAGTAAAGCTATCATTATTTGCAGATGATATGATATTGTATATAGAAAATCCTAAAGTCCCAGTCAAAAAACTACTGGACCTGATAAATGAATTCAGCAAGGTGGCAGGATATAAAATTAATACTCAGAAATCAGAGGCATTTTTATACACCAACAATGAACAGTCAGAAAGAAAAATTAAGGAAACAATCCCCTTCACTATTACAACCAAAAAAATAAAGTACCTAGGAGTACATTTAACCAAGCAGACTAAAGACTTGTACTTGCAAAATTACAAAACATTGATAAAAGAAATCAAGGAAGATACAAACAAGTGAAAGCATATACCATGGTCATGGTTAGGAAAATTAAACATTATTAAAATGTCTATATTACCCAAAGTAATTTATAAGTTCAATGCAATACCAATTAAAATACCAATGACATACTTTAAAGATATAGATCTCATATTCCAAAAATTTATATAAAACCAAAAGAGAACATGAATAGCCTCAGCAATCTTAAAAAAGAAGAATAAAGGGGGAGGTATCTCACTTCCTAATATCAAGCTATACTACAAGGCCATTGTATTCAAAACAGCCTGGTACTGGCATAAAAACAGAAACATAGATCAATGGAACAGAACGGAGAACCCAGAAATAAACCCACAGCTCTGTGGACAACTGATATTTGACAAAGGAGGTAAGGAAATACAATGGAGTAAAGACAGCCTCTTCAACAAATGGTGTTGGGAAAATTGGACAGCAACCTGCAAAAAAAATGAAGCTAGACTACCAACTTATACCATTCACAAAAATAAACTCAAAATGGATAATAGACTTAAATGTAAGGCGTGAAACTATAGCATCGTAGAAGAAAACATAGGCAGTAAGCTCTCCGACATCTCTCGCAGCAATATATTTGCTGATTTATCTCCACGGGCAAGTGAAATAAAAGACAGTATAAACAAATGGGACTATATCAAACTAAAAAGCTTTGCGGCCCTGGCCGGTTGGCTCAGTGGTAGAGCATCGGCCTGGCGTGCAGAAGTCCCAGGTTCGATTCCCAGCCAGGGCACACAGGAGAAGCACCCATCTGCTTCTCCACCTCTCCCCATCTCCTTCCTCTCTGTCTCTCTCTTCCCCTCCCGCAGCCAAGGCTCCAATTGAGCAAAGATGGCCCGGGCGCTGGGGATGGCTCCTTGGCCTCTGCCCCAGGTGCTAGAGTGGCTCTGGTCGCAGCAGAGCGATGCCCCAGGGGGCAGAGCATCGCCCCCTGGTGGGCAGAGCATTGCCCCCTGGTGCGCGTGCCAGGTGGATCTTGGTCGGGCACATGCGGGAGTCTGTCTGACTGTCTCTCACCGTTTTCAGCTTCAGAAAAATACGAAAGAAAAAAAAAAAAAAAGCTTTTGCACAGCCAAAGACAATAAGAACCGAATAAAAATACAAACTACACAATGGGAGAATATATTTGACAGTACATCTGATAAGTGGTTAATAACCAAAATTTTTAAAGAACTTATAAATCTCAACACCAGAAAGACAAATAATCCAATCCAAAAATGGGCAAAAGAAATGAATAGACAATTCTCCAAAGAGGACATACAGATGGCCAATAGGCATATGAAAAAATGCTCAACATCACTAATCATTAGAGAAATTCAAGTTAAAATCACAATGAGATATCACCTCACACCAGTCCGAATGGTGCTCATCAACAAAACAACTCAGAATAAGTGCTGGCGAGGATGTGGAGAAAAGGGAACCCTCCTACATTCCTGGTGGGAATGCAGACTGGTGCTGCCTCTTTGGAAAACAGTATGAAGATTCCTCAAAGAATTAAAAATTGAACTGCCTTTTGACCCAACCATCCCACTTTTAGGAATACGCCCCAAGGATATCATAGAATGGTTCCAGAAGGAGAAATGCACCCGCATGTTTATAGCAGCATTGTTCACAATAGCGAAGATCTGGAAACAGCCCAAGTGTCCGTCAGATGACGAGTGGATTAAAAAGCTTTGGTACATATATACTATGGAATACTACTCCGCCATAAGAAATGATGACATCGGATCATTTACAATAACATGGATGGACCTTGATAACATTATACGGAGTGAAATAAATAAGTCAGAAAAAAACTAAGAACTATATGAACCCATGCATAGATGGGACATAAAAATGACTCTCAGAGACATGACAAGAATGTGATGGTAACAGGGAGTGGGGTGGATGGGTGGGGAGGGGATGAGGAATGAGAAGGAGTAGTGGGGGGTGGGGAGGGGCACAAAGAAAACCAGATAGAAGGTGACGGTGGACTATTTGACTTTGAGTGAGGTGTATGCAGCATAATCAAAGGTCAATATAATCTGGAGATGTTTCCTCGGAACATATGTATCCTGATTTATCAATGTCACTGCATTAAAATTAATAAAAATAAGATTAAAAAAAAGAAATCAGGAAACTGAAGGCTATTACAAGATTTGAGAGCAATAATTAAGACTATGGAAACTATGGGTCCTCTCCAACTAGGACTCCCTTCTTCTATTGTCATTCCATGGAATTTTCACCTTGTAATTATTGACTTGAAGGATTGCTTTTTTACTATTCCTTTAACCCAGGGGTCTCAAACTCAACTCAGCATGTGGGCCGCAGAGCAAGATCACAGCCGGTTCAGCGGGCCGCACTAGGTCTACAAAAGGCAACTGTTATGCAACACTTTTCTCACTGCAGTTGAAAACAAAAAAAAATCAGTACAACAAGCACAATCGTACATGCAGTTTACTCAGTGTCACAAAACGACCAGAAACTGTAGTTCGCATCACAACTGCTGTTAACTAAGCTAATATCTAGCTAGGATACTAGAGAAATGAAAAATACAAGTAGGCCCCTAGGCTTACTTAATTTTATCCAGAATATTTTGAACTTCATGGATTAGTCTGCGGGCCGCAAAAAATTTTTCGGCGGGCCGCATGCGGCCCGCGGGCCGCGAGTTTGAGACCCCTGCTTTAAGCCTTCTTAGTTGCAAGCATTTTGCATTCAGTGTTCCTTCACTTAATTTCTAGGCTCCAATGGAGTAATACCAGTGGAGAGTTTTGCCTCAAGGTATGGCTAACAGTCCTACCTTGTGGCAAAAATAGGTTGCTCAAGCTATCTCTCCAGTACAAAGGCAGCACCCTAAGGCATACATAATTTATTATATGCACGATATTCTTATTGCTCATCCAGATAAAGACTGTGCTGACCATTTTGCAACAACTAGAATATTCTTTGAAAGAATCAGGATTTTATAAAACTCCTGAAAAGGTACAGCAGTCTTTACCTTTCTCTTATTTAGGACAAATTTTTGAGGGGCAACAAATTCATCCACAAAAATATGAAGTCAGGAAAAATCATTTGCAAACTTTAAACAATTTCCAGAAATTATTAGGAGATATTAATTGGCTTAGAGCTTCCTTGAAATGAACTACCAGGTAACTGAAGCCACTTTTTGATATTCTTAAAGGCTCGGCTGAACCAGCTTTTCCTCGGCTACTTACAGCTGCGGGACAGCAAGCTTTAAAGCTTGTAGAAAAAGCCTTGCCTTGCAACAAGCATAACTAAAATGCATAGATCCTGAAGAATCAATTGCCTTACTAATTTGTCCCTCGAGTTACACTCCAAGGAAACTATTGTTGCTTCAGGTCCTATTGAATGGATTCATTTAGCTGTTATTCCTAGGAAAGTTTTATCTCCATATTTTGATCTTGTTGCCTTCTTGATTATCAGGGGGTGTAGGCAACTTTTTCAGCTTATAGGTTTTGAGCCTCAAATTATTGTTGTTTCTTTTTCAGAGGATCAACAACAATGGCTCTGGGAAACTTCCACAAAATGGCAAATTGCTTTTGCAAATTTTACAGGCCAAATTGATTCTCACTACCCAGCTGATAAAATCGTTCAATTTTCATTAATTACTACATTTGTCTTTCCTAAGACAATTGTTAATGAGCCCATTTCTGAAGCACCTACAGTCTTTACTGATGAGTCCAGCTCAGGAATAGCAGGCTTAATAATCGATGGACAAGTTTATAGTGATACAGTTGCCTTAAAATCAGCTCAAAGAGTAGAATTACATGCCATTATCATGGCTTTTCAGCATTTGCCATGTTACTCCTTTTATCTGTATACAGACAGAAAATATTTACTTATGGTTGTTTTCACTGTAGAGACTGCTGTCTTAGGAACAACTGCTGATGAAGAACTATTTCAGCAATTTCTCCTCTTCAAAGACTTGTACATCAACATAGAACTCCATGTTTTATAGGACATATTTGAGCTCACTCTATGCTCCCTGGAGCTTTAGCACAAGAGAATGCCCTTGTTTATCAAGTTACCCAAAAGAAAATTATTGAAGCAACCATGACAGATCAAGCAATTCAGTCTCATACTATTCATCACCAGAACGGTGCAGCCCTGTGTAAATAGTTTCAACTTTGTTGTGAAACAGCACAGCAGATTGTTAAATCCTGTCCAAGTTGTCCTATACTACAATCTGTCCCTTTGTTTGGAGTTAACCCTCAAGAACTCCTACCAGGACAACTTTGGCAAATGGATGTTACTCATATACCTTCATTTGGCAAATAGTCCTTTGTCCATGTTACAGTGGATACTTATTCTGGATTTACAGTAGCCTCTGCCAGAACAGGAGAGGCTGCTAAGCTGTTATAGCTCATTGTTTGTATGCATTTTCTATTATTGGACTTCCTAAACTAGTTAAAATTGACAATGCTCCTCCATATGTAGGAAAAGCATTTACCACATTTTGTCAGACTTTTGGACTTGACCTAAAGATGGGAATTCCTTACAATTCCCAGGGTCAAGGCATTGTAGAGCACGCACACCAAACACTTAAAAATGAATTAGAAAAAATTAAAAAAGGGGAATTATACCCTTGAACTCCTGCAAATCTTTGTCATGCTCTTTTTACTTAAAATTTTTTTTAAAACAAACAGAAAGAGTCAGAGAGAGGGATAGATAGGGATAGACAGACAGGAATAGAGAGATGAGAAGCATCAATCATTAGTTTTTTGTTGAACTTTGCAACACCTTAGTTGTTCATTTATTGCTCTCCCATATGTGCTTTGACTGTGGGCCTTCAGCAGACCGAGTAACCCCTTGCTCGAGGCAGCGACCTTTGGTCCAAGCTGGTGAGCTTTAGCTCAAACCAGATGAGCCCACTCTCAAGCTGGTGACCTCAGGGTCTCGAACCTGGGTCCTCTGCATCCCAGTCTGATGTTCTATCCACTGCACCACCACCTGGTCAGGCTACTTTAAATTTTTTGAATACTAATATACAGGGTCATTCAGCAGCTGAGAGACTCTGGAATCCTACAAGGAAAGCCTTCCCTGAAGTGCAATGGAAGGACCTGCTCACAGAAATCTGGCAAGGGCCAGACCCTGTTCTCTTATGGGGCTGAGGATATGTGTGTGTTTTTCCTAGGTCTGCTGAAGCTCCTCAGTGGATTCTTGAACAATTGGTGAGACACCATAATTCTGGATGAGAGACTCACTTCACAAGAGCAATTGTATAAGGCTTATTTTACTATGCTCTCATCCCTTTCTCTGTTGAGAATGATTAGAAGACTGAGATGCTTTCTAAAGTTGTATTATTATCTAATTTTCTTTAATGTTTTAGATCATTTTATTTCTTTCTTGTTCCATGCCTGGAAAGAGTGCGAAGGAGGCGCCTGTTTGGATGTTGCTAAACAGAAATCTCATACTGCCATCTTGATATTTTTCAAGAAAGATTTGTTTGGTATTTATCCTTATTTTGTTCCTATTAAAATAGCCCTATGTAAGATCAAGCAGGCCACATTCTAATCTCTAAAATCCCAGGTTTCACTCTTGATTTGTGTGATTGTATGTGAACTCTTTGTTTTATGTCTAAATGTGTCTGTTTTTAAGGCCTGAATTAAGTCCTTGCATGCAAAAATTGGAAATGCCAGCTCTAATATTGAAAAAATAAAATAATTTTATCCCTACAAATATATAATTTTAATTGGAATAAGTAAAGCACGCTCATTTAAATTTTAAAGAAATGGATGTGGATCCTAAAGACTTGCTAATTTAGCCAGGCTGCTCCAAGTTGCAAGCTGCAAGCTGAAAGGCTTGAAGCAGCATAGATTTGCATAATAAAAGTGTAAAGATTTTTTTTTATTATTATAGGAGAATAATGAAAGTCACACTGGAATTTTCCAGCTTTAATGTATACTCTTTAAATTGCCTGTTAATTAATGTTAAAGAAATGTTTTTTTTTGTTTTTGTTTTTTAAGAAGATGTTTTAATAAGTATGGGGATATTGCTTGAAAATGCATTTGCTATATTTTGTTAGAAGTTAAACATAAAGGCAGGTATTTCTTACAATCTTTGAAGTCAGAATATTACAAAGTGTGCCCAACAAATGCTTAAAGGACAATTGTAAATAATATAAAGAAAAGAGGAAGTCATATCCTGGAACTCCTACAAATCTACCGTATCATGCTTTTTACTTAAAAAAATTTCTTTTGAATGCTGATGTACAGGAGATGCCAAACCTCTCTCCTGAAAACTTCTACTCTCTTTTATTTGATCCAGCTAATAATGCTGTTTTGTCTTTTTCCAAATAGCTCCAGATATATGGAAAAAGTTTATATAGGCAGATGAGGACCCTCAAACCAGTCAGTGAGATCTTCTGAGCATGGCTTTTAAGGTCTATAATAACCTAGAGGCAGAAAAAGCCCAAAAGAGATCAGGCAAAATACCAGCTCTTGGCGTACACCCTTAAAGGCTCCAACACCCTGAAGGGGCCTCATAGAACTCAATCAGGGCCCTGGTTCAAGATTAGAAAGGAAGGACACTGAGCTAAAGACTGCCAGGCTTCTTGGCCCCCACCAAAAATATGCCTTTGCTGTGGGGAAAAAGTGATACTGGAAGGAAAGCTGTCCCCTTGCTCCTCTAAGGGAAGATTCAGTCTCTTTCAGCCTTGCTCCAGCCACCTGTGACCTAACCTTACCCAGTCTGCTGGGACTTGCCACTGAAGGCTAAAGGTGCCCAGGGCCATCAGCCCCATCTTATGTCACTATGGACAAGGCTAGGGTATTTCTTCCAAGTAGCAGGTAAAATGATTTCATTTATTATGGACACAAGAGCCACTTACTATGCCTTGCCTGAATATTTGGGTTTTTATTCATCCCTCAAAGATCTCTGTTGTTTGTCTTGATAGTCTTATTTTCTGCTTCTTTGTTTAATATATAGTATCTTCTTTATTCCTCTTGCCTCAATGCCTCATGCCTATTTTAGGCTGAGAACTGCTCCTAATTTAGACAAATTTACCTCTGCTACCCAGCATAGTATATCCCAAGGTTCTCTTCACCACCTCCATGGCTGCAAAACTCCAGGAAAGGCCCCCCTGGTCTCATCTCTCCAGGCTGAAGAGAACAGGGACTCCCTCTCCACACATGCCTGCAGATGGCTTTTCCAGTCTACCTGAATCATTACCAGCTAGAAGCAGTGGTCATTGGGACTTGGACTCTAGCTGCAAAGTGTAGAAATGTGACAAAAATTCCAGTGCCATGTGGACTTTTCCTGGATGTGTTGCCGGATTCCTGCTCCTTGTGACAGCTCTTAATGAACTAAACTGGGGTTGGGTTGCATTTGCAGGGAATGCAGAATGATAACATGTCAGCATGGACTTGGTGATGTAGTGGAATAATCCATTACATGACCTTGGATGGGAACACAGCCAACAAGAAAAGAATATTTTGCCAAGAGAATTGTTTTGTGATTCGAAGGCGAGTCACTGAAATAAGTCTATGTGATGAAAAGTGGTTGCTAGACTCTCTTCTCAGTAAAACATTCTCATAAGGTTTTACTGCTCCCTTCAAGGCTATTCTTTGACATAAAAGAAAGGAATGTTGTGGGAACCATAGAAGCAATAGTAGTTAATACTTTTGATATTGAATTGTAATTAAGCTATCATGCAGATGTATTCCATGTATTCTTTCTTTCTTTTTTTCAGGGACAGAGAGAGAGTCAGAGAGAGGGATAGACAGGAACAGACAGACAGGAATGGAATGATGAGAAGAATCAATCATTAGTTTTTCGTTGCACATTGCAATACCTTAGTTGTTCATTGATTGCTTTCTCATATGTGCCTTGACCGCAGGCCTTCAGCAGACTGAGTAACCTCTTGCTCAAGCCAGTGACCTTGGGTCCAAGCTGGTGAACTTTTGCTCAAACCAGATGAACCCGCGCTCAAGCTGGCAACCTCGGGGTCTCGAACCTGGGTCCTCGGCATCCCAGTCTGACACTATCCACTGCGCCACTGACTGGTCAGGCCCATATATTCTTAATTAAAGGTTATACTTGATGCTATGCAAATTTCTAAGTAAACAAGCTCCTTGAAATCTTGTGAATAAAAATAGGACAAACTGCAAACTCGGTGCCATTTGCCTGAGCAAGCGGTGGTCCTTTGCTAGTTCACTGACATTTAGTCTGCTGATCTCTCTCTCTCTCTCTGTGCCCCCAACTCATAACAACATGGTGAACATGTTAAGGACATTCAAAACAGCAAAGACTCTATTATAGATCCTGTTATATTGGCTAAGAATTTGCTTAAAGGCTTTAATCCCTGTAATGCATTAAGACACTTGTTTTGGTATCTGTTAACATTGGCTATGCTAACTTTCTGTTTATCCTGTATTATTCCTATCTACCTCTGTATTAGAATCTGGGAAATAAGATAAGTGAAAATCTCAGGACATGAGTTAAATTTAAAAAAAATATAAAATGGGGGCATATGTGAGAGACGGGTTGTAGGCTGGCAAGGTCATTGTAGCCTAAGGCTTGGTTTGGGACTGAGCCTTTTCCACTCTTTTAATACTAAGATCTTTTCAACACTAAGCTTTTTTCTACACCCTCGACTCTTGCATGATATAGGGTGATGCACTCTTATGAGGAATTTAATTTATGCCTCAGATGAGTGGCTTTGTATCAGAGACTTCCCTATTTGTATATTGGATTAAAGTCTTCAATTATCTATGCTATATAATAAAGCAAAGACAAGAGGCTCTCTCTCTCTCTCTGATATTGCCATCAGCATTGAAGAGGCCTCCCAATCCTATCCTCTTTTCTTAGTGAGTCTATTTTCTTAATTTTGCACCATTCTCCCTCAGGACCTGGAATTACTAGCTGCGCTGGTTTTCGACAGTTAAACTGTGTTGAAATGTCAAGTGTAAATGTAAATGGTAAATTGTTCTGAAGTTTCTCTTTGTTTTTCAGAGAAATCTCTAGTGACATTTTCTCATTCAAGTCATCTTCCTCGGAATTGCTAGATCTCTTTTTTTGGATCCAAGACCTCTAGTTTCAAGGCTTTTTGTCTGACTTTTCCCCAGAGAAAATTGCTTTTTCTGTTAGCTCCTATCTCTCCTTTTGTGTGAGGCATTTAGCCTTAAAGAGGTGATTTCAATTGGAAATTTCTGGCTTAAAACCAGAGAGAAAAAGTGAAGGGAAATTTGTAAACTCCACATGGGTTTAGTGGCTGTTGGGCAGATAAAATATATTATGCTCCCTTTGTTAAAGATGGCACTGCCCACGTGGAAGCCCATCACTCAGATGATAATATTAGTTGCCCTTCTTGCTTGGGATGGGCGTGATTATGTTAATATGTGTTGGGGAGGGCTTTAGCATCAAAAGATTTTAAAAGGAAGAGAAATCATGTTGTTCCAGGGGAAGAGATATTACATTCTAGGAGAAGCCCATGCTGTAGGAGAGCAGATAAAAACCACGTGGAGGAGGGGAGAAGCAGCCAAGGTGGTGGAGTGCTGAAGGAGAAGCCAGTTTGTGCAGAGTTTGTGCAGAGAGAAGGAAATAGGGAACAGAGGTGAATAAAGCTAGTGAGCTAGAGACCTTTGATTCTAGGAAACTTGGATAAGTCAGTAGCTTTGTGAGCACTGCATGAGTGGGTTTTGGAGCCCAGTGTGTGTTTTGACTTGCCTGCCGGATGCAAGCTAGGATTAAAAGTAATGGCCCACCAGTTCTTGGTTCTGTTGTTTCATTACCTGTCGGGAGCCGATCAATGACTGCTGGCTGACAAGGTCACAGCAGAGAAGATTCACAACTGCTGGCTGACAAGGTCACAGCAGGAGAAGAACCACAACTGCTGGCTGACAAGGTCACAGCAGGAGAAGATCCAAAACTGCTGGTTGACAAAGTCACAGCAGAGAAGACCAATGGCTGCTGGTTGACAAAGTCACCGCAGTGAAGACCAATGGCTGCGGGTTGACAAAGTCACCACAGAGGAAAGGCACAATGATACTTCCCCCTTTGACCTTTTGAATTAATCTGGCCTTATATCCCCCCTTTTTCTGGGTGTGTGCTATCATTTATGGCACAGGGATAATAGTACCATGCTTTCCCTGTAGATTCGTAGTAATTTCTTTGGAAATGAGCCAGAGGGTGTGAGTTCCACAGAAAAGCCTGTAAGCCCCTTGAATCTGGGCTCATAGACATAAGAGGCTGGCTATGATATCCCTTGTAAAGGGTTAAGTTTGTAGGAGAATTTCTTCTTATTAATCATGTTAGAAAAAATAGATTGTGACTTATGAATAGGTGGGAAACAGTAACTATACACAGAAGCACATTTCAGCCTTCACTTAATTCATCACTTTACCTCCCTAGCCTTTTCATGTGGTAGAGTAGAGAAACTTTCCTTTCTTCTTGCATACCTGACCTGCAGGTGGTGGAACACTCTGAGAAAAATAAAGTTAGAACTTAACTAGTGTATGAATATAGTAAATAAATAAAATTTGACTAGACAATAGGATCTTAGGTAAGGTAGAGTTATTAATCAGTACTGACCTTTTAGAAGTTTGTACCAATATTGTTATTGCTATTCAAGTTATTGTATAACTGTACTTTGAATGACTTACCACCTGATTTATAGCTTATGGAAATGAATTAACTGTTGCCTAGAAATATGTGACCATAGTGAAACAAAAACAATAATTAATCAATGTATTCAGAATACCATGTGATTGTAACTTAGTGTGTGTGTATTAAAGTAAAGTTAGACCAGCCATTGGCAGAGATGCCTGGCAGTAAATGCTAACGAGAGAATAAAGAGAAAGAAAAGAATTTGGCTCTCTCACTCGATTTGCGCTGACGCCATCTCTTCCTGTGGGACCCCTGGATTCCCCCCGGGGCTGGACCCCAGCAATTACCATCTGTCTGAATCTAATGCGAACCTGCATGGGCCAGGCGGCTGTGATGGTGGCCATGGCAACTGGCTTTACAGTGGCCATTTGCCAGAAGCTGAGAGAAATCTCTTCCATCTCTGGGTTCGACCTAGTTAGAGGTGTATACTTTACTGACCAGTCTATACCTACGGAGAGCGAATATCCCAAGGTGGACTCAGCAGATGGTTGTCACTACTAAAAGGCAACTCTGAGAAAATCGTTTTAAAGTCCACAAATTATAAAACAAGCAAAAGTCATAAAAATATTATATTGCTTAAAGCTAAAAACTAACTAAAGACCTAAAAGAGTGCTGGAGGAAGTATAGAGTAGAAACTGGTTTCAGATATTCACACACTGACCCAAAGAGGTTTTACCCATTTTGAAGATTCAGGGTAGGAATAGTATTAAGAAGGAAAATAGAAAAGATTAGATCTTTTTTTAGAAGAATCCTAGAGAAAGAAAAGGGAACAGGGCCAGATGGAAATGTTTGGAAAATAACCAACCATGGGTGTGGACCTTGCTGGTTATCAGTTCCTTGAAATGAATTGCAACTCCAGGAAGGAGAATGAGTGATGGGATTATGAGTGATAGGATTATGGGTGATAGGATTATCAGGGACAGACCCTCCAGCTGCCTCTTCTCTTTCCCTCCCTAAGACATGAAAGTCACATAGGACCTCCATAGGTTAGGAGAAATGACTTGTCGCCCTCCTCTGGTGTGTGAGAAGTTGTAGGAAAGACAATGAGTGAGGAATGAATGAGACTGACAATAGGAGAGGGTTCCAACTCTCTCCCACAGGGCCAAAGGAAGTGTTGGGTCCCCTCTAAATTTCTCCTATCCTTTACCAATTCCTTCGTGTGGCATAATTGTCTGAAGTGGGAGGCATGAGGTTTAGAGGGGAAACTCACTGCTTTAGCCATGATGGTTAAGAATTTAAGAAAGGGTTCTCAGGGGATTACAGGGTTACTATGTTCTCTGGGAAATCGAGAACCTCGTGTGAACTAGAATAACCCACTGTTGGGAAAATGAGTTTGTAAAATTTGTGGGTTTTTTAGTTTGCTACTTTTATTGTTAAAAATAGTGCTGGGCAGCCACTCAGAGCAGGGCAGATGATTGCAAGTGGCAGATTGGATTACATTCCTTCTTGGAAGGGGCCATTGTTTTGCTAATGTCTGCTGGAGAAGAGGCAGAGAAAGAGGCCATGTTTGCAAAAAGAAAAAAAGGGGGGGAAAGCAGCAGCAGGGATAGTACTGCCTCCATAGTGTTCAGGGGTCCCCGTTGTGCTCATTTATGCTCCAAGGAGTGGTGCCAAGTGGTGACTCCTCACACAGGTCCTGTTGCCGGCTCCCCCTTAGGCACCAAGAATTCCAGGCACCCGATCCTTATATTGACTTGATGGTGTAAAGCTCTGTTGGTCAAAAAGAAGTTAGCATCTCTTAGGCCAGCTGGATAGCTACAAAATAGTGAGTGCATTTTGATCATTCCTTTTTTCTCAGTAAATCAGTGGTTCATTGGGGGTAGTAGTTTACAATTCTTTTACTGTACATTATACTAAATTTGTACTAATGATGAGGCATATGAAATTGTATAGTCTGCCAAATACAAAGACTTCCTTTTTGTACCAAAGATCCATTGTAGAAAAAAATATTTTCTATGTTAGAAATGTATATGTTGTTTCAAGAGTCTTTTATCAATTCTCCTTTTTGCTATCATAGCTGTGTGATGTTGAAATCTTTGTTTAAATATCAGGGGACAATATTTAAAACCCTGAAAGAGAGGAACTTTCAGCCAAGAATACTATACCCATCAAAGCTATCCTTCAAATATGAAGGAGAAATAAAAACATTCACAAATACAGAAAAGATGAGGGAATTTATCATCAGAAAACCCCCACTCCAGGAAATACTAAAAGGGGTTTTCCAACCAGATACAAAGAACAAAACAAAACAAAACCACAAGTAAAATCTCCACCAAGAACACAATAAAACCAAATTTAAACTGTGACAACAAAAACAAAAAAAGGGGAGAGATGAAGATTAACAGTAGGAAAGGACGATGGAGTGCAGAAATACTCATAAGATAGGGTTCTACAATGAATATGGTAGGTACCCTTTTCATTACTTAATGGTAACCACCCTTGAAAGAATCACCACAGAAGCACATGACTTAGAAAAGGTAGCAACAGAGGAAGGAAGTATGGAATACAAACAAAGAAGAACAAATGATAGAAAAACAAAAGAGAAGAATCAAACAAGATACAAAACTAACAGGAAGCAATTTATAAAATGGCAATAGGGAACCAGCAAATGTCAATAATTACACTAAATGTAAATGGATGAAACTCACCAATAAAAAGACACAGAGTAGCAGAATGGATTAAAAAAGAAAATCCAACCATATGCTGCCTAGAAAAAACACATCTAAGCAACAAGGATAAAAACAAATTAAAAATGAAAGGCTGGAAAACAATACTCCAAGCAAATAACATCCAAAAAAAAAGCAGGTGTTGCAATACTCATATCTAATAATGCTGACTACAAGACAGCAAAAGTACTCAGAGACAAAAATGGCCATTTCATAATGGCTAAGGGGACACTGAATCAAGAAGACATAACAATCCTTAATATATATGCACCAGGCCTGACCTGTGGTGGCGCAGTGGATAAAGAGTCAACCTGGAAATGCTGAGGTCGCTAGTTCGAAACCCTGGGTTGCCTGGTCAAGGCACATATGGGAGTTGATGCTTCCAGCTCCTCCCCCCCTTCTCTCTCTCTGTCTCTCCCTCTCCTCTCTAAAATGAATAAATAAATTAAAAAAAAATAAAAAAATATATATATATGCACCAAACCAAGGAGCACCAAAATATATAAGACAGCTACTTATTGACCTTAAAACAAAAACTGACAAATATACAATCATACTTGGAGACTTCAATACATCGCTGATGGCTCTAGATCATTCATCCAAACAGAAAATCAATAAAGATATATTGGCCTTAAACAAAACACTAGAGCACCTGGATATGATAGACATCTACAGGACACTTAATCCCAAAGCGAAAGAATATACATTATTCTCTAGTGTACATGGAACATTCTCAAGAATTGACCATATGTTGGGCCACAAAAATAACATCAGCAAATTCAGAAATATCAAAATTGTACCAAGCATATTTTCTGATCATAAAGCCTTGAAACTAGAATTCAACTGCAAAAAAGAGGACAAAAACCCACAAAAATGTGGAAACTAAACAACATATTTTTAAGAAATGAATGGGTCAAAGAAGAAATAAGCACAGAGATCAAAAGATATATACAGACAAATCAAAATGACAATACGACATATCAGAATCTATGGGATGCAGCAAAAGCAGTAATAAGAGGGGAGTTCATATCACTTCAGGCCTATTTGAACAAATAAGAGAGAGCCTAAGTAAACCACTTAACTTCACACCTTAAGGAACTAGAAAGAGAAGAACAAAGACAACCCAAAACCAGCCGAAGAAAGAAAATAATAAAAATCAGAGCAGAAATAAATGAAATAGAGAACAGAAAAACTATAGAAAAAATTAATAAAACAAGGAGCTGGTTCTTTGAAAAGATCAACAAAATTGACAAACCCTTGGCAAGACTCACCAAGGAAAAAAGAGAAAGGACTCATATAAACAAAATCCAAAATGAAAGAAGAGAAATCACCACAGATATCATAGATATACAAAGAATTATTGTAGAATACTATGAAAAAATATATGCCACCAAATTCAACAATCTAGAAGAAATGGATAAATTCCTAGAACAGTACAACCTTCCTAGACTGAGTCATGAAGAAGCAGAAAGCCTAAACAGACCGATTAGCAGAGAGGAAATAGAAAAATCTATTAAAAATTTCCCCCAAAATAAAAGTTCAGGCCCAGATGGTTATACTAGTGAATTCTATCAAACATTCAAAGAAGACTTGGTTCCTAGTCTACTCAAAGTCTTTCAAAAAATTGAAGAAGAAGCAATACTTCCAAACACATTTTATGAGGCCAACATAACCCTCATACCAAAACCTGGCAAGGACGGCACAAAAAAGAAAACTACAGACCAATATCTCTAATGAATACAGATGCTAAAATACTAAACAAAATACTAACAAATCGAATACAACAACATATTAAAAAAATAATACACCCTCCTCTTCTTGGCGGGGGTCGGGCGTGTGGTCCCGATCTCCGTAATGTACGGAGGCAGAGGGAAAGGGCCCCGGCCCTCTCGGCATCATGTCTTTGGTGCCGACGGTTTCCAGTACGCCGGTTCTATCCTCAAGCGCCGGGACACGGTAAAGAGAAAAGAAAAAAAAAAAGAAAAAAGAAAAAAAAAATAATACATCATCATCAAGTGGGATTCATCCCAGAATCTCAACATATGTAAAACGGTTAACTTTATACACCATATCAACAAAACAAAGAACAAAAACCACATGATCTTATCAATAGATGCAGAAAAGGCATTTGATAAAATAGAACACAACTTTATGTTTAAGACACTCAACAAAATGGGTATAGAAGGAAAATATCTCAACATGATAAAGGCCATATATGATAAACCATCAGCCAACATCATATTAAATGGCATAAAACTGAGGACTTTTCCCCTTAAATCAGGAACAAGACAGGGTAGTCCACTCTCTCCACTCTTATTTAACGTGGTGCTTGAAGTTCTGGCTAGAGCAATCAGAGAAGAGAAAGAAATAAAAGGCATCCATATCGGAAAAGAAGAAGTAAAGTTATCACTTTTTGCAGATGATATGATCCTATACATCAAAACCCCCAAAGACTCCACAAAAAGACTACTAGAAACAATAAACCAATACAGTAAGGTCGCAGGATACAAAATTAATACACAAAAGTCCATAGCCTTTCTATGTGCCAACAATAAAATATTAGAAAACAAACTCAAAAAAATAATCCCCTTCATGATTGCAACAAGAAAAATAAAATACCTAGGATTAAACATAACAAAGAATATAAAGGACCTATATAATGAAAACTACAAAGCACTGTTAAGGGAAATCGAAAAAGATACAATGAGATGGAAAAATATTCCTTTTTCTGGGATAGGAAGAATAAATATAATCAAAATGGCCATATTACCCAAAGTAATTTATAAATTTAATGCAATTCCCATCAAAATTCTGATGACATTTTTTAAAGAAATGGAACAAAAAATCATCAGATTTATATAGAACTATAAAAACCCTGAATAGCCAAAGCAATCCTAAGGGAAAAGAATGAAGAATCAAGTCAATACCTGACTTCAAACTATATTATAGGACCATGACAATCAAAACAGCATGGTATTGGCAGAAAAATAGACAGACCAATGGAACAGAATAGAAAGTCCAGAAATAAAACCACATATATACGGTCAAATAATTTTTGATAAAGGGGCCAAGAACACACAATGGAGAAAAGAAAGCCTCTTCAACAAATGGTGCTGGGAAAACTTAAAAGTCACATGCAAAAGAATGAAACTCGACTACAGCTTGTCCCCTTGTATTATAATTAATTCAAAATGGATCAAAGACCTAAATATAAGACCTGAAACAATAAAGTACATAGAAGAAGACATAGGTACTAAACTCATGGACCTTGGTCTTAAAGAGCATTTTATGAATTTGACTCCAAAGGCAAGGGAAGTGAAAGCAAAGATAAATGAATGGGACTACATCAGACTAAGAAGTTTTTGCTCAGCAAGAGAAACTGACAGCAAAATAAACAGACAGCCAACTATATGGGAAATGATATTTTCAAATGACAGTTCAGATAAGGGCCTAATATCCAAAATATACAAAGAGCTCATAAAACTCAACAACAAACAAACAAACAATCCAATAAAAAAATGGGAAGAGGACATGAACAGACACTTCTCCCAGGAAGAAATACAAATGGCCAACAGATATATGAAAAGATGCTCATCTTCATTAGTTATTAGAGAAATGCAAATCAAAACTGCAATGAGATACCACCTCACACCTGTTAGATTAGCTATTATCAACAAGACAGGTAATAGCAAATGTTGGAGAAGCTGTGGAGAAAAAAAAACCCTCATACACTGTTGGTGGGAATGTAAAATAGTACAACCATTATGGAAGAAAGTATGGTGGTTCCTCAAAAAACTGAAAATAGAACTACCTTATGACCCAGCAATCTCTCTACTGGGTATATACCCCCAAAACTCAGAAACATTGATACGTAAAGACACATGCAGCCCCATGTTCATTGCAGCATTGTTCACAGTGGCCAAGACATGGAAACAACCAAAAAGCCCTTTAATAGAGGACTGGATAAAGAAGATGTGGCACATATACACTATGGAATACTACTCAGCCATAAGAAATGATGACATTGGGTCATCTACAACAAAATGGTGGGATCTTGATAACATTATATGGAGTGAAATAAGTAAATCAGAAAAAAACAAGAACTACATGATTCTATACATTGGTGGGACATAAAAACGAGACTAAGAGACATGAACAAGAGTGTGGTGGTTACCGGGTGGGGGGAGGGAAGGAGGGAGAGGGGAAAGGGGAAAGGTAAGGGCACAAAGAAAACTAGACAGAAGGTGACGGAGGACAATCTGATTTTGGATGATGGGTATGCAACATAATTGAATGACAAGATAACCTAGATATGTTTTCTTTGAATATATGTACCCTGATTTATTGATGTCACCCCATTAACATTAATAGAAATTTATTTATATAAAAATATTAGGGGATATGTAATGATTATTAATGATATCTTTCTATACAATGTATAAATGTTCAGCTTATGATAATTTTTGAAGCAGTTAAAGTGGTAAGGTCCAGTCTGGTCTTGAGCTGTGGACCATAGAAGCAGTATTGTTCAATGTTAGGTCACCAAACCCAGAGTGAGAAATATTACTATTGATTGGTTTAGCAGTAGAATTCTCAATATAATAGGTGGAAGGGAGAAAATAAATGACTAATTGGGGTAGTAGGAAACATTTAAATTTTGTGCCCAAAATTACTATAAAGGATGTGAACAGAAATCTGTTTCTCTTGAGCTTTTAGCCATTATCTGTTAGGGCCTAAAGTTACAGCATAAATAAGGTACATTTCTTAGAATGTAAAATGGATTTACAATTAAGTTTAGTATAAGATTTATTTTATAAAGTATTGGTCATTTCAGTTGCTGCTTTTAACTAGATCTTTAGAATTTGAGGCATGGATGTAATAAGAAATAGTTTAAATCCTTTTTTTCCCAAGTGACCTTTAGAATTAGAAAGCTCAGAATCCCCTTTCTTAGGGAAGCCTCAATCCCTAACAGGACTGTTAGAATCTGTACTGTACATATGCTGCCCCACTTAGGACAACGGGGACCACCTCAAGAAAGTGTTTCTGGTTGCCTGGCCTAAGCATGACCCTAACTCCCAAGCAGAAGAGACAATTTTTTATGTTTAATCATCAACCCAAAACCCCCATCATACATATCATCTTAACTTCACACCAAACAAAGGATAGAAGAAACCTGCCTCCAGTCTTTCCGGGGGACATGGGGGGTAGTGTAAACAATCCAGTACCACAGCTTAACAGCCTTTTGCAACCTAAGCAGTCAAGTGAAGTGGGGGGTTGGACAGACTGTCAGCTTACAGCCAATTCCCCACACCTCTATCCCCAAAAAATCTAACCTCCAAAAACCCTGTTGGTTTTTTGGTCCCCAACAGGCACATATTTCTCTGGAATAGGGCGCACCTGGAAATTCTCTAGGGCACACCAGTGTGCCCTGGTGCACACTTTGAGAACCACTGCCCTAAAGACATGAGAGTAACATATACCTCTAGACAAAAGGATCATGAGCCCCTCCTTACTCAACCCAACCGGTATGTGATTTGGTCTGTAAAATCAGCCACAGAACTGTAGGGCCTTTCTACATGATTTGGGATTGTGCCTCATGTAGCTAGCTGGCTAAAATTAATAAAATCCTCAAAAATTCATTTGGACTTGATGTCTTTATGTAACCCACGGATTAGGTACAGTACTTTACCACAGAGGCACAGTGAGAGACACAGTGATGGTGACCGGAACACTTGCACTGAGTCATTCTTCAGGTTTAAAGTGGACATATACAGGGGAGGAGCAATCCCTTTTTCTCTCACCAGTCTGGGAAAAGGCAGCTGCACCACTCCAGGAAATCTCTCCATATCTAGCCAGGGGAAAGGCTCATTTGGAAAGGCGAAGAAGCAGGGGGCGGGTCAGTAACTCAGGGTTTTAGTGAGACTTGAGCTACACCTCCCCCCTCCTCTGCTGAGAACGGTGCCTCGCCCCAGAGAACCCATGAGCAGGCCACACCTCTGGAACACAGAGGCCACACCCACCACGCTTCTGTAGCAACACCATACTGAGATATGTAAAAAAAAAAGTCTGGATAGAGTGACAACTGGGACCAAAGAGCAAGCCACACTCACTGCCCCCAAACTAATCCCTGGAGTTCCCTGCTGTACCCAGTGAGTTGCTAGCAACTAGAGCAGCGGTTCTCAACCTGTGGGTCGTGACCCCGGCGGGGGTTGAACGACCAAAACACAGGGGTTGCCTAAAGCCATTGGAAATTGAGAACTGCTGAACTAGAGGAAGCAGAAAGAAAATCAAATAGAATTCAGGCTTTCCTGTGGCTCACCTTGTTGGGGAGAAATAAAATTTGAGTATCCAGTAGAACCTGAGGGATTAGGCCCTGGAGTAGGAGCCACATTCCCTGTACTAAGCTATGGCCTAAGAGACCCTTGAAGTAGGGGATGGCACTATCACAGTCCCAACCTCAGCTGTCCTAATCCAACAAGTTTGCAATCTGTGCAAGGGTAGGTTAGGTGAGGCCAGTTGGACCCACACTACAGTCTTTCAACAGAAGACTGGAAAGACGAGGCAGCCACAAGAGAAGCTGGAACAGCTGAAAAGCGGAGGCAAATCTTTCAGAGCTTGCAGATTGTATAGAGGTGCTGACAGCTGTAAGCAGGGAGAAGCTGATTCGTATAGACAGGTTAGCCCCTCCCACACTACCTAGGCACAGAAACAACCCACACAAACAGCAAAAAGAGCATCAATTGATGACAAGTACCCCACAGCAGATAGATTACAAACAACAGATGATGCCAATCCAAGAAGATCTAGAACCAACACAACTGATAGCTGGAAGCAGAAAACTTAAACCCTAAACTCAGTTAGCTATTCAAACAACACACCCAAAGGAGGAGTCTATACACAGAAAAAAATGGGAAGACAGAGAAGTGCAAACCAAATTGAACCAACAATAGAAATCCCCAGAAAAAGACCTGAATGAGATGGAAGTAACCAAATTATCAGATGCAGAGTTTAAAACAATGATTTTTAGGATGCTCAAAGATCTTAGAGCAACTATGGATGGACCTAATGAGCACCTAAATAAAGATATAACAAGCATCAAAAACGACACTGAAATCATAAAAACGAATCAGTCAGAAATGAAAAATACAATATCAGAAATGAAGACTACTCTAGAATGAATTAAAAGCAGGCTGGATAAAGCAGAGTATTGAATCAGTGAATTAGAGGACAAGATAAATGAAAGCACAGAAGCAGAGCAGCAAAAAGAAAAGAGGCTCAAAAAGTCTGAGGGAACTCTAAGAGAGCTCTGTGACAACATGAAGAGAAACAACATCCGCATCCTAGGGGTTCCTGAAGGAGAAGAGAACAAACAAGGAATAGAGAACCTGTTTGAAGAAATAATAGCTGAAAACTTCCCTAAATTGATGAAGAAAAAAGTCACACAAGTTTAAGAAGCACAGAGAGTCTCATTAAAGAGGAACCCAAAGAGACCTACACCAAGACACATCATAATTAAAAACCAAAATTAAGAGATAAAGAAAGAATACTAAAAACTGCAAGAGAAAAGCAGTCAATTACCTACTGAGGAGCCCCCATAAGAGTGACATCTGACTTTTCAACAGAAACACTAGAAGCCAGAAGGGAATGGGAAGAAATATTCAAAGTAATGCAAGAGCCTACAACCAAGACTTCTTTATCCAGCAAGGTTATAGTTTAAATTGAAGGAGAAATAAAAAGCTTCCCAGACCAAAAAAAAAAAAAAAAAAAAAGGAAAGAAAAAAACCTCAAGGAATTAATTAAACCAATGCTGCAAGAAATGTTAAGGGGCCTGCTATAAGTAGAGCAAAGCAAAGAAAAAATAATCTAGAAAAAGAGGATTTTAGATTTAAAGAATAAAATGGCAATAAAAACTAATATCAATAATAACCTTAAATGTAAATGGATTAAATGCTCCAATCAAAAGACATAGGGTAGCTAAATGAATAAGAAAACAGGACCTGTACATATGCTGTCTACAAGAAACCCACCTCAGAACAAAATATACACATAGACTGAAAGTGAAGGGATGGAAAAAACTATTTCATGCAAATGGAAATAAAAAAAATCTGGGGTAGCAATACTTATACCTGACAAAATAACCTTTAAAACAAAGGCTATATAGTAAGGGATAAAGAAGGTCACTACATAATGATAAAGGGAGCAATCCAACAAGAAGATATAACCATTATAAATATCTATGCACCTAATATAGGAACACCTAAAAATATAAAGCAGATTTTGATCGACATAAAGGCTGAGATCAACAGCAAAATTATATATAATAACAGGGGATTTTAATACCACACTAACATCACTAGATAGATCCTCAAGACAAAAAATTAACAAAAAAACAGCAGCCTTAAATGACACATTAGATCAACTGGATTTTATAGATAGCTTCAGAACCTTTCACCTTAAAGCAACAGAATATACGTTCTTTTCAAGCGCTCATGGTACATTCTCTAGGATAGACCACATATTAGGACACAAAACGAGTCTCAATAAATTTAAGAAGATTTAAATCATACCAAGCATCTTCTATGATCATAATGGCATGAAATTAGAAATTAACTTCAATAGAGAAACTGAAAAACATGAAAACACTTGGAGACTAAATAGCATGTTGTTAAATAATGAATGGGTTAACAATGAGATAAAGGAAGAAATCAAAACTTTCCTTGAAACAAATGAAAATGAACATATAACAACTCAAAATTTATGGGACACAGCAAAATCAGTCCTGAGAGGGAAGTTTATAGCATTACAGGCATATCTTAAGAAGGTAGAAAAAGCTCAAATAGACAACGTAACCTTGCACCTAAAAGAACTAGAAAAAGAACAGCAAGTAGTGCCCAGAGGAAGTAGAAGGAAGGAAATAATAAAGATCAGAGTGGAAATAAATGACATAGAGGCTAAAAAAACTATCTAGAATATCAATGAAACTAAGAGCTGGTTCTTTGAAAAGGTAAACAAGATTGATGAACCTTTAACCAGACTCACCAAGAAAAAAAGTGAAAGGACTAAAATTAATAAAATTAGAAATGAGAGTGGAGAAGTAACAACTGACACAGCAGAAATACAAAGGATTCTAAGAAAATACTATGAAGAACTGTACGCCAAAAAATCAGACAACCTAGATGAAATGGACAAAGTTCTTAAAATATGATCTTTCAAAAATCAATTTGGAAGAATCAAGAAACCTCAAAAGACCGATTACAACAAATGAGGTCAAAACAGCTATCAAAAAACTCCCAACAAACGAAAGTCCTGAGCCAGATGCCTTCACAGACAAATTTTTACCAAATATTCAAAGAAGAACTAACTTCTATCTTTCTCAAGCTATTTCAAAAAGTTCAAGAGGAAGGAAGACTTCCAAGCTCTTTTTATGAGGCAAGTATACTGATTCCAAAACTAGGCAAAGACTCTACAAAGAAAAAAAACTATAGACCAATATTCCTGAAGAACTTAAGTGCTAAAATTCTCAACAAAATATTAGCAAACTGAATCCAGCAATACATGAAAAAAATCAAACATCATGATCAAGTGGGATTTATTCTGGGGAGGCAAAGCTGGTATAATATTTGCAAATCAATCAATGTGATTCATCACAAAAACAGAGAGAAGGATAAAAATCACATGATAATATCAATAAATGTAGAAAAAGCATTTGATAAAATCCAGCACCCATTTATGATCAACACTCTCAGCAAAGTGGGAATACAGGGAACATACTTCAACATGATAAAGGCCATCTATGACAAACCCACAGCCAACATCATACTCAATGGGGAAAAATTAAAAGCAATCCTCTTAAGATCAGGGACAAGGCAGGGGTGTCCCCTTTCACCACTCTTATTCAACATAGTTCTGGAAGTCCTAGCCGCAGCAATAAGACAAGATGAAAAAAATAAAAGGCATCTAAATTGGAAAAGAAGAAGTAAAACTATCATTATTTGCCAATGACATGATATTATACATAGAAAACCCTAAAGTCTAAGTAAAAAAACCACTGGACCTGATAAATGAATTCAGCAAGGTGGCAGGATATAAAATCAATACTCAGAAATCAGTGGCATTTTTATACACCAACAATAAACTGTCTGAAAGAGAAATTAAGGAAACAATCTTCTTCACTATTGCAACCAAAAAAATAAAGTACCTAGGAGTAAATTTAACCAAGGAGGTTAAAGACTTTTACTCAGAAAATTATAAAACAATGATAAAAGAAATCAAGGAAGATACAAACAAGTGGAAGTACATACCGTGTCATGGATAGGAAGAATAAACATCATTAAAATGTCTATACTACCCAAAGCAATCTATAAATTCAATGCAATTTCTATTAAAATACCAATGGCATACTTCAAAGATATAGAACAAATATTCCAAAAATGTATATGGAACCAAAAAAGAACATGAATATCCTCAGCAATCTTGAAAAAGAAGAATAAAGTGGGAGGTATTACACTCCATGATATCAAGTTACACTACAGGGCCATTGTTCTCAAAACAGCTTGGTACTGGCATAAGAACAGGCATACAGATCAATGGAACAGAACAGAGAACCCAGAAATAAACTCACGCCTCTATGGTCAATTGATATTTGACAAAGGAGGTAAGAGCATACAATGAGATAAGGCAGTCCCTTTAACAAATGGTGCTGGGAAAATTCAAAAAATACATGCAAAAAAAGAAAATGAAATTAGACCACTAACTTACACCATTCACAAAAATAAACTCAAAATGGATAAAAAACTTAAATGTAAGTTGTGAAACCATAAACATCTTGGAAGAAAATATAGGCAGTAAGCTCTCCGACATATCTCGCAGCAATATATTTGCAGATTTATCTCCAAGAGCAAGTGAAATAAAGGACAGGAAGAACAAATGGGACTATATCAAACTAAAAAGCTTTTGCACTGCTAAAGGCACTATGAACAAAATAAAAAGACAACCAACACAATGGGAGAACATATTCGACAACCGCCTGATAAGGGGTTAATAACCAAAATTTATAAAGAACTTCTAAAACTTGGTGGGAATGCAGACTGGTGCAGCCACTGTGGAAAACAGTATGGAGATTCCTCAAAAAATTAAAAATCAAACTGCTTTTTGACCCAGCTATCTGACTTTTAGGAATACATCTTAAAAATACCAAAATACTGATTCAAAAGAAGAAATGTACCCCCATGTTTATTGCAGCATTGTTCACAATAGCCAAGATCTGGAAACAGCCCAAGTGCCCATCAGAGGATGAATGGATTAAAAAGCTGTGGTACATGTATGTAATGGAATACTACGTGGCCATGAGGAAAAAGGAAATCTTACTTTTTTCAACAACATGGATGGACCTGGAGACTATTATGCTAAGTGAAACAAGCCAGGCAGAGAAAAAAAAATATCATATAGCCTCACTCATATGAGGAATCTAATGAACAATGTGAACTAAGGAATGGAATAGAGGCAGAGGCTGGGTCAAAGGGACCAGAGGGAAAGGGGAAGAGAAGATGGGATCAGAGAGGGGAAAGGGATTAGTGAAATTATGTATACATAACACAGAGACAAAGAGAGCAGGACAGCAAATTCTGAGGGGAAGTGGGGAGGGAGCTTTGGGGAGGGGGCTAAGGGGGTATCAAGGGGAACATGGGAGTGGGGGGAGAGGGAGATATATTCGATGGGAGACTAGAATCTATGTAAACACAATAAATTTCTTTTTTTTTTTTTGTATGGACATAAGTTTTTAATATATCTGGGTAAAAACCAAGGTGAATGGGGATTTTTGTTGGTTTGTCTGTGTTGTTATTATTATAATTATTATTATTATTATTTTTTATTAAATTTAATGCAGTGACATTGATAAATCAGGGTACATATGTTGAGAGAAAATATCTCTAGATTATTTTGACATTTGATTGTGCTGTATACCCCTCCCCCAAAGTTAAATTGTCTTCTGTCACCTTCTATCTGGTTTTCTTTGTGCCCCTACCCTCCCCTAACCCCTCTCTCCTTCTTCACCCCCTCCCCTCTCCCCCAACCCCCCACCCCTGTTGCCATCACATTCTTGTTCATGTCTCTGAGTCTCATTTTTATGTCCCTTCTATGTATGGATTCATCTTAGTTTTTTTCTGATTTACTTATTTCACTCCGTATAATGTTGTCAAGGTCCATCCATGTTATTGTAAATGATCCGATGTCATCATTTCTTATGGCTGAGTAGTATTCCATAGTATATATGTACCAAAGCTTTTTAATCCACTCGTCCTCTGACGGACACTTGGGCTGTTTCCAGATCTTCGCTATTGTGAACAATGCTGCCACAAACATGCGGTGCATTTCTCCTTTTCGAGCAGTTCTATGGTGTCCTTGGGGTATATTCCTAAAAGTGGGATAGCTGGATCAAAAGGCAGTTCGATTTTCAGTTTTTTGAGGAATCTCCATACTGTTTTCCACAGTGGCTGCACCAGTCTGCATTCCCACCAGCAGTGCAGGAGGGTTCCCTTTTCTCCACATCCTCGCCAGCACTTATTCTGTGTTGTTTTGTTGATAAGCACCATTCTGACTGGTGTGAGGTGATATCTCATTGTGGTTTTAATTTGCATTTCTCTAATGATTAGTGATGTTGAGCATTTTTTCATATGCCTATTGGCCATCTGTATGTCCTCTTTGGAGAAGTGTCTATTCATCTCTTTTGCCCATTTTTGGATTGGGTTGTTTGTCTTCCTGGTGTTGAGTTTTACAAGTTCTTTATAAATTTTGGTTATTAACCCCTTATCAGACGTATTGTCAAATATGTTCTCCCATTGTGTAGTTTGTCTTTTTATTCTGTTCTTGTTGTCTTTAGCTGTGCAAAAGCTTTTTAGTTTGAAATAGTCCCATTTGTTTATCCTGTCTTTTATTTCACTTCCCTGTGGAGATAAATCAGCAAATATATTGCTCCGAGAGATGTCCGCGAGCTTACTGCCTATGTTTTCTTCTAAGATGCTTATGGTTTCACGGCCTACATTTAAGTCTTTTATCCATTTTGAGTTTATTTTTGTGAGTGGTGTAAGCTGGTGATCTAGTTTCATTTTTTTGCAGGTAGCTGTCCAATTTTCCCAACACCATTTGTTAAAGAGGCTGTCTTTACTCCATTGTATTTTCTTACCTCCTTTGTCAAATATCAGTTGTCCATAGACCTGTGGGTTTATTTCTGGGTTCTCTGTTCTGTTCCATTGATCTATATGCCTGTTCTTATGCCAGTACCAGGCTGTTTTGAGTTCAATGGCCTTGTAGTATAACTTGATATCAGGAAGTGTGATACCTCCCACTTTATTCTTCTTTTTTAAGATTGCTGAGGCTATTCGTGTCCTCTTTTGGTTCCATATAAATTTTTGGAATATGTGGTCTATATCTTTGAAGTATGTCATTGGTATTTTAATTGGTATTGCATTGAATTTATAGATTGCTTTGGGTAATATAGACATTTTAATGATGTTTATTCTTCCTAACCATGAGCACGGTATATGCTTCCACTTGTTTGTATCTTCCTTGATTTCTTTTATCAATGCTTTGTAATTTTCCGTGTACAAGTCTTTAGTCTCCTTGGTTAAGTTTACTCCTAGGTACCTTATTTTTTTGGTTGTAATTGTGAAGGGGATTGTTTCCTTAATTTCTCTTTCTGACTGTTCATTGTTGGTGTATAAAAATGCTTCTGATTTGTGAGTATTGATTTTATATCCTGCCACTTTGCTGAACTTATTTATCAGGTCCAGTAGTTTTTTGACTGAGACTTTAGGGTTTTCTATATACAATATCATATCATCTGCAAATAATGATAGTTTTACTTCTTCTTTTCCAACTTGAATGCCTTTTATTTCTTCTTCTTGTCTGATTGCTGTGGCTAGGACTTCCAGGACTATGTTAAATAAGAGTGGTGAAAGGGGGCACCCCTGCCTTGTTCCTGATCTTAAGGGGATTGCTTTTAATTTTTGCCCATTGAGTATGATGTTGGCTGTGGGTTTCTCATAGATGGCTTTTATCATGTTGAGGTATGTTCCCTGTATTCCCACTTTGCTGAGAGTTTTGATCATGAATGGGTGCTGGATTTTATCAAATGCTTTTTCTGCATCTATTGAAATTATCATATGGTTTTTCTCCTTCTTTTTGTTTATGTGATGAATCACATTGATTGATTTATGAATATTGTACCAGCCTTGCCTCCCCAGAATAAATCCCACTTGATCATGGTGTATGATTTTTTCCATATATTGTTGGATCCGGTTTGCTAATATTTTGTTGAGGATTTTAGCATCTATATTCATCAGAGATATTGGCCTATAATTTTCTTTCTTTGTGTTGTCTTTGCCTGGTTTTGGAATCAGAATTATGCTCGCCTCATAAAAGGAGCTTGGAAGTCTTCCTCCCTCTTGAATTTTTTGAAATAATTTGAGAAGGATAGGAGTTAGTTCTTCTTTGAATATTTGGTAGAATTCCGTTGTGAAGCCATCGGGCCCCAGGCTTTTCTTTGTTGGGAATTTTTTGATAACTGTTTCGATCTCATTTGTTGTAATCAGTCTGTTTAGGTTTTCTGATTCTTCCAGATTGATTTTTGGAAGATTGTATGTTTCAAGGAATTTGTCCATTTCATCTAGGTTGTCTAATTTTTTGGCATACAGTTCTGCATAGTATTTTCTTACAATATTTTGTATTTCTGTTGTGTCAGTTGTTATTTCTCCACTCTCATTTCTAATTTTATTTATTTGAGTCCTCTCTCTCTTTTTCTTGGTGAGTCTACTTAAAGGTTCATCAATCTTGTTTACCTTTTCAAAGAACCAGCTCCTAGTTTCATTGATCCTCTGTATTGTTTCTTTAGCCTCTATGTCATTTATTTCTGCTCTGATCTTTATTATTTCCTTCCTTCTACTACATTTGGGCTTTATTTGCTGTTATTTTTCTAATTCTTTTAGATGCAGGGTTAAGTTGTTTATTTGAGCTTTTTCTAGCTTCTGAAAGTGTGCCTGTAGTGCTATGAACTTCCCTCTCAGCACTGCTTTCACTGTGTCCCATAAATTTTGAGTTGTTGTATGCTCATTGTCATTCGTTTCTAGGAATTTTTTTATTTCTTCTTTGATCTCATTCTTAATCCATTCATTATTTAACAACCTGCTATTTAGTTTCCATGTGTTTGAGAATTTTTTAGCTTTTCTGCTGATTCATTTCTAGTTTCATGCCGTTGTGATTGGAGAGAGTGCTTGATATGATTTCAATCTTCTTAAATTTGTTGAGAGCTCTTTTGTGCCCTAACATGTGGTCTATCCTAGAGAATGTACCATGAGCACTTGAAAAGAATGTATATTCTGTTGCTTTAGGGTGAAAGGTTCTGAAGATATCTATTAAATCGAGTTGATCTAGTGTTTCCAATAAGTCTGCTGTTTCTTTGTTAATTTTCTTTCTTGAGGATTTATCTAGTAATGTTAGTGGGGTATTGAAATCCCCTACTATTATAGTGTTGCTGTTGATCTCACCCTTTAACTCCATCAAAGTCTGTTTTATATATTTGGGTGCTCGTATATTAGGTGCATAGATATTTATAATAGTTATGTCTTCCTGTTGGATTACTCCCTTTATCATTATGTAGTGGCCTTCTTTATCTCTTATTATATCCTTTGTTTTAAAGTCCAATTTGTCTGATATAAGTATTGCTACCCCAGCTTTTTTTTCATTTCCATTTGCATGAAATGTTTTTTTCCATCCTTTTACCTTCAATCTATGTGTGTCTTTTGTTCTAAGGTGTGTCTCTTGTAGACAACATATGTATGGGTCCTGTTTTCTTATCCACGCAGCTACCCTATGTCTTTTGATTGGATCATTTAATCCATTTACATTTAAGGTTATTATTGATATGTAGTTGTTTATTGCCATTGTCTTCTTTAAAGGAGTATTCCTTTTTTTGCTATATTCTTTTCCCACTTTGGTCTGTTTACAACAGGCCTCTCAACATTTCCTGCAGCATTGGTTTGGTTGTAATGAATTCCTTGAGTTGTTTTTGTCTGGGAAGCTTTTTATTTCTCCTTCGATTTTAAATGATAGCCTTGCTGGATAAAGTAGTCTTGGTTGTAGGTTCTTGTTCTGCATTACTTTGAATATTTCTTGCCATTCCCTTCTGGCCTCAAGTGTTTCTGTTGAGAAGTCGGATGTCATCCTTATGGGGGCTCCTTTGTAGGTGATAACTTTTTTTTCTCTTGCAGCTTTTAATATTTTCTCTTTATCGCTTAGCTTTGGTATTTTAATTATGATGTGTCTTGGTGTAGGTTTCTTTGGGTTTCTCTTTAATGGAGTCCTCTGTGCTTCTTGGACTTGTGAGAGTTTCTCTTGCATTAATTCAGGGAAATTTTCAGCTATGATATGATTGAACAACATCTCTATTCCTTGTTCCTTTTCTTCTTCTTCAGGAACCCCTATGATGCGGATGTTATTTCTCTTCATGTTGTCACAGAGCTCTCTAAGAGTTTCCTCTGACTTTTTGAGTCTCTTTTCTCTTTTCTTTTCTGCTTTCATGCCTTCATTCCAGTTGTCCTCTAACTCGCTGATTCGATCCTCTGCTCTATCTATCCTGTTTTTAATTCCTTCCATTGTGGTCTTTATTTCTGATATTGTATTTGTCATCTCCGACTGGTTCTTTTTTATACTTGCTATTTCTTTATTTAGGTTTTCAAACTGTCCCTCCATTGTTGTTCTAAGATCCCTAAGTATCCTTACAATCATTATTTTGAACTTCACATCTGGAAGTTTGATTATTTCCATATCACTCAGCTCATCTCTCAAAGGTGTCTCTTGTGGTTTCATTTGGGTTGCACTCCTTTGTCTTCTCATCATGGTGTTTTAGTCTGCCTCCAGTTTTCAGTTGTGTTATTTCTAGGTCTTCTTGGGTTGGTATCAGCTATTATTTGTAATCCACTTTCGGATTTGGGAAGCTTTGAAGTCTTGATTTGTTTGTTTTCTTAACAGGTGATAGTCTTGTTTACTGATCTCAGCAGGGGGATTCCTTGAAACTGTAACCAGCAATGCTGTGGGTGTAACCTGAGATGCTGAAGGTCTCTTCCACCAACTAATCTCTCTGGGGGCAGGGTTTTTTCTCAGCTTCAGTAGGGGGAGGTGTACCTCAGATCTCCATGGAGACCTGAGTTACTGCCCCTCCTCCCCACTTCTTGTTTTCAGCTGTGTCTTTTTGTGCTGATTGGAGCTGGATAGATGTCCGGAGATCTCTTATCCAGAAGCAATTCAGCTCTGTTTTGTGAAAGGTTCAGTCCCTCCCCCAGCTATGGCCGCCTCCAGCACAAATGAGTCAGCTTTTTTATTTCGTTTCTTGCATACCTTAGCCCCTCACAGTCTGTCCCTCTCCCTGTCCTTTCCACTTGGGAGATAAGCTGGTCTTTTCAACCCACCTTGCTCCCTGGTCACCAGATAAGTGGCTGTGAGCAGTAGTTTCTGCTCTTTTTCCTCTGTGAAATCCTCTCTGGGCTCTCAGCCTCACCCCCCCCTTCCGTTCCTGTAAGCAGAGGAGATTCAGGTACTCCTTACCAGGATTATTGTGTCTTCCTCTTTGCTCCTTGGCTTTTGAGAGCTGTTCTTGCAGTTCAATGTTGGTTTTTCATGCTGATTTTTCCTAAATTGATTTGTATTCCAGTTTGGTGTTGAGAGCTGGTTGTCTGTGCATCCGCCTACTCCGCTGCCATCTTTCGTATCTCCACAATAAATTTCTTAAAAAAGAAAATGTATCAGGTCTGGTTAGTTGGCTGAGTGGTAGAGCTTTGGCCTGGTGTCTGGATGTTTCAGGTTCAATTCCATCTCAAGGCATAAAGGAGAGGTGACCATCTGCTTCTCCATGCCTCTCCTCCCACTTCTCTGCTCGTTATCTCTCTCTCTCTCTTCTCCTCCCTCAGCCATGGCTCCATTGGTTCAAGCGAGTTGGCTCTAGGTGCTGATGTTGTCTCCCAGGTGCTAAAAATAGCTTGGGTGCCTAGCAACAGAGCAACAGCTCCAGAGGGGCAGAGCATCCCCATCCCATATGGGGTTTGCCAGTTGGGCTTCGACTGGGGCGTGTGTGGGAGTCTGTCTCTCTGCCTTACCTCCTCTCACCTAATAAAAAAAAAATGGAAATTTATTGTTTCAGTTCTAGAGGCTAGAAATCCAAAATTAAAGTGTCTGTAGGGCTTCCTCTGAAGCCTACAGGGAAGTCAGTCCTTCCTTGCCTCTTCCTAGGTTCTGGTAGTTTGCTGGCAATCTTTGGTGTTCTGGCTTGTAGTTCATAGCTACAATATCTGCCATCATTTTTTTTTTAAATTTTATTGATTGATTTTTAGCCAGAGAGGAAGGGAGAGAGAGAAAGTGGAACATCGATCTGTTCCTGTATGTGCCCTGATCAGGGACCGAACCAGCAACCTCTGTGCTTCAGACTGATGCTCCAACAAACACAGCCATCCGGCCAGGGCAACTGCCATCATTTTTATATGGCATTCTATTTGTGTATCTGTGTCTTCACACGGTTGTCTTCTTATTAAAGACAGCAGTCATATTAGATTAAAAGTCTATCCTACTTGAGTATGACCTCATCTCAACTAATTACATCCATTTTTACCCTATTTCCAAATAGAGTCATTTTCTGAAGTTTTGCTGGTTAGGATTTCAACAACTTGTTTTTAGGAGGATACAATTTAACCCATAATACTCAGAGAGGGATGGGCGGCAGGTGTTGGATGGGGTAAGGAATCTCTGGGTAGAAAGCATCTGTGTAAACTCATGTAAGTGTAAAAGCTTTCTGCTCTGATGCCAATGGGAGGATGAGCTAGTGGTGTGGGTGGCTTCAAATTGTCATGGGAAAAGGTATAAGGAGGCTGTGGTATCTGGGTGACCCAAAGTGAATAGAAGACAATGGTTAGACTGTGAAAAGGAAGATAATCCTTTATGGAAGCTGGGACAAACACGGAACATAAATCATAAAGAAATGAGCATGTTTAGATTTCTAGGTACTCTTCTAAGTTGACATACTTGAAAAATGATGCTATTAGAATAGCAGGAGGGGGAAGCCCAAGCAGAAGCTTTGGATGTTTTTCTAGGTACTAGTTATAGAGACAGAGTTCCAGGAACCTGTCCTTGGGAACTTCTGGAAATGGCATGTATTGTCAGGGAACAGTGCAGATAAAAATCTAACCTCTTTGGAACCACTTTTCTTTCATCTTTGCAGAATGCTTTGCATGGAGCCCCTTTTCTGCTAATTCTCGTAGTCTTACCTCTTTTTCCAGGTGGCTTAAACCATCTGTAGTCCAATGTTTGTCTTCAATAATGGCTCCCAGGCTTTACTTTCAATTTAGCATACTCTTTCTATGTCAGTCAACACCCACATTTTTTCTATTTGGGTTAGCTATTTTAAAAATGTCACTCTCCATCTTCAAAGTGACTATCTGCTAGCTTGTGAGTAAAACTTGCCCAGAACTAAAGACAGATTTTACACCTGCTTCAGATAGCAATTTAGGCAAGTTTGGAGAAATATTGGTTGTTCCTCTGAGTATTATAGGTATTTTCAAATTCATTCAGTCTTCCAGCGTTTACTTGAGTGTCTATTACATGCCAGAAGATTAAATATTCTGACTTTCCTAAAAAATTACTCACCTGGCCTGAAAACTTTAAGTATGTGACATCTTCAGTTGGATGCTTTAATTTAAAATACTTTTGTCTTAGTGTGTTTCTGTTCCTCCAACCTGATCTTTTTTTTCTCTCTCTCTTTTAAAACAATTAACAAAGAAAACATAAAAATTGAATCTAAATTAAAAATGAAAGTTCCTCTTCCAAACTCATTATTCAGAAAAATATTATCAGCTAGGAGCCTAAGACTAATGAAGGAAGTTGTTTCCTAGTTTGGAAATCTTATTCTTGTCCTAAGGATGGCCTTTGCACTTTGTAGAGACCACCAACACAAGTTTGTTTTATTTTAAAGAGGGGTATAGGATGAATCTCAAAAATATTATGTCTGGCAAATGAAGTCAGACACAAAAGAGTTCATTTTTAGGAAATTCAAGAAGACTCCATGACAAAAAGCAGATCAGTGGTGGCCTGGGTTGAGGTGTGAGGAAGAATTGACTGCAAATTCTGGATGAAACTTCTTAGGAGAGTGAAAATGTTTTATATCATGAGGGTGACAGTGGTTACACAGATATATACATTTGTCAAAACCCATCAAACTAGATATTTATTTATATGTAAGTTATACTTCCATAAAATTCAATCTGAACTGAGGACCTGAATGGAAAGGCATTTTCAAGGGAATACTGTACACACACACAATTTTTTTTGTTTTTGCTTTTTCTTTAAAGAGCTTTACGGAGGCATAGTTTATGTACTATAAAATTTATCTATTTTAAACATATAATTCAATAAATGTGCAGAATTGTGAAACCACCACCACAACCCATTTCAATCACCCCAGGAAAACCCCTCAGACCCATTTATAGTCAGTCACCAATGGAGCTTATATTTCATGGTGACTTTTGGGAAAGGGCCTAAGTGAGTACTTTATTTATTTTTATTTATTTATTTATTTATTTTGTATTTTTTTCTGAAGCTGGAAATGGGGAGAGACAGTCAGACAGACTCCCGCATGTGCCTGATCGGAATCTACCCGGCACGCCCACCAGGGGGTGACACTCTTCCCACCAGGGGGAGATGCTCTGCCCATCCGGGGCGTCACTATGTTGCGACCAGAGCCACTCCAGAGCCTGGGGCAGAGGCCACAGAGCCATCCCCAGCGCCTGGGCCATCTTTGCTCCAATGGAGCCTTGGCTGAGGGAGGGGAAGAGAGAGACAGAGAGGAAGGAGAGGGGAAGGGGTGGAGAAGCAGATGGGTGCTTCTCCTGTGTGCCCTGGCCGGAATCGAACCCGGGACTTCTGCACGCCAGGCCGACGCTCTACCACTGAGCCAACCGGCCAGGGCCCCTAAGTGAGTACTTTAAATGGCTGAGTTCATTTGCTAAGAAACCATGGAAGATACAAGCCTTGGTGGCTTGCTGTGAGCACAGTTCCTCAGGGACTCCATGGAGGCAGTTTCTTCTTTGTGCTTTAATTTTTTCTGCAAATGCAGCCACAGGCATGTTTTCTATGCTCCCCCAGGGACCCCACATGGACATAAGAAAACCCGTCCTATGGGTACATTCTGTGCCCTGAGTCACCAGTCCACAGAGCCCTGACAGCGGTTACCCCTGCCTGGTCAACCAGATTCCCTTCTGTGTGCAGACTGCTGCTAGACAGGGCTCAAGAGCATTGCCTTTGCTTCTGCCAGCTGTCCAGGAGCAGGCCCAACAGGACCCCATCCTGCCAGTCAGCTGGTGCTGGAAGCAGTGACAAGAGCAGACTGAATACTCCAGAACAACACAAGTAAGTGGGGAGAACACAGGAATGATCATGGTGGATCTGGAGGAAAAGTTAGCCCCACTGTGGACAGCAATTATATTTACTCTGAAAAGGCTGGCACATGCCCAAAATATATGGTAGCACTGTAATCTTAATCCTCAGAAATCAAGGGTGAAAAATTGGCAGGATGGTGGAGGGCAACCCGAGCCTCCATGTTCCCATAGAAGGTCAAAGTCAAGGGAAGCACTCAGGATTTACTTTTTATGTGCCTGTCCAGGACTCTATTGATGGAATTTAGCAATAAACAAAGTAAACATAATTGATATAGACATAGGCTATCACAAATCTAAGAGTATGTGTTACAGCTCCTTTTCAGGAGAGGGTGAGCTGAGCTCTTTGTAATGGAGCCCATAGTTTTTGAGCATAGTTCTGAACCATGGAGCAGCTCATGGGACCAAAGTATATTTAAGAGCAGTGTGACAGGTTGGTCCTCCCTGGAGTACTATTTTTAGCATTACAGATATCTTTAACACTTCAGAGTGTTGGGCTGTGTTAAGTGTATCAACAAATTCTCCAGGGTCTCGTTGGCTCAGCGAGTGGCTTATATTCACTATATGCTGGGTCATTGTGATCAAGGCTGGCTACATCATTGGCAGGGCCTAGTGCAAGATGAAAATGAGGGTCCCTTTATTTATAAGGAGAGAAACAGTTTTTTCCTTTCATTTATGGTCTTTTCCTCTTGACATGAAAAACAGTTGTGTTTTTCTTTTTTTTTAAATTTGTTATTTAATGTTGTGCTCCTTTTGGCATGGGGATTCTCACAGGGTAGTGCAAATCCTACAGATGCTCAGGGCTTCAACCCACAATTCCTACTGATCCCAGGAGGGCTCTTCCTTTACCCTTTAGGACCTTCGCCAATTTTTTACATGCCTGCCTGGGTATGCCTTCATTTCCAACAACTAGTACCTGGTAAATTAGTTTTCCAATTAGACTGTTGTAAGGGGAGCATCTTGAAGCAACAGAAATGTATTTTCTCAGCGTTAAAGAATTTGGAAGTCTAATATCAAAGTGTTGGCAGGGTTAGTTATTTTTGGAGGCTCTGAAGAAGAAACTGTGTCATGCCTCCTCTAGCTTCTGGTAGGTTGCAGGCCACCCCCAGTATTCCTTGGCTTATGTGTGCAAAGACCCTATTTCTAAATAGGGCTGTGAGATTCCAGACATGAATTTTGGGAGGGGCCTTCTGCAACCCAGTATACTTGAGCTAAAGAAGAACCCAGAATGCCTAAGAATTGACATCCCTCCAACCACCTGGCTACATAATTTGTAGGGCCTACTGCAAAATAAATAATTGTTTAAAAATTCTTAAGAACTTCAAGATGAAGAAAGCAAAGTATCAAATGAGATATGAGGACTTTCTGAGTGTGGAGTCCCAATGAGTGTGAACTCTCATGAAGCTGGCCTTGCCCTTGTCTTTGATCCAGACAACCTGGAAGGGGCATGGGAACTGTCTCCAGTGTTCCTTGAGGGCTCAAGCCAGTTACTTGCTGTGATAAGGCACCCTTGTTTGGCCTCCCTCACTTTGAAGTCTCACTTCTCACACCCCTACTACTCACTTCCTTATTAATCCCTTTCATCCAAATTCTCATCTCAGGTCTGCTTCTGGGAACTGAACGTCAAACATGTAGGGACAACTCTGCTTCGATTGGATAATCATTGAAAAGGTCATTGCTGAGGCAGCGTGGTCTTACATGGCATAGCTAACTTCTCTATTCCTTTTCTTCTTATGAGAAAAACTTCCAAAATAAATCTTAAAGATGAACCAGGGCACTTCTGGCAGGATAGGGTAGATGTACATTACCTATTTCCCCACTAAATACCGTTGACGTTATATAGAAAACAAACATAAGGAGACTGAAGGGTGAAGAGGAGAGGGCAGACTAGCTTGGCCTTCAGGATCTAAGCAATGACATGGTAATAAGTTCTTTGGATTTTTTTCCCCTTATATATTCCAGACTCAGAATGGAAGAAGCTGTATACCTGAAAATGGCAATGGTACAGACCAAAAAAAAGCCTCAATGAAGCCCACTTTTTCTAGTGAAATGACCAGGAAAGGATCAGCCTACAGGGAAGGTCTAGAGTAGTGGTGGTCAACCTGGTCCCTACCGCCCACTAGGGGGTGCTCCAGCTTTCATGGTGGGTGGTAGCGGAGCAACCAAAGTATAAATAAAAAGATAAATTTAACTATAGTAAGTTGTTTTATAAAGATTTATTCTAGCCCTGGCTGGTTGGCTCAGTGGTAGAGTGTCGGCCTGGCGCGTGGAGGTCCCGGGTTCGATTCCCGGCCAGGGCACACAAGAGAGGAGCCCATCTGCTTCTCCACGCCTCCCCCTCTCCTTCCTCTCTGTCTCTCTCTTCCCCTCCCGCAGCCTAGGCTCCATTGGAGCAAAAGATGGCCTGGGAGCTGGGGATGGCTCCTTGGCCTCAGCCCCAGGCGCTAGAGTGGCTCTGGTCGCGACAGAGCGATGCCCCAGATGGGCAGAGCATCGCCCCCTGGTGGGCGTGCCGGGTGGATCCCGGTTGGGTACATGCGGGAGTCTGTCTGACTGCCTCCCTGTTTCCAGCTTCAGAAAAAAAAAAAAAAAAGATTTATTCTGCCAAATTTGGCGAAAATCCGACATAAAGTACTTGGTAAGTAATTATTACAGTGATACCTCGGTTCTCGAACGCCTTGACTTTCGACCAAATCGGTATTCGACCAGGAAATTCGAGAAAATTTTGTCTTGGAATCCGAACAAATATTTGGAACTCGAACGTCCGAGATTAGCCAAGTTGAGCCGAATGGCGTTCATTCGGCCGAGCGCGCCTTGCCTGCGTCATCAGTGTGAGTCACGCTTTGTCACGCTTTGTGGAGAGAGAGAATCACGTTTTTGTGGAGAGAGTCACGCTTTGTGGTGAGAGTCACGCTTTGTGGTGAGAGTCACGCTTTGTGGTGAGACTCACGCTTTGTGGAGAGACTCACGCTTTGTGCACGCTTTGTACACTGAATTTAACCCTTAGACATGGGTCCAAAGAAAGCCAGAAGTGGTAATGCAGACAAAGGTAAGCGGAAAGCTGTGAGAACAACGATTGAGCTGAAAAAAGAAATCATTGCCAAATATGAACAGGGCACACGTGTTTCAGATCTGTCTGCTGAGTATGGCATGCCAAGATCTACTATCTCAACTTTCCTTAAGAATAAAGCTGTTATAAAGGCTGCCAATGTTGCCAAAGGTGTTACATTGTTAACAAAGCAAAGGCCTGAGATAATGGAGGAAATGGAGAAGCTGCTTCTTATTTTCATTAAAGAAAAAGAGTTAGCAGGTGACAGCATCAATGAAGTCGTTATTTGTGAGAAAGCACCAGTAAATAGGCATATTTTGGGGGCTTGGAACAAATTAATCCAGTTTCCATTATTTCCTATGGGTTTCATTGTTTCGGTTCTCGAACAATTTGGTTCTCGACCGTTCTCCCGGAACGAATTATGTTCGAGAACCGAGGTATCACTGTATATGCTTTAACTTGCTGTAACTCTGCTTTACAGATTTTTTTTTTTTTACAGAGACAGAGAGTCAGAGAGAGGGATAGATAGGGACAGACAGACAGAAACAGAGAGAGATGAGAAGCATCAATCATTAGTTTTTTTTTTCGTTGTGACACCTTAGTTGTTCATTGATTGCTTTCTCATATGTGCCTTGACCGTGGGGCTACAGCAGACTGAGTAACCCCTTGCTAGAGCCAGCGACTTTGGGCCCAAGCTGGTGAGCTGCTTTACAAATTTTTAAAGTGAAATTACTTCCCTACTTTATAAATCACCATTACTGTGGAACTGGTGGGCGGTTAGAAAATTTTACTACAAACAGAGATACAAAAGTGGGCGGTAGGTATAAAAAGGTTGACTACCCCTGGTCTAGACAATAACTTCTCTCCTCCAGCTAAATATGACTGAAAAAGCCTGAGGCCCCACTCCCTCCTATTCCAGCAAAGGCTGAGTGAGAAGCCTAGACTGCCACCGTTACCAGGTGGGAAAAAGTGTTCCAACCCCCTGGACCAGATGATATTACAGAAGCCTAGTGGAGAGTCAAGATTTCATTGTTGTTCAGCAATAAGAAAGCCACACCCAGATGATGTCAATGGAGGCACAGTGGGGAAAATAAATTTCCACTCCCATGCAGCAGTAATAAGGAGCTTCGTCACCCTTGAGTGTCAAAGGAGGCCAACTGGGGAACTGGACTCTACCCTCATCTGACAGTAAACAGGTGGCAACTTCACCTCTGCTGAAGTAGTATCAAGAAAGCCTACTAGAACAGAAGGTTTAAGTAAAATCCAGAGTCTCATAACATAATACTCAAAATGTCCAGGATTCAATAAAAAACAAAACAAAACATAACAAACAAAAAGCACTCATTATATCAAGAACAAGGAATGTCTCAAACTGAATGAAATAGAACAATAGATGCCAACAATAAGATGTAAGAGAAATTAGAGTTATCTGATAAAGATTTTAAAGCAGTCATGATAAAAATGATAAAATACCTCAACGAGCAATTATGAACATGTTTAAGCAAATGCAAAAGTAGGAATTCTCAGGAAAGAAATAGAGGATTAAAAAAGAACTAGATGGAAAATTTACAGCTGAAAAGTACAATAACCAAAATGTAATAAATAGGCTTAATGTCAAAACAGATGAAATGGAGGAAAAATATGTTAACACGAAGATAGAACAGAAATTAGTCAGTTTGAGCCACAGACAACACAAATGGTATGAAGAAAATCAAGGAGCCTTTAGAACCCATGGGACTGTGACAAATTATTTAATAGTTATCTCACTGGCTTCCCAGAATGAGAGGAGAAAGAGGTCAGGACTAAAAATGTCCTGAAAGAAATAATGGCTGAGTTTGACCAGGCAGTGGCACAGTGGATAGAGCGTCGGACTGGGACGTGAAAGGACCCGGGTTCGAGACCCAGAGGTTGCCAGCTTGAGCGTGGGCTCATCGGGTTTGAGCCCAAGGTCGCTGGCTCGAGCAAGGGGTCACTTAGTCTGCTGTACCCCCCCCCCCCGTCAAGGCACATATGAGAAATCAATCAATGGACAATCAAGGAACCTCAACGAAGAATTGATGTTTCTCATCTCTCTCCCTTCTTGCCTGTCCTTATCTATCCCTCTCTCTGACTCTCTCTGTCTCTGCCACACACACAAAAAAAATAAAAATAAAAAATAAAAAATAAAATAATGGCTGAGCCTTGGTGGGATAGCTGGTTTGGTTGGAGCATTGCCCCAAAGTGTTGAGGTTGCCAGTTTGATCCCTGGTCACAGCACATACAGAGACAGATCAATGTTCTTGTCTCTCTCTATCCCTTTCTCTCTCACTAAAGTCAATAAATAAAACCTTAAAAAAAAGAAAGCATGGTTGAAACTCCACAAATTTGGTAACAAAAGTAAACCTACAAAATGAAGGAGCTGAGCAAACCTCAAATAAAATTCACACACACACACACACACACACACACACACAATCCACACAAAGATGTATTTTGGTTAAAGTATGAAAACTAAAGAGAAAGAAAAAAATTTTGGGTGATGATTTCACTGGAGTAGGGGGTGAACACACAGTTTAGTGTAGAGAAATGTGTTGTAGAATTGGGCACCTGAAATCTGTATAATTATGTTAACCAGTGTCACCCCAATACATTCAATTAAAAATGAATTCAAATTAAAAACATCTTTTTGAAAGCAGCTCAAAAGAAACATCTTATCTATGGGGAATAAACAATTTGAATGACAATAGATTTCTTATGAGAAACCATGGAAACCAAAAGGAAACCATGGAAACCACAATATTTTTCAAGCACTGAAGGAAAAGAACTCTTAACTCAGAGTTGCATATCCAGTGAAAATATTCTTGTAAAATAGAGAAGAATTAAGATATTTTCAGATAAAGAAAAATGAAAAATTAGTTGCTAGCAGACCTAACCTAAAATAATGATTAAAAGAAGTTCACTAAACAGTAAGGAAACGATAAGAGAACTGACCCTTGAGAAAAGCAGAGAGGAAGAAAGAACAGCAAAAACAGTGTTTCTTTCCTTCTCTTGATTTTCCTAAATTAATTTTAATGATGTAAGAAAAAATTGTAACACTGTCTGATGTGATTCTAAATGTGTGTAGAGAAAATATATAAGAAAATTATATTATTAGTGGGAGACAGTAAAGGGCCATAAAGGGAAATACATTTTTATGCTTCACTTCACTGATAAAATGAGGAAAAGACACTGTGATAATTTATGTATATGTGCAATATAACTCCTAAAGTAACCACTAAATATGCTATTAGAAAGAGATACAGTAAAAAAAAAAAAAAAAAAAGAAAGAAAACCCCAGTATAAGAAATCAAAACAGAATTCCCAAAACATATACAAGTAATCCAAAGGAAGCCAGGGAAAAAAATTGCAAAGCAATGAAAAACAAAGAGAAAATAAACCAGAAAATAAAAAAGCCCTAAGATGTGCCATGCTAACATTAATCAAAAGAAACCGAATAAATTAATATGCTAGGAATGTTGTAACATAGCATCACTGATAGGTGGCTTAAGGAACAGGAACTTATTGTCTTATAGTTTTGGAGGCAAGAAGTCCAAGATTAAGGTGTCAGCAAGGCCATACCCGCTCTGAAGGTACTAGAAAGTATTTTATTCCAGAAATCTCTCCTACCTTCTGATAGATCCTGTGGCTGTGGCTGCACAGCTCCAGTCTTCACATGCTCTTCTCCCTGTGTACATGTCTGTATCTAAGTTTTCTCTTTCTTTAAGGACATCAGTTATATTGGAGTAGAGTCCCACCTTACTCTAGTGTGACCTCCTCTTAACTAATTACCTTATAACAATTGTATTTCCAAATAAGGTCACATTTTGGGTACTAGGGATTAGAATTTCATCATCTTTTGGGGAACACAATTCAACCCATAACACTGGAGTACCCATATTAATTTCAGATAAAACAAACTTCGGAGCAAGGAAAATTATCAGAGATAAAGAGTAGTTCACATAATGATAAAGCATCATTTCTTCAAGAAGACATAACAGTTCTTTTTTTTTTTTTTTTGTATTTTTCTGAAGCTGGAAACGGGGAGAGACGGTTAGACAGACTCCCGCATGCGCCCAACCAGGATCCACCTGGCACGCCCACCAGGGGCGACGCTCTGCCCACCAGGGGGCGATGCTCTGCCCCTCTGGGGCGTCGCTCTGCTGCGACCAGAGCCACTCCAGCACCTGGGGCAGAGGCCAAGGAGCCATCCCCAGCGCCCGGGCCAGCTTTGCTCCAATGGAGCCTTGGCTGCGGGAGAGGAAGAGAGAGACAGAGAGGAAGGAGGGGGGAGTGGAGAAGCAAATGGGTGCTTCTCCTATGTGCCCTGGCCGGGAATCGAACCCAGGTCCCCCGCACGCCAGGTCGATGCTCTACCGCTGAGCCAACCGGCCAGGGCCAACATAACAGTTCTTAATGTGCATGTATCTAACAACAGAGTAACAAGATACAATAGGTAAAAACATATAGAACTGCAAGAAGAGACAAATTCACTAATATAGTTGGGGACTTCAAAACCTCTGTATTAGTAATTGACAGATCCAGCAGGCAGAAAATAAGTAAGGATAGAGTTGAACAGCACTTCCATCAACTGGATCTAATCAATGTTTATAGAATACTTTATCAAACTACAGCAGAATACATATTTTTCTTAAGCTCAGTTGGAACATTCCCTATGATAGACTATATTCAAAGTATGGTCTCATACCATTGTAAAATAAAATTAGAAATCAATAACAGAAGGATGGCTGGAAAATTCCCAAATATACAACACATTTCTAAATAACACACAAGTCAAAGAAATCTCAAGAAGAATTTAAAAATATTTTGAACTAAGGAAAATAAAATACAACTTACCAAAATTTGTGGGATTTAGCAAAACCAGGGTTTAGAGAAAATTTTATAGCATTAAATGCATATATTAGAAAAGAAGAAAGATCTAAAATTAATAATTCAAGGGAGCTGGGAGTAAAGAAAATTACTAGGAACACAGAGTTTCATTCTATAATAATAGAGTCAACCCACCAAGAAGACATAATAATCCTAAATGTGTATGCACCAAATAACAGAACTGAAAAATATGGGAAGAAAAACTGATAGAACTAAAAGAAGAAATAAATAAATCTATAATTGTAATTGGAAAATGTAATACCTTTTTGTCAACAATTGATAGAACCAGATAGAAAATCAGCAAAAATTTAGTACTAAGCACCACCAAAAAAATCTGAAATTCATAGAAAACTCTACACAACAGCAGAGTACACATTCTTTTCAAGTGTCCATAGTACATATACCAAGGCAAGACCACATCCTGGGCTGTAAAGCAAACCTGCACAAACTTAGAGGGATTTAATGACAGAGAGTGAGTTCTTCAACAATAATTGAACCAAACTAGAAATTAACGATAAGATAACAAGAAACTTCCCAAACCCTTGGAAACTAAACAACGTATTTCTAAATAATTCATAGGTAAAAGAGAAGCTTTTAAGAGAAATTAAAAAATAGATTGAATGAAAATAAAGCTCAAAATTTGTGGGACACAGTTACAGAAGTGTTGAGAGAGAAATTTATAGCACCAAATGCAAATATTAACAAAGATAAAATGTCTTAAATCAATAATCTAAACTCTCATCTCAAGAACCTAAAGAAGGAAAAAATAAAACTGAAGCAAGTAGAGAAAGGAAATAATAAAAATCAGAGCAGAAAGCAATGAAATTGAAATAGAAAAATATAGAGAAAAATCAATAAAACAAAAAGAGCTGTTTCTTTGAAAAGATCAATAAAATTTAAAACTTCTGGCAAGATTGGCAAGGAAAAAAAGGCGCAAATTACCATTATCAGAAATGAAACAGGGGATATTACAGACCCCTATACATTTAAAAAGAATACTACAAAAAACTCTACCCACACACATTTAACAATTTATGTGAAATGGACCAGTTTCTCAAAATACACAAAGTACCACAACTCACATTTATAAAACAGCTCATTTGAACAGCCCTATAAATTTCATGAAATCAAATTCATAATTTAAAAATTCTCCCCAAAGAAAGAATCAGTCCTAATTCAACCATAAACTTAGAGATTTAATGTCCATGCTGGGAAGCAGAAGGGAAGGTAACACTTTCTACCTCATCTTAGGAAGCCAATATTACTACCCTGATACTAACACAAGGCAAAGACAGACAAAAGAAAAAAAGTTTAGACCAATCGCCCTCATGAAAATAGATGCAAAACATTTTTTTTTTTGGTATCAGAGACAGAGAGAAGGACAGATACACAGGATGGGAGAGAGATTAGAAGCATCAATTCTTCATTGCAGCTCCTTAGTCTCTTTAGTTGTTCACTGATTGTTTCTCTTATGTGCCTTGATGGGGGGGGGGGGGGCTGCAGCAGAGCACGTGACTCCTTACTCAAGCCAGCGACCTTGGGCTCAATCCAGTGACCTTGGGATTCAAGCCAGCAACCCCAGGGTCATGTTTATGATCCCATGCTCAAGCCAGTGACCCCACACTCAAGCTGGTGAGCCTATGCTTAAGCTAGCAACCTCAGGGTTTCGAACCTCGGTCCTCTGTGTTCCAGTCTAACGCTCTATCCACTGAACCACTGCCTGGTCAGGCAGAGGCAAAAGATTTTTTGTTTTTTTTTGTTTTTTTATAATTTTATTTTTTTAATGGGGCGACATCAATAAATCAGGGTACATATATTCAAAGATCAACAAGTCCAGGTTATCTTGTCTTTCAATTATGTTGCATACCCATCACCCAAAGTCAGATTGTCCTCTGTCACCCTCTATCTAGTTTTCTTTGTACCCCTCCCCCTCCCCCTTTCCCTCTCCCTCTCCCCCCTCCCCCCGTAACCACCACACTTTTATCAATGTCTCTTAGTTTCACTTTTAAGTCCCACCTACGTATGGAATAATGCAGTTCTTGTTTTTTTCTAATTTACTTATTTCACTTCGTATAATGTTATCAAGATCACACCATTTTGCTGTAAATGATCCGATGTCATCATTTCTTATGGCTGAGTAGTATTCCATAGTGTATATGTGCCACATCTTCTTTATCCAGTCATATATTGACGGGCTTTTTGGTTGTTTCCATGTCCTGGACACTGTGAACAATGCTGCAATGAACATGGGGCTGCATGTGTCTTTACGTATCAATGTTTCTGAGTTTTGGGGGTATATATCCAGTAGAGGGATTGCTGGGTTATAAGGTAGTTCTATTTTCAGTTTTTTGAGGAACCACCATACTTTCTTCCATAATGGTTTTACTACTTTACATATCCACCAACAGTGTATGCGGGTTCCTTTTTCTCCACAGCCTCTCCAACATTTGCTATTACCTGTCTTGTTAATAATAGCTAATCTAACAGGTGTGAGGTGGTATCTCATTGTAGTTTTGATTTGCATTTCTCTAATAACTAACGAAGATGAGCATCTTTTCATATATCTGTTGGCCATTTGTACTTCCTCCTGGGAGAAGTGTCTGTTCATGTCCTCTTCCCATTTTTTTATTGGATTGTTTGTTTGTTTGTTGTTGAGTTTTATGAGTTCTTTGTATATTTTGGATATTAGGCCCTTATCTGAGCTGTTGTTTGAAAATATCATTTCCCATTTAGTTGGCTTTCTGTTTATTTTGTTATCAGTTTCTCTTGCTGAGTAAAAACTTCTTAGTCTGATGTAGTCCCATTCATTAATTTTTGCCTTCACTTCTCTTGCCACTGGAGTCAAATTCATAAAATGCTCTTTAAAACCAAGGTCCCGTCGGCCTAGCGTGCGGAGGACCCAGGTTCGATTCCCGGCCAGGGCACAAAGGAGAAGCGCCCATTTGCTTCTCCACCCCTCCGCCGCGCTTTCCTCTCTGTCTCTCTCTTCCCCTCCCGCAGCCAAGGCTCCATTGGAGCAAAGATGGCCCGGGCACTGGGGATGGCTCTGTGGCCTCTGCCTCAGGCGCTAGAGTGGCTCTAGTCGCAACATGGCGACGCCCAGGATGGGCAGAGCATCGCCCCCTGGTGGGCAGAGCTTCGCCCCTGGTGGGCGTGCCGGGTGGATCCTGGTCGGGCGCATGCGGGAGTCTGTCTGACTGTCTCTCCCTGTTTCCAGCTTCAGAAAAATGAAAAAAAAAAAAAAAATAAAAATAAATAAAACCAAGGTCCATGAGTTTAGTACCTATGTCTTCTTCTATGTACTTTATTGTTTCAGGTCTTATGTTTAGATCTTTGATCCATTTTGAGTTAATTTTAGTACAGGGGGACAAACTGTAGCCCAGTTTCATTCTTTTGCATGTGGCTTTCCAGTTTTCCCAGCACCATTTATTGAAGAGGCTTTCTTTTCTCCATTGTGTGTTCTTGGCCCCTTTATCAAAAATTATTTGACTATATATATGTGGTTTTATTTCTGGACTTTCTATTCTGTTCCATTGGTTTGAGTGTCTACTTCTCTGCCAATACCATGCTGTTTTGATTGTCGTGGCCCTATAATATAGTTTGAAGTCAGGTATTGTAATGCCCCCAGCTTCATTCTTTTTCTTTAGGATTGCTTTGGCTGTTTGGGGTTTTTTATAGTTCCATATAAATCTGATGATTTTTTGCTCTATTTCTTTAAAAAATGTCATTGGAATTTTGATGGGAATTGCATTAAATTTGTATATTGCTTTGGGTAATATGACCATCTTGATTATATTTATTCTTCCTAACCAAGAACAAGGAATATTCTTCCATCTCATTATATCTTTTTCGATTTCCCTTAACAATGGTTTATAGTTTTCATTATATAAGTCCTTTACATTCTTTGTTATGTTTATTCCTAAGTATTTTATTTTTTTTGTTGCAATTGTGAAGGGGATTATTCTTTTGAGTTCATTCTCAGTTGTTTCATTTTTGGCATATAGAAAGGCTATTGACTTCTGTATGTTAATTTTGTATCGTGCGACCTTACTGTATTGGCTTATTTTTCTAGTAGTCTTTTTGTGGATTCTTTGGGGTTTTCAATGTATAGGATCATATCATCTGCAAAAAGTGATACCATTACTTCTTATTTTCCGATATGGATGCCTTTTATTTCTTTGTCTTGTCTGATTGCTCTGGCTAGAACCTCTAGTACCACATTAAATAAGAGTGGAGAGAGTGGACAACCCTGTCTTGTTCCTGATTTAAGGGGGAAAGCCTTCAGTTTTGTGCCATTTAATATAAAGTTAGCTGATTGTTTATCATATATGGCCTTTATCATGTTGAGATATTTTTCTTCTATAACCATTTTGTTGAGCGTCTTAAACATAAAATTGTGTTGTATTTTATTGAAAGCCTTTTCTGCGTCTATTGATAAGATCATGTGGTTTTTGTTCTTTGTTTTGTTGTTATGGTGTATTACGTTAACCATTTTACGTATGTTGAATCATACTTGAGATTCTGGGATGAATCCCACTTGATCATGATGTATTATTTTTTTAATATGTTGTTGTATTCGATTTGCTAGTATTTTGTTTAGTATTTTAGCATCTGTATTCATTAGAGATATTGGTCTGTAGTTTTCTTTTTTTGTGCTATCCTTGCCTGGTTTTGGTATGAGGGTTATGTTGGCCTCATAAAATGTGTTTGGAAGTATTGCTTCTTCTTCAATTTTTTGGAAGACTTTGAGTAGAATAGGAACCAAGTCTTCTTTGAATGTTTGATAAAATTCGCTGGTATAGCCGTCAAGGCCTGGACTTTTATTTTTGGGGAGGTTTTTAATGGTTTTTTCTATTTCTTCTCTACTAATAGATCTGTTTAGGCTTTCTGCTTCTTCTTAACTCAGTCTAGGAAGGTTGTATTGTTCTAGGAATTTATCCATTTCTTCTAGGTTGTTGAATTTAGTGGCATAAAGTTTTTCATAGTATTCTACAATAATTCTTTGTATATCTACGGTGTCCGTGGTGATTTCTCCTCTTTCATTTTGGATTTTGTTTATATGAGTTCTTTCTCTTTTTTCCTTGGTAAGTCTTGCCAAGGGTTTGTCAATTTTGTTGATCTTTTCAAAGAACCAGCTCTTTGTTCTATTAATTTTTTCTATAGTTTTACTGTTCTCTATTTCATTTATTTCTGCTCTGATTTTTATTATCTCCTTTCTTCGGCTGGTTTTAGGTTGTCTTTGTTCTTCTTTTTCTAGTTCCTTAAGGTGTGAAGTTAAGTGGTTCACTTGGGCTGTCTCTTGTTTGTTCATATATGCCTGAAGTGATATGAACTTCCCTCTTATCACTGCTTTTGCTGCATCCCATAGATTCTGATATGTCGTATTGTCATTTTCATTAGTCTGTATATATCTTTTGATCTCTGCACTTATTTCTTCTTTGACCCATTCATTTTTTAAAAGTATGTTGTTTAGTTTCCACATTTTTGTGGGATTTTTTTCCTCTTTTTTGCAGTTGAATTCTAGTTTCAAGGCTTTATGATCAGAAAATATGCTTGGTACAATTTCGATTTTTCTGAATTTGCTGATGTTGTTTTTGTGGCCCAACATATGGTCAATTCTTGAGAATGATCCATGTACACTGGAGAAAAGTGTATACTCAGTCACTTTGGGATGAAATGTCCTATAGATGTCTATCATATCCAGGTGCTCTAGTGTTTTGTTTAAGGCTACTATATCTTTGTTGATTCTCTGTTTGGATGACCGATCTAGAGCCGTCAGCGGTGTATTGAGGTCTCCAAGTACGATTGTATTTTTGTCAGTTTTTGTTTTAAGGTCAATAAGTAGCTGTCTTATATATTTTGGTGCTCCTTGGTTTAGTGCATATATATTAAGAATTGTTATGTCTTCTTGATTCAGTGTCCCCTTAATCATTATGAAATGGCCATTTTTGTCTCTAAATAGTTTTGTTGTCTTGTAGTCAACATTATCCGATATGAGTATTGCTACGCCTGCTTTTTTTTGGATGTTATTTGCTTAGAGTATTGTTTTCCAGCCTTTCACTTTGAATTTGTTTTTATCCTTGTGACTTAGATGAGTTTCCTGTAGGCAGCATACAGTTGCATTTTCTTTTTTAATCCATTCTGCTACTCTGTGTCTTTTTATTGGTGAGTTTAATCCGTTTACATTTAGTGTAATTATTGACACTTGTGAGTTCCCTAATGTCATTTTATAGATTGCTTTCTGTTAGTTTTGTGTCTTGTTTGATCCTTCTCTTTCGCTTTTCTATCTTTTGTTTTTATTTGGTTGTATTCCATACAAAAGATAGCAACTTTTCTCTGTTGCTATCTTTTTTATCTCATGTGCTTCTGTGGTGGTTTTTTCAATGGTGGTTACCTTTAAGTAATGAAAAAGGTTCCTACCCTGTTCATTGTAGTGCACTATTTTGTGAGTACTTTTGCACTCCATCGTCCTTTGCTACTGTTAATCTCCATCCTCTCCCCCATTTCTTTTTGTTGTTGTCACAGTTTAAATTTGGTTTTATTGTGTTCTTCTTGGAGCTTTTACTTGTGGCTTTGTTTTTTTTTTTGTTCTTTGTATCTGATTGGAGAACCCCCTTTAGTAATTCCTGGAGTGGGGGTTTTCTGATGATAAATTCCCTCATCTTTTCTGTATCTGTGAATGTTTTTATTTCTCCTTCATATTTGAAGGATAGCTTTGATGGGTATAGTATTCGTGGCTGAAAGTTCCTCTCTTTCAGGACTTTAAATATTGGGGTCCACTCTCTTCTAGCTTGTAGAGTTTCTGCTGAGAAATCTGATGATAATCTAATGGGCCTTCCTTTATATGTTGTATTCTTCTTTTCCCTGGCTGCCTTGAGAATTTTTTCTTTGCCATTGGTTTGTGCCAATTTCATTATGATGTGCCTTGGAGTAGGTTTGTTGGGGTTAAGAAAACTCGGAGTTCTGTTTGCTTCATGAATTTGAGGCTTTAGTTCTTTCCACAGGCTTGGGAAGTTCTCATCTATTATTTGTTTGAGTATGTTCTCCATTCCATTTTCTCTCTCTTCTCCCTCTGATATACCTATTATTCTTATGTTATTCTTTCTGATGGAGTCAGATAATTCTTGTAGGGCTATCTCATTTTTTTTTAATTTTGAGTCTCTTTCTTCTTCTCTCTGTTGTGCCTCAAGTTGCTTGTCTTCTATTTCACTAATCCTCTCTTCTATCTGACCTGTTCTATTAGCTAAGCTTGTTACCTCGGTTTTCAGCTCGTGAATTGAGTTTTTCATCTCTGTTTGATTTGTTTTTATAGTTTCAATTTCCTTGGACATATATTCTTTGTGTTCATTGAGTTGTTTTTTGAGCTCCCTAAATTGCCTGTCTGTGTTTTCTTGTATATCTCTGAGTATTTTTAGGATTTCTATCTTGAATTCTCTGTCATTTAGCTCCAAGGTTTCCAATATATTAAATTTTTTCTCCATAGATTTTTCCTCATCTATCTGTGTTACCTCTCTTTCTTTTGTATCCATGGTATTCGATTTTCTCTTCCTTAATGGCATCTGAGTGTGGTTTTGTTGATAGTATTAATGAGATTTAATAAAGAATAAAAAATTAAAAATTAAAAAAATTTGTGTTTTTTTTAAATTAATAATGAAATAAAGAAAAATAAAATAAAATTAAAATTAAAAAAAGGAAATTATTCCCCCCCTCCTTTTTTCCTCTCCTCTCCCCTCCCCTCTTTCTTGAGAAAATCTTGTGGTGAACTGTGAATTATATTGTATTTAATAGAACAAAAATGCCTGTAATGGAGCGCCTGAATTGGGGAAAAGTAATAAAGGGGCAAGAAAAATAAATAAATAAAAAATAAAAAGGGGGGTATGGACCCACAAAAAGCAAATAATGAAAAAATTTGGATCAAGAATAAAATGATTTGCGTTTAGTGTTGGTTGACTAAGAGTTATGATGAGAGGAATAAGAGGGAAACAGGAAAATGGGGGGACAAATAAAAAAATTACTATTGTATTTAGTAGAACAAGAGCTTGATAAAATGGAGAGCCAGGGATGGGAGCACTGCTAGTGAGTTAAAAAGGTGAAGTAAAAACCCCCCAAAATGCCACAAACATAAGTTTGAGTCCCAGATAAGATCATTTGTTTGTTATTGAGGTTTGAATGAGAGGAGACGTAAAGGAGAAAGGAAAAAACTAATATAGAGGGAGAAAAGAAAGAGAGAGAGAGAAAAAAAAAGAGGGAACCACTAAAAGAAGAAAAAAGAGGAGAGAGAGAGAGAGAGTTAAGGGTTTTGGAGTGCAACCCTCATAGAGAGAAAGGAAGAGGAAAGAAAAGATAATGGGAGATGTAACACTTATGGGTAGTGTAGTTCAAGGAGAGGAGAGAGTAAGACTGGTAGAGAGTTAAACGATCAAATTGGAGGAGGAAAAAAAAATCATGGATGAAGATAAGAGAAACAAACGTACAAATATAATAAAATGGTATAGGTTATAAAGTCTGGGGATTATTCTTGATTTTGAGAGGTTATCTTCTTGCTTTTTCTTTTCTCTCCCTCTTCCTGGTCGGTGACTCTGTACCCCGGGTTCTGCCCCTTTGGCATGCTCAGGTAGAGGTTTGCAGTTGATAAGTCTCTATGGCGATATCATGTATTGTGATTCAGTCTCTTTGGCAGTCGAGGCTCATTAGCATTTATAGGCTCGGACAGTGAGAGAGTCCGTGTTCCTGGAGCCTCTCTCCTAGTCTTTCCTTCCTCAATTAGTAGCCTGATAATCCAGCTATGGGGTTGCTGCTGCCTCTGCCTGGATAGTAAGAGGCTCAAAGAGCTGGCAACTCCCCACTCTATTCCCACTCAGCACAGGGCTCTGGGTAAGGCTCAGTCAGTCAGAGCTGCTAGCATAATCAGGCGGGGCTTCCGCCCACTCAAAGACCTCTGGCTCTGCCACTCTGTCCGGTAACACGGGCGGGCACCCACTCCCGGGGCACTTGGAGGAAACTCTCGCTCACTATCTGCGTGCGCAGACCAGGATGTCAGGCTCGCCCTCTGAGTGAAACCCCCTGCCCTCACTGAAAAGTTCCAGTGTTGGAATTGGCTCTCACTCCCTTCCCATGCGCGGCTCCCTCAGGGAGCTGGGGTGGCTTGAGATTCCACTTTCGGCCCACACAAAGGCCCCTGACTCTGCCCCTCTGTAGGATAACACGGGCAGGCACTGCTGAGGCACTCGGAGGAATCTCTCGCTCACTATCTGCGCGCGCAGACCAGGATATCAGACCAGCGGCCTCGCCCTCTGAATGAAACCCCCGCCTGTACGGAAAAGTTCCAGTGTTGGAATTAGTTCTTACTCCCTCCCCGTGTGCGGCTCTCCCAGGGCGCTGGGGCAGCCCGGAGGCTTTCAGCCCACACAAAGGCCTCTGACTCTGCCTCTCTGTGGGGTAACACGGGCGCACCCTCCCGGGGCTTTGGAAGGAATCTCTCGCCCACTATCTGCGTGCGCTGACCAGGAGATCGGGTAAAATGGCTGCCCCGCTTGTCTTTCTTTGTCTGGGTTTGGCGCGAGTGTTAGCTGTATTGCCCGGGTTGTCACAGGAACAGTTTTTCCTCGGCTTGGATCTCCGTGCCACAGCCTGGTTCGGCTGTTTGTGCCGTGGCCTGAATCTATTCACCCCCTTTGCCTGCCTTAGTTTCTATATTCTCAGTTTCCAGTGAAAGCTGCCCTGTTTAGGTTAGTGAGGAAGGTGGAGCATTTCTTCCTCCCTATTTCCTTCAGGTTTGGTTATATATTTAGCCAATTTTTGGCTCGATCATACCTTTGGGTGTATTGCGAAGCATCTGGAGGCTCCAAGGATAGGTTTTTCTGTTTCTGGTTGAAGATCTTGTTGAGTTTTGGGGGAGATTTATCGGTATCGCTTCCTACCCCACCATTACTCTGATGTCATCTCCTGTTTTTTTTAAACAGTAATTTTTTTAAAATTTATTTATTTTATTTTTTTAGGGGGGCGGGGAGAGAGAGAGAGAGAGAGAGAGAGAAGGGGGAGGAGCAGGAAGAACAACTCCCATATGTGCCTTGACCAGGCAAGCCAGGGTTTTGAACCGGCAACCTCAGTGTTTCCAGGTTGATGCTTTATCCACTCTGCCATCACAGGTCAGGCCAGATGCAAAAGTTTTTGACACAACATCCCCAAATACAATTCAGCAGTCTGTAAGAAGAATTCAAGTGGGATTTATTGTGGGACTGATTTTCAACCTTTGTTTCTCACGCACTCATAAACTAATTACTAAAGAAAAAGGGGCACTGACCTCTTCTTCTTTAGTAACTAATTTATTTGTGCCATGAGATGAAAATGGTTGTATTTAGTCACAGGCACTGACCTTAGTAATTAGTATGTGTTTGTGCCATGAAAAAAAAAGGTTGAAAATCACGGCAAAAGCATTTAACATCCCATTCATGATTTAAAAAAAAAAAAAAAACGACCAAGAAAATGTAATAATTTCAGGCTCAGGAGAAAAGAGTAAAAGAGGACATCATATGTAAACAGTGCAGTCTTCCAAAGTACAGGCCAAATGATGCCAACCACGGCTTGAAGAAAATTTCCCAATAGTTCAAAGGGAGAAAGTGGTGAGAGAACTGTCATCAAATAGAACACAATGGTAGAGGCGGAGCTTTGTAAAATTATGTTTCCATTGTGAGCAGCTGTTTAGGTTCAGCAAACCAATATTATTCATTACATCAAATTTATAATGTCAATTATTAATGGAAATTTAACCCTTTGAGCAGTACGAACATTCATGTACGTCCTCGTGCCTCCTGACCATCCAGAGTACGATCGATTTATTTTGAAAAGGTGTAAGGCAACATTAAAAAAAGGCAAATGTGGCCCAGGCCGGTTGGCTCAGCGGTAGAGTGTCCGCCTGGCATGCGGGGGACCAGGGTTTGATTCCCGGCCAGGGCACATAGGAGAAGCGCCCATTTGCTTCTCCACCCCGCCCCCTCCTTCCTCTCTGTCTCTCTTTTCCCCTCCCGCAACCAAGGCTCCACTGGAGCAAAGATGGCCCGGGTGCTGGGGATGGCTCCTTGGCCTCTGCCCCAGGCGCTAGAGTGGCTCTGGTCGCGGCAGAGCAACGCCCCGGAGGGGCAGAGCATCGCCCCCTGGGGGGCAGAGCGTGGCCCCTGGTGGGCGTGCCGGGTGGATCCCAGTCCCGCACATGCGGGAGTCTGTCTGTCTCTTCCTGTTTCCAGCTTCAGAAAAAAAGAAAAGAAAAGAAAAAAAAGGCAAATGTATGTTCTTGTTTTCATAAATTAGTTATCAAACAAACATGATTTTAAGTTAATAAAACTGGAACTGTAACTAATTTCGTTTTTTGAAAAAAATACCTCACTCCAGAAGGTCAGTAAGCAAGAAAAAAACTCACTATTCAAGGGGCTAATAATTGAAATTTGATAATATATAAATTAAAATTTTATTGAATTTGTTTTGCTTATTCCTAATCTCTATTTGCATAAGGAGTAGCTCTCTCTAGTTTTAAGTTTATATATTTAAGTAATATTTTGATTAAAATAAAAACAATACTGTTATTAAAATAATAAAAAACAATACAGTGGCAAGTATTGGAGATCCACAAGAATTCTCCTTTAATCGTTATGCTGCCATAGAATAAATTCTGAGCTGTAAATGTTTTCAGAGATTTATTAGAAAAGAAATTGAAGTCCCAAGAGATTAAAGGACTTTTCCAAGGTCAGACACTAATCCTCAGCAGGGCTCTGACAGCACCTGGGTGTCCACTCAGCCCCCCTTCTAAAGCAGTGCTGTTCAGAAAGTGATCCAGGGGAAGGTGGGTTTTTCAACTCCAGATGGTTAGGTGATGTTTCTTCTAAAATAAATGCTGGGATTATTACTTTTTTTTTTTTTTTCAAGCTCTGACTAACCAAATACATCAATGCTGGACCAGACACAATTACAAAACAAGAAGTTAGAGACAGGGCCCTGGCCGGTTGGCTCAGCGGTAGAGCATCGGCCTGGCGTGTGGAAGTCCTGGGTTCGATTCCCGGCCAGGGCACAGGAGAAGCTCCCATCTGCTTCTCCACCCTTCTTCCTCTCCTTTCTCTCTATCTCTTTCTTCCCCTCCTGCAGCCAAGGTTCCTTGGCCCAGGTGCTGAGGACAGCTCCATGGCCTCTGCCTCAGGTGCTAGAATGGCTCCGATTGCAGTGGAGCAACACCCCAGAGGGACCAAGCATCGTTCCCTGGTGGGCATGTGAGGTGGATCCCAGTCGGGTCCATGCGGGAGTCTGTCTGTCTGCCTCCCAGCTTCTCACTTCGGAAAAATACAAAAAAATAAATAAAATTTAGAGACAGGATTTAAGATCAGTCCCCGCACACCCCCAGCAACCTCACCATGGCCAGCCTTGCTACCTACTCCACCTCTATCACATTTGCACACTGCAGAAGATGACAAACCATGTGCTGAAGTGCTATTTTTAACATTTCAAAACAGGTGCCACAGACTGTATGCATTAGAAAGTGGGTGACCAAATGGTTCTCTGCTGATTTAAAAAAGCAACCCAGTTCCCTGGGGCAGCCTCATGGAAGCAAGCTGCTAAACTGAAATTTAAGTTGATGTCTTTAAACCTTGAGTAAATACAAAATGATCGATTTTCAAGCTTTGAACTTGGGTTGTTTGTAGATGAAATCCATATGAAATATTCTAACATAAAGAGCAAAGGAAGACATCATGTGTAAATAGTGCACTATTCCAAAGTAAAGGTCAAATGATATCATGGCTTGAAAAAAAATTCCCAGTAGATCAAAGGGAGAAAGTGATGGGAGAACTGAGTCATCAGATAGAGGACAGAGGTAGAGGAGGTGCTGTGGGAAATTGTACTCATGTTGTGAGCAGCAATTTAGGTCCAGCAAACCAGTATTATTCATCACATTGAATTAATAATGCCAATTACTAATGGACAACAGTAATTAAAATTTAATAATATATATTAATTAAAAATTTTATTGGCCTGACCAGGTGGTGGCGCACTGGATAGAGCGTCTGATTGGGATGCAGAAGAACCCAGGTTCGAGACCCCGGGGTTGCCAGCTTCAGCGCGGGCTCATCTGGCTTGAGCAAAAAGCTCACTAGCATGGACCCAAGGTCACGGGCTTGAGCAGGGGGTTACTCAGTCTGCTGAAGGCCCGCGGTCATGGCACATATGAGAAAGCAATCAATGAACAACTACAATGTTGCAACGAAAAACTGTTGATTGATGCTTCTCATCTCTCTCTGTTCCTGTCTGTCTGTCTATATCTATCCCTCTATCTGACTCTCTCTCTGTCCCTGTAAAAAAATTAAAAAAAAAATTTATTGGGTTTTTTTGGTTTGCTTCTTTCAAATTTCTAAAACTATCTGCATAAGTTCAAGCTTTGACCATGGGGCTGTTTGTAATGAAACCAATCTGAAATATTCCAACATAACATATATTTTATTTGTTCTAGCTACCCACCAAATTTTACAGGAATGTCTGGGGTGCCCCGGGGATACCTTCCAAGTGTTTACAAAAGTTAATCATCAACTGGAGTTGACCATTGTATAGTTTAACTTTCCTTGTGCTGGCCCTGCTTACTGGTTAACCCATCATCTCTGTTCTTTCTTCTGCCCTGCTTGCAGCTGACAATGCTGTTTCTCTGAGACCTTCCCCCCCATCTTGGCCAGAACCCCGGTATCTGCAGCCTCCTTCATGGAACCAGTATGGCCCCAGCCTCTCAGGATTCTGCAGTTCTGGGATCTATGACCTATGCTAAGATGCCTCAGTGCAGACAGTGTAATGGCATTAACTTTTCCTTCCTCCCAGGCTGCTGAAGTTCCTGAATCAGGAATGTAGTCTCTGCATCCATGGTGAACAGAGTTTCTTCATCTGATCTTGCAGGGAGCTAAGGAGAGAATTCAGGAAGTCTTTTAATTTGGATAGGGGGAAAATGACATTTTTGTTTTCATTACCCTCAAACTAAAATCCTTTGTTTTCCTCTGTTATAAAAGTAGACAACAAAACTATTAAAAACCTCCCCAAAAATAAAAGTCCAGGCCCAGATGGTTATACTAGTGAATTCTATCAAACATTCAAAGAAGACTTGATTCCTATTCTACTCAAAGTCTTCCAAAAAATTGAAGAAGAAGCAATACTTCCAAACACATTTTATGAGGCCAACATAACCCTCATACTGAAACCAGGCAAGGACAGCACAAAAAAAGAAAACTACAGAACAATATCTCTAATGAATACAGATGCTAAAATACTAAACAAAATACTAGCAAATTGAATACAACAACATATTAAAAAAATAATACATCATGATCAAGTGGGATTCATCCCAGAATCTCAAGGATGGTTCAACATACGTAAAACGGTTAACGTAATACACCATATCAACAAAACAAAGAACAAAAACCACATGATCTTATCAATAGATGCAGAAAAGGCATTTGATAAAATACAATACAATTTTATGTTTAAGACGCTCAACAAAATGGGTATAGAAGGAAAATATCTCACATGATAAAGGCCATATATGATAAACCATCAGCTAACGTCATATTAAATGGCACAAAACTGAAGGCTTTCCCCCTTAAATCAGGAACAAGACAGGGTTGTCCACTCTCTCCACTCTTATTTAATGTGGTACTAGAGGTTCTAGCCAGAGCAATCAGACAAGACAAAGAAATAAAAGACATCTATATTGGAAAAGAAGAAGTAAAGGTATCACTTTTTGCAGATGATATGATCCTATACATCAAAAACCCCAAAGCATCTACAAAAAGACTACTAGAAACAATAAGCCAATACAGTAAGGTCGCAGGATACAAAATTAACATACAAAAGTCCATAGCTTTTCTATATGCCATTTGAGAAGGAACTCAAAAAAATAATCCCCTTCACGATTGCAACAACAACAAAAAAAAATCTAGGAATAAACATAACAAAAAATGTAAAGGGCCTATATAATGAAAACTACAAAGCACTGTTAAGGGAACCCGAAAAAGATACAATGAGATGGAAGAATATTCCTTGTTCTTGGCTAGGAAGAATAAATGTAATCAAAATGGCCATATTACCCAAAACAATATACAAATTTAATGCAATTCCCATCAAAATTCCAATAACATTTTTTAAAGAAATGGAACAAAATATCATCAGATTTATATGGAACTATAAAAAACTCTGAATAGCCAAAGCAATCCTAAAGAAAAAGAACGAAGCTGGGGACATTACAATACCTGATTTCAAACTATATTATAGAGCCACGACAATCAAAACAGCACGGTATTAGCAGAAAAATAGACACTCAGACCAATGGAATAGAATAGAAAGTCCAGAAATAAAACCACATATATATGGTCAAATAATTTTTGATAAAGAGGCCAACAACACACAATGGAGAAAAGAAAGCCTCTTCAACAAATGGTGCTGGGAAAACTGGAAAGCTACATGCAAAAGAATGAAACTTGACTACAGTTTGTCCCTTTGTACTAAAATTAATTCAAAATGGACCAAAGACCTAAATATAAGACCTGAAACAATAAAGTACATAGAAGAAGACATAGGTTCTAAACTCATGGACCTTGGTTTTAAAGAGCATTTTATGAATTTGACTCCAAAGGCAAGGGAAGTGAAGGCAAAAATAAATGAATGGGAGTATATCAGACTAAGAAGTTTTTGCTCAGCAAGAGAAACTGACAACAAAATAAACAGACAGCCAACTAAATGGGAAATGATATTTTCAAACAACAGCTCAGATAAGGGCCTAATATCCAAAATATACAAAGAGCTCATAAAACTCAACAACAAACAAACAATCCAATAAAAAAATGGGAAGAGGACATGAACAGACACTTCTCCCAGGAAGAAATACAAATGGCCAACAGATATATGAAAAGATGCTCATCTTCTTTAGTTATTAGAGAAATGCAAATCAAAACTGCAATGAGATACCACCTCACACCTGTTAGATTAGCTATTATCAACAAGACAGGTAATAGCAAATGTTGGAGAGGCTGTGGAGAAAAAGGAACCCTCATACACTGTTGGTGGGAATGTAAAGTAGTACAACCATTATGGAAGAAAGTATGGTGGTTCCTCAAAAAACTGAAAATAGAACTACCTTATGACCTAGCAATCCCTCTACTGGGTATATACCCCAAAAACTCAGAGACATTAATATGTAAAGACACATGCAGCCCCATGTTCATTGCAGCATTGTTCACAGTGGCCAAGACATGGAAACAACCAAAAAGCCCTTCAATAGAGGACTGGATAAAGAAGATGTGGCACATATACACTATGGAATACTACTCAGCCATAAGAAATGATGACATCGGATCATCTACAACAAAATGGTGGGATCTTGATAACATTATACGAAGTGAAATAAGTAAATCAGAAAAAACCAAGAACTGCATTATTCCATACGTAGGTGGAACATAAAAACGAGACTAAGAGACATTGACAAGAGTGTGGTGGTTGGGGGGGGGGGGCGAGGGAGAGGGGAAGGGGAGGGGGAGGAGTACAAAGAAAACTAGATAGAAGGTGACGGAGGACAATCTGACTTTGGGTGATGGGTATGCAACATAATTGATTGACAAGATAACCTGGACATGTTTTCTTTGAACATATGTACCCTGATTTATTGATGTCACCCCAGTAAAATTAATAATAATAAAAATAAATAAAGAAAAGTAGACAGCAAATGCGGTAGAAGGAGTACCAATAGTTCTGCCACACCTGGAATCTCGGGGTTTTTCTTGATGTGACAGTTTTGGTAGTATTTCCAAATATTATTTATATTCATTGTTATTTTAAAATCACAATAATCATTAGACTTGCCACTAAATCTTGTTATTTAAACTGTTAATGAAGAGGCACATCTATTACTAGTATAGCGCAATTTTAAAAAAAACTATTTTGAGAACTGTATTTTAATATAGTAGATCTCTTCTACAATCTTATGTATTTTATTTTATACATTTAAAATCTTTTTTTCTCCTTAGAAGAAGTCCATTGGCTTCCCAGACTGTCAAAGAAGTCCATGGCACAAAATACTCAAGAAACCTTGCCCGAAGGAGCTAATTAACACCGGGGCACTAGAAATTACTTTCTCTAACCTAATAGAAGCTGTTCAAGTTGTGAGTCTAGCTCTTGCAAACTGGGGCACAAGAATCAGAAGAACTGCAGTCTAATACTTGTCAATTAGACTAAGACCTTGGATCCCACTGATCTTCCCATTATAGAGGATATTGTTGCCTGGCTTAACCAGAAGCCTGAACAGTCCTGTGGTTGCTGTGTTGGCATTGGAATGAACCTTTCTGGTAAGGTATGCGTCATGGGTTGACTAGTGTCCTCCAAAATAATATGTTGAAGTCCTAACCTCTGATAGCTGTGAATGTGGCATATTTGGAAATAGTGTCTTGCAGATATAAACAAGTTAAGATGAAGTCATACTGTAGTCTAATCCAAAATGGCTGATGTCATTAATAAGAAAAGGAGAAGAGGCCCTGGCCAGTTAAATCAGTCAGAGCATCGTCTCAAAATGCCAAGGCTGCAGGTTCGATCTCCAGTCAGGGCACATATGGGAAGCAACCAATGAATACACCACCAAGTGGAAAAACAAATGAATACTTCTTTCTCTCCCCTTTCCCCTCTTTGTCTCTCTAAAATCAGTTAAAAAAAAAGGAGAAGAGTCACACAGGGATAATGCCATGTGAGGGACAATCAGAGACTGGAGTAAGGCAGCTGCAAGCCAAGAACACCCAGGATTGCTGGCCACCAGCATAAGCTGGGAGAGGTGGTGGTGGGGTTTTTCAGCATCTCAGAGGGAGCATGGCCCTACTGAGATCCTGGTTTCAGGCTTCTAGCCTATAGAACTGTGAGAAGACACATTTCTGTTTTTTTAAGTCACCAAGACTGTGGTACTTTGTTAGTGTAGCCATAAGAAACAAATACTGCGTGCATCAGAGTTAGTCTAATAAAGGGAGAATAGGAACCTCACTGAGGTCACAAAACTGGTTGTGTGACTTTTGAGGCCTACTTGCTAGTAAGGCTTGTCTGCATGGCAGAATCTGGTGTAAGCACTGATTGTTATGTGCCATCTGGTTATGAGGTTGTGGGGAAGAAAATACAGAGCAGCCATTCTCTTCCAACTGGCAGAACCTAGAGATGCCCAAAATAGCTACACAATTGTTGGGCCTAAAGACTAGCTTAATACCATTGCAAACAGAATGTTGCTCTCCTTTTTTGTGTTACACTCACTAACGCTGTCCCATCTCACAAACACTTGATGTGAAACTGTCTCCTTACATTTTTGCTCATCTTTTTTTCTTCCCCTGGGGCTCAAACACAAGTCCAGGGAAGGTTGGATTAGGCCCCAAACCACTGGTTTCACATAGCATCGTTTCCCTCTTCCTTAAGCTGTGTCCCCTCCCAGGGAGAGTTTAGGACCATGACTTTGCTAGACTTCCACCTTCCTTCTTTGCTAGGTTTACTTCCAGGAGTGGCAGGGTATCTCAGGTCAGGACCCTCTTCTCTATATTAGGTACCAGTTTAGACACCCCTTTTAAAGACCCTTTGAGACATCAGGCAGAAGTGTTCTGGGGCCTTAAACTTACTCTTTGGTTTAGACACTTGAGGTATGGATGTGGAGGATTGGGAATCAGTAGGGGCAAGGATTATCTCATTGCTTGGAGCTCCTACTCTTTCCCTCTTGAGTCCCATTTCTTTTGTGCATGGCTCTGAATCTCCCTAAGTTCAAAGGAGTCCTTCCTGCCACTGAAACCTCTGCCTTCTGCTCTTGTCCAGAAATGTGTCTGAAAGTCTACCCCTGCTCCCAATATATCCTTTAAAATACAAGCATTCATAAGAGTCACCAATCTTTTAAAAATCACCTTTTCCAAGATCAAATGAAAAGTCAAATACTGACTTACATAAATTTGTATTTATGTAATCTAAACTTTAAATGTCAGAAATACATCCTTCAACTTCCTCCCACGAGAGAATGCAGACCCTTTGGTCTCACATAAAACCTTCTTCAAAACGTTTAGTACAGCCTCTCAAGTCAAGTTTTCAGTTGGAAAAAAACACACAACAAAACTGTTGCTCAAAATGCCTGTGAACTGGCTCTTCATGAGCTGTACTCTCGTTCCCTCTGCTGTCTTTGCTGGTGAAATAGCTCTCATTTATTGATTGACTGAGCTATAACTCATAGACTATAAAATTCAGTCATTTAAGTGTACAAGTTAATGATTTTTAGTCTTTTCACAGAATTGTACAACCACCACTCCTATCTCATCCCAGAACATTTTCATCACCCCAAAAAGAAACCCCGCGCCTGTTGGCAGTCACGTCCATTCTCCTCTCCCCCAGACTCTGGCAACCACTACTTTAATTTTTGTCCTTGTGGATTTGTCTGCTCCTTTATTTTTTTCAACCCTTTTCCAACCTGAGGATCCAATCAAGTTCTACCAAATTAACATTTCCGTAGTGAAGGCCTACTGTGTGGGAGGGATGCTCTGGGCTTTGACTTTGAAAGGCCAACTTTTCTAGTTCTCTTTATTCATAATGTAAAGAAATAGGGCCAGGTGGTTATATAGCTCCAAGGAAGGCTGGGCATCAGGGGTTAAGGGAGGTGTGGTAGCAGTGACCTTGAAGAAAACCCAGCCCAGCTTGGTAAACTGAAGCCACACCACATGCTTCCTTAGCAATGAGGCTTCATAACCATGGGGATTGTGTGCCAAGGGTAGGAACCTTTGTTTCTAACTACTGGAGAGTTGTTGTAGGTTGCTAGCTTTAAATGCAAACAGAAGCAAACTTAACTGTTCACTGAATGACTAGAAAGTTGATTCACTCGGGCGCAGTCCACTGGACGTGATTTTCCTCAAGGCAACCATTTGTTGAATCTGGTATTGTCCACTTGACATCAGGGCTATTATTACATCACCAGCTAACTAAAGTCCTACAAGGTGAAAACAGTTTTAAAGATACCTTAGGAGAATACGGTTTAGCCTTACAATATATAAAAATAAGCATATTCATTTTGCTAGTATTTTTCCTAAATTAATCTATAGTAATTCTAAATATATTTATAGGGTTGATGCTGGACATGGCCTCCCCCCCCCCCCCCAATCACTAGCACTATGGTCATGGATCCTGGCCATAAGCTACGGAAGAGGGAAGAGAGAGAGCGTAATACAACTGCATTTGAGGTTTTACTAAGGACAAAGAAACTGAGTTACCAGAAATTATCAAGGAGAAATAGCACAGAATGGTGTATATGCTTCCCCCTACACCCTGCTTGCCCACTCACCTGCTTGCTTGCCCATAGACAAAGAGTTTGACTTAGGCAGTTGCCCAGGGCTTAACTATAAAAATTGCAGCCCCCCTCAACAGGGTGTGGAGCTTTCACTGACCAGCCACCATTGGTACTGCCTCTGTATGTAAGAAATAAAGGCTAGGACCACTCCATCTGGTTCTCCTGGTGATTTCTTTGGGATCCCACAACACCTGACTGACATTCCAAGTTTGGACCTCCTGCATTACAAATGGCATAGCCAGAAGGATTGTGCAATCCCAAGGAACCTCCAAGTTGAGTTACCTCCCACCAACATCATCCAGTGCCAAGAGGAATCCCAGGCTGGCCATCTGACAATATGTTGCCATGTTGGTGGACTCTCGGGATTTGCCAAGGGATGGGGAGGGGGCGGCCCCTGAAAGTCCCGTTAGTGTCCTAGCTGCCCTGAAGGTGGTGGGGGACCATTTGGGGTTGTGTAAGAAGAAAGACTTGAGCTCTGGTGCTTGCATGCACCCCTCCTGGGTGCCTTGTACACTGTCATGCAGAAACAGTTGCCCAGTTGAAAGTACAGAGTTTGGAGGAGGACTTTAAGCTAGAAAGGGACATGCAGCTTCTGCAACCTGGTAAGAAGGACGCTTTGGGAAAACAGCTGGAACAGTCTAGCAAGCAGTTAACAGAACTAGCTTGCTGCTTTGCTCACAGTTGGGCTGCCCTTTGGCTTCGGCCCAGGTCAGAAAGGGGGCCTCTCAAAGCAGGTGGAACCCATGGAAGTGGGAGCCAACCCCTGAGAGTGACTCTGACTGACTCTGAAGGTGACAGTGAAATAATGGTTGTTGAGGATGTGGAAGCAGAGGTGCCCCTGGCAGCCTGCCCAGTGTTAGTATAGAAGATTAAGTCTCAGCAACCAAGGGTGCAGGAGGAGCATGGCCTCCGCCTGCCCAGCAGGTCATCCACACCATGGCTCGGCTGGCCATAGACTTGGGCAGAGCTGGTTGAAATGGCGAGTAAATCCCACCATAAAGGCGCTGAAAGTATAGCTGCTCAGTTTTTACGCCTGTGGGGCATGGTGCTGATGGCATTTCTCTAATGGGGGAAGAGCTATCTGAATGTTTTTTTCATGACTCACCCCTCACTAAGCCAGCGGATACATAGTGCCAGTTTCCAGGCTGCGCAAATGACGTCCCAGTGGATTTGGTTGTTGATAGGGTGCCACACAGCATGGCCTAATAAGAAGGATTTTTCTTCCTTTTTGGAGTGGTGGACCACCCTTGCAGAACTGCAGCAATTCATCCGCAAGTTAGGCATGTGGCACACTATTTGCAACCCTAATATGTAGGGACCAGATATGGAAACTTTTACTTTTGGCATGAGGGACCCAGTGGTGCAGACGACCCCTCCCACATATTTCGGCACTCTCATTTCCATTCTTTTCACCCGTCTAGGGTAGCCTATACAGGTTGTAACCTAAATGGTCACCAATTTGGGAGAAGTAGAGATCATGAGGCAGAAACAGGTAGTGAGACAGATGAAGGGAAGAAAGACTTCCTGGTCTGGTTGTCCCTGCACACCCCGAGGATGACCCTTGGTGGGTGAGCTTAAACTCCTCTAGGAAGCAGCCTGAGGAACACGAGTGCAGGGGACCACTGGGGATCGGAGGCTACACATGAAACTAACCATCTATTTGTCTTCACGAAATATTGGTGTACACTCGTATATGGCAGCTCTGAACACTTCAGGGACCCTTTATCCATTATGGATGGCTATGGGGATCTGCCATCTGTATGCAAGTTGTTACTCACACTGTTGGGGTGGGATAGCTCCTCCCACTCCTGTCCTTTCTGAGTGGACATCTCCTCCATTCCCTAGTATAATCTTGGGATTAATGTACTGATGGGCACATGCCTGAAAACTACCATTGGAAAATTTCACTTAAAAGCAAGAGTAGTGAAGGCTGTCCTATAAGGATCCACTTAGCATGCCCCTGTGCAGCTACCATCCCCTCGACTGGTGGCAAACATCCACCAGTATGGCCTGCAGGAGGCATGCTGACGTAACAGCAACCATACAGGAACTGGCCAAAGTAAACATAACACTGGGGAACAATTTTTTTTCCATTTTCTGTTGCATGAGGTTTTAGAACTGCTTCTATATATTTCTGCAGAGCTGATTCCAAATCTGAAATCTGGTTTTTGGTGCATGCTCTAGTTTTTATGCAATTTTAATTTCTTTTTGTTACAGTTAATGGCATGCATTGGTTTTTAAATTGGAGTTAAAGGGCAACGACTCTTGGATTAAACATAAACACAAGGCAATTAATGTTTTACAAACATCACTTTTACATAATTGTAGTTGTTTTTAAATATAAAAAATTATTATCTGATAAAAACACCCTCTTATTTTGTTTTAAGATTGAATCATGGCTTCTTCAAGTAGGCATAAATGTAAGAATAGTCCTGACAACTTCTGTTATATATGTGACTGTTACACACTTCAACATCAAATATTTCATCATTTGTGACACATGCATATATTGCCTATTTTCAGCAGTTCCAATTGGTTATTCAACTCATCTGCAAGAAGATTATAATGACATAAAAATTGTCCTCGACTTTCTGAAGTATGAGGGGCATAACTGGATCATTTGTGTGGATCTTAAAACGGTAAATTTCCTGCTAGGACAACAGGGAGGTTTCAGGAAGTATCCTTGCTTTCTGTGTTTGTGGGACAGCTGAGGTTGGGAGAAACACTGGACACAGAAGGAGTGGCCGAAACGTGAAGCTCTAGAAGTAGGGATGCAAAATACTGTGAATGAACCTGTAGTTAATCGAGACAGGATCATTTTTCCCTCACTTCACATCAAACTTGGCTTAATGAAGCAGTTTGTTCAGGCTTTGAATAGAGAAAGTGAATGCTTTCAACATATCATTTCTGCTTTTCCTGCCTTGTCTTTCAAGAAGATAAAAGCAGGTGTATTCAATGGACCTCATATTCAAACCCTCATATGTGACGAAGAATTTGCCAGGAAGATGAATAAGGAGGAGAAAGCAGCATAGCAGTCTTTTGTGGCAGTTACAAAGAACTTCCTTGGCAACAAAAAAGCAGAAAACTATGAACTTTTGGTTCAAGGGATGCTGTTGGCTTTCTGCGACATTGAATGTAACATGAGCATTAAGATTCACTTCCTGAACAGTCACCTTGATAAGTTTCCCAAAAATCTTGGAGCTGTTAGTGATGAGCAGACTACTGCTGGAGCATCAAATGAGATTGTCCTCAACAAATACAGAAACGCAAGAGCTACAAACACAAATTTCTTCCTGAATAGAATTTAAATAAGTTTTGCGCAAATTTTATGATTAAAATAACTGTTTTAATATGTTCTATTTCAAAATTGTAGACAAATTCTGATCCAGTCATATATTTTAGTGTATTAGTGTATTTATTGCATTATATAAATTATTATATTTTCACAAAGATGATGCCCAAGAAGACATTCTACTTCATTATGTTAAACTAAATGTTGAAAAATTTACAATAAGATGAAAACCAAAAATCTTAAATTGCAAAATAACTGTAGCTTACAGAGAAAAATTAATGTCAGGTTTGAGATCAGCACACTCAAATTAAGTAAGAGCAAGTATTTTTGTGGATGCAACCAAAATTTTGCTCCCCAGTGAATTCGTCTAGCGCATAGTCCCTACAATGTGCTTACGTGGCCCATCCACAAGCCAGAAGGCACTGGTGCATGACCTTGAACTATAGAGAATTAAATAAGATAGTGTCCCCCTTGCATACAGTAGTTCCCAATATCACAGACTTGCTAGATGCTTTGAGTCATGAGCTCAGAACATATCACTATGTTTTTGACCTAGCTAATACCATTTTTTCTATAGCTATTAGAAGAGAGTCAAGACCAATTTGTTTTTACTTGGGAGGGGAAACAATGGACCTTCACCATGTTGCCTATGAGATGTCTACACAGCCCTACCATCTACCATGGGTTCATGGTAACTGATTTGTTGGCTTGGTCCAGGCCGGTAGAAGTGCTACTATATCATTATATTGATGATGTCATGCTAATCTCTGACTCTCTTCCCTCCTTAGAGAAAGCAGGTCCCTCTTTTCTAACCCATCTCTGACAGCAAGAATGGGAGGTCAATGAGAGCAAAGTACAAGGATCTGGTTTATCTGTCAAATTTTTTAGGGTTATCTGGTCGGTGTAGGTGCCTGCAACTCCTTTCTGCAGTGGTCAGGTCATTTTGCGGACATCCAGAATTGAAGCACTTGCTGGGTATGCTCTGAATTCCCCACATCCACTGCTGATGGCCTGTCCTGGCATATCCACCCTGAAAACTTCACCAAGTGGTCCTGGCTTAGTCAATGAAATGCTGCTGAGCCAAATTTGACCTGGGCCAAAGGCAATTCTTCCAGCTCATGTGTGCGAAGGAATGTAAGTAGGCAACAAGACCCTTGCTAAGCCATGACCCCATCTGCATCATACTGTATGGACCTGACTTAATTGGATGGCTGCTGTACCTGTAGAGTTGTGGGTTCCTGCCCCACTCTGTGTTGAGCTGCACAATGTGACTACTAACTTCACCCATACAACAAGGTGGACTCTCTCAGACTTTTGTCTTAATGTAACTGCAGTGACGAGCACAGACAAATGGAGCCAACAACACCTTGGCCTTTCTGGCACTGTGGGGTACACTTTGGATGTGGAGTATACTATGGATGGCTCTTTCAGCTGTATAATTGAAATGGCCATTGCACTTGGAGACATCCTATATCCCTGGACATATTCTTCCCACTTAGCCCAGTATTCCCAACTAGGCCAATGCCAAAGTTTGATATCACATCTGGCAAATGGCTTGGTGGGAATATCACTTTGCCTTCTTTGCCCCACTAATTAGTAATATTGAAATCAGAAGGGCTTTTGATGCCCTTGCCCAGCATGTAGCCACAGCTCTTAACCACTCCTGGGACACCACAGTGCTCCTAATGGACAAGGTAACAAAAAATGAGACAGGTGGTTCTGGAAAACCAAATGGCATTAGACATGTTCACAGCTGCCCAAGGTGGCACCTATGCCTGTCTGCTCACTGAGTTCTGTGCATACATCCCAGACAGTGCACACAATCTGTTACAGGCCTTACAAGCCATGGCTGCAGAAACTACCAAGAAAGAAGCCCTAGGACACAACCCCTTCCTGATGGATGCCCCTAGGGGCCAATCTTAGATATGCTTTAACTGGTTTAGTAGGTTTCCTTCTCCTTTTGCTTGTCTATGCTTGTAGCTTATACTGTGTTTTCTGTATTTGGATGCAGTGTGCTGCCAAAACTCTCTCCACACAGGGTTACCTGTAGAATAATCATGCTTGGATTGTGAGGCGGAAGAGCAACGTTGGGGTGGAGTGTAGGGTCCATGCTGGACATGGTCCTTCCCCTCCCCAGTTCCTGGTCCTGTCATGAATCCTGGCCATGAACTATGTGTGGCAGAGAGAGTAATACAACTGCACCTGAGGTTTTACTAAGGACAAAGGAACTGAGTCACCAGATATTATCAAAGAGAAACAGCACAGAACTACATGTATTCCCCCACCCACCCACCCATCCACTGCTTGGCTGCTCACCTGCTTGTTTACCCATAGAAAAAGAGTTTCACTTAAGCAATTGCCCAGGGCTTAGCTATAAAAACCATGGCCCCCCTCAGTGGGGTGAGGGGCTTTCACTGACCTGCCATCATTGATGCTGCCCCTATGTGTAGGTAATCAAGGCTAGGTCCACTCCATCTGGTCCTCCTTGTGGTTTCTTCGGGATCCCACAATCACACTAGACTGATGTTCTGGGTCTGGACCCTCCTGCATTACAGTACTTTTAATTTTGAAAATATAATATGAATTTTCAAATAATAATATAGAAGGGCATTTGTTTATTTGTTGTTTTAAAAAATCTTATGAACAATTTTTAGCAGATTTTTCTTTTTATAGTAACTATGACTGTATGTAAATAGTTTTACCTTGTGTATGGCCAGTAGGAACAGCCACTATCACAGCTGCCTGGCCCATGCAGGTTCGCATTTGATTCGGACAGATGGTAATGAAACAATGGAGCCAAGAACTGGTGGGCCATTATCTTTAATCCTAGCTCACACCCAGTGGGCGAGAAATACATACAGTGGGAAAACACTGCCCTTTCCATTCAGGGCTCCCAAAGCCACTGACTCATCCGAGTTTCCTAGAATCAAAGGCCCCACTAGCCTTATTCACCTCTGTTCCTTATCTCCTTCTCTTTGCACAAACTGGCTTTTCCTTCAGCATTCCACCATCTTGGCTGCCTCTCCCTTGCAATGCTAATTTCAAAAACTGAGAGAGAGAGCCCCTGGTCTTCCTTATTTTATAGTGTAGAAATTAATGCCTTTAAGCCAATATACAAATAAAGAAGTTTCTGATACAAAACCACTCATCTGAGGCACAAATGAGATTCCTCATAAGAGTGCACCACCCCCTATCATGCAAAAGTCAAGGGTGTGGGGAAAAGCTTAGTGTTGAGAAGATCTTAGTATTAAAAGGGTAGGAAAGGCTTAGTCTTAAAACTAAGCCTTAGGCTATAAGGACCATGCCTGCTTACAGCCTGTCCCCCACACCCAATGCAAACTATAAGCGAGTGAACATATACTAAGGATGGAACTAAGCCTTTCCCACGGGCCGTGAGTTTGAGACCCCTGGCTTAAAGGTTTTGATTTTTACACTATAAAATGAGGCAGACCAGGGGCTCACTCTCTCTTGGTTCCTGCATTGCAGAGGCCTCTCTGATCTCTTACCTTCTATGGGAAAAGCAGGCTTTCTGCTTTTCCCTTGGCTTCTCTTGTGGCTTGCCTGTCTTGATGAGACACCAATAAACAGAATGGCCCACCATCCTCTGACTCCACCATTTCTTTACCATTTGCCTGAATTCAATGAGAACCTGCATGTGAATGGCCATGATGGTGGCCCCTGGCCATACAGTGGTTCTTTGTGACTGGCTCTTTTCACCTAGCATAAAGTTTTCAATGTTCATCTATTTTACAGTATATTTCAGTAATTCATTTCTTTTATTTATTCATTTATTTTAGAGAGAGAAAGAGAGAGAGAGAGAGAGAGATTGGAAGGGAGAGAGATGAGCATTAACTGGTGATTGTGGTGCTTTAGTTGTTCATTGATTGCTTCTCATACATCCCTTGACTGGTGGACTCAAGCAGAGCCAGTAACTCCTTACTCAAGCCAGGAACCTTAGGCTCAAACTAGCAATCTTAGGCTTCAAGCCAGTGATCTATGGGCTGAAGCCGGTGACCACAAGATCATGTTGATGATCCCATGCTCGAGCCGGTGATCCCACACTCAAGCTGGTGAGCTTTAAAACTTTGGGATTTCGAACCTGGGATCTCTGCTTCCCAGGTTGATGCTCTATCCACTGAGCCAACAATGGTCAGGCAATAATTCATTTTCTATTATTGCTGAATAACATTCCATTGTATGCATATACCACACTTTTTTAATCTATTTATCTCTTGATGGACATTTGGCCATATTTTCACTCTTTGAATATTATGTATAGTGCTGCTATGAACACTCCTTGACACTTTTCTGTGCAGATATATATTTTCATTTTTCTTCAATAGACATGTAGTGAAATGTCTTGGGCATTGGGACATACGTCTTGGGGAATTGCTGAGTTATATGTTAACTCTTTTTAACATTTTGAGGAATTTCCAGGTTGTTGGCCACAGTCCATTTAATATTCCATCAACTATGTTTGAGGGTTCCAGTTTTTCCACATCCCCTCCAACATTTGCAATTGTCTGTCCCTTTTTTGTGTATATGAGAGAGAGAGAGACGGGAAGAGAGAGAGATGAGAAGCATCAACTTGTAGTTACATCACTTTAGTTGTTCATTTATTGCTTCTCATTAGTGCCTTAACCAGAGAACTCAAGCTGAACCAATGATCCCTTGCTCAAGCCAGTGACCTTGGGTTCAAGCCAGCGACCTTGGGCTTCCTCACCAAAGGTGTTAGATTGAGAGCCACAGGCCTGCATTCATTCCCCTAATGCAGTGGTCCCCAACATTTTTTGGGCCACGAACCAATTTAATGTCAGAAAATATTTTCACGGACTGGCCTTTAGGGTGGGACGGATAAATGCACAAAATAAAATTATGCGACCGGCGTAAAAACTGTGGTATTTTAAAATATAATTGTTGAACTTACGAGACAAGCGTCAAGAGTGAGTCTTAGACAGATGTAACAGAGGGAATCTGGTCATTTTTTAAAAATAAAACATCGTTCAGACTTAAATATAAATAAAACAGAAATAACGTAAGTTATTTATTCTTTCTCTTTGGACCGGTACCAAATGGCCCATGGACTGGTACTGGTCCACAGCCCGGGGGTTGGGGACCACTGCCCTAATGAACACTGAACTGAAGAATATGACAATATATATAAGTGTCTGTTTTGATTTTGCCTTACCCCACTCCCAACCCCCTTTCTCAGGCAGCCCCTGACAGCCAAACACCTGGACCAACAGTGCCAACCAAGGTTCACCAGCAACTGCTACCAGCTGTATTTCCCCACTTCCCCTGTTCTCTTCCTTCCTCTTTAGAAGGAGTGCTTCTGTGTTAATTCCATCTTGGACTTTTTTTACACATATACACAATTCCTTTAAATGAACATTCTACTATTCTCTGGTTCTAGTTTTTGTGGTGGGCTTAAGAAAATTGCTTTTCCTCCTTTTATTTCATTTATAAACCTCCCTGTTCCCACCCCCCAAGATTCTAATCATGACCATAAGATCAAGAAGTGCCAGTTATAGATTTTTTTTAAAGAAAAAGAAAAACCATTCAACTTGAAAAGGAAGCAGCACAAAGGTCAAATAACAATGTAAAGGGTGTCACAAGATAGTACAAGATTGCCAAGAGTGTGGTACTGACAATTGATGCTGAGTCTGGACAGACGAAGATAAATTATTAGGGCTAGAGTGTGCATGGAAGGCTTTGTGAAGAGAGAAGAACTTGAACTGACCCTGAAAGACTGAGGGGGCGGTGGCTCCCAAGCTGTGATAATCCATGGGAATAGGGTGGTCTGAGTACAGGCATGGTAAACTCAGGTTAGATATTACTTTAAAGATGGGTCTGATATGGTAAATATCAATTACTGAGGTTGAGGGTAGGACACACATTATCTGTAAAATGTTAATTTAAAATAGATTTGTTAAAGTTCAGTACAGTGGTACATCACAAATATGCTCCAATTGCTCTTATTTCAAACCACTCAACAAACAAAAATGAGGTGAACCTTCCTGTAGCTGAACTCAAGTCCATGGCAGCTCTGTAATACTTCAGAGTGGCCTAGACTTCTGCTAAATTATCTGGCTACAATATAAGTAGTATTTAATATTTTTTATAAAAACTTACACTTATAGGCACAAAAACATAACTGATAAAAAGAGGGTCATCTGCAGTTACTTGCATGTAAGTGGCAAGTGTCCCAGGGAAGGGAGAGTGCATGGGCTGAAGGAGGGGACAGGAGTACCTGGTGTGACTGTGGATGCCATGGGTTTGGCAGTGTGGATGCTGTGTACTCTATATGTACTCTGTGTACCCATGTGACTTAGGAATATTAGTCTGGCAGAGTGTGGATAGTGGGGATTGATGTGGCCTTGGCAAATGTAGTCATGGCTACTGTATCACCTCCCTTCTGAACAGAATCTTTAGTACTGTTGAGGTTTTTGTTTGTTTTGTGATGAGGTTGGCAGGTGTCATTTGCAGAGTCAATAGTATACAATAGAATAACTTTATGAAATGATTTGTGATTTAATATCAAAGCTCTCAGTACTAGTACTCTGTAGTTATAAAGGTGTTAAAAGGAATAATAAATCCCTATAGAGGACAGAATTATTCAGTTCCAATATTAACTATGTCTTATTAGATCTTTGACTCAAAACCCTAGAAATAACCTGGTCACTTTTGAGTTTAAAATGTAAAATATAATTTAATATCTTACTATACTAAAAAAAATACTTGCCTGTGGGACCTTTTCTTAAAAATTTGAATCAGCTTTTCATAAGCACAATTTTGTTTCTGAGTCACTGAAAAATCAGAGGCACATATTTTGAGCTCTTTGCTTACTTGATAAGGAAAAACTAAAACAAGAGTTAAAAACAAAGCTGAACGAAGAAAGTAATGCCTATAAGAATTCTCATGTCTAATAGATAAGAGCATTTTTAGTAACAAAATGCTTCCAATAACATACATCCCTTGCTTCCAAAATTGCAAGTCTGCCAAACTGCAGCTCAAGGTGCCTCCTGTCTGGACTCCACCCACCTTTCGGCTAAGCGACCTACACGTGCTCCAGCATTTTCAACCTCTTCCCCTCCACTGTAAAATGAAGAACATCTCTCATCACAGCAGAGACGTGAAAATAAGTGCTCTGCATACTGTAAAGTGAGTACAGAAGTTAGTGGTAACGTTTCCTGCAATGCCTGTCCTCACCGCCTTTGGCACCTTCCTCCACGATCCGCTCTCGCCCGAGTCCCAAACCCGGGCTCGTCCATGTTTTCGTTTATTTGTTAATTTAATTAATGTTCCCCATCGTTGTTGACTTTCCCGGTGACAGCAGGTGCAGGGGACAGTCCATTCTTCCTGTCGGCTGGCGTAGAGACCTGGCTAGGGATCCCGGTGCAGGCACTGGTCCCGGGAACCTGCTCCGCGCCCCGCCCCGCCCTCGGCCCCGCCCCGGTCATGGCCCCGCCCCCGGCTCCGCCCCGAATTCCTGGCCCCTCCAAGCAACCGCGGAGCCTTTGGTCAACTGACAGCGCGGCGGGTACTCAGGTCACAAGAGAAATCGGACGACTGGAGTCTTTGGCGTGGTGGGCCCTCCGTGCGTGGGAGGCGCTGCCTGTCACTTGCGGGCTGCGTCCCTCCTCCGCCCCTTCGGGTGTGACGGCCCGCGGAGGATGGGAGGGCGACTGCTGAGCAGGCACTGCCTATCTTCCACCTGACAGAGCCTAGTAAGTGTGCGGTCCCCTGCACGTCAGACCCGTTAGGTACTGAGGGAAATCCTGGAAATGCTGCTTCCGAGCTGGACTGTCCCCACCTACAGATGCGAACTGGCCAGGAGAAGCTCAGCGACTTGGCCGACTCAGCTAACTGTTTGGTACCTGGGTAGGGTAGGTAACCAGGCACCTAGAGGCCCACCGCAGAGCCCTGGGCACCGCGCCTCACCCAGGCAACGCTCAGCTCGTGGACGGCTGGGCCCCTAGCTCCTTACTGTCTTAGGCCGAAAGTAGGAGGGCGAGGACTACTCGGGCTTTGGAGATAAAACGAGAACCAGAAGTTTATTTCTGAGAAATAATATGAGTAGTCTAAAACCGAGAGCCATCTGTTTGCATTAAATCTTTCTACAACTTTATGTGCTGGCACAGCCGCTGGCTTCCTCTCATTCCTCCACCTGTGTATGCGCTTCACAATCACACCCTTAAGATGAGCCCCATTTTCTTTTGCTCTTGTTCTATGGGCATACAATCTATATTTAGTTTCCACTTGGTAATATTCCTTTCATCTTCTTGGGATCTCTGGGTTTTGTGTTTGTTTGTTTGTTTGTTTGTTTGTTTCCTCAGCAATGACCTTCCCCCAAGGAACTCCATTTATTTGCAGATTTTCTTTTCTTGGCTTTATTTTCTCACCATGGGTTAGCCCATTTCAGTCACCTGTATCTGCCCTTATTATTTGAGTAGATGATCACAGCCTAGCCTTGCCCTTTAAGGGCAGAACAATGGGTGGGGGACGTTAATGGTTCCTAGGAGAGAGGTACAGCAGGGTACCCATAGGACCACATCTCAGCTTGCTTTCTTTTGGAACAATCATAATTCAAAACTCCATTACTCATAAGCTATATCCACCTAGTTTCTTTTTCAGAAACTAACAAAGACATATGAGGTCTTGGATGTTGATAATAAAGCAGTTAGAAGTATAAGAAATGTTTAAGATGAATTAAACCCTAAGTCTTGCATTGTGCCTCAACCTCTGACAACCTAAGACCTACTCTCATAAATCATGAGAACATCAGGACATAGGCCTACCTCAGGACAGCCATGGGGCATCTTTGGCTGCCCAATGTGGGCAGACCCCAGCAGCACAGGCTGACTGTATATGGATTTCCATCCTAGTTCCTTTGGTTGAAGCCTTTGGACTTGTGCCAGATTAATCTTTCTATTCTTTTTCCCAGCCCTGCTTTCATCAGACTTTGACATCCTTTTTTCTTCTTCTCCAGCTCACTTTACTTCCTCTTTCTATGTAAGAAATCTTTTCCTATTTCCCGAGCTTCAGCCCTTGGGATAGCACTTAGGGCAATGCTCAACTGGGATTTGTTGTTTCTTAATTCTGAGTTCCTCTTTCCCCAATTTGTAATAACTTCAGATGAAGAAATCCTGAATAACAATAGTAATAATAACAACAATATAGTAATATCTAGAAAATAATATGTCTCTGTTTAAGCAGACATCTATTTCCTGATCTTAGCCTTGTTAGAAATGCAAATCTTTGCCTTGTTTGAAAAATCAGGATTCTTAGCAATTCAGAGTGATCAATTTAATTCAACTTTAACACCCATGCAAAGTGCCTGCAGTATATAAGGTAGTGTGCTGAGGACATACATATAGTTTGTTGCTGTAGTCATTGAACCTTCTTTCAGTTTAGAGAGGACAAACCTGAACAAGGCTGCATTGGCGAAGTGTCAAAGCAAAAGCTAGGATTTTACTAGAAGGAGGCTGCAAAAGGTTGGTGAGGGCATCTGAAGAGGCTTAATGGAAGAGTCAGGGTTTGAAATTGGCCTTGAAGGCTAAGATTGCACACAGGAGACTACCTTGGAGGTGGAAAAGCAGGTGAGCTGTGTATGGAGGGGCTGCTTGTCAGGACACTTGGCAGCATTGCTGTGGCAGGCCTTGAGTAGAAGGATCCCTTCTGTTGGAGATGCCTTTTCTCTTTTCCTGTTTTCTCTAGATCAGTTCCATTTTCCAGTTGCTTTCATTTCCCACGATATGTCTCTTCTCCAGCTGAAAAACTCTGAGAGTCAAGATTTGAATCAAAATGACTTAGAGAGATTTTTTTATCCAATTGTGCTAATCAGATTTTTTTTTAAATTTTATTTTTAAGTCATGTGAGGGCATAAGGGACAGGGGCATTCACCTTAGCTGGAGGATTCAGTTGTCTCTTATTTAAAAACAAAGCCTATGACTCTTCTGAAACCTCTTTTAAGGTTCCAAAATCAGTTTAGGAGTCTTAGGATAGTTTATGTAGCTATGTTCCCTTTTTACCTTAGGACATGTAGCTCCCTCTAATAATAATATAGGAAGTGGAGTACCTAGAGCTTCTTCCAGCCTTGCAAGTTCCCTTCGGTCAGATTCTGGACTTTCCTCACAGCATGTCTCCCAAACGCCAGCCTTCGCTTCCATCTCAGACGAAGAAACCGAGACTGCCTCCTGCCCCTAAGCCGGAGAAGAAGTCAGTCTCTCAGGACTTGCCAAAAGGAGAAAGAGAAGAGCAAGAAGCAATTGAACATATTGATCAAGTACAAAATGAAATAGACAGACTTAATGAATAAGCCAGTGAGAAGATTTTGAAAGTAGAACAGAAATATAACAAACTCCACCAACCATTTTTTCAGAAGAGGTCAGAATTGATCGCCCAAATCCCAAATTTTACGGTAACAACATTTGTCAACCATCCACAAGTGTCTGCATTGCTTGGGGGAGAGGGTGAAGAGGCACTGCATTATTTGACAAGAGTTGAAGTGACAGAATTTGAAGATATTAAATCAGGTTACAGAATAGATTTTTATTTTGATGAAAATCCTTACTTCGAAAATAAAGTTCTCTCCAAAGAATTTCATCTGAATGAGAGTGGTGATCCATCTTCAAAGTCCACTGAAATCAAATGGAAATCTAGAAAGGATTTGATGAAACATTCAAGTCAAATGCAGAAAAAAGCCAGCAGAAAGAGACAGCATGAGGAACCAGAGAGCTTCTTTACCTGGTTTACTGACCATTCTGGTGCAGGTGCCGATGAATTAGGAGAAGTCATCAAAGATGATATTTGGCCAAATCCATTAAAGTACTACTCGGTTCCTGTCATGGATAATGAAGAAGGGGAAGGAGAAGAAGAAGATGATGATGATGATGAAGAAGAAGAGTTGGAAGATATTGATGAAGAAGGGGATGAGGATGAAGGTGAAGAAGATGAAGATGATGATGAGGGGGAGGAAGGAGAGAAAGATGAAGGAGAAGATGACTAATGGAACACTGATGGATTCCAACCCCCTTTTTAAATTTTCTACAGTCCCTGGGAGCAAGTTGCAGTCTTTTTTTTCCCCTCTTGTGCTCAGTCGCCCTGTTTTTGAGGTCTCTTTTCTCTCCTTTACATCATGGTTCTCACCTTATTTGGGGGGGGGGGAGGATGTACCTTAAGGGGAATACAGTGGGGAAAAAAATCTCTGCCACTTTATGTTCCAAATTCATTTTTATCCCTTCCTGTTTCAACAAAAACTTCATAAAATCAACATCACCGTGCTCTGTGGGAGAAAAGAAAAACCTTCTGCTCCCTTAGCTCTGCTAGAAGCTGGAGGGTGCTAGGCCCCTGTGTAATAGTGCATAGAATTCTAGCTTTTTTCCTCCTTTCTCTGTATATTGGGCTCAGAGATTACACTGTGTCTCTATGTGAATATGGACAGTTAGCATTTACCAACATGTATCTGTCTACTTTCTCTTGTTTAAAAAAAGAAAAAAAACTAAAAAAAAAATGAGGGGGTTATAGAAGGTCAGCAAGGAGTGGGTTTGAGATGTTTGGGTGGGTTAAGTGGGCATTTTGACAACATGGCTTCTCCTTTGGCATGTTTAATTGTGATGTTTAATGGACATCCTTGCAGTTTAAGATGACACTTTTAAAATAAAATTCTCTCCTAATTATGACTTGAGCCCTCCCACTTGATGGGAGAATCAGCAGAACGTGAAGGACCTTATTCAGAATTGACATTGCTCTATTATAATTTTGTTGCTGTTTATTTTATTTATTTATTTATTTATTGTATTTTCCTGAAGCTGGAAACGGGGAGGCAGTCAGACAGACTCCGGCATGTGCCCGACTGGGATCCACCCGGCATGCCCACCAGGGGGTGATGCTCTGCCCCTCTGGGGTGTTGCTCTGCCACAATCAGAGCCATTCTAGCGCCTGAGGCAGAGGCCACAGAGCCATCCTCAGCGCCCGGGCCATCTTTGCTCCAGTGGAGCCTTGGCTGGGGGAGGGGAAGAGAGAGACGGAGAGGAAGGAGAGGGGGAGGGGTGGAGAAACAGATGGGTGCTTCTCCTGTGTGCCCTGGCCGGGAATCGAACCCGGGACTCCCGCACGCCAGACCGACGCTCTACCACTGAGCCAACCGGCCAGGGCCTGTTGCTGTTTATTTTTAAATTTCTTTTTTGTTTCACTGGAAAGGAAAGATGATGCTCAGTTTTAAATGTTCAAAGTGTACAAGTTGCTTTGTTACAATAAAACTAAATGTGTACACACAAAAAAATAGAGGAAGTGGGTGAGTGTGTTTCAGGGAAGAGAAAGATTAACTGGGAATGATGAAATCGATAGTCAAAAATCTTTATTCTGAGCTTTCTTTTGTTTCTATAGGAACCATTGGCCAAATGTAAATATCAGTCTTTGTTGAACAGTTCTCAAAAAGAAAGTTGAAGTATACATTCTCCCCTTGTTGTTTTCATATTCTGTGGTTCTAAAGTAGTAGGAGGAGCCCAAACTTCAGAAATCAATATGACTTGGGCTTGGGGGTAAAATGATGCTTGGAATGAAAGTGGGTGTATGGAAAGGAGTACAGTTACTAAAGGACAGTTATTTTAAGTAATTTATTTGTACATAGCCCTTTCCAATATATCTACTGCTTATCCATGCAGAACTCCTGCATTGCCACATTTGCTCCTTGTAGTAGCCGTGGGAATTAGGGAGCACAGGCGATGTGACCACTGTGAAGAGAGAAGTCACTTAACATGGTAAAATGGACCTACATAGAGTTTTCATTCTCAACTTTCTCACTCTTATATGATGCTGTCTAAATATTGTAGCATTCTCATCCAATTGAGTTCTTGTAGGAAGAATGCAAGATCTTCACCAATAATATGCATTTGTGTACCTTTGGAATTCAATATATCTGGACAGTAGAAATTCACATAAACCTTAAGTGGAAATCATTATCTTTAAAAACTTGAAAATGACAAACAAAGAAACTTTCTGAGCCTGAGCCCTGAGAATAAAGGTTATTGCTCTGTGTTCAGTGAGGACCCAGGAGCCCTAAGAGAAAGCACTACTACTGGAATGCACTTTCTTGGTTGGCTTATATCACAGGACCATGCTGGAGCTGGTCAGTCATAACAAAAGCAGAGTGGTTAAAAATGGCTTTGACTACTGCTTTTGCCACTTACGGGCTATGGGTCCCAAGCACCATCTTTAAATTTTTGAAGCTTCTGATTCCTCATACGTCAGTGGGATGTTAACAGTATGTAACTGATATGGTTATGAAGAATTTATGAGATAGCACATAGAAAAAGCTCATCAAAGGGACTAGCCAACAAAACTTGCTACAGTTGTTTTTTATTATAGTAAAGGCCACAGAACATTCTGTGTTCTAGACTCTAGAGCCAGATGACCTAGAATCTCAGTTTAGAATCTCAGTTATGCATATACCTGCTGTGAGATGATGAATGAGTTAGTTAAGCACTCTCAGTCTGGGTTTCCTCATCTGTAAAATGGAATAATAGTAGAGCTACTTACCTCATAAGGTTATTACAAGGATTAAATATATACCACTCAGAATATACATAAAATTGTTTACTAAAGACTTCTAACTTCTTTTCACAAAAATCTCCCTAGCTTGGGTCCAGTTAAACAGAAGTGTTTGAAATTTCATGTGAGACTTTCAGGAAATATAGAGTTTTAAAATGGAAAAAGGGAGCATTTTCATTGTTAAAAAGTATTATAGTCCAGAGAACTCACTTATATGCATTGCACACTCTGATTGCAGAAGTAAGCAGAGCTCTCTACTCTTTCCCTAGGTTGTCAGGGCCTTCCTGAAGTTGTGGTGAGTGGGTGAAGATTGCATTACAGTCTGGCTGCTCCTTTCCTCCCATGTACACTGGCTATATTTAGGCAGGTCTAGATAAGTTTAATATGTTGCATATTGCCTTAAGTCCAGTTGGTTCCAGAACAGCTGGCTTTGTGAGCCAGAGTGTTTCAGTCCAATTTTAGAGTAGAGTCGAAGAGAAGAAAACATTTGGAAGGTGAAGCCATGTGTTCTAGCTGGGCTGAGCCGCCGTCTGGTTTCAATCCTCTCACTAGCTTCCTGTTGGCCACTTCTCATGCAGAACACATGTATTTCCTCTCAGGGTTTTGTCCTCTTTATCCTCTTTGGAAGCATCTGATTATAACTGGAATATGGATGGTTGTGTAATGAAGGTTCAGGAGTGATTGTTTTCCAAAATGGAAGAGCTTTGTATTTTTTTATTATAAAAGTAAATCCTGTTTAAGAAATGTTTAAATGATGCAAAAATTTAAGCAACATAGAAAAGATAAAAATTATACACACTCCTACCACACATAGAAAAACTACTGTAAACCTCTTGGCATATATCTTTCTAAATGTCTTTCTATGTGTATATGGGTATACCTGTGGATGTTGAATTTTATGGATATCTTTCAGCAATGTATATGGATATCTTCTTTGCCAAAAAATACATATCTATATTATAATTTTTAACTTGTAGGTAGAATTCCACTTCATGGCTGTGCTGTAATTTATATTAAACCAATACTCTGTTCATGCTAGGTTGTTTCCAAGTTTTCAGGAAGTCTAAGTTTGACCATTGCCTTGCAGGACTTAGATCCTAACTCCGAGATGGGGATACCAGGCTCATCTTCTGCCATCTCTGAGCAGCAGCTTCAGAGGCAAGAGGGACTAAGCAACACTGAAACAGAGCTGGGCAGGCCGAATCTTATCTCATCTGAGGAATGGCTTCAACTGCATGGGCTAAAGAGCAACAAATTGACCTTGAAACAGATTTTGTCACAAATTGGATTTCCACACTGTGAAGGTAGATTTCCACTCACTGAGCAATGCTGGTTAGACCCAACCAGCATGCTGCCTGTTAACCTCTGAGGAGGCAGCATCAGTTCTGAGGGTCTCTCTAAAACCATGGATCTCTGAGCTTGCTTTGATCTCACTTCCTGATTGGTAAAAAATGTTTGTGCCCCCAATATATGTATATTACTTGGATGTACATTTGTTAATCCACATATTGAATATTAGTAGTGCTTAATTTCACTTCTTTGAAAGATGAAACAGAAGTTATTTGAATTTATCCCCTGGGATGTGCCCCCTTTTGGAGGTCACTGATGCAAACAATAGCTATGTGTAGTTTCAGAGAGAGTGTGCTCTTTTCCTGTTGTGGGCCTCCAGTTTTTTCTAAATCCTCTTGTTGGATTCCAGTTTTTTCAATCTTCTTGTTAGATTGCTCCCTTTATTATTAGGTAGTGTCCTTCTTTGTTTCTTACTAGAACTTTTGTTTAAAGTCTATTTTGCCAGATATAGGTATGGCTACTCCAGCATTTTTTTTCCTTTCCATTTGCATGAAATATCTTTTTCCACCCCTTTACTTTTGGTCTGTGAGTATTTTTCATTCTGAAGTGTGTCTCTTGTAGACAGCATATATATGAGTCTTGTTTTCTTATACATTCAGCTACCCTATGTCTTTTGTTTAGGACATTTATTACATTTCAGGTGATAATTGTTAGGTACATATTTATTGCCATTTTATTCTTTTAATTGTGTTCCTCTGTTTCTTCTTCTTCTTCTTCTTCTTCTTCTTCTTCTTCTTCTTCTTCTTCTTCTTCTTCTTCTTCTTCTTCTTCTTCTTCTCTTTCTCCTCCTCCTCCTCCTCCTCCTCCTCCTCCTCCTCCTCCTCCTCCTCCTCCTCCTCCTCCTCCTCCTTCTTCTTCTACTTCTCCTCCTCCTCTTCCTCCTCCTCCTCCTCCTCCTCCTCCTCCCTCCTTTCTTCTTCCTCTTTCTCCTCCTCCTCCTCCTCCTCCTTCCAGGCTCTTTGACATTTCTTGTAATCCTGGTTTGGTGATAACAAACTCCTTTAGCTTTTTCTTGTCTGGGAAGCTCTTTATTTCTCCTTCAATTTTAAATTATATCTTTGCTGGGTAAAGTACTCTTGGTTGTAGGTTCTTGCTTTTTATCAGTTTGACTATTTCATGCCAATGCTTCTGGCCTGAAATGTCTTTGTTGATCAGCTATCAGCATTATGGGAGCTCCCTTGTAGGTAACTAACTGTCTTCCTCTTGCTGCTTTTAAGACTTTCTCTTTTCTGACTAGTGGTGGTGCAGTGGATAAAGCATCAACCCAGAATTCTGAGGTCACTGGTTTGAAACACTAAGGTCTCTGGCTCTGGGTTCAGGGTCACCAACTTAAGTGGGAGAATTGTCTACACAATTCCAAAGCTTGCCAGCTTGAGCCCAAAGATCACTGGCATGAAAACCCCAAGTTGCTGGCTTGAGCAAGGGGAAACTGGCTATTCTCTGCATATTCGAGAAGCAATCAATGCACAACTAAAGTGAAAGCAACTTCAGGTTGATGCTTCTCACCTTTCCTTCCTGTCTCTCTCTCACTGTCTCTCACATAAAAAGAAAAAAACATTTTTCTTTGTCTTTAACCTTTGCTATTTTAATTATGATGTATCTTCGTGTGGGCCCTTTGGGTTCATCTTGTTTGGGACTCTCTGCCTTCCTGGACTTGTGTGTCTTATTCTTTCACCACTATAAGGAAGTTTTCATTCATTACGTCTTCAAATTCATTTTTGAGCCTTAGCTCTTTCTCTTCTCCTTCTGGTACTCCTATGATGTGGATGTTGTTACGTTTCATGTTGTCCCAAAGGTCCCTTAAACTGTCCTCATTTTTTAAAATTCTTTTTTCTTTTTTCTGCTCTGATTGGGTATTTTTTTCTACCTTGTCCTCCAAATCGCTGATTTAATCCTCTGCTTCTCCTAACATACTGTTTATTCCTTCCAGTGTATTCTTGATGGCAGGCATTATATTCTTCATTTATTACTGGTTACTTTTTATGGTTTCTATGTTATTTCCATGCTGTTGAGCATCCTTATAATCATTACTTTGAAATCTATATCTGATAAACTACTTGCCTCCATTTCATTTAACGTTTTTCCTAGCGATTTCTCATGTTCTGTTATTTGGAGCCTGTTTCATTTCCTCTCCAATTTGGCTGCCTCTTTGTGTTTCTTTCTATGTATTAGATCGATCTGCTGACACCCAGTCTTCATGGGATGGCCTTATGTATTAGGTGTTCTGTGGGGTCCATGGTGCAGTCTCCTTGATTAATTGAGTTGGGTGTTCCAGTAATGTTCCTTGTGTGGGTTATGTGTGCCCTTCTGTTGTAATTGAGGCTTGGTTGCTATTGGATCATTTGTACATGGTACCAACCCTCAGGTTGGTTGACTCTGAGGCTCAACCCTGACCATAACATGAAAGCTGATGTGCAGGTGTTGATCACATAAAGCAGAATTTGCCTCAGCAGATTTTGTGTTCTCCTTTTAAATATGCTGCTTGTGAGGCTTATTGGATCCTGCTCTGATGTTGTCCGAAGATGGCCACTGGGTGTGTTGGTTCTGGGCATCTCCAGAGGGACTGTGATGCAGGCCAATGTAAGTTGCTGTTTGGAGCTACAAGCAATCCACAATTTGTGGCTGCCTTTGCTGGGCCTGGATGCACACAGGAAGGACGAAGCTGTACACCAAGGCAGGCTTTTACCAGCACCATGCCCTGGGGCAGGTCAGCAAAAGTCCCAAGCCCCCTCCACTTGCCTCTGCCTGCCAGCTGCCTGTTAGGCTCAGTCACTGAGAGTCTCTAGCTGTACTGCGCAGCAGTGCCTAAGCTCCACAGGGTGGGGCAAGAGGGAGATGAGAGGATGGGGCTACTGCTTTTCCTCAGGGATAGAATCCGGGATGTTCATATGCTATGCCAACACTCACCCACTGAGCCACCGGCCAGGGCCTATTATCTTTTATTCATATTTTGAGAATAACATTAGACTGTGCTATAATTCTTGATTCAACCATCAAACATAACTTAGAAAACTTGAGAAGAGAAAGGCTACTGTACTTACCTATATTTATGCTTTCTTCGTTCTTCCTATTGTTTCAAGTTCCTTCTTTTATTATTTTCTTTTTATTTATAGAACTTTCTTTATTCAGTCTTTAAAAGTAGCTCTGCTGGCAACAAATCTATTTAGTTTCTTGTATGACAATGTCTTTTTTTCTGCATTATTCCTGAAGAATAATCTTTCTATAGTGAGAGTTGGGATTGACAGTTCTTTTCTTTTAAAACTTAAAGAACAGTGCCATTTCCTTCTGGTCTCCATGATTTCTGATGAGAAAATAATTTTCATTAGAATTGATTACCTACTACTGGTATATAAGTGATTTTACTCTGATATTTAATTATTCAATTTGTTACATCTCCTTCATATATTTTCATACTATATCATCCTTTTAAATCTTTTTTTGTATATTTTATATCTATTGATATTGACAATATTGGAATTTAAAACTAAAATTTTTTTTAAAATATTGCTTGGCCAGTGGTGGCACAGTGGATAAAGTGTTGACCTAGAATGCTAAGGTCCCCAGTTCAAAGTCCCAGTCTTGCCTGGTCAAGGCACATATGTACCTTTGAGCAGCAACTATGAGTTGATGCTTCCCACTCTTCCCTCATGCCTTTCTCTCTCTCTCACCCCCCTCTCTCTAAAATCAATAAGTAATATATATATATATATATATATATATATATATATATATATATATATATATATATATATTTGTATTTTTCTGAAGCTGGAAACGGGGAGGCAGCCAGACAGACTCCCGCATGCGCCCGACTGGGATCCACCCTGCACGCCCACCAGGGGGTGATGCTCTGCCCATCCGGGGCTTCGCTCTGTCAGGACTAGAGCCACTCTAGCGCCTGGGGCAGAGGACAAGGAGCCATCCCCAGGGCCCGGGCCATCTTTTGCTCCAATGGAGCATAGGCTGCGGGAGGGGAAGAGAGAGACAGAGAGGAAGGAGAGGGGGAGGGGTGGAGAAGCAGATTGGCGCTTCTCCTGTGTGCCCTGGCTGGGAATCGAACCCTGGACTCCTGCACGCCAGGCTGACACTCTACCACTGAGCCAACCAGCCAGGGCCAATAAGTAAAATACTTTAAAAAATAAAAACTTTAAAAAATATTTATGAATTCATTTAAAAGTAATAAACCCATTATATGTTAACAGTTTTAATAAAATAAGTATATTTTCTAAAACAAAAATTTTAGTAAAGTGGCATTGTTTTGTGCTTTTGCAAGTATTTTTAATATCTCAATAGAATACAAGTAGCTTCTCATTTCTACTTCTTAAAATAACAGCTCATTGAGATGTAATTCACATATTATACCATTCACCCATTTAACATGTATAATTTAGCATTTTTTAGTATATTCATAGATATGAGTAACTATAACCACAGTCAACTTTAGAACATTTTTATCACCTCAGAAAGAAGCCTCTTTAGCTATCGACCTACCCCTCAACTGCTAGCCCAAAGCAATCTACTTTATGTCTATAGATTTGCTTGTTCTGGACAACTCATGAAAATGGAATCATATAATGTGGTCTTTTGTGATTGGCTTCTGTCACTTAGAATAATGTTTTTAAGGCTTATCAATGTTGTACCATGAATTAGTACTTTATTCCTTTTTATAGCCAAATAATATAAGAAGATGAATTATATGGATATATCACAGTTTGTCCATTTGTCAGTTGATAGGTGGACAGATGATTCTTACTCTAGCAGGTTGTTAACTTGGTTGGACTCAAACTGCAAACTCTGTCTCCCCTGCTAAATAAATGCAAGTCTCACTCATTGCCTTCTTTCAAGGATTAATGCCACTCCATTTCTGCCTGGTTTTTTTGTGTGTGTGTGTGTGTGTTGTGTTTTTTTTTACAGAGACAGAGAGAGAGTCAGAGAGAGGATAGATAGGGACAGACAGGGAGGAACAGAGAGAGATGAGAAGCATCAATCATTAGTTTTTTGTTGCGACACCTTAGTTATTCATTGATTGCTTTCTCATATGTGCCTTGAGCGTGGGGCTACAGCAGATTGAGTAACCCCTTGCTCGAGCCAGCGACCTTGGGTTCAAGCTGGTGAGCTTTGCTCAAACCAGATGAGCCCGAGCTCAAGCTGGTGACTTCGGGGTCTCGAACCTGGGTCCTCTGCATCTTATTCCGATGCTCTATCCGCTGCGCCACTTCCTGGTCAGGCTCTGACTCTTCTTGATTGCTCTCTAATACCTTCAAGTAGCTATTTTTATATTTTTTCCAGAGTTAGATTTTTTTCTGTGTGAAGATTTGCCAATAAAATCCACCATTGCTGGATGTGGAACTCACAATGCCTCACATTTTAATTAGCAGCTGTAGTTTATAGAGTCTTCCATAGGCTCATCCCTTTAACCCTCAAAAACAATACTCTTTCCTCATTCCAGATGAATGTCTTAGGTAAAGAGAGATTGCTTCTAGTGACTTGAAGTTGCTCTATCTATGGCCGTTAAGAATTTTAACTCTTGAAAGCGAAGATTTTGGAGTTGATGATATAAGAAATATCCAAACCTGTAGAGAATTTTTATGAGTGTATTTAAGCCAAATTGGTGACAGTTTCCTGGAAGCAAAATCTCAACAGATTGAGAAAATGTTCCAAAGAATGGCAGCTTTACAGTTTAGGAAGATATTGACCTAGAACATGACTACTCACCACAACTCGCTTTTAGTTAGAAATTTTCATTTCAGACCATCCTATGTAGTTAATTTTGGTCTCTTAGTTTGTAAGACCCTCTATGCAGGCCTTCTCTGGCCTTGTCAGGTTTATCATGGGGTCACTTTTTTTCCCCATGAATGAGGTTATTGCTGATGGAATTCAAGAATTCATTTTTTATTATTAATTTATTGTGTTTACAATAGATTCTAATGTCACCCATGTTCCTCAGTACATCCTCCCTGTCTCCCTCCCCGAAATGCCCTCTCCTTTTCCCTCCAGGATTTGCTTTTCTGCTCTCATTCCATCCTATCACCCTATCATCTCCTTTCCCTCTGTCCACTTTCCATCTGGATCCTTTGATCCCGCCTCTGTCTCTATTCTGCTCCTCAGTTCATATGGTTCGTCAGATTCCTCATATGAGTGAAGTCATATGATTATTTTTCTTTCTCTGCCTGGCTTATTTCACTTAACATAATAGTTTCTAGTTCCATCCATATTGTTGCAAAATATAATATTTCCTTTTTCATGGTATTCCCCATAGTATTCCATCGTGTATATGTACCACCACTTTTTAATCCATTCGTCCACTGATGGACACTTGGGCTGTGTCCAGATCTTGACTATTGTAAACAATGCTGCCATAAACATGGGGTGCATTTCAAACTGTGCTATGGTATTCTTGGGGTATATTCCTAAATGTGGGATGGCTGGGTCAAAAGGCAGTTTGATTTTTAATTTTTTGAGGAATCTCCATACTGTTTTCCACAGTGGCTGCACCAGTCTGCATTCCTACCAGCAGTGCAGGAGGGTTCCCTTTTCTCCACATCCTCGCCAGCACTTATTTTATGTTGTTTTGTTGATGAGCGCCATTCTGACTGGTGTGAGGTGATATCTCATTGTGGTTTTAATTTGCATTTCTCTACTGATTAGTGATGTTGAGCATTTTTTCATATGCCTATTGACCATCTGTCTGTCCTCTTTGGAGAAGTGTCTATTCACCTCTTTTGCCCATTTTCTGATTGGACTGTTTATCTTCTTGGTGTTGAGTTTTACAAGTACTCTATAAATTTTGGTTATTAACCCCTTACCAGACATATTGTCGAATATGTTTTCCCATTGTGTGATTTGCCTTTTTATTTTGTTCATATTGTCTTTAGCTGTGCAAAAGTTTTTTAGTTTGATATGGTCCCATTTGTTTATTTTGTCCTTTATTTTCCTTGCGCATGGAGATAAATCAGCAAATATATTGCTGCGAGAGATGTCAGAGAGCTTACTGCCTATGTTTTCTTCTAAGATGCTTATGGTTTCATGGCTTACATTTAAGTCTTTTATCCATTTTGAGTTTATTTTTGTGAATGGTGTGACTTGGTGGTCTAGTTTTATTTCTTTGCAAGTAGCTGACCAATTTTTCCAAAACCCTTTGTTAAAGAGACTGTTTTTACTCCATTGTATACTATCACTAACCTTGTCAAATATCAATTGTTCATAAATGATTATTTCTGGGTTCTCTGTTGTGTTTAATTGATCTATATGACTGCTCTTATGCCAGTACCAAGCTGTTTTGAGTACAATGGCCTTGTAGTATAACTTGATATCCGGAAGTGTGATACCACCCACTTTATTCTTCTTTTTCAAGATTGCTGAGGCTGTTCATGTTCTTTTTTGGTTCCATATGAATTTTTGGAATATTTGTTCTATATCTTTGAAGTATGTCCTTAGTATTTTAATAGGAATTGCATTGAATTTATAAATTGCTTTGGGTAATAGGGACATTTTATTGATGTTTATTCTTTCTAGCCATGGACACAGTATATGCTTCCACTTGTTTCTATCTTTCTTGATTTCTTTTATCAATGTTTTATAATTTTTTGAGTACAAGTCTTTAAACTCCTTAGTTGAATTTACACCTAGGTATTTTATTTTCTTTGTTGCAGTAGTGAAGGGAATTGTTTTCTTAATTTCTCTTTCAGACAGATTATTGTTGTATAAAAATGCCTCTGATTTCTGAGTATTAATTTTATATCCTGCCACCATGCTAAATTCATTTATCAGGTCCAGTAGTTTTTTGGCAGCAACTTTAGGGTTTTCTAGGTATCATATCATCAGCAAATAATGATAGTTTTACTTCTTCTTTTCCAATTTGTATGCCTTTTATTTCTTCTTCTTGTCTGATTGCTGTGGCTAAGACTTCTAGAACTATATTGAATAAGAGTGGTGAAAGGGGTCACCCCTGCCTTGTTCTTGATCTTAAGGGGATTGCTTTTAATTTTTGCTCATTGAGTATGAAGTTGACTGTGGGACTGTCATAGATGGCCTTTATCATGTTGAAGTATGTTCCCTGTATTCCCACTTTGCTGAGAGTTTTGATCATGAATGGGTGCTGGATTTTATTGAATGCTTTTTCTGCATCTATTGATATTATCATGTGGTTTTTCTCCTTCCTTTTGTTTATGTGATGAATAACATAGATTCATTTGTAAATATTGTACCAGCCTTGCCTCCCCAAAATATATCCCACTTGATCATGGTGTATAATTTTTTTTATGTATTGCTGGATCCGGTTTGCTAATATTTTGTTGACAATTTTAGCATCTAAATTTATCAGGGATATTGGCCTATAGTTTTCTTTCTTTGTGTTGTCTTTACCTGGTTTTGGAATCAGAATTATGCTTACCTCATAAAAGGAGCTTGGAAGTTTTCCCTCCTCTTGAATTTTTTGAAATAGCTTGAGAAGGATAGGAATTAGTTCTTCTTTGAATGTTTGCTAGAATTCATCTGTGAAGCCATCTGGCCCAGGGCTTTTGTTTGTTGGGATAACTGTTTTGTTTATTGATAACTGTTTCCACCTCATTTGTTGTAATTGGTCTTTTTAGGTTTTCTAATTCATCCAGATTGATTTTTGAAAGATTATATTTTTCAAGGAATTTGCCCATTTCACCTAGGTTGTCTAATTTTTTTGCATACAGTTCTTCATAGTATTTTCTTACAATCCTTTGTATTTCTGCTCTGTCCATTGTTACTTCTCCACCCTCACTTAAAATTTTATTTATTTGAGTTCTTTCTTTTTTTTTCTTGGAGAGTCTGGCTAAGGGTTCATTGATCTTGTTTACTTTTTCAAAGAACCAGCTCTTGGTTTCATTGATCCTTTGTATTGTTCTTTTAGTCTCTATGTCATTTATTTCTGCTCTGATCTTTATTATTTACTTCCTTCTACTTCCTCTAGGCTTTACTTGCTATTCTTTTTCAAGTTCTTTTAGTTGCAGGATTAAGTTGTTTTTTTGAGCTTTTTCTTGCTTCTTAACATATGCCTGTAATGCTATGAACTTCCCTCTCAGGACTGCTTTTGCTGTGTTCCACAGATTTTGAATTGTTTTATGCTCATTTTCATTTGTTTCAAGGAAGTTTTTTATTTCTTCCTTGATCTCATTGTTGACCCAGTCATTGTTTAATAACATGCTGTTTAGTTTCCAAGTGTTTGAGTGTTTTTCAGTTTTCCTATTGTAGTTAATTTCTTGTTTCATGTCATTGTGGTTAGAGCAGATGCTTGATATGGTTTCAATATTCTTAAATTTTTTGAGTCTCATTTTATGCCCTACTATGTGGTCTATCCTAGACAATGTACCATGAGCACTTAAAAAGAATGTATATTCTGCTGCTTTAGGGTGGAAGGTTCTGAAGTTATCTATTAAATCCAGTTGATCTAGTGTATCCTTTAATTCTGTTGTTTCTTTGTTAATTTTCTTTCTTGAATATCTATACATTGATGTTAGTAGGGTATTGAAATCCCCTATTGTAGTATTGCTGTTGATTTCTTCCTTTATGCCCATTAAAATCTGCTTTATATATTTAGGTGTTCCTATATTAGGTGCATATATATTTATAATGGTTATCTTTTCCTGTTGCATTGCTTTCTTTATCATTATGTAGTGACCTTCTTATCCTTTACTATAGTCTGCTTTAAAGTCTATTTTGTCAGATATAAGTATTGCTACCCCAGCTTTTTTTTTCATTTCCATTTGCATCAAATATTTTTTTATCCTTTTACTTTCAGTCTATGTGTATCTTTTGTTTTAAGGTGCCTCTCCTGTAGGCAGCATATGTATGGGTCCTGTTTTCTTATCCATTCAGCTACCCTATGTCTTTTGATTGAAGCATTTAATTCATTTACTTTTAAGGTTATTATTGATATGTAGTTGTTTATTGCTATTTTATTCTTTAAAGTTATATTCCTCTTTTACTATATTCTTTCCCCCCTTTGTTCTGTTTACAACAGACCCCTTAACATTTCTTGCAGCATTGGTTTGGTTGTAATGAATTCCTTGAGTTGTTTTTTGTTTTGGGGGGTTTTTTTTGGTCTGGGAAGCTTTTTATTGCTCCTTCAATTTTAACCAATAGCCTTGCTGGATAAAGAAGTCTTGGTTGTAGGCTCTTGCATTACTTTGAATATGTCTTGCCATTCCCTTCTGGCCTCAAGTGTTTCTGTTGAGAAGTTGGATGTTATCCTTATGGGGGCTCCTTTGTAGGTGATAGCCTGTTTTTTTTAATCAGATTTTAATATTTTATCTTTATCTCTTAGCTTTGGTATTTTAATTATGATGTGTCTGTGTAGATTTTTTTGGGTTTCTCTTTAATGGAATTCTCTGTGCTTCTTGAACTTGTGTGACTTTTCCCTGCATCAATTTAGGGAAGTGTTCAGCTATGATTTTATGGAACAAGATCTCTAACCCTTGTTCTTTCTCTTCTTCTTCAGAAGCCCCTATGATGTGGATGTTGTTTCTCTTTAAGTTGTCAAGAGCTCTCTTAGAGTTTCCTCAGACTTTTTCAGTCTCTTTTCTTTTTGCTGCTCCGCTTCCATGCTTTCACTTATCTTGTCCTCTAAGTCACTGATTCAATCCTCTGCTTCATCCAGCCTGCTTTTAATTCCTTCTAGTGTAGTCTTCATTTCTGATATTGTGTTTGCCAATTCTGTCTGGTTCTTCTTTATGATTTCCATGTACTTTTTGATGCTTTCAATTTCTTTATTGAAGTGTTCATTAAGTCCATCCATTGCAGCTTTGAGATCTTTAAGCATCCTAAAAATTATTATTTTATACTCTGCATCTGGTAATTTGACTACTTTCAATTTGTCTAAGACTTTATCAGAGGATTTATCTTGCTGAAGACTTGTAGCTTCTTCCATCTGTGATCTCCTTACCTAGTAGGGCCTCTTTGAAGTCTTGATTTGTTTGTTTTCTTCTCAGTTTTCTTAACTCAGTGGTAGTCTTGTTTACTGATCTCAGCAGGGGGCTTATTTGAAGTTGTATCCAGGAATGTGGTGGGTGTAACCTAAAACTCTGAAAGCCCAATCTGCCAGCTTCTCTCTGGGGGCAGGGTGCTTTCTCTGTTTCAGTAGGGGGAGGTGTATCTCAGATCTCCATGGAGACCTGAGTTACTGCCCCTCCTCCCTACTTCCTGTTTTCAGCTGTGTCTTGTTGCTCTGATTGGAACTGGAGAGTTTTCTGAAGGTGGGTCACCCGGAACCACTTTAGGTTTGTGCTTTGTTGAGGGTTCAACCCCTCCTCCAGCTATGGCCACCTCCACACTGGATGAGTCAGCTTCTCAGGTCATCCCATGCATTCCTCTGCCCATCACGGTCTGTCTCTCTCTCTCTCCCCACTTTCCTTTTGGACAACAAGCCAGCCCTCTCAGCACACCTCATTCCAAGGTCCCCAGGCAAGTGGCTGTGAGTGATATTTTTCTGCTCTTCTCCTTGTAATGAGAGCCATTCTGGGCTCTTTGTCTCACCCCACCTTCACTTCTGGAAGCAGGGGAGGTTCCCCCACCATAACTTGGAGCTTTCTACCAGGCTCGGTATGGCTTCTTCTTTGCTCCTTAGTTTTTGAGACTTGTTCTTTTAATCCAAAGTTGGTTTTTCACACTGACTGTTCCTAAATTAATTTGTAATTCAGTTTGGTGGTGTGAGCTGGTAGTCTGTGCATCTGCCTACTCCACTGCCATCTTGGTTCCCCCTGGTCAAGAATTCATTTTTTACTCTTTATTATTATGAACATTGAACTTTAGGTCTTGTAAATTTTATCATCCCTGATGATTTTGTAACAAGCCTGGACAAGGAAGCTATAAAATTCAGCCTTGCCCTTTCTCTCTTTCCAAATTAGGCTGTTATCATGCCCCCTTGAAGTCAGAGTAAAGGATGTACTGGATCCAAGAGTACCACCATTCTTTCTCCCATCTTTGGGTTTTAATAACGTCAACAGCAATAAAATAATCATCATAAGAACATCTCTGGGAAACCTTTCCTCATCTTCTTCTGTCCTGCCAAGTCAGTTAGTCCTTGGATCTTTCTTAGCCTTCTGTTCCACAAAGGAGTAAAATATGTTTTAGGCAGCATTGTATTCCCATTTAGTAAGCATTGTGCATATCAGGTAGTGGGTGCTCAATGTGTGCTTGTGCAACTGATGTTGAACAGCTGAGCATATAATTTGAGAAAATCTTGTGGTTTTGATATTCTGTATGAGTATTCTGAATCTGTTACCTGCTAGCTTCATTCATCATCTATTCATGAACTCCCACTTGAGAAAGCAATAGACAATATCCAGGTTTAACTTTTATAATCCTGAAAACAAGTCCAAGTCTTGAGTAAAAATTTTCAGAAATTAAACACAACTTCTGTTTTCTTATTGACCTCTGACTTAATTATATTGAACAAAAGAACCAGACAACCAAGAAGAAAACCCTGTTTTCCTCCTAATTCATTCATGTATTAAACCATGTCATAAACAGATACATTATCATAGCACCTAGAAATACCTCATTATTTGGATCAGAATACAAAGCATCCTAGAGTGTTGCTGTCACTGGGGATATAACTTGAATGGTGTCAGAGAAAAGCATTTTGAAGTAAAAATAGGAAGCATTGATAACGCTCCATTTTAATTGTTGTTTCTTATGAAAATGCAGATTATGTGTCTTCTCTGGGTAAAATTGTGGCTTCCCGGTATGCTGATGGCCTATTTCCACAGGTCTACAGAGCTGAAGATGGCACAGCATACAACGTAAGTGGGAGTTTCCATAAGGGACAGACCCTGAGACACACTGCTGAGTCTGGAATGGCCTCACACTGCTCCTTTGGTGCTGGAGTGTGAGGAATAAGCTTGAAAGACAAGGGGGTGGGGAAAGAAAGGAGTTTAAGACAGAGTGACAAGACCACATGAGCCAAGGCATGAGCATGTAGGATTACATGGCTGCTAGGAAAACACATTTTCCTTAACAGTTTATGTATTTTGGGGTGTTCTGAGAGTTGTTGAAGTTTTTAAAAAGTACCAGATCTTCAAAATGTTGATTCTACAGAATAGAGTACAATTTTTTCTGTTCCTTCTCTTTGTATCCTACTACCCTACACCCTGAAAAGCCTTAAAAAATTGTACCTGATCTATCTGAATGATGGTTTATTTGTGTATGTAAAAAACTGCCCACAGGCCCTGGCCGGTTGGCTCAGTGGTAGAGCATCGGCCTGGCATGCAGGAGTCCCAGGTTCGATTCCTGGCCAGGGCACACAGGAGAAGCACCCATCTGCTTCTCCACCCCTCCACCTCTCCTTCCTCTCTGTCGCTCTCTTCCCCTCCCGCAGCCAAGGCTCCATTGGAGCAAAGTTTGCCCAAGCGCTAAGGATGGCTCTGTGGCCTCTGCCTCAGGCACTAGAATGGCTCTGATTGTGGCAGAGCGACGCCCCAGATGGGCAGAGCATCACCCCCTGGTGGGCATGCCAGGTAGATCCCGGTTGGGCGCATGTGTGAGTCTGTCTGACTGCCTCCACTTTTCCAGCTTCAGAAAAATACAAAAAAAAAAGAAAAAGAAAAAGAAACTGCCCACAAACTTCAGTTACCTTTCAATGACAGCCCCTAGAAGTGTTGGTGGCAGCTATAGGTGACCAAAAGATCCAGATACAAGGGAGCCTGAACTGAGAGACAGAGGACAGAGGATAAAGGTTGTGAGCAGGAGAATGAGTCCCTGGAGCAGTGACTTAGAGGAAGCCAATCAGATGTGCTGGTATGTTTAGAAGCATACTCAGAAATATTTTTGGCATGTTATAGTTAAGAAAACTTTTAGTGAGGCTTATTTCTTCCCATCTGCCTTTGTTCATCTTTTTTTTTCTCCTTAATTTCTTAAAAGTTCCCCTGGACATTTGTTGATAAAGATAATTCTGTAACTATAAATAAAATATGATCTAGAAATAGATTTTTTTTAAAGAATGCTGTTTTGAATAGAACACACGATCATCTTTTCTCCTGTGGGCTATCAGCCAAGGGTTTTCAGTTGAACGACTAGAAGACTTCCTTTTGGATTTTGTGGGGTTTGGAGGGTCATCTACAAAATTGTTATTAATGCACAGTTCTTGATGGCAGAGGCCTTGACTCAGTGGGCCCTGTTGTTCCTGGCTGCTGTGTGGTTCAGATTATGTGCTTATTTTATTTTTCTTCACTTTTATTTCATTAAGCTGACAGCCAAATCAGAGCTGCTCTATCAGTTTGTGGAGCATTTAACACGCGCTGTGGAGAGCTACAAGCAGAGGATGTACTGGCTCACCAGCAAAAGCCGGCAGATTTTTGGAGTCATCTTGGAACAGTGCATCACTATAGTGCTGGATTTGGGTGGAATGTGGGAGAAGGAGCTTAATCTGTGCCAAGATGCTCTAATAATGGTCCTTCAGGAGCAGGTGGCTCACATAGCCAAGTTCAATATCATATGGTAAGTTTTCCATAAGAATAAGATATTTTAGTGAACTTCATAGCTAATTTTCATTTATTTGGACTTGAGAAGCATAACTAACATAGTTAGCTCTATGAGAGGTTTGCTATCTTTTAATTTTCTAGAATATAGAATTTTGGCAGAAAACTCACAATGAATAAATCTTAGAACACTTTTATCTGCTTTGCACATGGTATCTTAGTTTTCAAATTAGGAAAGATTTAGGAACATATTCTTTCTTAATGCATAGCAAGGTAAAAATACTAGAGTATGAATTATATTGAAAATATATTCAAGGTCATAAAAATCCCTTCACTCATTTTAGATTTTAGCTTGGATAATAAATTTAAACTCACTACAAATTTCACTGGTTTTCAGATTGAACTTGCAACTCAAGGTGACTCCCCATTAGTTCAGGCCCCTGAATCAGAACAACAGGTGGCTGGCTTTATAGAGTATTTGGGAGTTTTTACAATCATTTATAGACTCTTGGATTTGGGAGGACTTGAACTGCAGGGCCAACTTTCCATGTAGAACAGTGGCTGTGCCTGCCTGACAAGAACCATTTGGAAGGGGGAGCATCTACCTAAGATTTTTTTTCTAAAAATAAAATATTTTCAACTAAATATATGACATCTTTGGGGGTGCTGCCTAATTATGTTCTGTCCCAGGTTCCTGTTTCTGTCACAAAAATATTATTTAAGGAACTAAGTGCTTAAGTCTGCAATGCTTTAGCTTTCTTAGAGTGTAAGCTATGGCACGTGTGCTGCTTGGCCAGTGCAGCACGCAAGGGCCACACAAAGGCAGCCTCTGTCTCTGCAGGTGGGTTCTGCGAGACAGCTCAGGACGACTCACTTAGTCCACCATTCATGTAATCTTATCATCATAAACTCATATGTGACTCATAAGATTTGTTCAGTTAAAAACATGGAGATAAATATGTTCAAATAGCTGTTTTTGAAATCAAAATTATTTAATAAATTTAAAATTTTTATGCTCTGCTGAATGCAGAACATTACTACTCTTGATCTAAAAATGCCACAGATGGGAATCTTTCAGGGCAATGAAAACAATATAATAAAAGAACTAGAAATAAAATTTTAGAGTAATAGCATTGTTGCTGATTTCTGAATGCTAATGCTATGAATCCTTATAAATTTACTAGTAATAAAAGACAGTTACATATAAACCTGCCCATTTATGAAGATAACTTTCCTCAATAATATTTATTTATTTATGTTTTTCTGAAGTGAGAAGCAGGGAAGTAGAGAGACAGACTCCCACATGCACCTGACTGGAACCCGCCCGGCATGGCATGTCCACCAGGGGGCGATGCTCTGTTACAACCAGAGCCATTCTAGCGCCTGAGGTGGTGGCCATGGAGCCATCCTCAGCGCTCAGGTCAACTTTGCTTCAATGGAACTTTGGCTTCTGGAGGGGAAGAAAGAGATAGAGAGAAAGGAGAGGGGAGAAGGGGAGAAGCAGATGGGCGCTTCTCCTGTGTGCCCTGGCTGGGAATCAAACCCGGGACTTCCACAAGCTGGGCCAATGCTCTATCACTGAGCCAACTGGCCAGGACCTATTCAATAATTTTAATGTACTTTATAATTTTGAAATTCTCTGTTTTCCTGTAAACATTGTTATTCCAAGTCAGTACTGCTAATGGAAAGTAATGGTGCTTTGGAACATGTCTAAAATCCAGCAGTTTTGTTGGTATCTTTCAGAGAGCAGGGAGCTGCTTTTCCTTTCTTTTAGTGCTGGTGACATTAAGTGGCTTATTGCTCATAGTTGTGACACTGAGAGTGACAGCTGTGTTGACCACTGCTTGATGACAGCCCAATGTGATTCATTTCAGGGCTTCTCAAGAGCCTGTGAAATGGCAAGAACATGCTACTCCTGTAACGGAACAAGCCATCGCTGCTGCCATCAGTTGGGTTGAGAAACTGACCTTTGAGCAGGGTCTGAGCCCAGCTAGCCATGTGGACGCTCTGCTGGAAGCTGGGACAGACAAAACTGTAAGTGTGCATCAAGTGCTGGCCCCAAGTCCCAAGGGTGGCTTTGAGCTTATCTCTTCACACTCAATAGCAGCATACTGCCTTTCAGCTGATCTTGGTCCCTTCCCAGTGGCATCCCACAGGAACTGCATCATTGGCGTTAAAGAGCCCCATAGTCTTCATCCTGCTCACCTCTGAATTTGGAACCAAGTGAGAAATAGTTGACAATCACCAGACAGGGATCAAAATTGCAGCTTTGGTGATGACAGAGCTGAACCAACCAAAACCATACTCCTTGTCCTCTGGACCTGTCTGGGCCCCCCTGGTGCAGTGATTGAGGTCAACCTTCATTTAGCCCTATGAGTAGAGCCACAACCTGCTCACAGCCATTAGCATTGAGAAAGGACAGGGTATTAAGCCATATTCTGCTTAATACATGACACTTCCATTCCACTCTTGCTCTCCTGACAGTGAGGTAAGTCAGGCAACTCTTTGGGAGGAGAAGTTGAACAGTCCCCATAGAACCCTTAGGATGATGAAATAGGGCTTCCCCGCCCTTCTGCTCTGAAGCTTTCCCACTTCCTCTTCTTCACAAACAGGTCTATCATGTGCTTTCCAAGGTGAAGTGTATCCGTGCCAATGACTCATCCACTTTCAGATGTTATGTACTCACATATGCATTTTGATAGCGACCTTTTGGAAATAAAGATTTATCAGAAAGAAGTGACTAAATGGTGGTTTTTATGTGTCTTTTAGTCACAAGGATATGTGTTTCTGTGAGTGACTCTAATGGTGGGACTGTTAAGGGTAGTGGCAAGCCAGAGAGGAGATGCTCTGGGCTGGTGGCTCCTGTGACCCACTTCAACTCCCTGCATGGGTTAAGTCCCCATTCCTTTGAGATACAGTTCCTTAATTAATACCTATTAATTAATGTTAATTAATTTTTAAAAATTTTTTTTGTATTTTTCAGAAGCTGGAAACGGGGAGAGACAGTCAGACAGACTCCCGCATGCGCCCGACCGGGATCCACCCGGCACGCCCACCAGGGGCAACACTCTGCCCACCAGGGGGCGATGCTCTGCCCCTCCGGGGCATCGCTCTGCCGCGACCAGAGCCACTCCAGCGCCTGGGGCAGAGGCCAAGGAGCCATCCCCAGCGCCCGGGCCATCTTTGCTCCAATGGAGCCTTGGCTGCGGGAGGGGAAGAGAGAGACAGAGAGGAAGGAGGGGGGGGTAGAGAAGCAAATGGGTGCTTCTCCTATATGCCCTGGCCGGGAATCGAACCCGGGTCCCCCGCACACCAGGCCGACGCTCTACCACTGAGCCAACCAGCCAGGGCCATGTTAATTAATATTTAATTGCTTTCTCCATCCTGGAAGCTTGGGAAATCTATAGATTTCAAGCTTTATTCTCCTGCATTAAAAAGTCTTTTCTTGGGCAAGAAGGCCATGTGCTGACACCATGAGAGGATGGTCCCCAAGGATCACCAGACTGTGTTTATTGATACTCAAGATGATGGTTTGAAGTTGGAAACACATTGTTTATCCTCATAAAGCCAGAAGAGCAAATGTTTCTCTTTAAAGAAGAACAAAATACAAGCTACTTTGTTCTTTGGCCTTTCAAGTTTTTCTTGATATCTGTAAAATTTCAAATGTCTGGACATTATAATTAGGATTTAAGACATGGAACATTTCACAGTATCATGTGTGTGCATGTGTGCACGTGCATGCATGCACATGGGTATTCTCTGACTTTGTTCAACTGGCTACCCTTTTCACAGCTGACTGACAACTTGGCCTGACTGCAAGATTTCCCAGTGACCTTGATTTCTACTTTACTTACCTCTGGTTTGTGTCTCTCCTTGGTCTGGGATTCACAGCCCGGGAAATATAGAACATTTTCATGAGTTCCAGGGAAGTCAAATAGAGCAGGAAGAACCCAGAAAGAAGCTCACAGCCACTGATCATCAAATGCCACCTGAACACTCTTGAGAAGAGACTATGGAGTTACGGCAAATGCAAAACACATTTAGACTGGTGTGTCCCTCCACCTAGAGGGTGTGGTCCCAAGGAAAATTCTGTAAATGCAACTGCCTCATATATAAAAATGCCATGCCTTCTGTTTTTGAGGAGTAAAACAATGCATGCGCGTGCGTGTGTGTGTAAGGTGGGTGGGGAGGGGAATGGGTCTTCTGCTCTGTGACCCTCATGTCCACTCCAGTGAGTTTCACACTGATCCATGTTGCTGCCATTTGCTATGAATAGAAAAGATTTAAGGCTTAAGAGACTTGAACAATAAAGCTAAGCACTCACATTTTTCCTACTGATGATAATCTGCTTTGGGTTAGTATGTCCCACAAGTCCTGAGAGGAACCAGGAAAAATGTGTGTTGCATTGTGTCCAAAAATGAACATGCAAGTTGGCTTTTCTATCAGGTTCACATGAGGAGGGAGGGCTGACTGATGTGCTTAGTGAAGGAGGATGTTCAGAGGCCACTAGCCTCCTTCAGAACCAGGCTTTGTCACTGCAGTTAGGCCAGGGAGATTGACTAGAGAGGGATGACCGCGTGAGCCTTCAAGTCCTGAGGAGCTGGGCAGAATGTGTGTTTAATTCTCTAATCGCAGCATGTGAAGAGCACTGTAGATGGATGAATTCCTGATGCATATGCATCCTGTGGGGAAGGACCTGGTTCGTGGACAGTGCAGCTTGTGGGATGCTGGGGAAATGTTTGGCAGTTAGAGGCATTGGCATCATCCTCAGAGCCCAGATGTCTGTCCGGCTTGAGCTTTCTGCTCTGCAGTATTCTGTGGCCCCTGGACATGCCTTTTGGAAGCTGGTAGCTTCCTTGGTCTTTATGAGAAGGTGTTGTGCCAGGAGTCCCCGGAAGGCTTGCTGGTCCAGGATGTGTGGGGCATTTAGGAAGGAGAAGGCTGATGATCTCAGCTGTCTGAGAAGGCAAACCAGGGGTTGTGCCTCTGTTTTCAGGAAGGGCCACTTGCCCGAGGGCCACCTCTTCTTCTCTTTGTGTTCTCTCAGCCTATACTTCATCTGCCTGATAGGCACAAATTTGTTTACACTTTTACTGGAAGACTAAGTAGTGAATTAGAGACAGACCCACATGATTTCATAAGGTGTCTTCCCCACTGGACAGTAAGCTGGAGGACTGGCCACGTGAATCACAAACCTGGCATTCATTTTCTTGTTTGCAGTGTTCTGACAGGCATTAGATATTTTTACCTTTGTGTCCTGAGCAATGACAGTGCCTGACAAAGGCTCAGTAAATCTTTGTTGATCATTGAAGGATATGGAAATAATATTGATATTCTTGAGGTTGGGCGCTAGATGTGAGTCTAAGAGAGTCCCACCCCCAAACTATGGTACATATTTGAATTTTTTCAATTGAAGGGAGATGGTCTGTGTAGGACCAGGTGGGTGAATTTGCTGAGCTTTGTGTACTCAGGGACAGTGGCTGGATACAAGAACCCTGAAGCCTAGGTGGCCAGAAAGTTGGAGATAATCAAGGGTGTTAGGACAGATCTGAGAAGTGAGCGGGATTAAGACTGTGGGGCAGGCTCTGCCTTATGGAGAATCAAAAGTCAAAATTTCTGAGCCAGGAAAGGGCTTCCACAGGCACAGGGAGGGTCTGGATGTTAGCTTCAAGGTCTGAGTTGGTCAAAACTGTTGCAGTGTTCAAAGTTGTATGAAGAATAAGAAAGAAATTTGCTAGGCTTCTCGCTGTTCTGGCTGACTTTAATTTTTGCTTCCTTGCAGAGTGGAGATTTTTAGACCCAGAGGCCTGAGGGCTTCTGACAGGATAGAGCAGTGGGCAGTCAGAAGAGAAGCAGCCTCTCCAAGTTTGGCTCTTCTTTTCCCCCAAACCTGTGGCTGGGAAGCTGTTAAGGACTCATAGGTGGGACAGAATGCAGGTTTCCGTGGGAGCCTGCTGAACAAATGGCCTAGACAGCATTAGACATTTTAAGTGAATTCAGAAAGGCTCCCCTCTACTTTATGTAGTATAAAGTGGCAAGTGTTTAAGACTTATAGTCAAATAACTGGATATAATCCACATATCTATTCTCCACATCTTGTGTTATCAAATTCAGTGCAAATCAGCATTTGCTGGTCAACGAGGAAGCGCTCCTGGTCCTGACTGCTGGTGCTGACCCTCCAGACTGACCCTTGCCTCATGGAGCTTAGAGGTGCTGGTTAGGGGTGAGGATGCCCAGGGGGATAGGTCACTGAGTTAGACAACCTCCGAGATCCAGTTTTGGGCAATGATGTTGATATCAGGTGGTCAGAGCCTTGGATGGTGTGGGAACCAAGGAAGTGAAAATGGTGCCTGGTCTGTGACCACTTCCATGTCCCCTAATCTTTCTTTCATAATTGTGGGAATTCGCATTCATCTCTCATAGGTGACCAGCCTTGCCATGACAAGCCAACAGAGTGAAGTGGTTGAAAGTGAGGACAGAAGCTCATGAGGTCAGCCTGGGTTTACTAGCTGTAAGACCAAGTCAGTTAACCTGTCCAGGCCTCAGTTTCTTCATCTGTAAACTGTGCATGAGAGAATTTATATTCTGCAGTGCTAAATAAAATAATTCATGTTAGCTTATTATCCCAAATAGCAGATGATTCCAGAGCCATTTCACTTGCAAAGGCACTTTGTCAATGTGGGGAGGGGATAGTGACAGGTAATATATTTATCTTCCTCTCTGTTTTTCTCAGTCTCACTATGTGAGTAGAGAGGAGAGGCAGAATGGCAATGTGCAAAAGGAGAATGGGGGTGGGATAGGCGATCTCAGCAGAAAATAGGTCCCAGGAAATCACACAGTAACAGAATTGGCTAGAAACCTAGGCAATTAAGGAGCTGAGTAATGAACTTAACGATAATTTGATAGCTTAGTAAATGAAAGGAAATCCTGACATACTGCTGGATACAGCCACTTTTAGTTTTATGAAATTTTGAGAGAAAACATTTCTGTACAAGGATTTCAGACCCTTGGGTTATTGCCAGAGCAAAGAAGTCGCGTGAGCATGATGAGCCGTAGCTGCTGGGCGTTGGGAGCTGCCAACAGGTCACCTGGAGATGTTTGTCCTCACTTCCCTCCCTGCGGAGCTGATGAACCCTAGAAAGTACCCCCTGAGTCTGTTCCTGTCTCCAGCCATGTGTGAATTTAGATCTTGTGAGAGGATGGACCAACTCCATGCAACACTGGGGCACCAACGCAGCTGAAACACTAATTACTAAGAGCACGGTTCGTGCATCTTGCACAAGTAACGTGTAACATCAGGAGAAACATGGATGAGTGCATTTGCTGGAAGATCAATATTAGGCATAATAAGGAATCTAGAGAGCATTGTTTCTTCTTTCTGTCAATGAGTTTTCTGCCGCTCAGGGGACTGGCTGAAAGAGCATACAGCCTTCCTCAGTCTTTACCTACCATCAGGTACTTTGTAAGATCAGGGAGCTGGTGTTAAAAGGCCTGAGAGAAAAAGTGGGGGTGGAAGGTCAGGTGGACACGGGGGGCTCTTTTGTCCCCAGCTGGAGGAGGTGATTGTCACAATAGGCTGGTCTCAGCTCACTGTGGTCTCTTAATTCCCAGCCTTCACCCTCTGCTGCCCTGCTCCTACCGGCTCCTGGGGCACACAGTCAGCCCTAGCTACTCCTCACAGGGTGTCCTATGCAGCTGAGGAACTGACCATAAGCCCAGCTCTGTCTGTGCCATGTGGGTTGAAGTTCCAAGTTTGAAGTCTAAGGAAGATCACTGACCCCTTCCTTTAACAGGGGTCTATGACTAGAGCAGAGAGAGGCTCGTAAATCCTAAAGGAATAGGACATCTACTTATCTACTTAAAATACAGCATATCTGCTGGGGATTTCCCCCCAGGTATCTGTGGAGACAACTGATCTCGGTGCTTGTAGGGAAGGCTTAGCTGCTATGTGGCCCTGGCTCTCCCTGGGTTTTTACACTTTGAAATGTATATACATAAGTGTATTCATCTTGCTTAAACCCAGTCATGAGGCAAACTGCATTCTCTCTCTTATCTTCATTAAAATCACTTGCCTGAGGTTACAGAGCTCATGAGTGAGAGTTTGTGGGGAGACAAGCACCATGGAAGAAGGCAAATTCTGGGAAAGAGCAAGGGCATTGTAGTTGCCATAGGACTGTTGTCACAGGGGCCCTTGGGTGGGTTTGATATCTCTCTAACTTAATCAGGGAGCCTCCTACCTGGTAAAGTATGCATCTTTCACATCTTTGACTGAAGGAAAGTGTGTGTGTGTGTGTGTGTGTGTGTGTATGTGTGTCCTGACTCAGGGGTTGTTTATCCTCTCATTCTTTTTTTTTTTTTTTTTACAGAGACAGAGAGAGAGAGAGAGTCAGAGAGAGGGCTAGATAGGGACAGATAGGAACGGAGAGAGATGAGAAGCATCAATCATCCGTTTTTCATGGTGACACCTTAGTTGTTCATTGATTGCCTTCTCATATGTGCCTTGACCATGGGGCTAAAGCAGACCGAGTAACCCCTTGCTCAAGCCAGCAACCTTGGGTCCACGCTGGTGAGCTTTGCTCAAACCAGATGAGCCCGTGTTCAAGCTGGCGACCTCGGGGTCTCGAACCTGGGTCTTCCACATCCCAGTCCGATGTTCTATCCACTGCGCTGCCACCTAGTCAGGCTCCTCTTATTCTTGTCATGGCCCGCCATGGCAATGAGTGACAAGGCCCTGTGTGAGGTCAGGACAGCCTCACCTTCCCAGGCATTTGCTTCCCTGTGAGACCAGAGAATGAACCAGCACAGAATATGGTTTACTGCACAGTCTGCCTCAGACAGAGGATGGGGAAGTTGGGTTATAGGATTCTGGCTCCTCCATGAGAAATGGCTAATAAGCTTCATGTCCACAGTGGTCATGTGTCTTTGTGTTAAGAACAACCACTCCTCATCTGTATGATGTACTCATGGGCTCTGAGAAAGCTCTTCTCCAAACCTGCCAACCATATCCTTCCCATGAGATACCTGACACTGTGACCACTACCAACAGACCTTCTTGGCACCAGGCCTTCAATATCTCACTTCCTGACTTTGGTCCCCAAATGTCTTCACAAATCATTGAGCAGTGCTGCTATCTTCCCTGCCCCTCCCGTATCCACCCCTTTTTCAAAAATGCTGTTTTGTAGAAAGTGTATTGCCAGTGAGTCCATGTAAGGCCAGGAGCCGCCATCGTGGCCATTCACATGCAGGTTCCCATTGGATTCGGGCAGACGATAAAGAAATGGCGGAGTCAGAGGACGGGGGGCCATCCTATTTATTGGTGTCTCACCAAGACAGGCAAACCACAAAAGAAGACAAGGGAAAAGCAGAAAACCAGCTCTTCCCATGAAGGGCAAGGGATCAGGGAAGCCCCTGCAATTGTGATAGCAGGAACTGTGTGTCCAAGCTCCTGGTCTGTCCCACTTTATAGTGTAGAAAACCAAAATCCCTTAATCCAATATACAAACAAAGAAGTCTCCGATACAAAGTCACCCATCCAAGGCATAATTGGATTCCTCATGAGACTGCACCACCCAGATAATACAATCATTCAAGGGTGTGGGGAAAAGCTTAGTCCCAAAACCAAACCCCAGGCCACAACGACCCGGCCTGCCCACAGCCTGTCCCCCACACCCAATATAAGTCACAAGCGAGCAAACATATATATCACATTTACAAACTTATTTGACCAACAGTCCAGTACAAGGGTAAGGCACGTCAAGAGACAAATTTCTGGTACTATTGTTTTGCAGATTGAATCCATTTACTACTTTGTGGTGGGGGACATTCCTGAGGAATCCAAGCAGCTGCTCCTCCAGAGGGCTTTGGAGATCCCATGTCCTATCTGCCCCGTGTCCTTCAATGCCAGAGGAGAAGGCACTCCAGCTTTCTTAAAGGATCTGAGCACCAAGACCCACAGCAGGTATGCAGAAATATGCCCTGAGAGACTATGAGTGCTGCCTGCTTCCATGAGATCAGCAGTGGGTTCTTCAAGGTCCTCACCCATCTGTGGCTGTGTTCTTCCCATATTTCCAGCCACCTTTAGTCTCCATGCACCTTTTTGTCTCTACCCTCTGTTGGGCAGATAAAATATATTATGCTCACTTTGTTAAAGATGGCGCTGCCCACATGGAAGCCTGTTACCCAGGTGATATTAATGTGTGTTGGGGGCGGGCTGTGGGCAGGCAGGATCTTGTAGCCTGGGGCTTGGTTTTAGGACTAAGTAAGCCTTTCCCACCCTTTTTGATGTGGGATGATACAATCCCATCATGCCTCAGATAAGTGACTTTGTATTAGAGACTTCCCTATTTTGTATATTGGATTAAATGTTTTGATTTCTACACTATAAAATGGGGGCAGAACGGGAGCTTGCTCTCTCTTGGTTCCTGAGATTAATATTAGAGGAGAGAGCAGAGAAGAGAGCAGAGGAAGGCCACGTGGAGGAGGCCAGGAGAAGCAGCCAAGATGGCAGAGTGCTGAAGGAAAAGCCAGTTTGGGCAGAGTTTGTGCAGGGAGAAGGAAGGAGATGGGGAACAGAGGTGAATAAGTCTGGTGAGCTAGAAACTTTTGATTCTAGGAAAACTCAGATAAGTCAGTAGCTTTGTGAGTGCTGAATGAGTGGGTTTTGGAGCCCAGTGTGTGTTTTTACTTGCCCACCGGGTGCAAGCTAGGATTAAAGATGATGGCCCATCAGTTTTTGGCTCCGTTGTTTCTTTACCGACTGTCTGAATTCATTGTGAACCTGCATGGGCCAGGCGGCTGTGATGGTGGCCGTGGCTACTGGCTTTACACCCTCTATTACTCTTGCCTTTTTATTTTCTGTAATTTGGATACTTGGATGTCTTGGAACCTTGCTGACCTTGCAAAGACTGCCCCCCCCCCCCCACCCGCCCAGGGCTAGCTAACTCCTAGAGATAGTGAATGACTCACCTGGGAGTGCCCTTTTTATATGCAAACTAATCAATCCAGAGCCTACCTGCTCACCCTCAGGACTCACATTCCCTAATCCCCCAGGACCAGAAAACTCCTATAACTCAGAACTCCTGAAATTATTCAAATTTAGCCAGCCTTAAACCTGTACTCTGCTTTACCCATTCTTTCCTGCAGAATCCACAATACAGACTCTTGCCTATGTTGTCCCCTTGTTTCCTCTGCCTCCTGACTGAGCCTGATACTTCCCTGGGTGGTGCTGTGTGGATGGAGTGGCCTCTCCTGTTGAGCACTATATTAGCCAGCTTGGGCTGCCATAACAAAGTAGACTGGGGAACTTAACCAACAGAAACTTGTTTCTCACAGTTCTGAAGGTTGGAGGTCTAAGATCAAGGTACCTGCCTATTCAGTTTCTGATGAGAGCTCTTTCTGGCTTGTAGACAGCTGCTTTCTTGCTGTGTCCTTTTATGATAGGGAGGAAGATGGAGAGGGAGAGAGACAGGGGTGAGGGGAATCCAGAGGGTGTAAACTCTCTGGTGTGCCTTTTTAAAACATAGGAATCCTATAGGATTAGAATCCTACCCTTTGGACCTTGTTTAACCTTAATTACAGGCAGTCTCTGAGTTATAAATGAGATAGGTTCTATAGGTTTGTTCTTAAATTGAATTTGTATCTAAGTTGGAACAGGAACATTTACCTATTTAATGCAATTCAGACAGATAGATGTTTGTCTTAACATAGTATTTATCTTTATCTTTCTGTGCATATAAATACTTCAGCATTTTCAAATACAACCTTGAACAATCTTGAATGATGCAGAAGATGATGCACTAGTTGGAGAGGCTGGAATTGGTGTTAGAGAGTTAGGGTTTGATTCTGCTGCTGGAGTCAGTTTCTTGAAGTAGGCATCAGGGAGGTCTGTACAGAGCCTTTCTTTTTCTCATCATAAATGGCCTGTAGCATCTCAGGCCTGCAGTTACTGTACGGTAGACTTTGGTGAACCTCTCTGTATCAGGATCTTCCTCTTCAAACTTTGCCATTTCTGCTTCAATGAATTAAAAAGCATCAACTAACTTTTTTGTACAAAACTTTTTCGGTACTGGAGTTTCTAGGTCCCCATTTTCTTCCCTAAATGCTATCATCTGCTGCTCTAGTTCCATAAGGTCTTCACTGGTTAGTTCTTTGCCATGGGAGTTAAATAACTATGATATCATTTTCACTGACATCCAATTGCAGCTGATTACCATAGCCCTTACGGTGTTTCATTCATAAGTACAAATTGTATATAAGTCAGATGTTTGTAACTTGGGGACTTACTGTGTAGGTTAAACTTTATAGGCCCTCTCTCCTAATATAATCACTTTAGGGGTTAAAGCTTCAACATGAAATTCAAGGGTGGACACAATTCAGTTTATAGCATGAACCGTAAGTAATAAACCATCTTTTCAGTGGCAGTTGAACTGATCTGTTGGCCTCATATATCTAAATAATAATGAAATCTCTATTTGAAAACATACCCTTTTACCCTGTCTGTGCATGCATGCGTGTGTGTGTGCCTGCATGTGTGTGTGTGTGAGTTTAAGTCCCTTGTGAAAATGGCCAGCTGTCTACATGATTACAAGGAAATGATGACTGAGTCCTTTCTTAAGTTAGCCTGTTGAAAACGAGTGCAATGCCTGCTCTTGAGCATTTGTTCTCAAATTGAGTTGCTTATCATATTTGTGGGGGTGTTTGTTAATCATTTGAAGTCCCAGGCTTCACCTTACAGGCTGATTCCTCATAGTACAAGGGGATCTGGGAATATGCTTTTAGACCTTCATTTTGCAAAAGAAGTACTAAGGAAATTTGATTAAAAATTGTTACATTTTAAACAATTTACCACTGCATTTCAACTCCTAACTTTTAGGCCATGCACTGTGGAGTTCAGCTGTCCAGGCTGCAGCCCCAGAGATACTGTCAGGATCTGGGGAGAGCCAGGAGAGCCAGGGACAAGTGTTTTTAACAGGACTCCTGGTGATTCTGAGGAACACTGCTCTGGCTACTCTTTTTTTTTTTAATTAATTTTAATGGGGTGACATTGATAAATCAGGGTACATATGTTCAGAGAAAACATCTCTAGGTTATTTTGACAATTGTTTATGTTGCATTACCCTCACCCAAAGTCCAATTGTCTTCTGTCACCTTCTAACTGGTTTTCTTTGTGCCTCTCCCCTCACCCAACCCCCTCCCTCTCCTCCCCCCCCACCCTGTAACCCCCAAACTCTTGTCCATGTCTCTGAGTCTCATTTTTATGTCCCACCTATGTATGGAATCATATAGTTCTTAGTTTTTTCTGATTTACTTATTTCGCTCAGTATAATGTTATCAAGGTACATCCATGTTGTTGTAAATGATCCAATGTCATCATTTCTTATGGCTAAGTAATATTCCATAGTATATATGTACCAAAGTTTTTAATCCACTCATCCACTGATGGACACTTGGGCTGTTTCCAGATCTTTCCTATTGTGAACAATGCTGCCATAAACATGGGGGTGCATTTCTTCTTTTCAAACAATGCTATGGTGTTCTTGGGGTATATTCCTAAAAGTGGGATAGCTGGATCAAAAGGCAGTTCGATTTTTAATTTCTTGAGGAATCTCCATACTATTTTCCACAGTGGCTGCACCAGTCTGCATTCCCACCAGCAGTGCAGGAGGGTTCCCTTTTCTCCACATCCTCGCCAGCACTTATTCTGTGTTGTTTTATTGATGAGCGCCATTCTGACTGGTGTGAGGTGATATCTCATTGTGGTTTTAATTTGCATTTCTCTACTGATTAGTGATGTTGAGCATTTTTTCATATGCCTATTGACCATCTGTATGTCCTCTTTGGAGAAGTGTTTATTCATTTCTTTTGCCCATTTTTGGATTGGATTGTTTGTCTTCCTGGTATTGAGTTTTACAAGTTCTTTATAAATTTTGGTTATTAACCCCTTATCAGACACATTGTCAAATATATTCTCCCATTGTGTAGTTTGTCTTTTTACTCTGTTCTTACTGTCTTTAGTTGTGCAGAAGGTTTTTAGTTTGATATACTCCCATTTGTTTATCCTGTCTTTTATTTCACTTGCCTGTGGAGATAAATCGGCAAATATATTGCTGCGAGAGATGTCACAGAGCTTACTGGCTATGTTTTCTTCTAAGATGCTTATAGTTTTACGGCTTACATTTAAGTCTTTTATCCATTTTGAGTTTATTTTTGTGAATGGTGTAAGTTGGTGGTCTAGTTTCATTATTTTGCAGGTAGCTGTCCAATTTTCCCAACACCATTTGTTGAAGAGACTGTCTTTACTCCAATGTATGCTCTTACCTCCTTTGTCAAATATCAGTTGTCCATAAAAGCGTGGGTTTATTTCTGGGTTCTCAGTTCTGTTCCATTGATCTATATGCCTGTTCTTATGCCAGTACCAGGCTGTTTTGAGTATAATGGCCTTGTAGTATAACTTGATATCTGGAAGTGTGATACCTCCCACTTTATTTTTCCTTTTCAAGATTGCTGAGGCTATTCGTGTTCTCTTTTGGTTCCATATAAATTTTTGGAATATGTGTTCTATATCTTTGAAGTAAGTCATTGGTATTTTAATCGGTATTGCATTGAATTTATAAATTGCTTTGGGTAATATAGACATTTTAATTATGTTTATTCTTCCTAACTATGAGCACGGTGTATGCTTCCACTTGTTTGTATCTTCCCTGATTTCTTTTATCAATGTTTTATAATTTTTCAAGTACAATTCTTTAATCTCCCTGGTTAAATTTATTCCTAGGTACTTTATTTATTTTTTTATTGCAATGGTAAAGGGGACTGCTTTCTTAATTTCTCTTTCTGACAGTTCCTTGTTTGTGTATAAAAATGCCTCTGATTTCTGAGTATTAATTTTATATCCTGCCACCTTGCTGAATTCATTTATCATGTCTAGTAGTTTTTTTGACTGAGACTTTAGGGTTCTCTATATACAATATCATATCATCCGCAAATAATTATAGTTTTACTTCTTTTCCAATATGGATGCCTTTTATTTATTTTTCTTGTATGATTGCTGTGGCTAGGACTTCCAGAACTATGTTGAATAAGAGTGGTGAAAGGGGGCACCCCCACCTTGTTCCTGATCTTAAGGGGATTGCTTTTCATTTTTGCCCATTGAGTATGATGTTGGCTGTGGGTTTGTTATAGATGGCCTTTATCATGTTGAGGTATGTTCCCTGTATTCCCACTTTGCTGAGAGTTTTGATCATGAATGGGTGCTGGATTTTATCAAATGCTTTTTCTCCATCTATTGAAATTATCATGTGGTTTTTCTCCTTTCTTTTGTTTATGTGATGAATCACATTGATTGATTTATGAATATTGTACCAGCCTCGCCTCCCAAAAATAAATCCCACTTGATCATGGTGTGTAATTTTTTTCATATATTGCTGGATCCGGTTTGCTAATATTTTGTTGAGGATTTTAGCATCTAAATTCATCAGGGATATTGGCCTATAATTTTCATTCTTTGTGTTGTCATTACCTGGTTTTGGAATCAGAATTATACTTTCCTCATAAAAGGAGCTTGGAAGTCTTCCTTCCTCTTGAATTTTTTGAAATAGCTTGAGAAGGATAGGAGTTAGTTCTTCTTTGAATATTTGGTAGAATTCACTTGTGAAGCCAGGCCCAGTACTTTTCTTCTTTGGGAGTTTTTTGATAACTTTTTCAATCTTATTTGTTGTAATTGGTCTGTTTAGGTCTTCTGATTCTTCCAGATTAATTTTTGGAAGATTATAAGTTTTAAGGAATTTGTCCATTTCATCTAGGTTGTCTAGTTTTTTAGTGTATAGTTCTTCATAGTATTTTCTTACAATTCTTTGTATTTCTGTTGTGTCAGTTGTTATTTCTTTACTCTCATCTAATTATATTTATTTGAGTCCTCTCTCTTTTTTTCTTGGTGAGTCTGGTTAAAGGTTCATCAATCTTGTTTACCTTTTCAAAGAACCAGCTCCTGGTTTCATTGATCCTCTGTATTGTTTCTTTAGCCTCCATGTCATTTATTTCTTCTCTTATCTTTATTATTTCCTTCCTTCTACTTCCTCTGGGCTTTACTTGCTGTTCTTTTTCTAGTTCTTTCAGATGCGGGGTCAAGTTGTTTATTTGAGCTTTTCTAGCTTCTTAAGGTATGCCTGTAATGCTATGAATTTTCCTCTCAGGACTGCTTTTCTGTGTCCCATAAATTTTGAGTTGATGTATACTCGTTATCGTTCGTTTCTAGGAATTTTTTTATTTCTTCTTTGATTTCATTGTTTACCCATTCATTATTTAATAATATGCTTTTTAGTTTCCAAGTGTTTGAGTATTTTTCAGTTTTTTGGTTGTGGTTGCTTTCTATTTTCATGCCATTGTGGTCAGAGAAAGTGCTCGATATGATTTCAATCTTCTTAAATTTGTTGAGACCGCTCTTGTGCCCTAACATGTGGTCTATACTAGAGAATGTACCATAAGCACTTGAAAAGAATGTATATTCTGCTGTTTTAGGGTGAAAGGTTCTGAAGATATCTATTAAATCGAGTTGATCTAGCATGTCCTTTAAGTCTGCTGTTTCTTTGTTAATTTTCTTTCTTGAGGATCTATCTAGTGATGTTAGTGGGGTATTGAAATTCCCTACTATTATAATATTGCTGTTGATCTCACCCTTTAAATCTATCAAATTCTGCTTTATATATTTAGGTGCTCCTATATTAGGTGTGTATAAATTTATAACGGTTATATCTTCCTGTTGGACTGCTCCCTTTATCATTATGTAGTGACCTTCTTTATCTCCTACTATAGTCTTTGTTTTTTGTTGTTGTTGTTGTTGTTTTGTTTGTTTTTTGTATTTTTCAGAAGCTGGAAACAGGGAAAGACAGTCAGATAGACTCCCACATGTGCCCGACCGGGATCCACCCGGCACGCCCACCAGGGGCGACGCTCTGCCCACCAGGGGTGGTGCTCTACCCCTCCGGGGCGTCGCTCTGCCATGACCAGAGCCACTCTAGCGCCTGGGGCAGAGGCCAAGGAGCCATCCCCAGCGCCTGGGCCATCTTTGCTCCAATGGAGCCTTGGCTGCAGGAGGGGAAGAGAGAGACAGAGAGGAAGGAGGGGTTGGGGGTGGAGAAGCAAATGGGCGCTTCTCCTATTTGCCCTGGCCGGGAATCGAACCCGGGTCCCCCCGCACGCCAGGCCGACGCTCTACTGCTGAGCCAACCGGCCAGCGCCCTATAGTCTTTGTTTTAAAGTCCATTTTGTCTGATACAAGTATTGCTAGCCCAGCTTTTTTTTCATTTCCATTTGCGTGAAATATATTTTTTCCATCCTTTTATCTTCAGTCTATGTGCATCTTTTGTTTTATGTGTGTCTCTTGTAGACAGCATATGATGTATGGGTCCTGTTTTCTTATCCATGCAACCACCCTATGTCTTTTGATCGGATCATTTAATGCATTTACATTTAAGGTTATTATTGATATGTACTTGTTTATTGCCATTTTATTCTTTAAAACTGTATTCCTCTTTTGCTATACTCTTTTTCTCCTTTTATCTGTTTACAACAGGCCCCTTAGCATTTCTTGCAGCCTTGGTTTGGTTGTAGTGAATTCCTTGAGTTTTTTTTTTGTCTGGGAAGCTTTTTATTTTTTCTTTAATTTTAAATGATAGCCTTGCTGGTAAAGTAGTCTTGGTTGTAGGCTCTTGTTCTGCATTACTTTGAATATTTCTTGCCATTCTCATCTGGCCTCAAGTGTTTCTGTTGAGAAGTCAGAAGTCATCCTTATGGGGCTCCTTTGTAGGTGATAGTCTTTTTTTCTCTAGCAGCTTTTAATATTTTCTCTTTATCACTTAGCTTTGGTATTTCAATTATGATGTGTCTTGGTGTAGATTTCTTTGGGTTTCTCTTTAATGGAGTTCTCTGTGCTTCTTGAACTTGTGAGATGTTTTCCTGCCTTAATTGAGGGAAGGTTTCAGCTATGATATGATTGAATAATGTCTCTATCCCTAGTTCTTTCTCTTCTTCTTCAGGAACCCCTATGATGTGGATGTTATTTCTCTTCATGTTGTCACAGAGCTCTCTTAGAGTTTCTTCAGACTTTTTGAGTCTCTTTTCTTCTTTCTGCTCTGCTTCTGTGACTTTATTTATTTTGTCCTCTAACTCGCTGATTCGATTCTCAACTTCATTCATCCTGCTTTTAATTTCTTCCATTGTGTTCTTCATTTCTCACATTGTATTTGTCTTTTCTGACTGATTCTTTTTATTATTTCAATGTCCTTTTTTATATTTGCTATCTCTTTATTTAGGTGTTTGTAATGACCATCTATTGTTCTAACATCTTTGAGCATCCTAACAATCGTTATTTTAAACTCTGCATCTGGTAATTTGGTTATATGTGAGTCATGCAGGTCCTTTTCTGGGGATTTCTCTTGATTCATTTGTGTTGCATTCCTCTGCCTTCTCATTTTGTCTGTGTAAAAGAAGCTTTTGGCCACTGAATTCCACTGGGTGTGGCCTCTGTGTTCCCTAGGTGTGGTCTGTCTGCAGGCCTACCACCCCCTCTGCTATTGCTGCCTATGGCATTCAGGTATGGGCATTGCCAGTGCCTGCCCACTGGGGCTGTTGCTATGGTTTCCACCTCTCCTTCATGGCAGTGTCTGTGATCACGTGCTCAGGTGTACATGCCTCGGTGGCCTTGGCCTTCGCCCCACTCCCACAGGTGGCATTATGCTGGGCCCTGAGGGCAGGGGTGAGCACCTTTGCTCAGCTGCAGGTCTCCGCCTGATTTCTGGCTTTTGCCCCACCTTTGCAGGAGGAGCCCACTCATGGAATGGCTGTATGCCTTGGCTCCACAGGCAGGGCTGGTCTGCATGCCCAGGCTCAGTAGCGGGACTCCACCTGTTCTGGGCTTTTGGCTCCACCCCCGCAGGAGGAGCCGGCTCCCAAGTCAGGCCACAAGCCTTGGTTTCACGGGTGGGACAAGGCTGTGCTCCTGCACCCTTGCTCAAGGGCAGGTCTCTGCCCCTTCCAGGCCTTCTCCCACAGGCTGGATTGCAGGCGGCCCGCAGCTGGGCTTGACCACTTTTGCACATCCCCTCCTCCCCAGCCGGGCAAGACTGAGCTCACACCTGGGCCAGCGGGCTTCCGCCCTTGTCTGGCTACCCTTAAAGCACTTTCAAGTCTTCTAACATCAAGAAATTGGCTTCTGTTCTGGGTTCCTGAGGCTCCCCCCCCCCCAATACAGAAAGGGCTCATTGCTCCACTTCTGCTATTGGAAACAGAAAAAGGCACCTGGTGAGGCCACCTTTCCTGATTATCCTCTGCTTAGCTCACATGGGCATTTTCTCCAAGCAGGTGAGAGGCCAGGGAGTAGTTTAACAGGGAGTTCACTTTGACTTTTAGCACTTTAAATTCTTAACAATTTACCACTGCATTTTAGCTCCTGACTTTTAGGCCATGCACCATGGAGTGTGAGTTTTGTAGAAGAGGACGAGGTGTAGACAGCCCTCCTGTCCCTGATCTGGCCCTCAAAGGTGCTCCTGCTCCTCACTGTGCCTGGCCCCTGGGGTTCCTGGTGGACTCTGCACTTTTGACTCTTGAGCCCCAGCTAACATGCAGTTATTATCCAACTGTAAGGGCCTGTCCTGAGCACCTTGTCTTGAAGGAGCCTGGACTCTTGGTCCTCTGTGCCTGAGGCTGTGTCTTGGCAGAGCCACCAACCCTCAGGTGCAGTGCTGTACACTGTGGCCTCTACAAAGAGCCCATCTCAATGGTGATTTGCTCTCTGCACAAGGGAGACTGTATTAGCCAGAGGGACTGTTTACCTTCTTCTCTTTTCTAATCTGGAGAACCCATTGGCGAGTAGAAAGTCTTAGGCGCCAAAGGCCTTGGCACTCAGGATGTGGGCCCTCCCAGGAATAGCCTCGGCACCTCTTTTCTGCCCTGCTAGGCAGCTAGACATTTCTGCTTTGGAGGTCTCAGTAGAAGGCAGATTCAGCCAGGCTGAGTCCATTGGTCTCATCAGGAGCCATTGGACAAGGCTGGCTTTTTCACTGCCATCAAGCCATTGTCCTAGTGTCACCTGAAACCCTTTAGAAATAGATAAGACTGAGGCTTTTTGTGGATGAAGTGAGGGCCACATCTCTCCTACGATCAGCCCATCCATCCATCCATCCATCCATCCATCCATCCATCCATCCTTCCATCCATCTATCCTCACCTGTGCTTCAGGATTCTCTCTAGATTGAGTTGGTAGAAACAGGCCACCCCTAAGGGGCTAGAGGAGCGTTATTCAGAGGTCTCCTCTGCCAGTCTGAAAGACATTTCCTATGATTACTGACTTTTTGGAGTCCAGGTAAGTGGCTTCGTTTGGGACTTAGTCTATCACTTGTGCACTACACCAATGCTCCTTGAGCTTTAGGGGCACACGAGTGCCTTGGGAGCTCGTTCAAGTGCTGATTTGGACTCAGCCTCTGGGTGGTCTGGGAACCGGCACCCTAACCAGCTCCCAGTGCTGCTGCTGCTCCTAGGGCCAGACCTGGAGGAATGGGTCACTGCAAACCTGTCCACACAGGAAATCTTTCCATTTGTACTATGCATAGGTCCTGGGGAAGTATTTGCCGAATTAAAGCTGACTGCAGCCTGCAAACCATTGACAGGTGAGTGATGGTGCCTACTCTCTTGCCTGCTCTCTGCCTGTAGGGCTGTGGGCACTGTGGACCCACATTAGACTTGGCTTGTCAAAACTGTGCTGCCATGAGTGAACCCTCAGAACAATGAATAAATATAAGCACATGGTGTCATCTTTCTTTCTTTCTTTCTTTCTTTCTTTCTTTCTTTCTTTCTTTCTTTCTTTCTTTCTTCAGTGAGAGGAGGGAGGCAGAAACAGATTCCACATGTGCCGCAACAGGGATTCACCCAGCAAGCCCACTAGGGGGCAATGCTCTGCCCATCTGGGGTATTGCTCCATTGCTCAGCAAGAGAGCTCTTCTTAGCACCTGAGGTGGAGGCCATGGAGCCATCCTCAGTGCCTGGGGCCAACTTGCTCCAATCGAGCCATGGCATAGGAGGAGAAGAAAGAGAAAGAGAGAGAGAGAGAAACGAGAGGGGGAGGGTTGGAGAAGCAGATGTGCACTTCTCCTGTGGGAATTAAACCCAGGACATCTATACACTGGGCCGGTACTCTACCACTGAGCCAACTGGCCAGGGCCAGGGTATCATTTTTTCATGGTCAAGAAATACCATTTGGCTGAGCTATTACTCTGTAATGAAAAGAGGAGTCCTCAGCTAAAATCCCAATGCATCCACAATTCTGTTTTCTCCCACCACCCTTCTTTCATCTATGGGAACACACAAGGTACAGGGAAAGCAGTGAAACATCTTTAATGCCCAGCAGCGCTGATGAGCAAGTTCACAGTCTTGGGTGACTGAATAGACAAGTGCAGATACCACCTCTGGCCTAATGGTGCAAATCTCTTTATGTTTCAGATTCCATGCATTCACAGAAAGAACAGTGTGTGTGGAACTTCCTTCATTCTCCCTAAAAGATGATGACAGTATAGTGTCTTGGAATTCAAGGAAACTGAAAGGAAAACCCCCTTCAGGTACCTGAAATAAAAAAGAAACTGCTTTATATCTTAATAATTTCAGATGATCTATATCCTTAGGAAATAAAGCACTAGGTAGAACCAACTGTGTCTTGTATTATTTATGTGGTACAAGAGCAGAGTTCATGGATGTTAATAGTGAATTTATCAGTTTAGCAACCAGCTATAAGTTTACCTTCCAGGGAAGGGGCCTTAGTGATATGTGTTTACAAACTTGGGAGCCTTCTGGGGAAGTAGCCACACTGCATATCAGTGTAGGACTTAGTTCTTGGCTGAGCAGATCCACTCTGCCGTCCAGGTCACAGTCCCCTAGGTTTTCTGCTGCCCTGCATAGCAATGTGAGCAGGGCTCATAGATTCATTTATGGGACTGACCTGCCTCTTGTTGGAGGCTAGGGTCGCACAGGAACCTCTGCAGAGGCCGATTGACCCTCCCCTTTCATTACAGGAATGCAATCAGAAAGTTTAATAGGCATAGGAAATGAGGCCACAAAATTAGTAAGAAGTAGGATTGTAGTTTGGAAATACAGTACTAGACAGTTACTCAGAAAGCCAAGAGGTGGCAATGGGAGTTTCCTTGGGACTGGTGAAATTGCAGAGTGTCAGACGCTGAGCACACACCACTGAGAGAAGCAGGGAGGGAAGCTCCTATTCCTTTGGGAGATGACATGGCACAGGGTAGTCAGATGCCTGAGAAAGCCCATCAACTTCCACCCTCCTGCTCACTTTTGGTAATCAATGGAAGGATTTCTAGCTTTAATATGAGGCAAGAACTCTTTGGGGGTGGGAGTGGGGGTGGGAGCTGCAGGATATGGCTGCTTGAAAGTGTCCTCTTTATGCAACGCTGTTGAAGAGGCTCCCAGGGGATGGGTACTGGGGACTGAGCAGGAAACATTTATGTCAGGTGGGGAAAGCAAGGGCAGTCAGGTGATCGGGGGGGGATGAAGTCAGGGGGTAAAGTCAGGTAGTCAGATACAGCAGAAGGTAAAGGGAAGAGTCAGGTGGTCAGGTGGAGATGCAGGCAGGGGGCGAAGTCACAAAGTGTGTATCAGAGACACATTTTGTGATTTCAGATTCTTAGTGCCCAAAGCATGGTGATCACTGCTTTAGGGAATAACCTATACCTTTGTTCTGATGGTGAATTAGACATCTCCAAGAAATTGAAAAAATAATATCAATTGGTAAGCAAGGTTGATGCTAATCTAAGGAAAGATTAATTTAGGCTGTATGCCATGAATACTGAAAATAATTTACAAGATTATGGCTATTGGCAGTGAATCAATCAGGGTAAAGAATGTGAGATGTCACCAGCTCCTGAAGGCATGCCAATTACTGTAAAATGGGGTTTCATTTTGGCCTATGTGTTTCTTGGCAAGTTAGTTTGAAAGGGAAACATGTATGGCTGCATAGCTTACACTTTCACAAGTACCATCTTCTCAACCCTGCAAAGCATCAATAAAATTACAGATAAAGATGTTTTTCTTAGAATAAAATGCTCAGAGTATGGCCTGCCATTACAACGGCATTTCAGTGATTACATGTTCTGAATTTGGGGAGAGAGTCCCAGATCCTAAATATGTGATCTTGTCCCCTCTATCCATCAGAATGTCCCAAAAAAGCCAACATTTCAAAGTCAACGTCTCATTCAAAAACTTCCAAGAAGTACTTGACTATTTTGTTTGAAAAATTTGTGGTGTCTAACCTTCATCTGGGCCTCAGGGACAGCTCTGCAGTCTTTTCCTGATCAGTTCCATCTCCCCATGCATTTATCAGTGTCAGTTTCCTCAGGTTCCTCTCCAGTTGGGGATGGAGAGTACCCCCTCAGAAGGTAATTTGTCAACTATTGTATAGAAAATTAAAGCCATCAAGCGAGGGGCTGGGTGATTATTGCTCAGAGGAATCACTTGGCAATTTAAAGAAACTTACTGCATCTGACCAGGTGGTGGCACAGTGGATAGAGTGTCAGACTGGGATGCGGAGGACTAAGGTTCCCCAAGCTGGAAACCCCAAGGTTTTCAGCTCAAGCACAGCTCATCTGGTTTGAGCAAGGCTCACCAACTTGAACCCAAGGTCACTGGTTTGAGCAAGGGATTACTCAGTCTGCTGTAACCCCCCAGTCAAGGTACATATGAGAAAGCAATCAAGGAACAACTAAGGTGCCACAATGAAGGAATTGATGCTTTTCATCTCTCTCCCTTCCTATCTGTCCCCGTCTCTCTCTCTGTTTCTGTAACAAAAAAATAATGATAAAAAAATAAAGAAATTTACTGCTATTATTGACTTTCAGAGATAACTTACCATCACCCCATGCACTACACCAATGCAAAAAGAAACTCTGTAGTTAAGATAGATAATAATTTTAGAGATTGTAGTACAAGAATCTGACCTGTAGTGGCACAAGTGGATAAAGTGTCGACCTGGGACGGCGAGGTTGCCAGTTCAAAACTCAGGTCATGGGGGGAGGGGAGGGGCACAAAGAAAACCAGATAGAAGGTGACGGAAGACAATTGGACTTTGGGTGATGGGTATGCAACATAATCAAATGTCAAAATAACCTGGAGATGTTTTCTCTGAACATATGTACCCTGATTTATCAATGTCACCCCATTAAAATTAATAAAAAAATTTTTTAAGAAAAAAAAGGAGAGACTAGGATACACACACACACACACACACACACACACACACACACACACACACACACACCATGTGAAGACCAAAGGGAAAACACAGTCATCTACAAGCCAAGCCATATACAACCCAGCCATCACTTTCATCTTTGACTTCAGGCCTCTGGAACTCTGAGAAAATAAATTTCTGTTGTTCAAACCAATAAATAAATAAATAAAAAACAAACAAACAAAAAAACCCCTAGGTCACCTGTTTAAGGCACATATGGGAGTTGATGCTTCCTGCTCCTCCCCCTGCCTTTCTCTCTCTCTCTCTCTCTCTCTTCCCCAGCCTATTTAAAAAAAATTTTTAAAAAATTTTTAAAAAAGCAATCAGGAAAAAGAAATAAAAGAAATCGTATTAAAAGCTACATAACATAAAATTGACCATCTTAACCAATTTTAACCATTCATATTGTTGGGCAGCCAATCTCCAGAACTCTTCAACTTGCAAAACTGAAACTCTACCTATTAAACAACAAATCCCCAGTCTTTCCTCCCCCAGCCTCTGGCATCCAACCATTCCATGTTCTATCTCTGTTCCATTGTTATTAATATTTTAAAATTCAACAAACATTTAGACATTGCTTGTTCTATGCCAGGCACTGTTCCAGACTCTTATCAAATTTTAACTCATTTAATCTTCATCACAGCCCTGTGGAGTAGGGACTAATAGTATCCTCATTTGTTATGGGGAAACCAAGACAGCAAGTGGTTAAGAAACTTGTTCTAGTTCACAGAGAGTAAGTGGCAGGCCATTGCACCACATGGTTTTCTTCAGTGACTCATTTTATATATAAATATGGTAGATCTTCTCTGACTGTCCCGTGTCCATCCTGTGCCCTCTAATAATTTAAAATACTTTATTTCTGTTTGCGCTCACCTGGTGTCTTATAGTGAGTTCCACAGTGCATTTTCTTTTTTGAGTCTCCACCAATTTTCTCTTAACATTTGTGATTTTCTCCTACTTTCCTGAGTTTGTCTGTTCCATCTCTCCCTGTTTTATCATCACTCTTGAGTTTTTGAATTTCTGCTTTGTTTTTTTCCTTCATGGAGATAATGGCTTCATATATATATAATATTTTTAACCCATGGTGAAATATTAGATCATGATTTTCATGTATTTCTTGATAACTTGATAACATTTTTAGGATGATTTATCTCTTGATAGTTTTTCAGCTCTTTCCCTCATTTTCTCCTTATAATAACTTGTTTGGGTGCTGTGCATTAGCTTCCTTTTTATTATTCACCACTGGAAGGAGACAAGATAGAACAGTACAAGTAAGTGGTTGCAATGGGAGGTAGGGTAGGGAAGGGCTATGCTTTGCAGCTCACAGCTCTTCTCTGCTACTACAGGTAAGTTTGTCCTGGGTGAGGCAACTTTCCTTGCCTCTCTAAAACAAGTAGATTGACTTTTGCTGTTAGCCCTTGTTCCTGAAGCAGCCAACTTGGCCAAGAAGGCTCAACTTTGACTTTAGGTGGGCCTCCCACCTCCTCACCCCCACCCCGGCTCTCTGGACCAGTCCAGGAGCACTCTTTATACTTCCTTCTGTACAGCTTCTTCCCCATAGACAGCCCTCAGCTGGATGTTATTGTTGTCTCCTAATTTAGCAGGTGAAGACGTCTTTGTTATCTTTTTCATTCTCATTTCCCTCATACTTTCTAGAAAAATGGGGAAAAGATATTGACTTACATACCTGTGTATATCCGGTAAGTCTACATCTTAAATGTTTAAAGGTGTTTGTTTCATAGTGAGCTCTACGACCAAATGTGGAATCTGATATCTACATCTCCTGTTTGGGATGGACAGGACCTTTCACTTTTTCTTGTACATTTATGTGTTTGTACATCATGTTGCCACTCATAATCAAAAAAGTATGTAAAAAAATATCATTTGAACACAGCCCGTCTATTACCAATTTCCAAAATTCCAAAATAACACTAGATAAGCTGGTATAAAATTCCGGTGTTTTAAAAGAGAATATATTTTATAAATATTAAACTTTTTTTAAAATATAAAAATTATTTAAAAATATGAAAAATATCTATGCTACATATCCATACAGTGCATTGTGTGCCTACCACGCAAAGTCAAATCATCTTTCATTGCCATATATATGACTCCCTTAATCCTTTTATACTCCTCCACCATACTGTTGTCTGTGTCTATGAGTTTCCATTTTACATTCCACATATGAGTGAAATCATATGGTACTTAGCTTTTTTCTGATTGACTTATTTTGTTTAGTACAATATTCTTAAGGTCCATCCATGTTGCAAATGGTAGTATTTCATCTTTTCCTGTGGCTGAGTAGTATTCCATTGTATATATGGACCACATCTTCTTTATCCAGTCTTCTCTGTCTCCATGTCTTGGCCACTATGAATAATGCTGCAGTGAACATAGGGATGCATATACATTTTGAATAAAAGTTTTTGAGTTTTTCAGGTAGATGCCCAGAAGAGGAGTTGCTAGGTCATATAATAATTATGTTCTCAATTTTTTGAGGAACTACCATACTATTTTCCATAGTGGCTGTACCAGTTTACATTCCTACCAGTAGTATATAAGTTTTCTTTTTCCTCAACAGCCTCTCCAATACTTGTTATTACTAGTCTTGTTGATAACAGCCAATCTAACAGGTGTGAGGTGGTATCTCATTATAGTTTTGATTTGCATTTCCCTAATAGCTAGTGAAGGTGACCATGTGTTCATATATCTGCTTGGCCATTTGTATGTCTTCCTGAGAGAAGTGTCTGTTCAGGACTTCTGCCCATTTTTTAATTGGTTTACTTGTTTTTTTTGGTGTTGAGTTGTATATTTTGGATATTAACTCCTTGTTGGAACTGTTGTTTGCAAATATCAATTCCCATTTAGTCTATTGCCTTTTTGTTTTGTTGGGGATTTTTTTCTGTGCAGAAGCTTTTTAATTTGATATAGTCCCATTCATTTATTTTTGCCTTTACTTCCCTTGCTTTGGGGTCAAATTCATATAATGTTCTCTATGACCAAGTTCCATAGTTTAGTTTCTGTTTTCTTCTATGTAAGTTATTATTTCAGATCTTATATTTAGGTCTTTGATCTATTTTGAGTAAATTTTTAGCTTCAGCCTGGTGTATGGACATCCTGTGTTGAATTCCCTGTCAGGGCACACAAGAGAAGCGACCATCTGCTTCTCTTTCCCTCTCTCTCCCTCTTCTCTTTCTCTTCTCCTCCCTCAGCCAGTGGTTCAATTGGTTCGAGGGTTGATCCAAGCCCTGAGGATACCTCAGTCCCAGTGTCAGTCTCAGATTGATTGAACATCTGTCCCAGGCAAAGTTGTCAGTAGATCCCGGTTTGGAGTGCATGCAGGAGTCTCACTATTTCCCCTCCTCTCACTTAAAAAACAAAACAAAACAAAAAAAACCCCAACTTTTTCTTTTTGTTCATGGGGACAAACTGTAATCTAGTTTCTTTCTTTTGCATGTGGCTTTCCAATTTTCCCAGCATATTTATTGAAGAGGCTTTCTTTTCTCCATTGTGTGTTTTGGCTTCTTTGTCAAAAATTATTTTCCTATATAAATGTGGTTTTATTTCTGGCCTCTCAATTCTGTTCCACAGGTCTGTGTGTCTGTTTTTTGTCAATTCCATGCTGTTTTGATTATTGTTGCTTTATGTATAATTAGAACTCAGGTAGTGAGATATCTCCAGCTTTGTTGTTTTTTTTTTTTCCTGAGGATCATTTTGGCTCTTTGGGGTCTTTACAAATTTGGTAATTTTTTGTTCCATTTCTTTAAAAAAAATGACATTGGGATATTGGTGGGGATTGCATTAAATCAATATATTGCTTTGGGTAATATGGTCAATTTAACTATGTTGAGTCTTCTGATCCATGAACATGAAATATCTTTCCATTTCATTGTCTTTTTCAATCTCTCTTAATAGTCCTTTGTAGTTTTCAGTGTATAGGTGTTTCACATCCTTTGTTAAGTTTATTCCTAGGTAGTTCATTCTTTTTTTGCCCTTGCAAAAGAAATTATTTCCTTTCTCTTTCTTAAATTTTATTGTTAGTATAAAGAAAAACAGTGAATTTTTGTATATTTATTTTGTATCCTGCAACTTTACTGTATTTGTTTATAGTTTCTAATATTTTTTGGTGGAGTCTTTAGGATTTTTCATATACAGAATCATGTCATATTCAAAAAAGTGATACTTTTAGATCTTCATTCCCAATTCGGATGCTTTTTATTTCTTGTTCTTGCCTGGTTTCTCTGGCTAAGACTTCTAGTACTATGTTGATTAAGAGTGGTGAGAGTGGGCATCTTTGTCTTGTTCCTGATTTTAGAGAAAAAGCTTTCAGTTTTTCATGATTGAGTATAATATTGGTTGAGAGTTTTGTCATATATGGCCTTTATGCTGAAGTACTTTCATTCTATACCCATTTTATTGAATGTTTTAACATAAATGGACTTATCAAATGCTTTTCCTGCATCTATTGATAAGATTATATAATCTTTATCTTTTGTTTTGTTAGTGTGGTGTATTACATTGATCCATTTGAGTATGTTGTACCATCCTTGTGCCCTTGGAATGAACCCCACTTGATCATGATGTATTACTTTTTAATGTGTTGTTGTATTTTGCTTTGTTAGTATTTTGTTTAGGATTTTTGCATTTGTATTCATTAGAGATATTGGTCTGTAGTTTTTTTTGTTGTTGTTGTTGTTGTTTTGGGGTTTTTTTGTCCTTGCCAGATTTTGGTATGAGGGTTATGTTGGCCTCATAAAATGTGTTCAGAAGTATTGCTTCTTCTTCTATTTTTTGGAAGACTCTGAGAAGGATACCAAGTCTTCTTTGAATGTTTGGTAGAATTCACTAGTGTGGCCATCTGGTCCTGGACTTCTATTTTTAGGGAGGTGTTTGATAACTATTTCTATTTCCTACAACCAACAGAACTAGTAGTTCAGAACACTCTCCTGGTTCCAGAAGTTCAGGTTGGGGAGCAGGCTGCTTTTACTTCTAGGCCCAACCACCCATTCGGCCATCACTAATTAATTCATCATCACCCCTTCCCACTGAGCCTGTGTTGGCCTCAGCCCCTCCCAGTACAGCATGCTGGCCAGCCCCTGCTAATTGAGTAGAGCTGGCAAATAAGGTTCTGTGTGCTCATGGGACAAGAGAAAGACTTAGCAATGAATAAGTAAAAAGGAATATCAGGTATTAGGAAAAAGGAGGTTTTCTGAGAGTATCTTTGTTTTTGTCCAGTTTTCCTGGCAGAATAGTAGTAGAAAACCTGCTCTATTCCACTATTGTTATTAATTCTAAGAATAGTATAGCTATAAAAATGTAGTGATTCTAGCTTTGGAAACTGCACTTCTTTTGTGTTGGTGGAACGAAAAAATACATGAACTATAGCAGCTAAATAAAATGAAACCAGATTTTATTGTCTTTAACATCTGTTGGGCTGTTATGCTTAAAGAGAAAAAATAATCAAGTTATGTTTTTGGAAGACACTTGTGATCTGTAATTAGATATTAAAAGTTTACTGGCCCATCACTTGGCATGGGCATTGCTGCTTTGCTCTAATCTCTAATTTAATTTAGAGGCACTGATGGGTGCCTGTTTCTAGCTTGCTGAGAGCAGGAGGGTTTCTCAGGTCATCTTTCTTCTCCCTAGAACTCAGTTTAATTCAGTGGATGGAGCTGGAGTGCTGCACTTCCAAAATCATCCCACTTTACAGTTGACAAGGCATAGAGACTTTAATTATCTCCAACGTCCTGCTCCTTCTAACAGTGGATTGCTTTGAATTTCTCTTTGCTGCTATGAGATAGCCGTCTGCTTAGTTAACAAGCATTTATTAAACTCCATCTGTGAGCTTTAGCGTCTCACTAGGGTTGAGGAGGTGTTTCAAAAGGAATAAGACAAGGTACCTATTCAGGAAACTCTTGAAATGTCAATTGTGCTTCTACTTGATGATTGGAAAGTTGCACCTTCTTTCTGTAACTCCAGGATCCCAGTTTAGAACTTAAGAACTGTTCCCCTGTACCTCTTCTCCCCTTAGTGCACACCTTCACCTGATATGTGTGAAGGTCTACTTTCCCCAGCCAGAGAGAAAGCCCTGTTAAGGGCAGGGAACCTTGTGTTCCTTCCCTGACAGTGGGCGTGTATCCTGGGCTCCTAGATTTATTCTCAGCTCCTGGCTGTAGTCCAGCCTATCACCAGTAACCCCCTCCACCTAACCCTTCTATCCCTACTCACTGTAACCCTTTCCTGACACTGGGAAGTGATGGGGTAAACCCAGTTCAGTTCTTCCATCACCAATATAATCTCTTAGCATCATGGTGAAATAATCAAGTGATGCATCCTGTGTCACCTCCCAAAACATGAGGCATAGAAATATCCCTCAAAAACCTTTTAGAAACTAAATTGAGTGCTTAGGAAAAAGAAATAGAGAAGATTTCTGGTAACCTTTGAAAACACTGGCTCTGATTTCAGGGTGAGAGATCCAGTCCATGTTTGCTGTTTGAAAGTCGAGTGGTGTGCAGAGTTCTGAGGAGACAAGGATAAAAGAGGAGCCTGTCTCTGTCAGGAGCTCTGCTCTGGGACAGCCTATTTGGAAGTATCTGCCCAGAGATGGGGGCCTACCAGGGAGAGTGGTTACAGAAACAGATATGCATAGCTCTATACAAGGAAGTCACAGTTTGACAAGGGAGACAAAATACAGATAGTGAAGCCCAACACTTGGGAGTTCTCTGAGTAATACTAGTCCAGCAGCAAGCAAGTCACAGCTAAACTAGCAGGCATGTGCTGTTACTCACCAGAATGTCACACTAGGCGATACCTCAGGGATATAGCTCAGCAACCATCACCAGTTATGTATCAGAATTAGACTGGGTGGTTTCCATCCCAGCAAAAGACGAGGCTATAAACTCCTCAAAGGAAACTGTAAACAACCAATACATCTCAGGATTATACCAACATGAGGTTTGCTGACATCATGGTAACTTGGGAGGATACACAGTGTGGGAAGAGTATCAGGGCTTTGGAAGCAGACAAATCTGAGGTTGGATCCTGACTTTGGCACTTATTAGTTGTGTGGACTTGGGCAAGTTTCTTCATTTCTCTCGACCAAAATTTGCTTATCTGTAAAATGGGGGAGATATCCCTACTTTTATGGTTATCATGAGAGTGAATGAGTTAATATATTTAAGTGCCCAACATGTTGGCTCATACATGGTAAATTTTAGTCTCCCCCTTTCTCCTTCTTTATGCTCAGCAGCAAGCAACCATTATAAAATGCATCTAAAGTGAACAGTGCTCTAAGAAATAGTAGAATGCTATGTGCCAGATCAGTGAGCATGGCTCAACATGGACATCTGGAAGGTTGTATGTCAAGGACTTTGATGTTTTAAAGGGGAAAAAGAGCTCTGACTTCTTTGGGAAGCCTCTCCTTAGGGAAGAAACAAGGCCTCGGGTATTGGGATATTGCTCCTGCAAATCACTGAACTTTATTTTTTCCCCAAGAATGTTTTAGATAGAAACAATTTGTTTACATGCCTGCGTTTTCTATTAGACTAAAGCGTCACAAAATTTTGTTGCAAAAGAATCACAAAAAGTTTTTAATTTTCTGCATCTGAGGGTGGGGTTTATGACTGCATTCTTATAAGCTGATTGTGAGGTTCTGACAAGGATTCTGAGGACCATGCTCTGGGAGGATCAAAATGGAGCGAGAGCCTCTTAAGAGCTGGGACTGTTTCCTGTTCATAATGTGATGAGGTGCCAAGGAACTGTAAAACTTAGCATTAGCAAAACCATTTTAAAGAGGAAAAGTAAGACCTCTCACCACCTCCTTTCTGTGGAGAAAGGAAGGAGGAGAGGATGCAGGACGAAGGACTTGCAAGGGCAACTGGGTCAGATAAGCCATAATTTAACCACAGAGCAAGGAAGATAGAATTTATCTGAGAATCCCTTTACTTCTCTTTCCTTAAAAGCCTTTAGGGTATAGCAATGTTCTCCTTTTGATAGATCCTATAAATCAGGGGTCCCCAAACTTTTTACACAGGGGGCCAGTTCACTGTCCCTCAGACCATTGGAGGGCCGGACTATAAAAAAAACTATGAACAAATCCCTATGCACACTGCACATATCTTATTTTAAAGTAAGAAAACAAAATGGGAACAAATACAATAATTAAAATAAAGAACAAGTAAATTTAAATCAACAAACTGACCAGTATTTCAATGGGAACTATAGGCCTGCTTTTGACTAATGAGATGGTCAATGTGCTCCTCTCACTGAGCACCAATGAAAGAGGTGCCCCTTCCGGAAGTGCGACGGGGGGGGGGGGGAGATAAATGGCCTCAAGGGGCCGCATGCGGCCCGCGGGGCCGTAGTTTGGGGACCCCTGCTATAAATAAATGTTGTAACAAGGCAGTAAACTTCAATGAGCTTGTTAATGAGGTTAATGACTTTTGTGCCATGCTACCCCTCCTCCCAAGCCCAGCCAGTGTGTAATTGGGTCTATGAAAAGGGGCCTCTGAACTGTAGGGGGGCTGCAGGATCTGGGTTTGTCTTAACCCCCTGTAGTCATCGGCAATAAACTCAAAAATTCATCTGGACTTGGTGTCTTTGGGGAACTTGCTGGTTACATTACAACAATACTGTTTCTAGTGACCCAGATATGATAGGTGTATACATCAACTCGTGTGGAATAAATGAGTGAATGAAGGTGCTCCAAGAAGGTGTCCTGTTGAGAAGGGGATATTTTTAAATAATTGGCTTCCTGGTTTCTAAGTCAGTCTCTTGTGAGTTTGAAGAAAATAATTAGTCTCCCAAAACTTGCTCATTCTTGAATATCCTTGCAGAGCTGGGAATAGACTCCACTATGTGAGTGAGACCCAGTCGCCAGTAGCCCACATGACCCATTTTCACAAAAATAGGCTTCTATTGAAGACAGATGGCTGTGAAGATGCTAGCATGGGCTTTCTCCCCCAAAACAATAGTCCTAGCATTGCTCTTTCTGCACTGATTTTGAGCTGGCTGATAGGGCTCAGGGAGCAGTGGGGTGACCAGCTTGCATTTGTTTTGTGCACTGTAGGTCCCTTAGAAGCAAAAGAAGCCCAAGCCATTTTGTGATGAAAAAGCTGAAAAACAGTTTTAATAAATTTGCTCTATAAAGCTCATAAAATTTTCCTGAATTTACCATTTCATTAAAACATGTACCCTTTGAGGTATCTTTTAAATGATATTACTTACTTTTAAAAGAAAAGAATAATTCAACTAAGCTATATTCATGGGTATTATTGGGCACATAAAATATATTATGCTCACTTTGTTAAAGATGGTGCTGCCCACTTGGAAGCCTGTTGCCCAGGTGATAATATTAGTTGCTCTTCTTGCTTGGCATGAGCATGATTATATTAATATGTTTTGGGGGAGTGCTTTCACACCAAAAGGTTTTTAAAGGAAGAGAGATCATGTTGTTCCAGGGGAAGAGTGATTACATTCTAGGAGGAGCCCATGCTGACAGGAGAGCAGAGAAAGGCCACGTGGAGGAGAGGAGAAGCAGCCAAGATGGCAGAGTGCTGAAGAAGAAGCCAGTTTGTGCAGAGAGGAGGAGATGGGAACAGAGGTGAATAAGGCTGGTGAGGACAAACCTTTGATCCTGGGAAAACTCAGATAAGTCTGTGGCTTTGGGAGCCCTGAATGGAAAGGGAAGTGTTTTCCCACTGTGTGTATTTCTTGCCCACCGGGTACAAGCTAGGATTAAAGCTAATGGCCCACCAGTTCTTGGCTTCATTGTTTCATTACCGTCTGTCTGAATCTAATGTGAACCTGTATGGGCCAGGCGGCTGTGATAGTGGCCGTGGCTACTGGCTTTACAGGTATTTTGGCATTTTTTTCTGTAGCTATTGCTTCTCTCTGTTCATGTCTGTGTTTTTATGGCCTGCTTGCCCAGCGGCTCCTGAACCAGGCCATGCTTCTTCTGAGTCTGATGGCATGCTTGCTCTTTGCCATGGAAGGGTGAGTGGTGCATATTTGAGTTCCTGTGGGAATGCTGAACAATGAGACCGAGTCTCTTTGCACATCACGGTGTTCTACCTGGAGGACAGGCCCCAGGAGCTGGTACCACACCCAGCTACTGAGAGTTGCCCATACTTGATATTTAAAATTGCTTTAAAGACATTATGGCTCTGTGAAACATATATATTTATTGCTCCCAAGAAGATGTGAGACATTTATCCAGATGGCAAAATGACTCTAATTGCTTTAATCAGTGGTTAAGGCCATGGGGTGAGACTGAGGGCAGCTCCACACTCAGCAGTGGCTAAGGCAGTGGGGCCGGATCAAGCCAGCAGGGATTCAGTGGCCTCTTGACAACTAAACACCTAATATAATTTAGCACAAGTAACTGGGGACTTTTCCATTACAACAAACACTACAGATTTCACCACTTTCAGTCCCTTTGTAGATATAAAAATAAAAGGCCCCTTTCACCAGACCCATGTTATAAGTTTAAGTCTCTAGGAATTTTAATCACTTCGTAGTTTTAAAATGTTACATATTGCCCCAACTGGGTAGCTCAGTCGATTAAAGTGTCATCCTGATACACCAACGTTGCAGGTTCAAATCCCCGGTCAGGGCATGCATAAGAATCAACTAATGAGTGCAGAAATAAGTGGAACAGCAGTTTCTCTCTCTTTCTCTGTAAAATCAGTAAAATTAAAAAAAATTAAAATGTTATAGATTGCTTTCTGAAAATAGAATTATGTGCTGCTCTTCCCTGAAAATACTGCCATTTGTGGTTATATATGTGGCTCTCTCAGAGCTCATGACTCAATAGCAGCTTGGCACTCGGGCAGACAGTGAGGTCTCTCCCAACTGGGAAGTTCTTCATCCAGGATCCCTAGGCAGTGGGGAAAGGGCCACAGGCAAATGGGCCACAATAGGACTGGATTCAAGGCCGCTGAAAGGGTTTTATTTCTAGACTGCCCTCGCCAAGGGCTGGGTAACAATTTTTTTCATTTTCTGTTGCATGAGTTTTTAGAACTGTTTCTATATATTTCTGCATAGCTTATTCCAAATCTGAAATCTGTTTTTTGGTGCATGCTCTAGTTTTTATGCAATTTTAATTTCTTTTTATTACAGTTAATGGCATGCATTGGTTTTTAAATTGAAGTTAACGGGCAAACGATTTTTGGATTGAACATAACCATAAGGCAATTAATGTTTTACAAACATCAATTTTACATAATTGTAGTTGTTTTTAAATGTAAAAAATTATTATCTGATAAAAACACCCTCTTATTTTGTTTTACGATTGAATCATGGCTTCTTTGAGTAGGCGTAAATGTAAGAATAGTCCTGACACCTTCTGTTATATATGTGGCTGTTACACACTTCAACGTCAAAGGTGCAATATTTCATCATTTGTGACACGTGCATATATTGCCTATTTTCAGCGGTTCCAATTGGTTATTCAACTTATCTGCGAGAAGATTATAATGACATAAAAATTGTCCTCGACTTTCTGAAGTATAAGGAGCGTAACTGGATCATTTGTGTGGATCTTAAAATGGTAAATTTCCTACTAGGAAAACAAAGAGGTTTCACGAAGTATCCTTGCTTTCTGTGTTTGTGGGACAGCTGAGGTTGGGAGAAACACTGGACACAGAAGGAGTGGCCGAAATGTGAAGCTCTGGAAGTAGGGATAAAAAATATTGTGAATGAACCTGTAGTTAGTCGAGACAGGATCATTTTTCCCCCACTTCACATCAAACTTGGCTTAATAAAGCAGTTTGTTCAGGCTTTGAATAGAAAAAGTGAATGCTTTCAACATATTATTTCTGCTTTTCCTGCCTTGTCTTTCAAGAAGATAAAAGCAGGTGTATTCGATGGACCTCAAATTCAAACCCTCATATGTGACAAAGAATTTGCCAGGAAGATGAATAAGGAGGAGAAAGCAGCATAGCAGTCTTTTGTGGCAGTTACAAAGAACTTCCTTGGCAACAAAAAAGCAGAAAACTATGAACTTCTGGTTCAAGGGATGCTGTTGGCTTTCCGCGACATTGGATGTAACATGAGCGTTAAGATTCACTTCCTGAACAGTCATCTTGATAAGTTTCCCAAAAATCTTGGAGCTGTTAGTGATGAGCAGACTACTGCTGGAGCATCAAACGAGATTGTCCTCAACAAGTACACAAATGCAAGAGCTACAAACGCAAATTTTTTTCTGAATAGAATTTAAATAAGTTTTGCGCAAATTTTATGATTAAAATAAGTGTTTTAATATGTTCTATTTTGAAATTGTAGACAAATTCTGATGCAACCATATCTTTTAGTGTATTTACTGCATTATATAAATTATTATATTTTCACAAAGATAATGCCCAAGAAGACATTCTACTTCATTATGTTAAACTAAATGTTGAAAAATTTGCAATAAGATGAAAACCTAAAATCTTAAATTTCAAAAAAAACGTGTCTTACAGAGAAAAACTAATGTCAGATTTGAGATCAGCACACTTGAATTAGGTAAGAACAAGTGTTTTTGTGGATGCAACAAAAATTTTGTTCCTTAGTGTTATCTTTGAACTAGTGCCATAGCTCGCTCCTTTTCTAATTGCCTTTCCCCTGTCCTTGGAATGATATTTCAAATATTTAGGGAAGCCTTGCCTGTCTGTGCGGCGAAGATCTAAAAGGAAGTGACTTACTGCTTTGGGGCATGTCATCGTTAATGTTTGGAATGCCCACAGCATAGCTATGTACTCAGATGACAGGAGTCTGTTCCATATCACTCAGAATAGCTTCTTGCAATACTGGGGCTGTAATGAGGAGGTAATGTTTAGGTGCTTGATAATTGTTTCTTTTAATTAGGAAAAAGAAAAACAAGGAAGGGCAAGAATTCTTACCAAAAAACACTGGATCCTTTGCTAAGTGCTATGGAGGATGCAAAGAAAGAAAAACACTGTCACTGTCCCCACACCCAAGATGATTACACTCCAGTGGCAACATCAGCCTGTGCCAACACAAGCAGCAGCCCAGGCCTGCACACTTACCCCACAGGGGAGCAGTAGACCACAGCCTCAACAGCGGGTGGCCACAGATACACTGCCGAGTGGTGAGCTGTATTGGAAACAGCTCCCTACTAAAAAGAATAACACTGCATTTGTGAAGGGTTGACTTAAACTAGACTGGATTGGAGGTCTTGCGTATACTAATTCACCACATTGATGATTCTTTGTGGTCTTTGAACTGGAGCTCAGAATGATGGGAAACCAGGAACTGCATATACTGCCGCCCATCTGCTGGCATGGCCCGAAAGTGTGCCTGGCAGTGGAGGATGGAGAACAGGGGCTATGGCTGTGGCATTCCCCAGGAGCTGAGAAGAGCAGGAGGCAGACCCCTGTTTCTGGGGGTGGCTGGCCCAAGATTGATGGTGGAATCAAGACGGGGCCTTGAATGAAGGGTCAGGCTAGGTGAATGCCCTAGAGGGCTCTAAGCCCCCTGAGAGGGAGGGCAGCGTGAGGAAAGGAGCCCCAGAGGCCTGGCAGGACGGGGTTCAGACTGGGTCCACAGTGTCAGAGTATTAGAGGGAGTAATGTGAGTCCTTGAACCCTGGACTCAGTTGCCCGTTCAGGGAGCAGGGCCCCGTTCACTGCTATACCCTGGCACTGGCAGTGTGCTTCCAACACATAGTAGGTGCTCAGCAAATATTTGCCAATTGAATACATTAAGGAATTGAACTCTGACAAGTGGCTTTTATCCTGCAGGTGAATCATGGAAGATTTTACAGGGCAGTGGTGTTTGTGGCAGGTACTCAGGGCCCTTCCTCTGAAACATTAAACATTTCTGACCTGAATCTTGTGTCACTTGTAAAACTAGTCTGAGAAATGAAGCAAATGGGAGCAAATAAAGAACCAGCTGATGGCAGAGTTCGGTGAGCCTTCAGCCATGTGGGGATGTCTGGAGGGCTCATTGGGTTGGAGAAAGTTGGAGAAAGTTGGAGAATGCCCAGATGTCTCTATCGGGAACTGTGTCCTGCTTCTGTGCACTGCGAGCCTGGCTGGCTGATGCCCCAATGGCCAAGGTCTGTAAGGCTTCACTCTGTTTTATCTCCTCCCTGCTTGAGCCTGGAGAATCTCAAGTTCACAGAGCTCTCTGAACACCAAGCTTTCCTGTGCCTTGTCCTCCTTCCTCTTCTGTGTCCAATGGGGCCATCTGCCTGGGCTGCAGCTGTCCCATATCCTAGCTAAGCCCCTGAGAAGTGGCCCTGATAAAAATGGCAGCCCTCCACGCTGCCTGTGAAGTAACCTGAATTGAATCCTCTGATAGTATTCTGAGTTATGCTTATTACTGCCCTGTGGTTTTTCTTGTCCACTACATGATTTGTTTTTTTTTTTTTAAACAAAACTAGTTAAATGGGTAGTTTTGAGTTGTCCTTTGTCCTGATCCTGTGTGCAAGACTCCGTAGCTGCCTAATTACAATGGCTGGTCCATGTGCGATAATCCTCATCACGACTTGCTCAGAGGAGCATGTCTCAGGTCACTGTGCCTCTAATGCACACCTCCTGTCCCTAGATCAACAGCCAGCTGTATTTCCTTGGACATTTTTCCTTGGATGCTGACCTGTAGTCACTCCCTCTTAAGATATTAATGGAAAGCTTTAACTCATTTGAAACTTTGTAAGCGAGAACCCTGCTACTCAACATGCCCATGTGGGAGCAAACAGCTGGCAGTCAGGTTTGTTTCACAGTGGAAGGAAGGCCTGTGTGTGGGCTTACAGTTTGCATTTTGGCAGCAGCCTGCAATATTTTTGGAGTCCCAGCATGGTGCTGGGTATATTCACGTGTCACTCCTGGGTCTGTTGATGTGCAAAACCATGGTGGCTATCCATCTTTGCCAGGGCTGACACCTACTTATTTACAAGCACAGCTATTAATACAACTCACTTGTTATGGCCAATTTCGGGAGGGGCAGAGCTCCAGTGTCCCTTTACTTCTGCCTTGCCCTTCTTGACTACTTCTTAAGTCAGAGGCATCAGCCCTGGTCTGCCCCAGTCTGTCTTGGTGGCTTAAGGCCAGCCCTTTGCCCTAGTGGACGATTCTCCTGGGGTGGCCTATAGACCTGACTGTGGTCTCTCATTCTCTGTGGCTGTGTGATCTCAGGTGTCTGTGGACTGTTACATAGACAGGCTTGCTAAGTGGGGTCACATCAGCAGCTGCAGGAGGGGCTGCAGGCCCTCTGATAACCGTTCACCACTTTCTCAGGGGAAATAGTCATGGTGGCTGAGTTGGTGTAGTCACACCAACCTGGGTTTGACTCTCTCTGCTCTGCCACTCATTGACAGTGTGACCTGGGAAAACTCACTCTGCCTCAGTTTACATAGCTGTAAAATGGGGACAAGAATAGTATTTGCCTGTAGAGTTGTGGTGAAAAAAATGAGAAAATATTTAGAAAGGTCTAAGCATAATGCTGGGCACATAGCAAGTATCCCAAAAAGTACTTATCTTTACAGAATTTGGACCCAGCTTACTTCAATGATAACCTCATCAGTGTTCTTTGAGCCAACTGTATACAGTTTATGAAATAGAGTTATTGTTTATTGTGGGGTTTTTAAAATAACTTTCTTTATTGGAATGGGGTTTTTAAAACTAGAGAATGAAACAGCTAAATTTTTATCTATACAACTATATTAAAAGCAGCCCTAGAGCAAGGACTCTCCTGTAGCCCACATGGTGCCTTGAGTAGTGTGAGGCTGGTGGTTGGGCCCACAGATGCCACTGCAAATGTGTGGGTGGCATCTCCTACTCATTGGCCCCTTGGAGCACCTCTGGCAATGTGCCCACAGCACAGAGGTGTAGAGGTCATTGCAGGTTAATCTACAGCTGTAAGAAATGATATAAAGATACCCATGTGCCCTTTCTCCAGTTTCCCCCATAGTAACATCTTGCAAAACTATAGGGTAATTTCACCACTAGGATATTGACATTGATACAGTCAAGATACCCTCCTGTTGCCTTTTACAGTCACACATAAATCTTTCCCTCTCTTACACCCTACTCAACCTCCAGAAAGTACTAATGTGTTAGAACCTGGATCTAGGTGAGGGCAGAGCTCTGTCCCTGCCTTGGATGTCTTACCGTGATGAATTTTGATTTACTGATTGTGAGAGTGACATAAATGAGTCATATCATTAAAAATAAACTCATACAGTCCAGCCAGGCCCTAAATTGAAACAGTAGGGGTCCAGAAAAGGAAGCAAAGACTCATGATGACATCCGTGGAAAATGAAGACTTGTTAAGATGCTTTCAAAGAAGTAGGCAGTCACAGCTAAATCAAAAAACAAAGGTCACTTTCATAAAAGTTAAATTTTCCTTCTCCAGTGCATTCACCCTGGTATTTTATTAGGTGCTTTTGAATATTTGTACTCCTTTTTTTTTCTTAAGCGAGAGAGACAGAGAAGGGACAGATAGGAAGGGTGAGAGATGAGAAACATCAATTCTTTGTTGCACTACCTTAGTTGTTCATTGGTTGCTTTCTCCTATGTGCCTTGAACAGGGGGCTCCAGCCGAGCCAGTGACCCCTTGCTCAAGCCAGCCAGCAGCCAGCAACCTTTGAGGTCAAGCTGGTGAGCCCACGCTGAAGCCGGTGACCTTGGGATTTCGAATCTAGGTCCTCTGCATCCCAGTTCGATGCTCTATCCACTGTGCCACTGCCTGGTCAGACTGAATATTTGTACTCTTTATTATGTTTGAGTATTATCAATAATTCATCTTAATATTCTGGCTGCTACCAATATTTATTGTATCCCAGAGTCTGCATTTATGCTTTCTTGGGAGGACAGCACTTCCATAAGATTTCAGTTCTGCTTCTCAGAGTTTAGAGAACATGGAATTTGATGTTCAGAAATGTTCTAGAAAACTGGCTGGGGTATGGCAGCTCTGCCAGCACTACCAGAGTCCTTGGATCAGCCACAGCCACCTTCTCATGCTGTGTTTCCCTCCAAGGAGCCGGGGTTCGAGAGGATGTGTTTCTCATTTGGAGAGAGATGGAGGAAGCCTGCAGCACACTGGACCAGATCCAGAGGCTGGTGACCAAGCCTTCCAAGTCTGATGTGACTACCACAGACCATGGTGGGTGCTGCTTGTGGTTGCTACTGTGACAGAGTCATAACTGCTACTGATTGGGGATGGGCTGTTTCCAAGTTCTTTACCAAGGAGTGCTCCTTAGTCCAACCTGAGGAGAGCATCTGGAGCTGTGTGTGTGTGTGCAGTGTGGGTGTGTATTCATGTGCATGTGTGCATGTGTATGTGTTTATGTGCAATGTGTGCACAAATGTCAGCATGCATACATGTGTGTGTGTGCATATGAAGATTGTTAATGAAAAACATGAGCTGGACAGTAGTTAAAGTAGTAAAAACATTCTATTCAGGAACTATAGCAATGAGGTAAAGAGATGATACAAACTGGGCTCAGTTATAAACACAGCATGGACAAGTGAGGATTTATAGCCAAGGAGTAGTGTGAAGGTGGTTTAGTGGATAGAAAACTACTGAGAGGAAACATCAGGGATCAGGGGAACTTCTGCCTAAACTAACCCAACAGGATTCTTGCTGTAGACAGGCCACAGTGACCCATGCACCTGGGGATGTTGAGGGGATTCTGGCTAAACTGACTTAGAAGGATTTTTGCTAAAATTGAACAATGCAAAGACAAACAAGAAGTCCAGAATCACAATCTGATTGAGAAGAGGATTCAGAGAAGCCTGAGTTTTTTAATGAGAAAAACCTGGTTATAAATTTCATCTCCATCCCTAGATTAACCTGAGTTAATCTCTCTCTCTCTCTCTTTTAAAATGAGAGGTGGGGAGGCAGAGAGACAGCCTCCCGCATGTGCCCTGACTGGGATCCATCTGGCAAGCCCCCTACCAGGCAATGCTCTGCCCATCTGAGGATGCTGCTTTGTTGCTCAGCAACCAAGCTATTTTAGCACCTGAAGCAAAGCCATGAAACCATCCTCAGTGCCCGGGGCCAACTTGCTTGAACCATTCTAGCCATGGCCGTGGGAGGAAAAGAGAGAGAGAGAAAGGGAAGAAAGAAAGAAAGAAAGAAAGAAAGAAAGAAAGAAAGAAAGAAAGAAAGAAAGAAAGAAAGAAAGAAAGAAAGAAAGAAAGAAAGAAAGAGGAGAGGCAGGAGGAAGGGTGGCAAAGCAGATGATTGCTTTTTCTGTTTGCTCTGACTGGGAATTGAACCCCAGACTTCCACATGCCAGGCCAATGCTTTATCATTGAGCCAACCAGCCAGGGCCCTGAGTTAATCTATGTAGGTTTTAGTTTATTCTTCTGTAAAATGATTATAATAATGTCAGTCTCGAGGGATTATAGTTAAGATTAAGTAAAACAATGCCTGCTTTGCACCAAGCAAGTACTTAGTAAATGTGAGCTCATTCTTTCCCCTTTCATAGTTAAGAGAGTTAGTATACTGACTCTCCTGCCTGAGTGCTTGAGTTAGTAAAAGATTTCCCTAACCATAACCCTAACCCTTACCCTAAATGACAACAGTGATTTACGAAGGTGATATTAGCAGTTAATATTTATAGCATATACCTTGCATGTCAGGTACTAGGTTCTTCATAAATATTAACTCATATGATTCTTCCTACAATCTTATCAGATAGATTCTACTATTATTTTCATTAAGGATTAAGTAACCCTCAAGGTTACCCAAGGCCAGACAGCTAAAAGAGGTAAAGTCAGAGTTCACACCCAGTTCATCCTTAAAAATACTGAGTCTGGCCCTAACCCCAGACACTCTGATTAAATCCATGTGGGATACAATCTGGAAATTTTGGTTTTTTGAAAGCTCCCCAGGACACCCTAACATGTAACATATTTAGGGAACCTCTGCTTGGCTGTACTATCTCCTGGTACCCTGCCTGCATTACAGAGTGTCAGTGTGGGAGGAGAGCAAAGAGGCCAGGCTTCTGTGGCAGGCAGGGATATGGCACATGTGCGGAGAAGGGAAGAAGCTGAAGGCCTGGGTGAGCTGGATGTCCTGTGCAACATGACAAATTCCTGGAGACTGACTTTTTCCTGTTACTGGGTGTCTGAACTTGGGCCTGGGAAGCAGCAGCTGCACTTGCTTTGTCAGGACCAGCTCTCTGGGGTTCCTAATAATGAACCTAATCAGGCTCCTTTGGAGGGGCTGCTCACTTGTAGGGACAACCTACTTGGTGTGGACTTGAAGTTAAGAACCCAGACAGTCCTCTCTCATCCTGAGTAAATATCCATGCGAGGTAGAGAATGCTGATTTTGCTGCTAAGGTATTCGTTTGGGGGAGTGCTGTGGACTAAATTGTCTCCCTCACATTCATATGTTGAAGTCTTAATCCACCAACCACATTGTGACTATTTGGAGGTGGGGCCCCTAAGGAGGTAAATAAGGTTAAATGAAGTCATAAGTGTGGGGCCCTAATCTGTTAGAACTGGTGCTCTTATAAGAAGAGGAAGAGAAGCCAGAGACCTCTCTCTCCACATGTGCACAGAGAAAAAGCTGTGTGAGGTCACAGAGAGACGGTAGCTGTCTATAAGCCAGGTACAGATGCTCCATCAGAAACCAACCTTGTGGGCACGTTGATTTGAACTTCCAGCCTCCATAACTGTGAGAAAATTAATTTCTGTTGGTTAAGCCTCCTAGTCCATGGTATTTTGCTGTGATAGCTAAAGCATTCTAATACAAAGAGTATTTAAGCTTGAGGTAGCTAGTCTTGAGGGTTAACAAAATGGTTTTAGATGTTATTCCTAAAGGAAACAGAAGAGCTATTAGCATCATAATTGATAGAAAGCTATATAATCATTCCCTTCTTTCTATCTAATACATGTACACACACATGCCCATACACACACATACAAGACATTAAGCACCAAAATAACTCCAAGCATAAATTTTCAAAAGATGTGCCTGACCTGTGGTGGCACAGTGGATAAAGCGTTGACTTGGAATGTTGAGGTCACTGGTTCAAAACCCTGGACTTGCCTGGTCAGGGCCCATATGGGAAGCAGCTACTATGAGGTGATGCTTCCCGCTCCTCCTCTCTCTGTCTTTCTCTCTCTTCTATAGAAAAATCAATAAATAAATTTTTAAAAAGTTTAAAATTTTTTTTCAAAAGATGCTTCAAATGTGCTACTGCTATTTTAAAAAGAATATTTGGTCAGGACCTTTCCACTGTTGGATACCCAGTGAAGCTTTTGTAACCTTGCTTTAGTTCTAGAGGCCACATGTAGAGTGTCTGACCAGCTCCTGTTGCCAATTATATCCCAGTGTTATTGAAGCAAAGGCTATGTCAGCCCAAAACCCTGTGTTTGCTTCGTGTGAAGGCAGTGGCCATTCCCCAAGTTTGGCTGCCCAAGACCTGTAGGCCAGAGGAGATAGAGTAGTCATCAGGAGAGTCAAGGGGTCAAGATGGAGATTATGTGGGCTGCCATGCATATGTAAGCTTCATGTGGGTTAGATAAAAAAAAAAATCTCTTCTTGGGCATGGCAGCACATATATGCCCCCTGGGCTGTGCACACTGGGAACAGCTGGCACCCGTGACTATGGGAGCAGGAGAGCAGTTTCTGGCAGAGATGACTCATCAGCCTGATGCCAGGGATAAGAAGATGGTAAAGCCAGACACTCTGACCATTGATTTTTTTTTTGTATTTTTATTTTTTTGAAGTGAAAAGCAGGGAGTGAGAGAGATAGACTCTCAAATGTGCCCAACCAGGATCTACCTGGCATGCCCTCCAGTGGGTGATGCTCTGCCCATCTGGGCTGTTGTTCTGTTGCAACCAGAGTCATTCTAGTGCCTGAGGCAAAGGCCATGGAACCATCCTCAGCTTCCGGGCCAACTTTTGCTCCAATGGAGCTTTGACTGCTGGAGGGGAAGAGAAAGATAGAGAGGAGAGAGGGATGGGTGGAGAAGCAGATGGGCACTTTTCCTATGTGCCCTGGCTGGGAATCAAACCTGAGACTTCCACATGCCAGGCTGATGCTCTACCACTGAGCAACTAACCAGGGCCTGACCACTGGTAATTCTGACCTCTTTTGATTATCAAGAACAGGACATGAGTATTTCCTGCAACAAAAAACTGACAAAATTATATGAAGCAACGGTTTTTAAAGACATTGGACACCAAGCAATGAAGGCCAGTGATCTTTGAGATACAGGAAAATCCAGTTGAACTCCTTATGATTGTCCTAGCTTAAGGTTTTGAGAGACTATCCAGAACATGGGTGTAGGAAGAAGGCTCATAGGTGGAGCACAGGAAACTTCTTTGTTTGGTAGCCAGAGTGAAGAGTCCTAAGAGACCAAGACATCTAGATTTCACAGGACAAAGTACCAGAGAGGGGAGAAATGCACAGAAAGAGAACTCTGGAAATCTACAGAGAGTGCCCCCTCCTTGAGAATTTGGCTCAGTACTGATCGACTCATTTATGTGAGGAAACTGCCTGAGGCTGGGAAAGATTCATTGGAAAGAATTAGAAAGAATGGGTTTGGAGTTTGCACACAACCTGTTCTCAACAGCCCAACTGGAAAAATGTGTAACTTGTGGGGCACTGGGGAGACTATTTGGGAAAGCATTGCTTCAGTAATCAGGACTGACTAGCCTTTAAACTGAGCTATGGGGCCTTCTAAGAAATCATAAAGGCAAGACATAAAAGGAAGTAATACAGGTAATTTAACTGCATTACAAACAAAGCTCACGAAGATTTATAAGAATACAGAGACATCTAGTACCTGTCAAGGTAAATTTCTCAATGATTGGTGTCCAACCAAAGATTACTAGGCATGAAAAGAATCAGGGAATGTTCTCCTGAATAATAAATCAATCAAACTGACTGGGAACTGACACAGACATTAGAATTGGCAGAAAAGGACATTCAAACAGTTATTACTACTGTATTCCATATGTTCAAAAAGTTAAGTAGAGGCAGGAGATATTTAAAAAGATACATGTTGAAGTTTTAGAGATGAAAGTTTTAGGGAAGAAAATATTTTAGATAAAAACATGCTGAATGGGATAAATGACAGTTAATCATTGCAGGGGAAAAAAAAGATGAGTGAACTTGAAGTCCCGGTAAACAAACAAATAATAATCAAACGATGACAAACAGAGCATCAGTGAGCTGTGGGACAATGACAAGCAGCCAAATATATATATATATATGGCATTTCCAAGAAGAAGAAAAACAGGCAACAGGAACTATTTGAAGGAATAAAGATTGAAAGATTTCCAAACTTGATGAAAATTATAACCCAGAAATCCAAGAAGTTTCATAAATGACAAGTACAGGAAAATGAAGAAAACTTTACCAAGGGATATATAATCAATTTGTTCAAAACTGGTATTAGAAAGGAAATCTTAAAAGCAACCAAATTTAAAAAGGTACCTTTGTACAAAGAAACAAAGATAAACATGACAGCAGACTTCTTGTTGCAGGTGAAAAGACAGTGGGCAACATTTTATTTTTCATTAAATACTTTAAATTTTCAATCTAGAATTCTACATTCCATGAAAATATATTTCAAAAACAAAGACAAAAATAAAGACTTCTTAAGACATTCAAAAGCTGAATTTATTATCGGCACATCTATACTGCAGGAAATGTTAGAGGAAATCTCTTAGGCAGGAGGAGAATAATACTTTTATATGAAAAAAATAAATGGAAATCTGGATCTACACAAAGTAATAAAGAACACCAGAAATACGCCTGACCAGGCGGTGGTGCAGTGGATAGAGCGTCGGACTGGGATGCGGAGGACCCAGATTCGAGACCCCAAGGCTGCCAGCTTGAGCACGGGCTCATCTGGTTTGAGCAAAAGCTCACCAGCTTGGACCCAAGATCACTAGCTTGAGCAAGGAGTTACTTGGTCTGCTGAAAACCCATGGTCAAGGCACATATGAGAAAGAAATCAATGAACAACTAAGATGTCGCAACAAAAAACTGATGATTGATGCTTCTCATCTCTCTCCATTTCTATCTGTCTGTCCCTATCTATCCCTCTCTCTGACTCTGTAATAAATAAATAAATAAATAAATAAATAAATAAAATCTTTAAGAAAAAAAAAAAGAATACCAGAAATAGCTACATGGATAAATATGTGATTTTTTCCTATGTCGATATCTTTAATACAATTTTCTGTTTAAACAAAAGTAATATGTCTATAACAGACGTATAAGTAAAATGTATGACAATAATAGCTCAGAAAGGAAGAGCAGCATTGTTTATAAATTCTAAAAATAAACAACCCATATATTCACTGACAAATGACTGGATAAACAAAATGTGTATATATTTATATATGTACAACAGAATATTATTCAGCTTTAAAAGGAAGGAAATTCTGACACACACTAAGACATGAATAAACTTTGAAGATGGTATGCTAAGTGAAATAAACCAGACACAAAATGACAAATATTGTATGATTTCACTTGTAGGAGGTAAATTTACATTCAAACTTATAGAGACAGTCCACACCAATGTGCATGTATTTATGCCACTGAATTACACTTCTAAAAATGGTTAATTTTAGGTTCTGTATATTTAACCACAATGAAAAGCAACAATAAACCACTGAACTTAAATATATATATATATCCATAAAGAGAAAAATAGAAATATGCTCTTGTGAGGCTCCTATACTTTGCATAAAGTAGTATTATACTAATTGAAATTAGACCATGATATATTAAAGATGTATATCATAAACCTAATATAACCACTAACTGACAAAACAAGCCAACCAAAGAGATAAAATGAAATTGAAAATACTCAATTCAAAAAGCTTTCTGGAAAAAAGAGAACAAAGAACAGATAGGACTAGAGGTATACAAGATGGTGCTGGAGTAGGCGGACATACCAACTTTCACCTCCCAGACCAAAGTGGATTACAAACTAATTTTAAGAACTATCATCTGGAAAAACCAACTTTGGACTAAACTAAGAGGACTCTTCAACCAAGGAACACTGAAAAAACCACACTGAGACTGGTAGGAAAAGCGGAAATGTGGAGATGGCTGCCCAGCTCCCCAGAGCAAATGGCAGCGGGGAGAGACTCGCGTGGTGGGAAGTGAGTTTAGCAGAGAGGGGAGGTTCCTGAATCCCAGAAACAAAGCCCCAGCCCACAGCCCCAGAGCCTAGAAGAGGCATATGGACAGTATTTAGCTGGAAACAAGTCAGGATACTGTTTGTGAGAAAGAGACTGATTTCTCAGACCCAGGATTCTTCTTAAAGGGACCGCGCAGAACACCTCTCTCACAACTACTCACCCAGGGTTCCGGGAGACAGGGAGAGAGGAGAGGACCAGAGTAGCAGGAAGAGAGTGTAATCTAAGAGGCACAGGGAGAAACATTTTGGGAGACAGCCACCCTAACCCCTGGGACGAGTCACTCCCCAAATCTGAAGTGAATATTTCCCCTGGAAACAGCAATACCAGCAAAGGGAAGCAGGACACCAGCCAAACAAGCTCTCCTGGCACTCAGAGCAGAGTCGCTTAGAAGGAGGGAGCTTTCAGGACCACAGTAGTGAGTCTTAGGGTCTGAGCTGCAGAGCCCACACCCCACACGGCTGAGGGCTCATCGGAGGGCGGGTGGCGGGGGTGGAAGTTCTGTCAGTAAGGGCGGAAGCTGGCTGGCCACCACTGGGCCCAGGTGTGAGCTCAGTCTTGCCCAGCTGGGGAGGAGGGCGCGTAAAAAAGCGGTCAAGCCCAACTGCAGGCCGCCTGCAATCCAGCCTGCGGAAGAAGGGCAGGAACCACGGAAGGGGGGGAGACAGGCCCTTGAGCAAGGGCTCAGGAACACAGCCTTGCTTCGCCTGCAGAACCGAGGTTTGTGGCCTGACTTTGGAGCCGTGTCCTCCTGTGGGGGTGGAGCCAAAAGCCCAGAACAGGCAGAGACCCACTAATGAGCATGGGCACGCAGTCCCACCAGGCCTGTGGAGCCAAGGCTTGCAGCTGTCCCACGAGCGGGCTCCTCCTGCAATGGCAGGGCAAAAGCCTGGAAACAGGTAGAGACCTGCAGCTGAGCAAAGGTGCTCGCCACTGCCCTCAGGGCCGAGCAAAATGCCACCCACAGGGGTGGGCGAAGGCCAAGGCCACCAAGGCTTATACACCCAAGCACATGATCACAGCCACTCCCTTGAAGGAGAGGCGGAAACCACAGCAACAGCCCCAGTGGGCAGGCAATGGCAATGCCCATACTAAAACGCCCTAGGCAGCAAAGACAGAGGGGGTGGCAGGCCTGCGGACAGACTATACCTAGGGAACAGAGGCCACACCCAGTGGACTCCAGGGGCCAAAACCTTCTTTCACACAGAGAAGATGAGAAGGCAGAAAAATGCAACACAAATGAATCAAGAGAAACCTCCAGAAAAGGACCTGAATAAATCAGATATAACCAAATTATCAGATGCGGAGTTTAAAATAACAATTGTTAGGATGCTCAAAGATATTAGAACAATAGATGGTCATTACAAACACCTAAATAAAGAGATAGCAAATATAAAAAAGGACATTGAAATAATTTAAAAAATCAGTCAGAAATGACAAATACAATATCAGAAATGAAGAACACAATAGAAGGAATTAAAAGCAGGATGGATGAAGCTGAGAATCGAATCAGCAAGTTAGAGGACAAGACAAATAAAGGCATGGAAGCAGAGCAGAAAAAAGAAAAGAGACTCAAAAAGTCTGAGGAAACTCTAAGAGAGCTCTGTGACAACGTGAAGAGAAATAACATCTGCATCATAGGGGTTCCTGAAGAAGAAGAGAAAGAACAAGGGGTAGGGACTTTGTTCAAGCATATATCATAGCTAAACACTTCCCTCAATTAAGACAGAAAAAAAAATCTCACATGTTCAGGAAGCACAGAGAACCCCACTAAAGAGAAACCCAAAGAAACCAACACCAACACACAACATAATTAAAATACCAAAGCTAAGTGATAAAGAGAAAATATTAAAAACTGCTAGAGAAAAAAACACTATCACCTACAAAGGAGCCCCCATAAGGATGACTTCCAACTTCTCAACAGAAACACTTGAGGCCAGAAGAGAATGGCAAGAAATATCCAAAGTAATGCAGAACAAGGGCCTACAACCAAGACTACTTTATGCAGCAAGGCTATCATTTAAGATTGAAGGAGAAATAAAAAGCTTTCCAGACAAAAGAAAACTCAAGGAATTCACTACAACCAAACCAAGGCTGCAAGAAATGCTAAGGGGCCTGTTGTAAACAGATCAAAGGAGAAAAAGAATATAGCAAAAGAGGAATACAGTTTTATAAAATAAAATGGCAATAAACAATTACATATCAATAATAACCTTAAATGTAAATGCATTAAATGATCCGATCAAAAGACACAGGATAGCTGCGTGGATAAGAAAACAATACCCATACATATGCTGTCTACAAGAGACACACCTTAAAACAAAAGATGCACATAGACTGAAGATAAAAGGATGGAAAAAATACTTCACGCAAATGGAAATGAAAAAAAAGCTGGGCTAGCAATACTTATATCAGACAAAATGGACTTTAAAACAAAGGCTATAGTTAGAGATAAAGAAGGTCACTAAATAATGATAAAGGGAGCAGTCCAACAGGAAGATATAACTGTTATAAATTTCTACACACCTAATATAGGAGCACCTAAATATACAAAGCAGACTTTGATGGATTTAAAGGGTGAGATCAACAGCAATACTATAATAGTAGGGGATTTCAATACCCCACTAACATCACTAGATAGATCCTCAAGAAAGAAAATTAACAAAGAAACAGCAGACTTAAAGGACATGCTAGATCAACTCGATTTAATAGATATCTTCAGAACCTTTCACCCTAAAACAGCAGAATATACATTCTTTTCAAGTGCTCATGGTACATTCTCTAGTATAGACCACATGCTAGGGCATAAGAGCAGTCTCAACAAATTTAAGAATATTGAAATCATATCGAGCACTTTCTCCGATCACAATGGCATGAAACTAGAAATCAACCACAACAGAAAAACTGAAAAATACTCAAACACTTGGAAACTAAATAGCACGTTATTAAATAACAAATGGGTAAACAATGAGATCAAAGAAGAAATAAAAAAATTCCTAGAAACATATGATAATGAGCATACATCAACTCAAAATTTATGGAACACAGCAAAAGCAGTCCTGAGAGGAAAGTTCATAGCATTACAGGCATACCTCAAGAAGCTAGAAAAAGCTCAAATAAACAACTTAACCCTGCATCTAAAAGAACTAGAAAAAGAACAGCAAGTAAAGCCCAGAGCTAAAAAAAAATGAAAGAAATAATAATGATCAGAGCAAAAATAAATGATATAGAGGCTAAAGAAACAATACAGAGGATCAATGAAACCAGGAGCTGGTTCTTTGAAAAGGTAAACAAGATCGATGAACCTTTAACCAGACTCACCAAGAAAAAAAGAGAGAGGACTCAAATAAATAAAATTAGAAACAAGAGTAGAAAAATAACAACTGACACAACAGAAATACAAAATATTGTAAGAAAATACTATGAAGAACTGTACGCCAAAAAACTAGACAACCTAGATGAAATGGAAAAATTCCTTGAATCATATAATCTTCCAAAAATTAATCTGGAAGAATCAGAAAACCTAAACAGACCAATTACAACAAATGAGATGGAAACAGTTATCAAAAAAAAATCCCAAAAAAGAAAAGTACTGGGCCTGATGGCTTCACAAGTGAATTCTACTACATATTCAAAGAAGAACTAACTTCTATCCTTCTCAAGCTATGTCAAAAAATTCAAGAGGAAGGAAGACTTCCAAGCTCCTTTTATGAGGCGATCATAATTCTGATTCCAAAACCAGGCAAAGACAACACAAAGAATGAAAATTATAGGCCAATATCCCTGATGAATTTAGATGCAGAATCCTGAACAAAATATTAGCAAACCAGATCCAACAATATATAGAAAAAATCATACACCATGATCAAGTGGGATTTTTTCTTGGGAGGCAAGGCTGGTACAATATTCGTAAATCAATCAATGTGATTCATCACATAAACAAAAGGAAGGAGAAAAACCACATGATAATTTCAATAGATGGAGAAAAAGCATTTGATAAAATCCAGCACCCATTCATGATCAAAACTCTCAGCAAAGTGAGAATACAGGGAACATACCTCAACATGATAAAGGCCATCTATGACAAACCCACAACCAACATCATACTCAATGGGCAAAAATGAAAGCAATCCCCTTAAGATCAGGAACAAGGCAGGGGTGCCCCCTTTCACCACTCTTATTCAACAAAGCTCTGGAAGTCCTAGCCACAGCAATCATACAAGAAAAAGAAATAAAAGGCATCCAAATTGGAAAAGAAGAAGTAAAACTAGCATTATTTGCAGATGATATGATAGTGTATATTGAAAACCCTAAAGTCTCAGTCAAAAAACTGCTGGACATGGTAAATGAATTCAGCAAGGTGGCAGGATATAAAATTAATACTCAGAAATCAGAGGCATTTTTATACACTAAAAATGAACTTTCAGAAAGAGAAATTAAGGAATCAATCCCCTTTACCATTGCAACCAAAAAAATAAAGTACCTAGGAATAAATTTAACCAGGGAGATTAAAGACTTGTACTCGAAAAGTTATAAAACATTGATAAAAGAAATCAGGGAAGATACAAACAAGTGGAAGCATATACCATGCTCATGGTTAGGAAGAATAAACATCATTAAAATGTCTATATTACCCAAAGCCATTTATAAATTCAATGCAATAGTGATTAAAATACCAATGACTTACTTCAAAGATATAGAACACATATTCCAAAAATTTATATGGAACCAAAAGAGAACACGAATAGCCTCAGCAATCTTGAAAAGAGAGAATAGAGTGGGAGGTATCACACTTTTGGATATCAAGTTATACTATAAAGCCATTGTACTCAAAACAGCCTGGTACTGGCATAAGAACAGGCATATAGAACAATGGAACAGAACTGAGAACCCAGAAATAAACCCACGCTTTTATGGACAACTGATATTTGACAAAGGAGGTAAGAGCATACATTGGAGTAAAGACAGTCTCTTCAACAAATGGTGTTGGGAAAATTGGACAGCTACCTGCAAAAAAATGAAACTAGACCACCAACTTACACCATTCACAAAAATAAACTCAAAATGGATAAAAGACTTAAATGTAAGCCATGAAACCATAAGCATCTTAGAAGAAAACATAGGCAATAAGCTCTCTGACATCTCTCGCAGCAATATATTTGCCGATTTGTCTCCACAGGCAAGTGAAATAAAAGACAGGATAAACAAATGGGACTATATCAAACTAAAAACCTTCTGCACAGCTAAAGACAATAAGAACAGAATAAAAAGACAAACTACACAATGGGAGAATATATTTGACAATGCATCTGATAATGGGTTAATAACCAAAATTTATAAAGAACTTGTAAAACTCAACACCAGGAAGACAAACAATCCAATCCAAAAATGGGCAAAAGAAATGAACAGACACTTCTCCGAAGAGGACATACAGAGATGGTCAATAGGCATATGAAAAAATGCTCATCATCATTAATCATTAGAGAAATGCAAATTAAAACCACAATCATATATCACCTCACACCAGTCAGAATGGCGCTCATCAACAAAGCAACACAGAATAAATGCTGGCAAGGATGTGGAGAAAAGGGAACCCTCCTGCACTGCTGGTGGGAATGCAGACTGGTGCAGCCACTGTGGAAAATAGTATGGAGATTCCTCAAGAAATTAAAAATCGAACTGCCTTTTGACCCAGCTATCCCACTTTTAGGAACATACCCCAAGAACACCATAGCACTGTTTGAAAAGAAAGAAATGCACCCCCATGTTTATGGCAGCATTGTTCACAGTAGCGAACATCTGGAAACAGCCCAAGTATCCTTCAATGGATGAGTGGATTAAAAAGCTTTGTTACATATATACTATGGAATACTACTCAGCCATAAGAAATGATGACATCAGATCATTTACAACACCATGAATGTACCTTGATAACATTATTCTTTTTTTTTTTTTTTTTTTTTTCATTTTTCTGAAGCTGGAAACAGGGAGAGACAGTCAGACAGACTCCCGCATGCGCCCGACCGGGATCCACCCGGCACGCCCACCATGGGGCGGCGCTCTGCCCACCAGGGGGCGATGCTCTGCCCATCCTGGGCGTCGCCATATTGCGACCAGAGCCACTCTAGCGCCTGGGGCAGAGGCCGAGGAGCCATCCCCAGCGCCCGGGCCATCTTTGCTCCAATGGAGCCTTGGCTGCGGGAGGGGAAGAGAGAGACAGAGAGGAAAGCGCGGCGGAGGGGTGGAGAAGCAAATGGGCGCTTCTCCTGTGTGCCCTGGCCGGGAATCGAACCCGGGTGCTCCGCACGCTAGGCCGACGCTCTACCGCTGAGCCAACCGGCCAGGGCGATAACATTATTCTGAGTGAAATAAGTAAATCAGAAAAAACTAAGAACTATATGATTTCATTCATAGGTGGGACATAAAAATGAGACTCAGAGACATGGACAAGAGAGTGGGGGTTATAGGTTGGGGGGGAGGAGAGGGATGGGGTTGAGGGAGGGAAGGGGGACAGAGAAAACCAGTTAGAACGTGATGGAAGACAGTTGGACTTTGGGTGATGGGAATGCAGTAAAATCAAATGTCAAAATAACCTAGAGATGTTTTCTCTGAACATATGTACCCTGATTTATCAATGTCACCCCATTAAAATTAATAAAAAAACAAAGAAACTATGAACAAATCCCTATGCACACTGCACATATCTTATTTTAAAGTAAAAAAACAAAACGGGATGGCCCTGGCCAGGTCGCTCAGTGGTAGAGCATCGGCCTGGTGTGCGGGAGTCCCGGGTTCGATTCCCGGCCAGGGCACACAGAAGAAGCGCCCATCTGCTTCTCCACCCTTCCCCCTCTCCTTCCTCTCTGTCTCTTTCTTCCCCTCCCGCAGCCAAGGCTCCACTGGAGCACAGTTTGCCTCAGGCGCTAGAATGACTCTGGTTGCAACAGAGCTATGCCCCAGGTGGGCGGAGCATCGCCCCCCCCCCACCCCGTGGGCATGCTGGGTGGATCCCGGTCGGGCGCATGCAGGAGTCTGTCTGACTGCCTCCCCGTTTCCAACTTCAGAAAAATACAAAAAACAAAAACAAAACAAAACAAACAAACAAACAAAAATGGGAACAAATACAATATTTAAAATAAAGAACAAGTAAATTTAAATAAAAAAAGAACAGATAAGACTAATAGAAAAAAAAACACAAGATGATTTACATATACCTAACCATACCTATGTCAAAAGTTAACAATTTGTACATTTTAAATGTGTATGGTTTATTGTATGTCAGTTATACCTTAACACAGCTTTTTTTATTTATTGATTGATTTTTAGAGAGAGAGGAGTGAGAGAGAAAGAGAGAGAGAGAGAGAGAAGGGGGAGGAGCAGGAAGCATCAACTCCCATATGTGCCTTGACCAGGCAAGCTCAAGGTTTCGAACCGGCAACCTCAGTGTTCCAGGTCGACGCTTTATCCCACTGCACCACCACAGGTCAGGCTTAACACAGCTTTTAATAAAGTAGAAGAGGTGCTGAGTTGTTCAGAGTCATTGGTGTTGGTACATCTGAGCATTCTATGTGTGTGGATGCCAGCTGTGACTCTGAAATGAGAAAATGGCTTTCCTCACAAAATGTTCAAGAATTGATTCAAAGTTAAGGAAACTTTACTCGTCTCAGATTATGCTGCAGCTCAAAACATTTCAGAAACTCCTCTTGTGGAATAACCTTCACAGCCATTCTGTGAACCACTAAAGATAATTAGTCTAATTATGTTGTGCAGTCATGCCAAGATTGCATTCTAAAAACTGTTTGGTTCAAAATGTCAAGATCAATGTCAAAAGACAAGGAAGGGGTTATAGGCTCATTCAAGCTGTATTGGCAGTTCAAGTTCTACAAGAATTTTGAGCACTTTTTTGTTTTGGACAAATGAAAAGAAGAACAATCCTATTTTTATTGGCATTATAATAATTAAATAAATAGTCTTGAGTAGTGCTGAAGTACACAGGTTTTGGAGTTAGCAAGATATTAATCCTGGCTCTGTCCACTCCTGTGTGACCTCATGCAAGACATTTATTATCTGTGCCTCAGTTTCCTTATTTGCAAAATTGGGATGAGAATTAAATGAGAAAACACATGTAAAACACTTAACATTATGCCAGCCTATAGTTAGAATATAATGATAACTTAAGAAAAGGTTAATCCATTTATTTATACTTTAATTTAGCTGAGTAGTTCTGATGTCTAGCTCTGAGCTAGATGATGAGTGTAATGGCAAGTAAAATAGACATGAAATAGACTCTCATAAAGCAGGACCTTGTACCATTTCTTGCTCAATAAGGGTGAAAAATAAAATTTATATGGAAGTATAATTACCAACTAGGGTAAACTACCTAAGGATAAGTGTGAGCTTCTGAGTTATTTCACATCAGAGAAGAATAGCTTCTCAGGTGTTCTGAAGTCAAGAATAGCTTTGCTAAGGAAATGACATTGGAGCTAATATCTGAGGATTGAGGAGACAAATTAATGAGCTGAAGAGGTGGGAGTAAGGGGAAAGTATATGCCAGTCAGAAGTACAGCACATGCAAAGATCCTGAGGCAGAAAGGAGCATGGTTCTTGAGAAGAATTAATTTTACCATGGAATACTACTCAGCCATAAGAAATGATGACATCAGATCATTTACAACAACATGGATGGACCTTGATAACAGTATAAACTGAGCGAAATAAGTAAATCAGAAAAAACTAAGAACTATATGATTCCATACATAGGTGGGACATAAAAATGAGACTCAGAGACATGGACAAGAGAGTGGGGGTTATGGGGTGGGGGGGAGGAGAGGGAGGGGTTGGGGGAGGGGAGGGGCACAAAGAAAACCGGTTAGAAGGTGATTGGACTTTGGGTGATGGGAATGCAGCATAATCAAATGTCAAAATAACCTAGAGATGTTTTCTCTGAACATATGTACCCTGATTTATCTATGTCACCCCATTAAAATTAATTTTAAAAACAGAAATAATTTTGTTGGCTCAGCGGTAGAGCGTCGGCCTAGCGTGTGGAGGACCCGGGTTCTATTCCCGGCCAGGGCACACGGGAGAGGCGCCCATTTGCTTCTCCACCCCTCCGCCGCGCTTTCCTCTCTGTCTCTCTCTTCCCCTCCCGCAGCCGAGGCTCCATTGGAGCAAGGATGGCCCGGGCGCTGGGGATGGCTCCTTGGCCTCTGCCCCAGGTGCTAGAGTGGCTCTGGTCGCAACATGGCGACGCCCAGGATGGGCAGAGCATCGCCCCCTGGTGGGCAGAGCGTCGCCCCCTGGTGGGCGTGCCGGGTGGATCCCGGTCGGGCGCATGCGGGAGTCTGTCTGACTGTCTCTCCCTGTTTCCAGCTTCAGAAAAATTAAAAAAAAAAATTAAAAAAAAAAACAGAAATAATTTTCACTAGTGGGAAACAGGTGAGAAGGTAAGGGTCAAGCAAGGATGAGAGAAGAGAATTAAGATGTTAGTATAGCTGAGAGATGATGACATTTGGGACTAGGGTCATTATGTGAAGGTACAAAACTTCTGTATACTATTAAAATTAATTTAGTACTAATCCAGACTAGATTGTGATAAATTAAGATGTTAATTGTAATCCTGAGGGCAGCCACTAAGGAAATAACTAAAAATACATAGTAAAATAAATGCCACAGGAATATAAATGGTATACTAGAAAATACCTTTTTAACATAAAAGAAGGTAGTAATAAAAGAACAAAAAATATTTAAGACATATAGAACACAAAATGGCAGGTGTAAGTCTTACCATATTATTTATTATATTACATAAAATAGATCAAATACTTCAATTAAGCAGCAGAGATAAACAATTTATTTTTGAAAAAAACAACAACATAATCTGACAGAAAGTTGTCTACCATAGACACATTTGAGGTTGAAAGACACAAATAGGGTGAAAATAAAGGATGGAAGTAATATATCATACAAATAGTAACTAAGAGCTGGAGTGGCTATTCAAATTTCAGACAAAATAGACTTTAAGACAAATATTTTTACAAAGAGGGACATTTTATGATAATAGAAGAGTCAATTTACCAAGAAGGTATAATAATTATAAACATATATGCACCTAACAACATATCCCTAAAATATATGAAGCAAAAACTGATAAATTGAAAGGAGAATCAGTTCAATAATAATAATTGAAGACTTTAGTATCCCACTTTCAAAAATGAATGGGATAACTAGGCAGAAAATCAATAAGGAAATGGAAAACTAACAATGCAATAAGCAAACTGCACCTACTATATATCTATACCATATTCCATACAACAGCAGTAGAATATACATTCTTCTCAAAAGCACACAGATTATTCTTCAGGAGAAACTGTATGTTAGGCCATACAATAAATTTAAAATTATCAAAATCATACAAAATATGCACTCTGACCACACTAGATGCAATTGAAAATAAAAAACAGAAGGAAAAATTTTCAACTGACAAAGATTTGTATATTAACAACATAGTCTTAAATGACAAATGGTTAAAAGAAATCTAAAGGGGAATTAGAAAACATTTTGAAGTAAATGAAAATGAAAACTTTGATTTACCAAAACTTAAGGGCCCAGCTAAAGCAATTTTTAATGTGATTTTTTAAATTCAGAAATTAAATTTAATGGGGTGACATTGATCAATAAGAGTACATAGGTTTCTGCCTGACCAGGCGGTGGCACAGTGCATAGAGCATCAGACTGGATGTCAGGAGGACCCAGGTTCAAGATCCCCAAGATCGCCAGTTTGAGCGTGGGTTCATCTGGTTTGAGCAAAGCTCACCAACTTGAACCCAAGATCGCTGGTTTGAGCAAGGGGTTACTCAGTCTGCTGTAGCCCCACGGTCAAGGCACATATGAGAAAGCAATCAATGAACAACTAAAGTGCCACAACAAAAAAAACTGATGATTCTCATCTCTCTCCCTTCCTGTCTGTCTGTCCCTATCTATCCCTCTCTCTGACTCTCTCTCTGTCTCTGTCAAAAAAAAAAAAAAGTACATAGGTTTCAGGTAAATATTTCTATAACATTTGAATTGTTGATTGTGTTGTGTGCCCATTACCCAAAGTCAAATAATTTTCCATGTGCTTCTCCCAAAGTAACTGAGAGGAGAGCTTTATCAATCTGTCACAGGAGGAAAGGAAAGTGGTGTGATCAGGATGAGCTGCTAGCTCAGTGTCATCCTAGGCTTTGTAGGTGAGCAGTTATCTCAACTTTTAATTTAGATAACTGCAGGGGGTGGAATGGGCCCTTTAGCAAGTGACCTTAATGGCCCTTCCCATTTCCTGATGGGCAAAAGGAGGCTCAGCCACTAATTGGTATAATTTTGCACTGAAAGTGAAAAGATCTCCCCCTTTCTCTTCTTTCTTCAGCTTTGGGGCCCCTAGGCTGATTTGGCATGTTTGGCTGCTCCTTCTTTCCTTTATGAAGTTCGAGTTGTTTTGGGGTCTTCCTCTCAACCCCCTTTTTGGAGGTTAATTGGAAGCCTGACCAATGTCCTTAAGGTGACTGCCTGGTCCTGGGTGAAGCTAGAAGGCTCTTTAAAAGTTAGTCTCTGGCTCTTTAAAAACCCTTGTTAAAATTGATTTGATTTGTTTTTAGGGAATTCTTTTATGGTGAGCTGGGATTTATCACTGATAAAGGATTCTTGTTGTTTTAAAAGAAGGCAAACCAAAGCAGAGCAGAAGGACATGTTATAGTATGTACGCTGCTATGGAAATAATGGAACAAAAATTTTATTTCTTACTACACCAATTGATTAGAAAGAAGGGAGGTGAATGATAAAGTAGGAATGAAGAGGAGATAAAGGCTTGGAATATAATTAACAAAAGTTGAGGAAAAATAGCCACCCTAAGGGTTTCTCCCAGGAAGCTGATCAGACTTAGCAAGCAGCTTCATCTCCATGCCACTCCCTTGTGCTGCAGAGGACCTGTGGGGATCAGAAGCTCCTGAAGCCTCTGGAACTTCCTGGGATGAGAGGATACTTGTGAGTCACATCGAAACCAACAGCTGGTATTGAAGACAGTGCCCAAAGCAGCTGTTGATGCCAGATGGGTTTAAAGTTCAAAAGCTAAAAACAAGGTTCTTTGAGAGGTTCCAGGTCCAATAAATTTCAGTCATTATTTGAAAAATGTTCTATTAAAATTGGAGGCTGTAGTTCACATGTAGGAGTCATGGACAGATCCTTTATATATTACTGAGAAACACTGGCTTTAAAGTGTTTTATGTTTTCAATCTTATTCTAACTATACAACCACTTATGTAGTAATAGGTAAGAATAGGTAATATTTTTGTTTCCCTACTAGTGAGTGCTACTTTTGTGTGTGTGTGTGTGTGACAGAGACAGAGAGAGGAACAGACAGACTGGAAGGGAGAGAGATGAGAAGCATCAATTCTTTGATGCGACACCTTGCTCGACCTTGGGCTCAAGCTGGTGAGGCTTGCTCAAACCAGATAAGCCCACGCTCAAACTGGTGACCTCAGGGTTTTGAACCTGGGCCCTCCGCGTCCCAGTCCGAAGCTCTATCAACTGCGCCACTGCCTGGTCAGGCTAATGAGTGCTACTTTTTAATAAAGGTATACTTTAACTTTTATCTGTGTCTGGTGGAAGCACAACTGATGGGATCAACAAGTCATATTTTAGAAAGCTCTTTCCATCTTACCCCAGTGCAAAATATGGCTGCACAGTGCAGTCATTGGGGAGTTTGAAATACTCCCAGTGTTCAGACCAATTGTACAGAATCTAATGGGTGGGGGCCAGGCAGCAATATTTTAAAAACTCTTCAGAGGATTCCAGTGTTCAAGGCTCAACCATCTGATCTAAGTGAAAATGAACTCTGGTAGTGCTGGTGGAAACTTAGTAATAGACTTCATAAGAATTCACCTCTGTCCAACATCCCTCCTGGTCCATCCCTCTGCTAGTCTCAATGCAGCTAAAATCTCAGGGTCCTTTCTGCTTTCCTTCAGTGGTATGCAAATACATGTTTACCAAGCCACACTTTAGAGTAAAAAAAGCCCTGATTTATAGATCTGCTGATCTCCAGATCTTGTAAATACACCCAGCATGGTCAATTTTACCCTAGCAATGGCTTGCCATGAGCATGGGACTGGGAGGAGAGGTGCACCACTGATCCTCACAGGGCAATGCAAGCCAGCTCTGGACTCTGGTACTGTTTTGCAACTCAGGTTTGCTCCCTTTCTCCTGTGCCCCCAAGATACCCCCATCTCCCTTAAGTGGCAGTAAGGAGTTTATGCCACCTTTTCTGCTTGTGTGATAGCTGGCTTACATGATTTTTCTGCTCAGGTAGCATAATATAACCTCCTGCTTAAAAAGTACACATAGAAAACCTTAGGAAAACACCAAGGGAATGTGCCTAAGGCTGAGGAAGTCTGGGCACTTGGCCTTCTGGATTATGCTTTACCTTGTGAATCTGACTAATGTGAGATGTCACAGATCCTGAGCTGACACATGAAGTTTCTGAGCCTACAGAATTGAAGGCCAGGCTCAGAATCAGGATAGACCCACCAAGTTAATGGGGAGGTCCTGGGAGGCAGCCCACCAGTCTTCTGGGGTTGATTGACTTCCACCTCAATACAGGTTATAATGCTTTACTTCTCCCCTTCATTACAAAGCATAGTCACATAACTTTTCTCCTTGAATCACTTCAGCACAACTAGGAAGACCTAGTAGATGCTATCTTCCATCTGCTGGTGAAGAATTCTGCTGAAGCTCAGAGATGTTAAATGTGGTGACTTGCCTGAGTTTGAGAACGAGCTAGTAAGCAGGACTTGAACCCAGAGCTCTGACGCCAAGTTTAATGCTCTCCCAGCACACAGCCTTGGTCTATTGGCCATCTCCACCTATGTATGGAGCCAGTCAACTTAGGTAGAAGTAAGATGAGTAGCAGATACCTTCCTTTAAGTCTTGTGAACTAATTCTTTGCCAGTCTTGCTTTGGAAAGCATACTTGCTGAAATGAGTGGGGTCTAACCAAGGACATGTTCCAGGTTGGCATATATTATGGTGGGGGTGAAATATGAACGGCTTGTGTAATATGAGTGGCTAATGAACTGTGATTCCAAAATTAGAAGCAGGAGCAAATCCAGAAGACATCTGGGACTCTAAGAAGTGGCTGAAGAAACATGGCTTACAAGCCCACAAGCTGTCATTTTATGATGTCCTTGCTGACTGTTCCTTCCACCATGCTGATGGAGTTGTTGATATAAAAGCCAAACCTGAGGATGAATCCGTACAGACCAGTGCGGTAAGTGTACCCTCTGCGAGGCTGTAGCCTTCTCTCAATGCCCTGAGTAGGTAGGAAAGGCCTCCCTCAGACCAGAGCCCAGAGCACAACCCAAGTTAAAGGCAGCATGGCAGAAAACTGGCTGGATTCCCATGTGAAAAGCTGTCCCTTCTGTTTCTCACCCTATACTCTTCTGAATGGTACTTGTGGGAGTGGAGATCAACTCTAGGAATGGTTTCTAGAGATAAGTGAATTATACAGTAATTATACATGAGCCATGAGCTGCGCTTGTAGAAATTCAGGCATTATTACTCTCAGAGTTATTCACCATTATTTCTAAAGCGAAGCCCTTTGCTCCTCCTTATGGAATGGAAGAAAGAAACTACTTGTAAATATACTCAAAGCAGGTATTTCTAGGGTCTTCTTGTACTATCACTATCTGAAAGATACATTAGTCAACTGATTACAGTCAGCATTTAGATGATTCTCAGTAAACACAAAATTAGATTTTTTAAGGGGTCACAGTACTTGAAGGATATAGATTGAGAACTTTTGAATGCTGTAATTCCATTATGCCAATGGGTCTGAAAAGAATATAGCTTCTCTAACTGCCTGACTGGCTCACAATGGAAGGATAATGATTTGTAGTAATGGCTCCTAAACATTAACACACATCAGTCAGTGATGCTGAAGGTTCTGGTCACGCTTTGAGCAATACTGATGTGTAAATAGAACCCAGAACAGTCAAAAGTTTAGAATTATGGAAAGACTAAACAGTGTCACAATATGAAACAGAAAATCAGGATAAAATTTATTAAAACTGCAAGGAAGCCAAAATGACAGCAGCAGAGCAGATGCCAGTAATGGCAACTTAGCAGGCACCACGGGAGAGGAAGTCAGGCCACTTTTGTATTCTATGAGCCTCCAACTCAATGTCAAGATCATCACTGGAAGAAATCAGGAAAGATACGAACAAGTGGAGGCATATACCGTGCTCATGGTTAGGAAGAATAAACATCATTAAAACGTCTATATTACCCAAAGCCATTTATAAATTCAATGCAATAGTGATTAAAATACCAATGACTTACTTCAAAGATATAGAACACATATTCCAAAAATTTATATGGAACCAAAAGAGAACACGAATAGCCTCAGCAATCTTGAAAAGAAAGAATATAGTGGGAGGTATCACACTTCCAGATATCAAGTTATACTATAAGGCCATTGTACTCAAAACAGCCTGGTACTGGCATAAGAACAGGCATATAGATCAATGGAACAGAACTGAGAACCCAGAAATAAACCCACACTTTTATGGACAACTGATATTTGACAAAGGACGTAAGAGCATACAATGGAGTAAAGACAGCCTCTTCAACAAATGGTGTTGGGAAAATTGGACAGCTACCTGCAAAAAAATGAAACTAGACCACCAACTTACACCATTCACAAAAATAAACTCAAAATGGATAAAAGACTTAAATGTAAGCCGTGAAACCATAAGCATCTTAGAAGGAAACATAGGCAGTAAGCTCTCTGACATCTCTCGCAGCAATATATTTGCTGATTTGTCTCCACAGGCAAGTGAAATAAAAGACAGGATAAACAAATGAGACTTTATCAAACTAAAAAGCTTCTGCACAGCTAAAGACAATAAGAACAGAATAAAAAGACAAACTACACAATGGGAGAATATATTTGACAATGCGTCTGATAAGGGATTAATAACCAAAATTTATGAAGAACTTGTAAAACTTAATACCAGGAAGACAAACAATCCAATCCAAAAATAGGCAAAAGAAATGAATAGACACTTCTCCAAAGAGGACACACAGATAGCCAATAGGCATATGAAAAAATGCTCAACATCACTAATTATTAGAGAAATGCAAATTAAAACCACAATGAGATTTCACCTCACACCAGTCAGAATGGCGCTCATCAATAAAACAACACAGAAAAAGTGCTGGCGAGGATGTGGAGAAAAGGGAACCCTCCTGCACTGCTGGTGGGAATGCAGACTGGTGCAGCCACTGTGGAAAATAGTATGGAGATTCCTCAAAAAATTAATAATCGAACTGCCTTTTGACCCAGCTATATCACTGTTAGGAATATACCCCAAGAACACCATAGCATTGTTTGAAAAGAAGAAATGCACCCCCATGTTTATGGCAGCAGTGTTCACAATAGGAAAGATCTGGAAACAGCCCAAGTGTCTGTCAGAGGACGAGTGGACTAAAAAGTTTTGGTATATATATACTATGGAATACTACTCAGCCATAAGAAATGATGACATCGGATCATTTACAACAACATGGATGGAACTTGATAACATTATACTGAGCGAAATAAGTAAATCAGAAAAAACTAAGAACTATATGATTCCATACATAGGTGGGACATAAAAACGAGACTCAGAGACATGGACAACAATGTTGGGGTTATAGGGTGGGGGAGAGGGGAGGGGCACAAAGAAAACCAGTTAGAAGGTGACGGAAGACAATTTTATCAATGTCACCCATTAAAATTAATAAAAAAAAAAGAAAAGAAAAGAATGTGTCTCATGGCTAATTCAGGCAGTTAGAAGAATAGTTAGTATAAGGATGCCATTTCTGTTTCTCAGGCCATATCCTGCAAAAGGGGCCCCAAGCAAATTGGTGATTTGGCTCCTCTGATTTTTGCCAACTGGATTTAAAAAAAAAAAATAGGTCAGGAATGCCCTGAAATGGAACTAACAATACAAGGGCATACATTTAAAGGACATTTAGATACTGGAGCTGATGTATCTGTTATTGCTAAGCTACATTGGCCTCCTTTCTGGCCCACTCATGCAGCAGCCACAGAATTACAAGGTATAGGGCAGAGTAAATCTCCTCAACAACGTTCTAGTTTTCTACATTGGGAAGATTAAGAAGGTCATTCTGAATTTTTTTAAGCCTTATGTGCTCCCTGGATGGCCAGTTAATTTGTGGGGTAGAGATGTTTTGAAGAATATGGGAGCATTGCTTGTCAGTCCTAATGGTTTAGTCAGTACTCAGATGCTTGATCGGGGATTTTTGCCCACCAAGGGACTAGGGAAAGAACAGCGAGGAATTCTCACCCCCATAGAAGTAGCACCCAATACCAGAAGGTGTGGATTAGGATATCAAAATTTAGCATAGGAGCCTTGGTAGCTCCTGCTACCCCAATAATGCATTGTGCAGACCCAATTACTTGGAAATCAGATAATCCTGTATGGGTAGACCAATGGCCCCTTTCTCAGGAGAAACTTAGGGCAGCTGCTCAATTGGTACAAGAGCAGCTATAGCTTGGGCACATTGAACCATCTAATAGCCCATGGAATACACTTTCATATTTTGATCTTGTTGCCTCCTGGATTATCAAGGGGCATAGGCAACCCTTACAGTTTATAGGTTTTGAGCCTCAAAATTTGTTGTTGTTCCTTTTTTCAAAGGATTAACAACAATGGCTCTGGGAAACTTCCACTAAATGGCAAATCGCTCTTGCAAATCAATGGACAACTTTATACTGAAACTGTCAACTTAAAATCAGCTCAAAGTCTAGAATTATATGCCATTATCATGGCTTTTCAGCATTTGCCATATTCCCCCTTTAATCTATATACAGACAGAAAATATTTACTTATGGTGTTTCCACTATAAAGACTGCTATCTTAGGGACAAATGCTGATGAACTATTTCAGCAGTTCCTCCTTCTTCAAAGACTTGTATGTCAACATAGAGCTCCATGTTTCATAGGACATACTCGAGCTCGCTCCATGTACCCTGGAGCTTTAGCACAAGGGAATGCCCTTTTTTTTCTTTTTTTTTTCTTTCTTTTTTTTTTTTTTTTTTTTTTTTTGTATTTTTCTGTAGTTAGAAACGGGGAGGCAGTCAGACAGACTCCCACATGCACCCGACCGGGATCCACCCAGCATGCCTACCATGGGCGGATGCTCTGCCCATCTGGGGTGTTGCTCTGTTGCAACCACAGCCATTCTAGTGCCTGAGGCAGAGGCCACAGGGCCATCCTTAGTGCCTGGGCCAGCTTTGCTCCGGTTGAGCCTTGGCTGTGGGAGGGGAAGAGAGAGACAGAGAGGAAGGAGAGGGGAGGGGTGGAGAGGCAAATGGGCGCTTCTTCTGTGTGCTCTGGCCGGGAATCGAACCCGGGACTCCTGCACACCAGGCCGACGCTCTACCACTGAGCCAACCGGCCAGGGCCTAGGAATGCCCTTGTTGATCAAGCTACCCAAAAGAAAATTATTTGGAGCAACCATGACAGATCGAGCAATTCAGTCTCATACTATTCATCACCAGAACACTGTAGCCCGGTGTAAACAGTTTCAACTTTCTCAGGAAGCAGCACGGCAGATTGGGAAATCCTGTCTAAGGGGTCCTATACTACAATCTGCCCCTTCATTTGGAGTTAACCCTCAAGGACCCCTACCAGGACAACTTTGGCAAATGGAGGTTACTCATATACCTTCATTTGGCAAACAGTCCTATGTCCACGTTACAGTGGATACATATTCTGGCTTTATAGTAACCTCTGTCAGAACAGGAAAGGCTGCTAAACATGTTATAAAGCTTATTGTCTGTATGCATTGTTCTATTATTGGATTTCCTAAACTGGTTAAACTGAAAATGCTCCTGCATATGGAGCAAAAGCATTTACTGTATTTTGTCATTCTGACAATCTTTAAAGTTAAGGTATTATTAAAGTGTACACAGCAAATATTTTAAGGTCAATTTAAAAAAATTTAAAAGGGGTGAGTCATATCCTGGAACTCCTATGGGTCTACCATATCATGGTTTTTACTTAAAAAATTTTTAAATTTCTTTTGAATGCTGATGAACAAGAGACGCCTAATCTTTTTCTCCTGCAAACTACTACCTTCTTTATTTGATCCAGCTAATAACACTGTTTTGTCTTTTTCCAAATAGCTCCACATATGTGGAAAAGATTTATATAGGTGGATGTGGATCCTCAAACCCCTCAGCGAGATCTTCTGAGCATGGCTTTTAAGATACCTAGAGGCAGAAAAAGCCCAATAAAGATCAGGGGAACTACCAGCTTTTAGGATACGCCCTTAAAGGCTACAATGCCCCAAAGGGGTCTCATAGGATGCCATCTGGATCCTGCTTCAATAGTGGAAAGGAAGGTCATTGAGCTAAAGCCTGCCAGGCTTACATGCCTCTTCTGTGAGGAAACAGGGACACTGGAAGGTAGGCTTCTCCCTCGCTCCTCTAAGGGAGGGTTCAGTCTCTTCCAGCCCTGCTCCAGCCACCTATGACCTAACCTTGCCCAGAATGTTGGGGTTTGCCAGTGAAGGCTGAAGGTACCCAGGGCCATCGGCCCCATCTATGACACTGTGGACGAGCCTAGGGTATTTCTTCCAAGAAGCAGGTAAACTGATCTCATTTGCACAAGGGCCACTTAACTATGTTTTGCCTGAATAGTCAGGTTTTTTATTCTTCCCTCAAAGATCTCTGTTGTGGGTGTTGATAGTCCTATTTTCTGCTGCTTTGTTTAATATATAGTGTTTCCTTTATTCCTCCTACCTCAATGCCCCACTCATATTTCAGGCTGGAACCTACTCCTAATTTAGAGCTTTCTTTCCCCCTTTTGCCAACTTCTATTATGAATATACCTTTGCCAACCAGCTTATGTATCCCAAGGTTCTCTTTACCAAGCCATAGCCGCAGAGCTCCAGGGAAAAGCAACCTTGTCTCATCTCTCCAGGCAGAGGAGAACAGAAACTCCATCTCCACACATGCTGTAGATGGCTTTTCCAGTCTACCTGAATCATTACCAGCTAGAAGCAGTGGTCATTGGGACTTGTACGTGAGCTGCAAAGTATAGAATTGTGACAACAATTCCAGTGCCATGCGGACTTTTCCTGGAGGTGGACTTTTCCTGGACTCCTGCTCCTTGTGACAGCTCCTAACAGACTGAACTGGGGTTGGGTTGCATTTTTCAAGGAGTTAGCATGGTGTTGGGGCCAACTTGGACGTGGTGAACATGTTAAGGACATTACTCTTTTATGATTCTTGCTTTATTGGCCAAGAGTTTGCTTAAAGGCTTTAATCACTGTAAAAAAAAAAAATAGAAGACTAGATAAAGAATATGTGGCACATATATACCATGGTATACTATTCAGCCATAAGAAATGATGACATCGGATCACTTTCAACAAAATGGTGGGATCTTGATAACATTATACGGAGTGAAATAAGTAAATCAGAAAAAAACAAGAACTGCGGGATTCCATACCTTAGTGGGACATAAAAACGAGACTAAGAGACATGGACAAGAGTGTGGTGGTTACGGGGGGCAGGGGGACAGAAGGAAGGAGAGGGGGAGGGGGAGGGGAAGGGGCACAAAGAAAACTAGATAGAAGGTGACGGAGGACAATCTGACTTTGGGTGATGGGTATGCAACCGAATTGAATGACAAGATAACCTGGACATGTTTTCTTTGAATATATGTGCCCTGAATTATTGATGTCACCCCATTAAAATAAGAATTTATTTATATATATAAAAAAAGATCATCACTGAGCTGTCAGTTTGGAGGTGATGACACTCAAGAACTCTTTCTTTCAGGGCTGCATTAGCCATGTGATGTTGTGTGTTTGCCCTCTTCCTGTTGCGTGTTGACAATGCACTATAAGGAGAAAAATATAAAAACTGAATTAGAAGAAAGGTACAGAATTGACTCAAGACTTGTTTTCTGGCATAGACGCTGGATGAGGAGTAGCTGCTGTGTGGCAGCAAACTCTCTCGTTTGTTACTTCTCCAGCCCAGCTTTCTGGTTTGGAAACATTATTCAGTAATGTTGTTAGTTCAGGAAATCAAGCATAACTAAATATTCATTTTATTTTTTTTTATTTTTATTTTTTTCATTTTTCTGAAGCTGGAAACAGGGAGAGACAGTCAGACAGACTCCCGCATGCGCCCGACCGGGATCCACCCGGCACGCCCACCAGGGGGCGACGCTCTGCCCACCAGGGGGCGATGCTCTGCCCATCCTGGGCGTCGCCATATTGCGACCAGAGCCACTCTAGCGCCTGGGGCAGAGGCCACAGAGCCATCCCCAGCGCCCGGGCCATCTTTGCTCCAATGGAGCCTCGGCTGCGGGAGGGGAAGAGAGAGACAGAGAGGAAAGCGCGGCGGAGGGGTGGAGAAGCAAATGGGCGCTTCTCCTGTGTGCCCTGGCCGGGAATTGAACCCGGGTCCTCCGCACGCTAGGCCGACGCTCTACCGCTGAGCCAACCGGCCAGGGCTAAATATTCATTTTAAAAAATACCTTAAACTCTGGATATTTAAAAATGTGAATCGTTGCCCATTTGCACATAGTCTTCTGCAGCCTCTTGGCAGTGTGGTGGGACACTCAGGCCTCTCTCCTTGTTCTTCCTTCAACTTTTACATGAGATTTTATAGGGAAAGTTTGAATAATTTAGCTTATAAATGGGGAATCTTACTTCAAATTTCTTGTGCTAACAAATAATAATTTAATAAAAGCTGAGAAGTATACGGCAGATTTCTTCTTTCACAAATATTGATGATAAAAGGACAGTTTTCCTTTCAGTATTTGGGACTACATATTCGAAACTGGGTTTATGCCTATAATTGTGATGCATATGAAGTAGAGAGAAACTGAGGCTGTGAAATAGGTAGATTATTTAGCTCCTCCCAGACTCCCACTGAGTAGGGCCCCTAAACTTTTAACTATAAAATGCAGTTTGTAGGTACTGACCTAAGAAACTCATTGACTAAATAGGCCTTGCTGTATAGCATTTTTGAAATAAATGAGCAGTTGGGAGTTAGAGATGAAAATGCATTTCTAATTAGAAAATTTCAGTCAAAGTCTAGTAACATGATTTTTCAGGGTATCCCTGAAATTATGTCACATTCATGGTTGATTATTCTGCTGTGTACAAAGACATCCCTGATGTTCAGAAACCCATTCTAGTCTCCCCATTTATTTCTCTAACAAATATTTATTGAGCCCTATCAACTGAGCAGTGTGGTTTGGTGGAAAGTGTACCAGACTTGGACTGAGAAGACCTGGGTGTGAAGGTTATTTCTACCAGTTATTAAGTATGAGATATTGAGTGAAAAATTGAATCTGTTTGAGTCTCGCTCTCCACATCTATAGTATAAGTAGTGTAAAGTCCAAATTAAAAATGCATGTCTGAGCACAGTGCCTGGCATTTAGGAGATGCCCTGTAGATGTTACCTGCCTTCTTCTCATTATCAAAAACATGGTGAGTCAGAAATGAGCACTTATAGAATGCCTATGTGCTTTATATATAAGGTGAGTATTTGTGCTCATACCACACATGAGTAAACAAAATCACAGGGCCTCTGAAAGGTTAGGCAACTCAGGAGGCAGGGTTTGAACTCAGGTTTGCTTGGCTCTTTCACTGTGCTTTTTACATTCTGACACTCTGTTTGTTGTCTCACACCTATATTCACATAGCTTATGGTCTGGTGTGTTTCTATTTGGGAGTGTGTAAGGCACAGTTGGCAGTTGCCATGTAATGGGATTGAGAGTAGGGAGAAAACTCTTCTCTGCCATCCTCAGGAACGTGGTGAGCATGAGAGCGCATCTTTCTCCTTCCATCTTGCACTATGGTGGAGATGTGGCTCCCTTCACTGCCTGCCTTGGAAATTATCAGGGCTGATCCCATCATGCCCTCCAACCCTGTTTGCATTAGTCACCACTGGACCCCTGAATCTCATTCATGTTTGATTCTGACCTTTCTTCTCTAAACCTCTTCCATTTCTCCCTGCCTCCTAGGATTCCTCCACTGTGCCCTCTGAATCTAGAAGTCATTAGCAAACTCCCTAGAGCCTCAAGTGTTCTGAGATATTCCCTTCCCTTGCTTGTCTGGGTTTTCTCTTGCGGATTCTGATTTCTCTCCCCTTCTCCTGTGGGCCTGGAGGAGGGTGGTGGCCTCTTTGCTCATCTTTGCTGCTTCTTGATCATTCTGCCTTCTTTCCATGTCACCAGAATATCACCCACTACACCTTCTGTGACTTTCACCTACTAAGCCCCAGGTCACCTCCACCAATCCTTGTAGAGTAAGCTTCTGGCTTGCTGTCACTAACTTTCACTGTTTCAATTTTTAATGATGTCAATACCATGTAGATGACCCTTTCCATACCCTGACCTTTCATTCCTCTGACCTACAACTTTCTCTTCCACTCCATGTATACCACTTCTATCATAGACATACTCTTGACCTTGGACCTTGTCATTATAAATAGCTGTGTAATCATAACCCACACAGTCAATGCCAAAGGTCCCACTATCTGATCATTTTTTTAGGTCATCTCCTCTGCTGCCCTAATTACATCAATCTTTCAACCTCACCTGGATGTACAATTTGTTGTTCCTAACATATTTTCTTTGTTCTCTCTATCCTTTAGTCCTGCTCACACATCCTCAACTACTTTTTCTTTCTTACACTATTACCCTCCCTAGCAAAATCTCAACCATGGTTAAAACAAACTTTCTGCCTTATATCTGTGCAGATGACTGCAGTGGATGGCATTGGAGAAAAACGCACAGCCATGAATTCTACTTTTACCTTAAATTCTGGTCTGTGACTTCAGGTGGATCCCAATCTCCTTTCCCAATCCACTCAGACTCTCATTCTGCAAGATGTTTACCTTATTCTTGCTCAAACTTCAGCATCTTATCCTCCGTGCTCGTTCTCAGCAGGTGACCTTGTTCCCATTTCACTGAACACTGAAGTGAACATCCATGACCACCTACCTTTTTGCTGCATATCTCCCAGCATCAGTGTCTGTGTGCTCTGCTCTAATTTCTTCTTGGGTGGCCTGCTGGCAACATTTGAATAGTCTGGTTACTTCCCTGAAATTATTGTACTTGCAGAAAGTACACTGTCTTGTTTTTCCTTCTGCCTCACTGCTCTTTTTTCTCAGCCTTCTTAGTTACTTCTTCCCAAACAGTAAAGGCTGAAGGGCTTCAAGGTGAATGCAGTCTTCAGACCTCTTCTCTCTCTGCACTTACTCTCTAGGTCAGTGGTTCTCAAACTTTTTGAAGTTGGGCACATTTAAAATCCTACAAATAATTGTAGATGCACTATATACAAATTTCTGAGAAATATGTTATAATAATTAAGTCAAATATTAAAGAAAAAATATAAAGTCCAAGAGTGTTTTTATGGTAATTAAATGAAATAAATATGACAAAATTAAATTTATTCTGACATTAAAAAACATTTTTATGTTACATTTTTGAGTTATGCTTTTTAGAATTTGTAAAAAAGAGGGGTTAAAAAATACAAAACTGAGAAAAAATTATCTTTTTATATATATGGGTACATTTTTAGTAAGATTTAGTAAATTCGGCAGGTCCCGGCACAAGTGTGTTAAGTTTTTTCATTCTTGTGTTTATGAGAAACATGAGCCTGATGTGTCCTAGTGATTTCTTCAGTGTTTGGGCATATATTTGAAAGGCAAACTCTCATTTCCTCATCAATACATTGAAGAATTCCTCTCTTTTTACTCTTAATTGTGTTGAATACAGAAAACCCCCACCATACATAGCATCTTAACTTTACACCAAACAAAGGATAGAAGAAACTTGCCTCTGTTCTTTCCAAGAACATGGGGGTAGTGTAAACAATCCAGCACCACAGCTTAACAGCCTTTTGCAACCTAATCAGGTAAGTGAGGTGGGGGGTTGGGCAGACTGTCAGCTACAGCCAATTCTCCACACCTCTGTCCCCCAAAAATCTAACCTCCAAAAACCCTGTTGGTTTTTTGGTCCTCAACAGCCACATATTTCTCTGGAATACTATAGGGTGCACCTGGAAATCTTCTAGGGTGCACCAGTGCACCCTGGCACACACTTTGAGAACCACTGCTGTAGGTGTTCTCCTGCTGGAAACATTAGCTTCTCTGGGACACAGGTGGGATCGCAGACATTTTTCTGACCATCCTTCACCTAGCAGAGGCCTCCACAAAGAGCAGGTCCCAGTGCATGTTTGATTGAACCAACAGTTGAATGATTTTACCTTGGGAGTGAGTGCTAAGAGCTATAGAAATAAGGCAGAGGTGGAGCTGCTGTCTGGAGACTTTTCTTCTTGGAATGGTTTCTGATTGTCTTCTGTCCTTTGTCTTTTCCTTAGGAAACCAATAAGAAGACAGTCCATGCAAAATACTGTAGCAGATTTGTCCATGCTCCATGGAAGGATGGGAGCTTGGTGCATGTCTGCATTACCAAGGAGAAGTGCATGTGGTACAGTGAGAGAGTCCACGCAGTCCTGGCCCAGATCCAGAGGAGGTTGGTATATTTACAGGCGGATGAAAGGTCTACCAGGCGTCCACAAACTACAACCCACGGGCCACATGCAGCCCCCTGAGGCCATTTATCCACCCCACCCCACCCCACCCCCCTGCTGCACTTGCACCTCTTTCATTGGTGGTCAGTGAGAAGAGCACTGTATGTGGCGGCCCTCCAATGGTCTGAGGGACAGTGAACTGGCCCCCTGTGTAAAAAGTTTGGAGACCCCTGGTTCTTGAAATTCAAATTGTCTTGACCTCTTTGTAAAAGCTTAACCAAGAGAAATGGCCAGTAAACATGTCAAGTCAAGGTTGCCATCTGATGATTTGCTGGTGGCCTTGTTGTTAATAACAAAAGGGTGATGTTTTGATTCAGAGTCTTTCTTTTTTTATTTTTATTTTTTGCAAATGAGAGAGAGAGAGAAAGACAGGAAGGGAGAGAGATGAAAAGCATCAACATGTAGTTGTGTCACTCTAGTTGTTCATTATGTGCTTCTCATATGTGCCTTGACAGGGAGGTTCAAGACAAGCCAGTGACCCCTTGCTCAAGCGAGTGACCCCTTGTTTAAGCCAGCAACCTTGGGCTTCAAACCAGTGACCTTTGGGCTCAAGCCAGCAACTATGAGGTCATGTCAATGATCCTTTGCTCAAGCTAGTGATCCTATGCTCAAGCTGGTGAGCCTACACTCAAGCCAGATGAGCCCATGGTTTGGGTGACCTTGAGGTTTTAAACCTGGACCTCAGCATAACATGTCTACTATCCACTGTGCCACCAACAGTGAGGCCAGAGTTTTTTTTTTATTGAATTTTATTGGGGTGACACTAGTTAACTTAATTATACAGGTTTCAGGTGCCCAATTCTGCAACACATCTCTACACTTACTGTGTGTTCACCGCCCTCTTATTCAAGTCTTCATCCATCACCATTTATCGCCCTTGTACCCTTCTCCATCACCACTCCCAGCTATCACCACACTGCTGTCTGTGTCTATGAGATTTTTCTTTGTTTGTTTTTATGTTCTTTTTTCTCAATTCCTCACCCCCCTTACCCAGTATCCCCTGAATAGCTGTCAACCTGCTCTCTATGTATGAGTCTGTTTCTATTTTGCTTGTTAGTTCATTTTATTCATTAGATTCCACATATGAGTAAAATCATATGGTATTTGTCTTTTTCTCACTGGCTTACTTCACTTAGTGTAATGATATTAGGTCCATCCATGCTGTTGCAAAAGGTAAGATTTCCTTCTTTTTTATGCCCAAGTAGTGTTCCTTGTGTAAATGTACCATTGCTTTTTAATTCACTCATCTACAGATGGGCACCTGGGTTGTTTCCAGATTTTGGCTATTGTAAATAATGCTGCATTGAACATGGGGTTGCATATATATTATTTTGAATTCATGTTTCAGGCTTCTTAGGATATATTCCTAGAAGTGGGATCACTGGGTCAAATGGCAGTTCCATTTTTAATTTTTTTAAAGAACTCCATAGTGTTTTTCATAGTGGCTACACTAGTCTGCATTCACACCAACAGTGAACAAGGGTCCTCTTTTTTCCACATCTTGGCCAGCATTTGTTGTTTGTTGATTTATTGATGATAGCCATTCTAACAGGTGTGAGATGATATCTCATCATAGTTTTAATTTGCATTTCTTTGATGATTAGTGTCATTGAGCATCTTTTCATATGTCTATTGGCCATCTGTATTTCCTCTTTAGAAAAGTATCTATTCAGGTCCTTTGTCCATTTTTTAATTGGATTGTTTGTCTTTTTGATGTTGAGTTTTATAAGTTCTTTTTTTTTTCTTGTTTTTTTCTGATTTACTTATTTCACTCCGTATAATGTTATCAAGATCCCACCATTTTGTTGTAAATGATCCGATGTCATCATTTCTTATGGCTGAATAGTATACCATGGTGTATATATGCCACATCTTCTTTATCCAGTCTTCTATTATTTTTTTTATATATTTTTTTAAATTTTTTTTTATTTTTATTTATCATTTTTAGAGAGGAGAGAGAGGGAGAGAGACAGAGAAGGAGAGAGAGGAGAGAAGGGGGAAGGAGCTGGAAGCATCACTCCCATATGTGCCTTGACCAGGCAAGCCCAGGGTTTCGAACCGGCGACCTCAGCATTTCCAGGTCGACACTTTATCCACTGCGCCACCACAGGTCAGGCCATTATTTTTTTTTTTTTACAGTGATTAAAGCCTTTAAGCAAACTCTTGGCCAATACAGCAAGAATCCATAAAAGAGTAGTGTCCTTAATATGTTCACCAAGTTATAAGTTCTTTATATATTTTGGATATTAATTCCTTTTCAGATGTGTTGACAAATATTTTCTTTCATTCAGTGGGTTGGGTTTTCATTTTTTTGATAGTTTCCTTGGCCATGCAAAAAAATTTTTGTTTGGTGAAGTCCCATTTATTTATTTATTTTCTCTCATTTCCTTGGCTTAGGAGGTATAGCTGGAAAAAAAAAAAAAAAACACTATGAGGAATGTCAAAGATTTCACTGCCTATGTTATCTTCTAGGATCTTTATAGTTTTGTGTCTAATATTTAAGTCTTTAATCCATTTTTTTATTACAGAGACCAAGAGAGAGTCAGAGAGAGGGATAGATAGGGACAGACAGACAGGAACAGAGAGAGATGAGAAGCATCAATCATTAGTTTTTCGTTGTGACACCTTAGTTGTTCATTGATTGCTTTCTCATATGTGCCTTGACCGCAGGTTTCAGCAGACCGAGTAACCCCTTGCTCGAGCCAGTGACCTTGGGTTGAAGCTGGTGAGCTTTTGCTCAAACCAGGTGAGCCCGCACTCAAGCTGGCAACCTCGGGGTCTCGAACCTGGGTCCTCGGCATCCCAGTTTGACACTCTATCCACTGTGCCATCGCCTGGTCAGGCTCCATTTTAAGTTTATTCTTGTGTATGGTACAAGAAGATGGTCTAGTTTTATTTTATTTTTTCATTATCTGTCAATTTTCCCAACACTATTTATTGATTAGACTATCTTTACCCCATTGTATAAACTTGCCTCTTTTTTTTTTTTTTGTATTTTTCTGAAGCTGGAAACGGGGAGAGACAGTCAGACAGACTCCCGCATGCGCCCGGCCAGGATCCACCTGGCACGCCCACCAGGGGCGACGCTCTGCCCACCAGGGAGCGATGCTCTGCCCCTCCGGGGCGTCGCTATGCCATGACCAGAGCCACTCTAGCGCTTGGGGCAGAGGCCAAGGAGCCATCCCCAGCGCCCAGGCCATCTTTGCTCCAATGGAGCCTTAGCTGCGGGAGGGGAAGAGAGAGACAGAGAGGAAGGAAGGGGGGGGGGATGGAGAAGCAGATGGGCGCTTCTCCTATGTGCCCTGGCCGGGAATCGAACCCGGGTCCCCCGCACGCCAGGCCGACACTCTACCGCTGAGCCAACCGGCCAGGGCCAAACTTGCCTCTTTTATCAAATATTAATTGACCATATAGGTGTGGGTTGATTTCTGGGCTCTCTATTCTGTCCCATTGATTTATATATATTGTTTTTATGACAATACTGTGCTGTTTTGGTTATTATGGCCTTGTAGTATAGTCTGATATCAAGTAGCATGATTCCTCCAACTTTGTTCTTTCTCAAGATTGCTGTGGGTGGCTATTCGGGGTCTTTTGTGGTTATTTGTTCTAGTTCCATGAAATACAACAATGATATCTTGATAGAAATTGCATTGACTCTACAGATTACTTTGGATAGTATAGGCATTTTAATGGTTTCTTTCTATCCATGAACACAGTATATACTTCCACTTGTTTGTATCTTCTTCAATTTCTTTATTCAGTATCTTAGAACTTTCTGAGTACAGATCTTTAACATCCTTAGTTATATTTACTCCTAGGTATTTTATTCCTTTTGAAGCAATTGTGAGTGGTATTCTTTTCTTGGTCCTTTCTAATAGATTATTGTGGTATAAAAATGCAATGGTTTTCTGGATATTTATTTGGTATCCTGCTACTTTACTGAATTATTTATTAGTTCTAGCGTTTTTTTGGTGGGATTTTTAGAGTATCATGTCATCTGTAATTGACTGTTTTACTTCTTTGTTCTTTTTTTCTGTTGGATTTGGGTAAATTATTTATTTATTTATTTATTTATTTAATTTTAATTTATTGTGTTAACATGGATTCAAGTGTCCCACTCAATCCAACACCCTCACCTCCAACCACATACCCCCAATTATATCCCCTTTGTCCCCCTCCCCCTAACTTCCTCCCCACTTTCCTCTGGGATTTGCTGTCCTGTTATCTGTATATATGTGTTATGTATATATAATTTTACTAATCCCTTTACCTTCTCTGATCCTGTCCCCTCATCCCCCTTCCCTCTGACAGCTGTCCCTCTGCTCCTTGTGACTCTGTCTCTGCCTCTACTCCATTCCTCAGTTCACCTTGTTCATTAGATTCTATATATAAGTGAGATCATATGATATTTGTCTTTCTCTACTTGGCTTATTTCACTTAGCATAATAATCTCCAGGTCCATTCATGCCATCGCAAAAAGTAAAATTTCCTTTTCTTTTTATGGTCAAGTAGTATTCCATTGTGTATATGTACCACAGCTTTTTAATCCACTGGCCCACTAATGGACACTTGGGCTGTTTCTAGATCTTGGCTATTGTAAACAATGCTGCAATAAACGTGGGGATGCATATCTTCTTTTGAATCAGTGATGTGGTATACTTAGGATATATTCCTAAAAGTGGGATAGCTGGGTCAAAAGGCAGTTCCATTTTTAATTTTGAGGAATCTTTATATTGTTTTCCACAGTGGCTGCATCAGTCTGCATTTCCACCAGCAGTGCAGGAGGGTTCCCTTTTCTCTACATCCTTGCCAGCACTTATTGTGTGTTGATTTGTTAATGAGCACTATTCTGACTGGTGTGAGGTGATATCTCATTGTGGTTTTAATTTGCATTTCTCTGATGACTAGTGACATTGAACATTTTTTCATCTGCCTATTGGCCATCTGTATGTCCTCTTTGGAGAAGTGTCTATTCATTTCTTTTGCCCATTTTTTGATTGGATTGTTTATCATCCTGGTGTTGAGTTTTAGAAGTTCTTTATAAATTTTGGTTATTAACCCCTTATCAGATGTATTGAAGAATATGTTCTTTCATTATGTGGGTTGTCTTTTTAATTTATTAATGGTGACTTTTGCTGTTTAAAAGCTTTTTAGTTTGATACAGTCCCATTTGTTTATTTTGTCCTTTATTTCCCATGTCCATGGACACATACCAGCAAAAATATTGCTACAAGTGATATTGGAGAGTTTCCTGCCTATGTTTTCTTCCAAGATGTTTATGGTTTTGCAACTTACATTTAAATCTTTTATCCATTTTGAGCTTATTTTTGTGAATGGTGTAAGTTAGTGGTCTAGTTTCATTTTTTTTTACATGTACCTGTCCAATTTTCTCAACACTATATATTAAAGAGACTGTCTTTATGTTCTTACCTGCTTCGTCAAATATCAACTGACCATAAAGGTGTGCATTTATTTCTGGGTTCTCTGTTCTGTTTCAGTGATATGTATGCCTGTTCTTATGCCAGTACCAAGCTGTTTTGATTACAATGGCCTTGTAGTATAACTTAATATCAGGAAGTGTGATACCTCCTACTTTATTCTTAATTTCCAAGATTGCTGAGGTTAGTTGGGTTCTTTTTTGGTCCCATATAAATTTTTGGAATATTTGTTCTATATCTTTGAAGTATGCCATTGGTAATTTTAATAGGAATTGCATTGAATTTATAGATTGCTTTGGGTAGGATAGACATTTTCATGATGTTTATTCTTCCTATCCATGAATACAGTATTGCTTCCACTTGTTTGTATTTTCCTTGATTTCTTTTTACAATGTCTTATAATTTTCTGAGTACATGTGTTTTACTTCCTTGGTTAAATGTATTCCTAGGTATTTTGTTGTTGTTGCAATAGTCAAGGGAATTGTTTCCTTAATTCCTCTTTCTGACAGTTTATTATTGGTATAAAAAATGTCATTGATTTCTGAATATTAATTTTATATCCTGCCACCTTGCCGAATTCATTTATCAAGTCTAGTAGTTTTCTGACTGAGACTTTAGGGTTTTTTCTGTCCGGTATGTCATCAGTAAATAATGATAGTTTTACTTCTTCTTTTTCAATTTGGATGTCTTTTATTTCTTCTTGTTGTCCTATTGCTGTGGCTTCCAGAACTATGTTGAATAAGAGTGTTAAAAGGGGCACCCCTGCCTTGTTCCTGATCTTAAGGGTATTGCTTTTAATTTTTGCTTATTAAGTATGATGTTGTCTGTGGGTTTGTCATAGATGGCCTTTATTATGTTGAGGTATGTTCCCTATATTCCCACTTTGCTGAGAGTTTTGAAATAAATAGATGCTGGATTTTATCAAATGCTTTTTCTGTATCTGTTGATATAATCATATGATTTTTATCCTTCCTGTTGTTTATGTGGTGAATCACATTTATTGACTTGTAAATATTGTACCAGTCTTGCCTTCCCGGATTAAAACCCACTTGATTATAATGAAAGATCTTTTTGATGTATTGCTGGATCTGGTTTGTTAAAATTTTGTTGAGAATTTTAGCATCCATGTTAATCAGGGATATTGACCTCTAGTTTTCTTTCTTTGTAGTATCTTTACTTGGTTTTAGAATGAGAATAATGCTTGCCTCATAAAAGGAGCTTGGAATTCTTCCCTTTTCTTAAATATTTTGAATTAGCTTGAGAAGGATAGGTGTTAGTTCTTCTTTGAATATTTGACAAAATTTACATGTGAAGCCATCTGGTCCAGGACTTTTGTTTGCTGGGAGTTTTTTGATAACTGTTTCCATTTCATTTGTTGTTATAGGTCTTTTTAGGTTTTCTGATTCTTTCTGATTGAGTTTTGGAAATTGTATGTTTCTAGGAATTTATCCATTTTGCCTAGGTTGTTTAACTTTTGTCATATAGATCTTCATAGTATTTTCTTACAATCTTTTATATTTCTGTGGTTTCAGTTGTTACTTCTCCATTTTTATTTTTTGTGACAGAGACAGAGAGAGACAGAGAAAAAACAGATAGAGACAGACAGGCAGGAAGGGAGAGAGATGAGAAGCACCAATTTTTTATTGTGGCACCTTAGTTGTTCATTGATTGCTTTCTCATATGTGACTTGACTGGGGGTGGGGGGTTACAGCAGAGTGAGTTAACCCTTGCTTAAGCCAGCAACCATGGGGTCATGTCTGTGATCCCACACTCAAGCAAGCAACACTGTGCTCAAGCTGGTGAGTCCATGCTCAATCCAGATGATCCTGTGCTCAAGCCAGCGACCTCAAGGTTTCAAACCTGGGTCCTCTGCATCCCAGTTTGAAACTCTATCCACTGCACCACTGCCTGGTCAGGCTCATTTCTAATTTTATTTATTTGAGTCCTCTCTTTTTTTTTTTCTTGATGAGTTTGGTTAAAGATTCATCAACGTTGTTTACGTTTTCAAAGAACCAGCTCTTGGTTTCATAGATCTTTTGTATTGTCTTTTTGTTTTGTTTTGTTTTTGTTTTTTAGCCTCTATGTCATTTATTTCCTCCCTTCTACTTCCTCTGAGCTTTATTTATTGTTCTTTTTCTAGTTTTTTTAGGTGCAGGGTTAAGTTGTTTATTTGAGCTTTTTCTTGCTTCTTAAGGTATGCCTGTAATGCTATGAACTTCCCTCTTAAGACTGCTTTTACTGTGTCCCCAAAATTTTGAGTTCTTAGTATGTTCATTTTCATTTGTTTCAAGGAAAATTTTTATTTCTTCATTGATCTCATTGTTAGCCCATTTGTTATTTAATAACATGCTATTTAGCTTCTAAGTGTTTGAATATTTTTCAGTTTCTCTATTGTAGTTGATTTCTAGTTTCATGCCATTGTGATCAGAGAAGATGCTTGATATGATTTCAGTCTTCTTAAATTTATCAAGACTTGTCTTGTGTCCTAACATGTGGTCTATCCTAGAGAATGTACCATAAGCACTTGAAAAAAAATGTATATTCTGTTGCTTTGGGGTGAAAGGTTTTGAAAATATCAATTAAATCCAGTTGATGTAGTGTGTCATTTAAGGCTGCTGTTTCTTTGTTAATTTTTTGCCTGGAGGATCTATCCATTGATGTTAGTGGGGTATTAAAATTCCCTACTATTATAGTATTGCTGTCAATCTTGCCCCTTATGTCCATCAAAATCTGCTTTATATATTTAGGTGCTCCTATATTAGGCGCATAAATATTTACAATGGTTATATCCTCCTGTTGGGTTGCTCCCTTTATCATTATGTAGTGACCTTCTTTATCCCTTACTATAGCCTTTGTTTTAAAAGTTATTTTGTCAGGTATAAGTATTGCTACCCCAGATTTTTTTTATTTCCATTTGCATGAAATAGTTTTTTCCATCCCTTCACTTTCAGTCTATGGTCTGAGGTGGGTTTCTTTTTTTTTTTTTTTTTTTACAGATGCAGAGATAGACAGGGACAGACAGACAGGAATGGAGATAGACAAGAAGCATCAATCATCAGTTTCTCGTTGCATGTTGCAACTTCTTAGTTGTTCATTGATTGCTTTCTCACATGTGCCTTGACCGCAGGCCTTCAGCAGACCGAGTAACTCCCTGCTGGAGCCAGCGACCTTGGGTCTAAGCTGGTGAGCTCTTTGCTCAAGCCAGATGAGCCCACGCTCAAGCTGGAAACCTTGGGGTCTCGAACCTGGGTCCTTCTGCATCCCAGTCCGATGCTCTATCCACTGCGCCACCACTTGGTCAGGCTGAGGTGGGTTTCTTGTAGACAGTATATGTACAGGTCCTGTTTTCTTATCCAAGCAGCTGCCCTATGTCTTTTGATTGGAGCATTAATCCATTTAAATTTAAAGTTATTATTGATATGTACTTATTTATTGCCATTTTATTCTTTATATCTACAATCCTCTTTTTCTCAATTTTCTTTTTACTTACAAGTCCCTTAACATTTCTTGCAGTACTGGTTTGGTTATAATAAATTCCTTGAGCAGTTTGGGTTTTTTTGGTCTGGGAAGCTTTTTATTTCTCCTTCAATTTTAAATGATAGCCTTGCTGGATAAAGTGATCTTGGTTGTAGATTCTTGTTTTGCATCACATTGAATATTTCTTGCCAATCCCTTCTGGCCTCCAGTGTTTCTGTTGAGAAGTCAGATGTCATCCTTATGGAGGCTCCTCTGTAGGTAATTAACTACTTTTCTTTTACAGCTTTTAGTATTCTTTCTTTGTCTCGTAACTTTGGCACTTTAATTATGATGTGTCTTGGTGTAGACCTCTTTGGGTTCCTCTTTAATGGGACTCTCTGTGCTTCTTGAACTTGTGTGACTCTTTCCTTCATCAGTTTAGGGAAATTTTCAGCTATAATTTATTCAAACAGGTTCTCTATTCCCTGTTCATTCTCTTCTCCTTCAGGAACCACTATGATATGGATGTTGTTTTTCTTTATGTTATCACAGAGATCTGTTAGAGTTTCCTCAGTCTTTCTGAACCTCTTTTTATTTTGCTGCTCTACTTCTGTGCTTTTGTTTATCTTGTCTTCTAAATCGCTGATTTGATCTTCTGCTTCGTCCAGTCTGCTGTTGATTCCTTTTGGTTCATTCTTCATTTCTGATATTGTATTTGTCATTTCTGACTGGTTCTTTTTTATAATTTTAATATCCTTTTTGATACTTGCTATCTCTTTATTTAGATACTCACTATGATCATCCATTGTTGCTCTAAGATCTTTGAGCATCTTAAAAATCATTATTTTAAATTCTGCATCTGGTAGTTTGGTTACTTCCACTGCATTTAGTTCTTTTTCTGCAGAGTTCACTTGTTTATCCATTTGGGTCATATTTTTTTGTCTTCTCATTTTGTCTGTGTATTAGGTAGTGTTATTTGACTTTGCAATTTGTTGTGGTGTCTTTATGAGGAAGATGGGCTTGGTGTTACTTACCTCCAAGCCACCTGATTTCCTTGTTCTAAGAATGCTTCTAGAGGGTAGTATTTTTCCTCCTGTTGTATATGAATATTGAATGCAATTGGTCATTTCATGGGTGCAGTTTTCCCTTCAGGCTGGATGGCTCTAAGGGTCAACCTTGATCATTAGACACTGTGCAGTGTCTGTCCTGTTGGGTGTATTCATTCTCCACAATGTCTGGTGCCTGCTGGACTTCTCCTTTGTGCATGCTGCTTGTGTAGTTAGCTGAATCTAGGGTTGGTGCTATCTGCTACCCACTACAAGTTGTCTTGGCTCTAGGTCTTCTTGGGTTGGCATCAGTCATTGTATTGATATATAACCTGCCATGGGCTATCTGTCTGGAGCTACTTCTCTGTTCACTGTTTGTGTCTGTGTTTCCTGTGCCTGGGTAGTGTGGGAGGGGCCACCATATGTATAAGGATCAGCTTCCTCCTGCTTAGAGATGACAGCAGCTCTGACAAAAGCCCCAAGCTCCATAAGGTTTGCCTTCACTTTTCAGCTGCTCTACCTTCTCTTACAGCTGCCTAGTCTTCCTACAGAGTCTTCTGTAGAAAGACTGTATTGTGGGCTCAGAGTGGCCTCACTGCACCAACCCCTCTACTGGTTGCAAGCTTGGTGGGTTAGGGCAGCTGAGGTTGGAAATACTATGTTAGTGGGACTCCCTACTTCAGGGATATCTTGGTCAGGAGCTCAGTATGGGGAATGTGGCCCTTACTCTAGGGCCTAATCTCTCAGCCACTGCTGGATACTCAAATTTGTTTTCTCCTCAGCAAGGTGAGCAATAGTTTCAGATAGAGTGGGGCCAACAGTCCCCTCTGCAGAAGTTTATAAAGCTAGTGACACCCTGGTCTCAGGGAGAAAGACTGAGAAAGTTCTCTCCTGGAGCTGCCTGTGCCCCCCCAAAAAAGTGGCTAAGCCCCTTGAGAAGATCCAAGAATAGGCTCACAGGAACCCACACTGTAAATGTCCATGCTCTAAACCTCTCTCTACCTTCCCCTGTGGAATCTAGCTCAACAGGCATGATATCCAGCATCCGAGCCAGCTGACTGTGAAGTTCCACCCTATCCAATGCACATGAACCACTGTACTTGTGGTAATCACAGAAAGCGGAACTCACCTTAGCTGGACCAGGTGTGAGGATCCCTTCCTTAAGATACCACTCTAGCAAGGGTTGTTAGGTCCTGAACTGATGGTCTTCATAGCCTGACACTGAATATGCCATTCCTGAGCCTCTCGGGAGGGAATCTGGTGCAGACAAGTGGGAGACACTGCTCGTGACTGGCCCTCAGCGACCTTCTTGGAGCTGCAAGCAATTTAGAGTTTGTGGCTGCCTCTGCTGGGCCCAGGTACACATAGAAATACCAAGCTGCACACCTAAGTTGGCTTTTACCCACACTGGGCCTGATGAAAGGTCTGCAAAAGGCCAAGGTTCCCTGAGTCCCGCCTCCTGCAACCTTTGTCTGATAGCTGCTTATTGGGCTAGGCCACTGAAAAAACCTCTGGGAGCCTGCAGGCTATTCAGGGATTAGTAAAGATGGTAGGTGTGGCTCCCCCACTCGGCCCCAGGTGTCAGTCTGTCTAGATTTTTTTTAGACCTCAGGAGGGTGTGGTCTCAGGAGTCTGGTGGGTGTGGTCTCTGAGGCCCAGAGGTGTGGTCTGCCTGCAGTCCAGACAGTTTCTACTGAGTTTCCCATGGGGTAGAAGCACCAGACTTAGACTTTGGAGCATGTGGGATGGGGGCTAGTGGAAGCTGTGGCCTCAACGCCAGAAAACTGTGTCACTGATGGCCCCTTTGCTTCCTGGCTTCTCAGAACAATCCAGTCTCCATGGGTGGGGCAGGAGAGACTCCCAAGGGTGAGGTAGTTGCTTTTTCCCAGGCTGATACCACTCAGAGGGGACTGCTCCACCCAAGAAAGGTGGTGACTGCAGTACTGGAGAATGACTCAGCACAGGGGTTTCAGTGGTTGTCCCCCATGGTGTCTCTCCCTGGGCCACCAAGTTTACACTCTCCTCATGCAACTCTAGTCTTCTCAGCTCCCCCCTGCCGGAGCCCTGGCTATGAATGAGATTTTCTGCACTAGCTCTTTAAGATAAAGCCTGAATCTTCAAGAGCTCCTGTCTCTCGCAGACAGAAACTGTGGCTATTTTCACAGTCAAATGTTATATGGACACGTCTTCTAGGCTCTGGGGATCTAGGCTGGGGCTTAGGACCCTCCCCTCTTAGGGTGAACTTCCCCAGAGTGAAAGTCCCTCCAGACCCTCCACCACAGCTTGCTCCTGGGAGAGGAGCAGTCTTTTCCGTGTCTCTGACCTTCCTACCAGTTTCACTGTGGCTTCTTCTGTGATCCTTGGTTATAGACTCCCTTTGTTTAGTCCAAAGTTGGTTTTTCAAGATGATTGTTCTTAAATTGCTGTAATCCAATTTGGTCTTGGGAGGTGGCAATTGGAACATCTGCCTACTCTGTTGCCATTTTGAAATTGACAGTTTTACTTCTTCCTTTCAAATTTGGGTGCCTTTTTTCTTCTTGTCTAATTGTTATGGCTAAGACTTTCAGTAATAAATTAAATAAGAGTGGAGATGCTGGACACCCTTGTCTTGTTCCTGATGTGAAGGGAAACGCTGGTAGTTTTTGCCCATTGAGTATGATTTTGGCTGTGGGTCTGTCATATATGGCCTTTATTATGTTGAGGTATGTTCACTCTATTCCCACTTGACTGAGAATTTTCAACATAAATTGATGCTGGATTTTATCAGATACTTTTTCTTCATCTATTGATATGATCATGTGATTTTTATCCTTCATTTTGTTTATGTGGATAAACATAACATAAATAGGATCAAAAAACTTATTTATTGATTTGCAGATGTTGCACCAACCTTGCATCCCCAGAATCAATCTCACTTGATCATGGTGTATGATTGCTGGATCTGGTTTGCTAATATTTTGCTGAGGATTTTAGCATCTATGTTCATCAGGATATTTTTGTATAGTGTCTTTATCTGGTTTTGGAATTGGTATAATGCTGGCCTTGTAGAATGAACTTGGGATGTTCCTTTTGAATTATTTTGGATAGTTTGAGAAGGATAGGTGTTAATTCTTCTTTGAATGTTTGTTAAAATTCACCTATGAAGCCATCCAGTACAGGACTTTGATTTGTTGGGATTTTATTATTATTATTATTATTATTATTAATTATTATTACTGCCTCAGTTTCACTGGCTGTAATATGTCTATTCAGATTCTCTGATTCTTCCTGATTCAATTTTGGAAGATTGTATGTTTCTAGGAATTTATCCATTTCATCCTGATTGTCCAATTTGCTTGCATATAGTTATTTGAATATTTTCTTACAATGCTTTGTATTTCTTTGGTGTCTGTTGTTATTTCTCCTGTTTCATATTTTATTTTATTTATTCAGGTTCTATGCCTTTTTTTCTTATGAGTCTGGTTAAAGGTTTGTCAATCTTGTTTATCTTTTCAAAGAACTAGTATTTCTAGGTTTTACTGATCTCTAGTATTGGTTTTTTTAGACTCTATTTTATTTATTTCTGGTCTTACCTTTATTATTTCTTTCTTTTTATTCACTTTGGGCTTTGCTGTTCTTTTTAAAGTTCCTTTAAGTGTAAGTTTAGATTGTTCATTTGAGATTTTTCTTGTTTTTTTGAGGTAGGCCTGTAATGCTATAAATTTCTCTCTGAGGGCTACTTTCACTGTGTCCCATAGATTTTGGGATGCTGGGTTCTCATTTCCATTTGTGTCAAGGTATCTTCTGATTTCTCCCTTGATCTCATTGTTAACCCACTTATTGTTTAGTAACGTATTATTTAGCCTTCATGTCTGTGTGCTTTTAGGTTTTTTGCTTGTGATTGATTTCTAGTTTCACACCAAAACGGTGAGAGAAGATGTCCGATATAATTTCAATCATCTTAAATTTACTGAGACTTGTTTTGTGTCTTAATATATGGCCTATCCTAGAAAATGTTCCATGTGCACTTGAAAAGAATGTATATTCTGCTGCTTTGGGTGAAATGCTGTGAAAATACTAATTAAATCCATTTGATCTAATGTGTCACTAAATACCACCATTTCCTTGTTGATTTTCTGTCTGAAAGATCTATCCATTAATATCAATGGGGTGTTAAAGTCCTTTGCTATGACTGTATTGCTGTCAATCTCTCTTTTTATGTCCATTCAAAATTTGCTTTATGTATTTAGGTGCTCCCATATTGGGTGCATACATGTTTACAAGGGTTATATCCTGTATTTGGATTGCTCCCTTTATCATTATGTACTTTTTTTTTTATTTTACTCTAGCCTTTGTTTTTGTTTGTTTGTTTGTTTTGTGTGTGTGTGTGTAGCCTTTGTTTTAAAGTCTACTTACTCAGGTATAAGTATTGCTATCCCAGCTTTTTTTTTTTTTCACTTGCATGAAATATCTTTTTCCATTTTTTTACTTTTAGTCTGTGTAAATCTTGTCACAAGTATATTTATGGGTCTTGCTCTCTTATCCATTCACCTACCTTATGTCTTTTGATTGGAGCACTTAAACCATTTACAATTAAAGTGATAATCAATAGGTATGTATTTATTGCCATTTTATTCTTTTAATTATGCTCATCTGTTTCTTTTCTCCTTTTCTTCTTCCTCCTTTTTCTTCTTCTTCTTCTTCTTCTTCTTCTTCTTCTTCTCCTTCTTCTTTTTTGTTCTTCTTCTTCTTCTGGTCCTTTAATAATTCTTGTAGTACTGGTTTAATGGTAACAAACTCCTTTAGCTTTTTCTTGTCTGGGAAGCTCTTTATTTCTCCTCAAATTTTAAATGATAGCCTTGCTGGGTAAAGTTGTCTTGATTGTAGCTCCTTGCTTTTTATAAGTTTGAATTTTCATGCCAATCTCTTCTGGCATGACATGTTTCTGTTGAAAAATCTACTGACAGCTGTATGGGAGCCCACTTGTAAGTAAGCAACTGCCTTTCTCTTGCTTCTTTTAAGTTTTTCTTTTTGTGTTTCACTTTTGCCTTTTTAATTATGCTGTGTCTTGGTGAGGGCCTCTTTGAGTCCACTGAAGCTTCAGGAATGTGCTGGCACTACTAGCTTGCCTACAGTCAGCAGAGTTAGAAGAACAAATGGTCTGAAGTCATAGCTGTGGGCTTCAAACTCTCAGATGACTGGAAATAATTTATTTAGGAATTTGGAACCCAGTAGTGGATTTCTTTTTCTGCTCTATTAATTTTTCTAGTTCTGTTTTACTTGGATTGATGATGGGAAGAGGAGGAGGGCTAATGAGGGAGCCAGCTCAAATATAGGATTTTTCACAGAAACCCCTCAAAGTGAGTAAGCCATTTACAGAAGAATATATATAAACAATGCAGGAAAGCTCTGGCCTCCATAGATGTACCATTAGGTTCTTAGGAAGAGGCTCCTGTTACACAGGCTCTAACCATTCACTTTCAACCTATTTACTGCCTAGGATTAAATGGCTACAAGATGGGAGTCAAACCCTTTTTGGAAGAGTATGTAATGATAGTATCTACATCCTCATTGATAAATCTCACTCAATGAAGAGCAAGCTGGACTTGGTGAAAGACAAGATTGTCCAGTTAATACAGGTGAGGTAGAGCTGTCAGTTTTTGCATTTGGGGGCCTGTGTATCATGAATGCACCTCCATCTTCATCACCTATTGTGGTAATGGGAGGTGCACCGGTGAAGTTTGCACTAAAAAATCCACAGGAGTGTCATTTTAGAGAAAGCTCTTTTTGCCAGTTAGAGAATCATTAGTTCTCCTTTGCAAGCAGACCTTCCTTTGATGGGTCCTTTCTGTGATGCATGGGTTACCGAAGGAGTTTGCAGGTCCATTGCTTCAGGTTTTCTCTGTCCTGGGATCTGGTGTTCACCCACCTCTGTGGTGTTTGTCCTTAGGTTGGCATTTGTGTTTTAATTTACAGTGGGTTTTTTAAAAACATTTTTTTATTAATTTTTTTTAGAGAGAGAGAGAGAGAAGGGGGGAAGGAACATGAAGAACCAACTCCCATATGTGCCTTGACCAGGCAAGCCCAGAGTTTTGAACTGGGCACCTCAGTGTCCCAGGTCAATGCCTCATCCACTGCACCACCACAGGTCAGGCTAATTTCCAGTGTTTATGAGGGGTGCTGTGTGCACACAGACCCAGCCTTACGGGTCAGGAGCTCCCATTCTTATTCTGCCCATACTTGTCTCTGGGTTGTAGGGCCTGAAGTAGAAAGCCCATGCTTCCTAAGTCCATGTGTCCACATCTAGCAACAGGCATCACAGAACTGTCGTGAGCCAGTGGTATTGATGTGCGTACTAACTCCAGGAAATAATTGTAGGGAGTGTTAACAACTACAAATCACCAAGCTTCTAAATGAACCTCTACTGGAGAAATATGGGCTGATGATAGAAGCCAATAGATAGATACGTAACAAAATAATAGCCATACTAAGGATGACCAAAATGTAACAAACACTATTTTAGATATATTTTTCTTAAACATATTGCATTTAGTGTGCATATTTTGTATATCATTAATATCAGTATTAGAGAATCACATTATAAATATAAACATATATATGTGATACATAATATGTATTCATTTGTAAAGGTTTAGTTTCCAAACTGTGTATGAATTTTACTTAAATGTCTTTTGTACTAGAAAAGATTTTTTCTATTGAATGTAATTTTTAGCTTTTAGTATGAAAATAGATATCATAGTAATCAAAACTTATCAAACTGTGTTCTGCCATAATATTTTCCAACATTTGAATGGTTTGATGGTTAAATAATGATTGTCTCTTACAGGAACAGCTGAAATATAAAAGAAAATTTAATTTTGTGCAGTTTGATGCTCATGCAGTTGCTTGGCAGGAAAAACTTGTTGAAATCAATGAAGATAATTTGAAAGGGGCTCAGTCCTGGGTTAGAGACATAAAGGTGAGATATTAGCTAGGCTGGGAGTAGTGGCCTGACTTGATCATCTGCTGAGGTTATCCTCGGCAAATTCTTGAGAAAGTGCCTTGAGCTCCAAGGATAGTAGTGGCTTCACATAGACACTCATTTAGTTTACAAATGTTACATCAACCCAGCGATTTTCAACCATATGCTGCAAGAAGTTTTTTCTCTTCTTTTCCAAGTGAGAGGAGGAGAGGTAAATAGATAGACTCCCGCATGTGTTTTAACTGGGATCTACCTGGAAACCTCCATCTGGGGCTGTTGTTCTGCCCACCTGGGGCCATGCTTGCAACTGAGCTATTTTTAGAGCCTGAGGCAGAGGCTCCACACAGCCATCCTCTGTACCTGGGGCCAGTGAGCTCAAACTAATTGAGCCATGGCTGTGGGAGGGGAAGAGAGAGAGAGAGAGAGAGAGAATAAGAAGGGGGAGAAGAAGGGGATGAGAAGCAGATGGCCACTTCTCCTGTGTGTCCTGACTGGGAATCAAACCTGGGACATCCACACACCGGGCCAATGCTCTATCACTGAGCCAATCAGCTAGGACCTACATAAAATTTTAAATCACACAATACTTGACCTCTTTTTCCTTGGACTGTCAAATAAAAAAATGACAACGGCCAATACAGCAGCCATCTGGTGTGAATGAATCAAAATTATACCTATTTTTTTTGTCAGACTGACAAAAAAATTATTTTTTGATGTGCCGTAAAATTTTAGTGATTAGGTTTTGTGTGCTGTGAGATGAAAAAAGTTGAAAATCACAACATTACCCAATATCATTAGTCAATACCTTTACTAAGGGTATGGCCCTGTCAGCAGATCTGAGCCCAGCACCTAGCCCTGGTCCTCTCTCTCCTCCCTCCGCAGTGTGGAGGGTTTGCTTTCCCTCTTCCCGTTGTTACCCAGCTTCCCTAGGTTTCACCAGTGCCTTAAGGGCAACATGTTTGTGCCCTTCTTTTACCTCCCACCACACACAGATTCAGGCTTTTGTTCCGTAGAGGAGGTGGACAAGAAGAGTCACTGGAGATCCATGTGTTGCTGTTCCCCTCCCCAGTCCTTCACTCAAAGGAGACTTTCTGGAACCTGCCCAGTCTTTTCTGTGAATGCTCTGGGGACTGTGATGAAAAGACTTTCAAGAGAGCATGGGTCCCACCGCTGTTGGGGCTTCAGGCCTCCACCCTGTGGCCAGTTACACCTGGGCAGCCCCTATCGGTCCACCAGTCATCCCAGATCAACTCTTCTTACCAGTGTCTGTCTGCTTCCTGTCCCAGAAGGCCCATGCCCATGTGTCACCTGACTCAGCAGAGGCCTGTCTCTCCCCGTATTTTGGGCCTGTTGGTGCCTGTGATCTGAGGACTCCAGTGCGTGTAGCAGCAGTCCCATGCTTGCTGTTTGTTTGACTTTGGAGTGACACTCTTTCTTTTTCTTTCTTTCTTTTCTTTTTTCTTTTCTTTTTTCTTTTTGGCAAAAGAGGCAGAGACAGAGACAAAAAGAGGGACAGATAGGGACATACATACAGGAAGGGGGAAAGATGAGAAACATTAATTCTTTGTTGTGGCTCCTTAGTCTCCTTAGTTGTTCATTGATTGTTTTCTCATATGTGCCTTGACCAGGGATGGGGGGCGGGGGGGTGGCTACAGCAGAGCCAGTGACCCCTTGCTCAAGCCAGCAACCTTGGGCTCAAGCCAGCGACCTTGGGCTTCAAGCCAGCATCTTTGGGCTCAAGCCAGTGACCATGGGGGCATGTCTATGATCTAACGCTCAAGCCAGCAACCCGCACTCAAGCTCGTGAGCGCAAGTGGGATGAGCCTGTGCTAAAGACGGTGACTTTGTGGTTTTGAACCTGGGTACTCTGTGACCCAGTCCAGTGCTCTATCCACTGTGCCATCGCCTGGTCAGGCTGGTGTGACACTCTTGCCAGTGCTCTTCACCCCTGACAGAAATGGCAGGAGTTTTAAAAATTGACAATTTCTTTGTTATATCTCCAGATCACTGATGATAGCACACTCATGTTTCCCGAATACTGGGCGTCATGAATGTCATGAATCAATCTGGTTTGGAACAAATGTGATCCCTGCCATGTATTCAGGCTGCATGTCTAAGCTGTGTTGACAGTGAATGAACAGCAACTGAGTTAGGGCCTCACACTGAAAAACAAAAATATGGAATTGCAGTAGGAGCCATGCCTTCAGGGCAGGAAGTCCACAGCCCGGAGCCTAGCAATCCCAGGACCCACTGGAAAGAGGCCTTGTGGCACACCCACGAGTTTGGCTGCTCAGAATTACTGGGCTTACATTATTATCTCAACATAATTTTAATGAGTCTTTTATTTCTTTTTTGGCAACAAAAAATAACATTTGAGATCTTTCTTGAGATTCAAGTGTGTGCTTGGTATCTCTCTTTTGTGTAGGTTGGGAGTTCCACAAACACTCTAAATGCCATGCAAATTGCTTTTGCTGATAAAGAAACACAAGCAATCTACCTTTTGACAGATGGGAGGCCTGATCAGGTACTTATCAAAGTTGGGACGAAAGGGAAACTCATTAATATCCCGAAAGCCAATGCTGAGAATGGGTTAGGGGGACCTTTTAAACTGCCATCACAAAGCTGTTAAAAGGTATTTCCATGTCTGAGGGTCCCAGAACAGAGGTGCAAAAACACACAGAGGAATTCTTTTGCCCATTGAAACACTGAGGACAATCCACATGACCAGAGTGCTGTCTGGTGAGTATGCGCCACACCCATGGGCCTAAGGAGGTCTCCACCTTCCCATGTAGACTGGTGTACATTTTATAATAAACTAAGAGTGAGAAGATTCTTTTCAATTTTTTTCCTTTGGTTACTCTGAATCTAAACACAGCAATGCACAATGTCCTTGACTTTACCCCTAATTTTAACGTAGTGATCATTTAAACAAAAGCTTACTCTTCTAGTGAAATGTTCTTTGTTTTGTTTAGCCTGACTGAAAAATATTGAGAGTTTTGGTGAAGTCTGTTCATCTTCTTTTGAGTTTTGTGAATGAAAGACTAATGGTTTGGGCATTAAATAAACCTACAGCTTTGCAGGCCAGCACAGTGTAAATTAACCACTAAAGTGAATTAGTATCAACTTGTTACTTTCATTGTGAGGTGTCTGCATGTGAAGACAGCTAGGCAAATACTGCAAAACATCCTGGGCCCAATGGTCCAGCGGCTAAAGGGTAAAACAACCAGAGTCACTGCTGCATTAGTTTGATTATGGCAGAGAAGTGGTATGTGCAGTGAAATCTTATTTGGAATGATTTTTCCATCAGTTTCATTATACTTTCTGTTCAGAAGCAATACATTGTGCCCTGTTTACGTTCTACCTGTGGCATCAAGGGCTGAGGCTGCAGAGATGAATACTCTCGCTGCCTTAGGGAAGCTGCCCCTCTAGGGGGTGGGCCAGACGTGTGCCTACCCGTGGTGTAGCATGGGGGTGGGGCCGGGGAGTGGGCTTGATATACCGTGACAGTGTGGGACACAGAGTGATGGATTTTCTGCGCATCACTGATGGGAGACAACCAGACAAGCTTCCACTGAGCAGGGGATATTTCAGCTGCATTTGGAAAGAGGAGAAAGAATTTCTAAAGAAGGAGATGACTGGTGTCCTGGGTAGAAGGAACAGAGGGGCTGTTCAGAGAACCAATGTGAGAATCAAGGCAAGGATGGAAGTGTGTCAGGGCCATCTCGAAAGTTAGGTTGGGGAGATTGGGAAAGCCTTGAATACCACATGGAAAGGACAGTGTTACCACAGGCAGGACATGGGGGAGCAATCTGGTGGGGAGCGTATAGTTCTAGCTATCTGTACTTTAGAAATATGCCTGGCTGATGCCAGAGAAAGACTAGATCCTGACAGACTGGTAAGGGCCCACCTTGGCCAGGAACCAGAAAAAGGAACAAGGGGACTCTCTTTAGACACAAAATAAGAGAACTAGCCTCAGAAGATTTGGTGACAGTTTGGGGAGGGGGTGGCGGGACACAGTGGGGAGAAGTGGGAGCAAGGGAGAAAGAGGTTAAGACGGCCAATTACTGGTTAAAATGATTATGTCATTAACTGATTTAATTTAAAGAGGGAGCAGGTTTGGGGGTTGCTGATGGAGGAGCCTGAGTTTGAGCACTTGTATTCCATGGATGTCCAAAGCCACTAGAAAGAGGGGGCCGGAGACTCTGATTTGAAAGTTATCTGGACAAGAGGGCCTTTAATTTTTAGTAAACTCTCACTGATTTCATTGCAATTAGAAAATGTAGACAAGTATAAACATAATAAAGAACAAAATTCTTTGTAATTCAATTCTGCATCCTGCTTTTTAAAATCTAATATGTGCAATTTTTTCAAGTTATGAGAAATTCTTCAGAAACATGATTTTCAATGACTGTGTCATATTCCATTGTATAGATTTAATAAAACATCTACCTTAAAAATCAATTTTATTTAGTTTTTGAATAGTAGTACATTTACATGGTACAAATTTACAAAGGTACAAAGAGATACATAGAGAAAACTCCCACCTCCTGTGCACCAGCTAAGGGCTGTGTTTACCAGTTTCTTGTATCTTCTTTCGAATATAGTTTGTTTGTAAACACATATGTATTTACATACATTTCCTTTAAAACTATACAAGTGGTAGGATGTTACACACACAAGTCTCACCTTTATTAATAAAACAATATACCTTATATACCATAAAGGGCTTCCTCATTTTTAAAAATAACTGTCTACTATTCTATCTTGTATCTATTCAGCCATGTCCCCTGAAGATGGACATTTAGGTTGTTTTTAATCTTTCTGTTATACACAATGTTGCAAAAGTAACTGTATATATATGATTTTGCACATGTATGAGCATATCTGTAGTGCAGATTCTGAGCAATGGTCTCAAGTCAAAAGGTAGATGTTTTTATACATACTGCAAAATAGCACCCCCTAGAGATGTACCAAGTAACAGTCTTGCTAGCAGGGTATTGAGAAGGCACAGTCTTTCCAAAACCATTTCACAAGATGGTCGTGAGGATTAACTGGGATACTGTGCCCACCAGAGTGCCCAGCACACAGGACACCTGATACCTCTTTGTTTGCTCTCTGTGGGAGGCACACTGACCATGGCTTGTCTGAAGCTGGAAATTGCTCTTTTGGTGGAGGTCTTTGGAAGCCACCTGAGGATCCAAGGGCCCCACTCTGTTCTGACTGCAATACTTTAGGGGGCCTAATGCACTACACAGCCCAGTGCCTTAGAAGCTTGGATTCTACGTGTAGGTGCAGCCAAAGCTGAGTGACCTGGTTCCTTCCTCCCAGATTCTTTTTCCCACCCTCAGAGGGCGAGGACCGTGTCATTGGTCTCTGTATTCTCACTGCCTGGCAGTGTTTGCTTTCCTTAATGAATTGAATTGACACCTTTTTAAGAAGCCACACACTACTATATAGGAAATTACTAGTTGAGATTTCACTATCTAGAGCAAATACTAGGGTTTTACATCTTATTTTTTCTTTCTCTTTTTTTCTCTTTCTAACTCTCCTCTCTCCCCCAACCTCAAAACTTATCATTTCAGCCACCTGAAATGGTTATAGACCAAGTCAGAAATTTTCAGAAAATTCCCATTTATACCATCTCCTTCAATTATGATGATAAGATTGCCAATGACTTTTTGAAAGAACTTGCTTCTTTGACTGGAGGAGAGTTCCATTCTTACAAGTTTGGCTTCAAGGATCCCGGGCCTACAGAACCTATTCAGGTAAGAGCGTGTGTGGTGAGCTGAGGAGTGTTCACTTCACTGAATGCTGCAGTCCGGAGGCCCGTGGACAATACCTAAATGAGAAAACAGCCACCACGAAGACAAGTCAAGTAAATCAATCACTTAATAATGAGTGTACCAGTGTTTCTTCAGGACCACTCGAGCTAGGGCACTTGTGAAAATGCAGATTCCTGGGTTCAGGGCCACTAAATCAAGCTCTCAGCAGAGAGGCCTAGAATCTTAACATTTGGTTCTCTTCTAAACTTTTTATTGTGGAAAGTTTCAAATTTACAAACGTAGAAGAGAACGCGAACCTCCATGTACCCATCAATGAAATTTAACAATTATCAAAATTTTGCCAAACTTCAAGAATCTGTATTTTTAATAAGCAACCCAGGAGAGCCATGTGTGAATTCTGTTAACCCCTGCCCTGCTGTTTATAGACATTTGTTAGACGTTTCAAAAAATTCAGATGCTAGGTAGCTGTCTTCTAACTTCATTGACTATATAACCATGTGACTTTATATTACTATCTGATAAAGTAAGTAATTCTAATGGGCAAATGAGATAAAGTAAATAAAATTCTACTTTTCAATCCTCCAGTCACAGCCTGAAGATATATATTTCAAGAATATGTTTCTAAAGAATGTGTTTTTCATCTTGTCTGTCCTGAGGACTAATGTTAAGTCCAGGACAAACCAGAGTACTGATTAAGTTCTGCATGTGAGGAAATGCTGGAGTCTGGGAAATTATTCATCCAAGGGGACAAGAGGGGCCAGAATTCGGAGCTTGTGCAGAGCCGGAAATAGTGACACTCCCATGAACTAGACTGGAAAATCTTACAGTCCTATGGGCATTGGGTAGCATGTACAAAAGGATCTTGCCTCAGTATTGGGAGCAAACTAACACTGATCCAGTTCTGCCTAGAAAATCTTAAATGCAAGAACTGAAAGGATCAAACTGTTTCCAAGGAACCTAACTGCTTCCCTGAACAAACCTCAAGAATAATTATAGGAAGCAAAAACATCCACCACCCAACAAAGTAAAATTGAAAATTTCTGGTATCCAATCAAATAGTACTAGGTATGCAAAAAACAGAAAAATACAGGCCCATAATGAGGAGAAAATGTAAACAGAAAAATAAAAAACATACCCATAACTGACTCGGATGTTAGTATCAGTGCATTAAAAGAGGTATTGTAATTGTATTTAATATGTTCACAAAGTTAGGGAGAGACATGGAGGATACAAGGAAGGCACAAATCAAGTTTTGGTATTAATGTAATGATAGTTATACAGATCAATGAAACAGAATAGAGAAACCATAAGTAGACAGATACTTATATGAACAATTGTTTTTCAATAAAGATGCAAAGACAATTCAGTGAAAAAAGAATATAGTTCTTTTTCTCCCTCAAGAAATGGTATAGAAAAAGTTGGATATCAATATGCAAAAAATGAACTTGGATTCAGACCTCACACCTTATTCAAAAATTAACTGCAAATGGTTCCTGGGCCTAAATGTAAAACATAGGTTTTTCTCCTTCTAGAGGAAAACATGAAGATGGCTTTGTCATCTTCTACTAGATAAAAAATTTTAATAGAATTTCAAAAGCATGTTCTATATAAGAACAAATTGATAAATTAAACTTAATCGAAATTAAAAGTTTCTCTTTAAAAGACAAAACTAAAATAATGAAAAGACAAATTGTAGACTTAGAGAACTTATTTTCAAATTGTGTATCTAATAAAAACTTCCATCCAAAATAAATATCTCTAAAAACTCAATGATAAGGAAACTAAAAAAAATGTGCAAAAAATTTGAACAGCTACTTATTTGCACGGCAAATAAGAACATGTAAAGATGTTTGACATTATTAACTATTAGGGAAAATACAAATTAAAACCATGATGAGATTCCACTGCCCAGCAGCTGGAATGGGTTAAATTAAAACTATTGACCATACCAGTGTTTGCAAGAATGGAGAGGAACTGGAACTCTTTTACATCAGTGGTGGAAATGTAAACCAGTACAACCATTCTAGAAATGAGTTTGGTAGTCTCTTTAAAAGTTTAACATCACCAACCATATGATCCAAACATTCTACTCCTAAATATTTCCCAAGAGAAATAAAAGCATATGTTCATACAAAGACTTGTACACAAATGTTCATAGCTTTATTTATAATAGCCCAAACCTGGAAACTCAAATATCCATCAGCAGATGATTAAATGGTGATATTCAGTATATAATATCATACTACTGAGCAATAAAATGAATTATTGATTCATGCCACAACATGAGTGAATCTCAGAATAATTAGATGAATAAAGAAAGCTAGATTTTAAAAAGAGTCATTGTATGATTCCATTTATATAAGATTCTAGAAAATTAAACTAAAGTATCGTGACTTCGAGCAGAACAGAGGGAAGAGGGGTTTTGAGGTGGGGAAGAACAGACAATGGTGCAGCATGAGGAAACTTCTGGGGGTGCTGGATACTCATTGTCTTGATTGCAATGATGAGTTCACAGGTGTGAATGTCAAAATTATTCAAATGGTACACTTTCAAAACATTCAGCTTATTGTATGTGAACTATACCCCAATAAAGCTGTTTTAAAATGCAATAATGTAAGAACTACTGTACATGAAATTTTTTAGATTCTTCCTGATATACTGACCTGGTTTTGTGTTAGAAATATTTGCAGTGTGAACTCTTATACAATCTCCTGGTGTGTTCACTTCTCATTTTGGCAGAATAAAGATCTCACTGTTTTAATTAAGGAAATGGAGCAGGGACACAGTGACTTGGAGAAGATGCAAAACCTTTATTCTGAGTCCTTGATCATGGACTGGTGGTATAATGGCAGCGAAAAGGAGGGAGACAACAGGTGAGCCTGCCCAGCTGCCTGTTTCCCTTCCCTGGGTCCTCTTGGTGCTTTGCTCACTCTCCCTGACACTCCTCTTCCTGCAGTGCTTTGTGATATTTCTTTGAAAAGAATCACATAATATGATTATTCTAGGATTTTTTCTAAGCAAAGAGAATTTATAATCTAATTTAATAATGGTCAGCTTAAGGAGGCCACATGTTCACCTTGATAAGTAAGTTCTGAAGCCCTTGCATGAGCCTGAGAATGTGCTAGTTTCCTCTGCACCCAGTATAAACAGGCTCCCAGCCCCAGCAGTGATGGAACAAAGTAGGAGCGTGCAGTGAAGGCGGCCTAGCTCAGCGCTCAGAAGGACCAAGGTCTGGACTTCACTCTGGATGTTGGCAAATTCATACCTTCTCGCCATACCTGTCCATTGCTGTAGGTCTCAGCTTCCTCATCTTTAAAATGGTAGATGTGTTGCTAGGATTTGGGATAGATGATTTCTTGGGTCTTTTCCCACTCTACATTCTAATATGTTTCTAATTAGTAGTTTTTAAATAAAAAAAAATCAAAACCACCCCCAACATTCAGGAAACATGTCAAATCTTATTAAAACAATTTAGCATTGTACAGATACTAAGTATCACAGCTTCATATAAGTCAAGACAATTTTTTTATTTAAAAGCGTAATAGCAAAATGTAAAGAAGTTGAAAATATATTTATTAATAAGCATTTTCTTTTTATTAAAACTCACAATCTTTCTATTAACAAATAAAGCATTTAATATGAATGGGGGCAGGGTATGAGCGTGGAATCAGTAAACAGGATAAATTTTACACTGGACATCCCTTATAATGAGATTTTACAGCATCATATTTAAAATATTTGTTTGGGAAAGCTCAGGTGCATCTTCTAAATTGAGAAAATTTGAACAAATAAAAAATCGAGTAAATCGGCAGCACTTCAGTATAAATTACCTTCTCCATACATTCAGCCAGTGCCTCAACTGTCCTCATCCCCTTGTTTAATCAAACTAAGAATTTCAGGAGTTGGCTTGGTCAGGTGACTGCTTGCTATTGGTTAAGTAGTGGATGCATTCTATTTTTTTTATATTTTTAGGGGCTAAAAGGGAGAGGTTCTGGAGTCAAGTAGAGAAGTGTTTTAATCCAGGCTTTCTACCTTTGCATGTTAAATACCGTATTTCCCCATGTATAAGATGCTCCCATGTATCAGATGTTCCTTAATTTTGGGCCCCGAAATTTGAAGAAAAATGTATTACATAAAGTTATTGAACTCAAGTTTTATTTATCATAAAATTCATACAACTCCTCATCACTGTCAAAACTCCCATCCAGCCTGACCAGGCGGTGGCGCAGTAGATAGAGCGTCGGACTGGGATGCGGAGGACCCAGGTTCGAGACCCTGAGGTCACTAGCTTGAGCGCAGGCTCATTTGGCTTGAGGAAAAAAAAAAGCTCACCAGCTTGAACTCAAGGTCGCGGGCTGGAGCAAGGGGTTATTCGGTCTGCTGAAGGCCCGCGGTCAAGGCACATATGAGAAAGCAATCAATGAACAACTAAGGTGTCACAATGAAAAACTGATGATTGATGCTTCTCATCTCTCTTCGTTCCTGTATGTCTGTCCCTATCTATCCCTCTCTCTGACTCTCTCTCTGTCCCTGAAAAAAACAAAACAAAAAAATAAAAACTCCCATCCATTAGCTTGTCCTCATCTGTGTCTGATGACAAATCACTGTCTTCAACAATGAGCGCAAAAACAAGCACAAAAAAAGTGGGAAATGCAAGTAAGAAAATCTACAACCACTGTATAAAACGCATCCCGTTTGTAGATCCCAAATTTTTCTGAAAAAGTGCGTCTTATACAGTAACTCTGAGAAAGTTAGTTAACCTTACTAAGCCTCAGTTTCCTCATCTATATAACATTGGAACAATGGTAGTCATAGGGTTACTGGGTGGGTGAAATGAGGGCGTGCCTGGAGTATAATTAGAACTCTGAATTAATGTAAAGGCAGGAGTAAACACAGTGCCTCGTTCTGCAGATAGCATACTTCTAAAGTTCCCTGTAACATAACAACACTAAGAAAACTTATTCTCCAGTTTAGCTCAGAAAAAGTGGCCTTGTTCTAGTTTCCTACCAGCTGAAAAAATAGCCCCCAAATAGCCTCTCCCTTCCTTTTTTTCCCAAACATTTAAGTACAAATCAGAAACTAGAACTGGGATGCACAGATGAATATAAGCCTGGGTCCCTTCTGTCACAGGATGCGCAGTGTACCCCACCAGGATACAAGAGGACTATGGACATTGGGTGCTCATGGAGGCAGGCGCGGGGATGGGGAGGGTGGGAGTGAAGGATGGAGGGCATGCTGTACACTGTTGGAGCAGGAGATTGTTCTGGAAACTTTTTGTTCAGTGGCTGGTGTGTTTGGAGTTTCAGAGAAGATGTTTCTGAGAAAATATTGGTCCCTCCTGGTCCCAAGTCTTCACCAGAATATTTTGCTGTGATCTGGTGTTGGCACAGGGGTCCAAGGTAGTGGTTTCCCCTCTTCTGGCTTATATAAGAGTTGGTTGTTCAACTCTTTGGTTAGAGAAATAGATTTCTGTAATGATTTCTTGTTTAAAACCAGCTGATCTCATTTTAATCCCATGTTAATCCTCACATCGGCCCCATGTAGCCAGAGCACAGCTAAAGTTTCCTGCAGTTTAATAGATGGGAAGGTGATGAAGTTTAGAGAGGACTAAGCAACCTCACTGAGTCATACAGCAGGAAGGACTAGAGCTATGATGTGAACCATAGCTAATGACTCTAGATCTGGGCCCCTGTCCACCCTTCTGCACAGGGCAGGGGTCGAGGGCTATTCTCATACACAAGTAAGTGGGCAGCTCACTTCTTTAAGTTTGCAGCTTTTTGTATGACTATTGATCTAACCCTGCCTTCTTGATGGAAATTTTGTTTACCTCTTTTTTTTCTTTCTGTTCTTTCTTTTTCTTTATCTACTTTTTATCTAAATCAAAACAGGCATCAAAAAGAGATCTGTTCCTTGGATTCAACTCCAGAAAAATGTGCAGATCTTCACTCTGATGTTGAAGCAACATGGATGTCCTCCTTAAATATGTTGAAAGTACCAGGGGACCTTTTAAATCAAAAGATTCATAAAAAGAAAGTCCTTCATGCAGGTATCAGTGAACAAAATGGTTTGAATCTCATTACTGGTTTTCCTTCAATGCAAGAAGGTAGAATAAAACTAAACCCATACAATATTATGAAAGAAGCCTAAATCTGTAGTGTTTGTAATTTAAATTTTTATTGAGATAACTGGACATTCACATGAAGTTTTAAGAAATAAAACAGAGAAATCCTGTATGCCTACCATTCCACTAGTTCCCCCAATGGTGACATCTTACAAAAAGTAATAGTACAATATTCCAACCAGGATATTGACATAGACACAACCCATGATCTTATTCGGCTTGCCCAGTTTTACTTGTGTTCATTTGTGTGTATGTGGTTCTATACGATTTTATCATGTGAGTAGTTTTGTGTTTCCACCACCACAGTCAAGATACAGAACAGTTCTATCACCAGAGGGATCCCCGGTGTTGCTCCTAAGCCTCAGGAACTACTAAATTCTCCATTTCTAAAAAGCTATCATTTCTAAAATGTTATATAAATGGAATCAGGCAGTATATAACCTTTGGGGATTGGCTCTCTTCACTTCGCATATTTTCCTGAAGATTCATCCTAGTTTATGCATGTATCAATGGTTCGTTCCTTTTCATTGCTGTGTGGTATTTTGGCTGTATCAGAGGTGGTTCAACCATTCACCTGTTGAAAGACATTTGGGTTGTTTCCAGTTTAGAGATATTACAATCGAAGAAATTATAAACATTCATGTACATGGTTTATGTGAACATGGGTTTCATGTCTTCAAGATAAATGTCCAGTAGTGCAATTGCTGGGTAATATGGTAATTGAATATTTAGGTTTTTGTTGTGTGTTTTTTTTAAGCTACCAAACTATTTCTCAGAGTAGCTGTGTCATTTACCTTATCATTAGCAATATAGGAGTGATCTGGTTCCTCCACATTCTCACCAATAGTTGGTATTGTCACTGGTTTTTATTTTAGCCACTCTGATAGGTGTATGATATTCCATGGTGGTTTTCACTTGTATTTCCCCAATGGCTAATGATTGTTGAGCATCTTTTTGTGTGCTTGTTTGCAATCTGTGTTCTCTTCAGTGAAATGTCTGTGCACATGCTTTGCCCATTTTCTACATGGATCATTTGTGTCTCTCTTCTATCCCTGGAAGAAATTGAGAGTAGTTCTTTTTTGAATATTTGGTAAAATTATTATGGAGCCAATAAGGCCCTTAGATTTTTTTTAGGGTTTTTTCATTAAGAATTAATTTTTTTATAATGGCTTTAGAACTATTAATATTGTCTATTTCATCTTGGTTGAGTTTTGGCAGTTAGTGGTTTTTGAGCAAGTGGTCCATTTTTTTCTAAGTTATTAAATTTATTAGTGCTCTTTAGTTTTTTGTTTCTTGAGTTAGGATTTTATTATTGATATCAGATATTTCTTCATTTCCAAAGTAAGCATCTAGTTCTATAAATTTCCCTCCCTTTACTGTTTTAGTTGCATCTCATATATTTTGATTTGTTGTGTTTTTGTTTTCATACATTGGTAAGTATTTTTACTTCCTTCAAAGACTTCCTTTTTGACCTATGAATTATTGATAAATGCATTGTTTAACTTTCACGTGTTCTGAGATTTTTTTCCTATTGTCTTTCTCTTATTGATTTCAAGTTTGATTCCACTGTGATCAGAGAACACACTCCATATGATTTTAATTCTTTTAAATTATGCTGAGGTTTGTTTCAAAGCCTAATACAGTGGTCCCTTGTCTATCACAGGGATTAGGTTCCAGAATCCTCGCAATAGGTGAAAATCGATGAAGTAGCGACTTATATTTATTTTATTATTTATATGTATTTTAAGGCTTTATAAACCCTCCCCACACTCTTATAAACCTTTCCCGCACTTATTTTGCTTATTTTACCACAAAATCCCACAATATAGTGAAAAATCTGCAATACAAAATTAGATATAGTATACAACTTTAAAATCTGCAATACAGTGAGACCATGAAAAGTGAACCATGATATGGTGAGGGACAACTGTATATAGTTTTTCTTGATGAACGTTTCACAGGAACTGAAGGAAAATGTGCATTTTGAATATTGTCAGATTCTGGTGGTAGATTATGTTGTTCAGATCTTCTCTGTGCTTGCTGATTTTGTGTCACAGCTATATTTGTTGACTTATTTTTCATTTCAGATATGTCACTTTTAGCTTAATATATTTTAAAGCTGTATTGGTTTTTGTGACCCATTTAGGATCCATGTCTTTTGGTGAATAGGTCCCTTTGTTATGCAAATTCTTTCTGCTATGAAGTCTACATGATCAAATATTAATATAGCCACTCTAGTTATTTATTAATATTTGCATGGTATAACATTTTTCCCACTCTTTTACTTTTAATCTACTTATGTTATACTTTAAGTATAAATTTTTGTATGTTGTTTATAGTTTAATTCTGTTCTTTTATCCACTCTGCTAATGTGTGTCTTTTTAATTGGTGCAGTTAGACTACTTGGTTGGAATTACTGATATGTTAGTACTTACTGCTGTTATTTTATTATTTTCTATTTGTTTCATTGGTCTGGTTTCTCTGTTTCTTTTTTCTTGCTTTCCTTCAGGTCATTTGAACTTTCTATTTTTTTACAACCATTTTGGTTTATTTGTAGTGTGTGCGTGGTATCTTAAATTTTTTTATTACATTTTGCACTCACCTCTATATTGTATTAGTTTCAGCTATATAACACAGTAGATAGACATTTGTATAAGTTACAAAGCATTCCCTCCAATAACTCAAGTGCTCACCTGTAGATACTTATTACAATACTTTAACTATATTCCCTATGCTTTATCTTACATCCCATGCCTATTTTGTAACCACCAATTAGTATCTCTTCATTCCATCACCTTATTTCACCCTGCACCCCCAATACCTCTCCCCTCTGGCCTCTATAATTTGTTCTCTGTATCTGTAAATCTGTTTCAGTTTTTGTATGTTCACTTATTTTGTTCTTTAGAGTCTACATATAAGTGAATCATATGGTGTTTAGCTTTCTCTGTGTGGCTTATTTCACTTAGCCTAATGCCCTCTAGGTTCATCCATGCTGTCACAAATGGTAAGATTTTATTCTTTTTTATGGCCAAGTAGTATTCTGTTGTATATAAGTACCATAACTTATTTTACCCACTTGTCTACTAATGGGCACTTGTTTTTGAATGTATATTTTGGTATGGCTTTTGTAATGGTTTTTTTGGGTGTGACAGCAAATGAATGTGACTTCTAAAAGTGCATTAGAATCAACATTTTAGTACTTTGTGTAAAGTGTGGAGATCTTACTTCAATTTAGATTTCTTTACTTACTCCAGTTTAAATCATTGTTTAAATCATCAAGTATAGCTTATAAGTCTCATAAGGAAAGGATAGTCTTTGTATGCACCATATTCTTTCTCTCTTTTATTCTTTCTTCCTTCTCAATTCTCCAAAATATCTCCTTTTATTATTTTTCTTTCTTTCTTTTTTTTTTTTTTTTTTTTGTATTTTTCCGAAGCTAGAAACGGGGAGAGACAGTCAGACAGACTCCCGCATGCGCCCGACCAGGATCCACCCTGCATGCCCACCAGGGGACGACGCTCTGCCCACCAGGGGGTGATGCTCTGCCCCTCTGGGGTGTCGCTCTGTTATGACCAGAGCCACTCTAGCACCTGGGGCAGAGGCCAAGGAGCCATCCCCAGCACCTGGGCCATCTTTGCTCCAATGGAGCCTCGCTGTGGGAGGGGAAGAGAGAGACAGAGAGGAAGGAGAGGGGGAGGGGTGGAGAAGCAGATGGGTGCTTCTCCTGTGTGCCCTGGCCAGGAATTGAACCCAGGACCCCTTGCATGCCAGGCCGACGCTCTACCACTGAGCCAACCAGCCAGGGCTTCTTGTCTATTTGAAGAACTTCCTGTATTCATTCTGTAAAAGTAGGTCTGCTGGTCACAATTTTTTGTTTTGTTTTTTTCTTAGTCTAGGAAGATTTTTTTTAGGGTATTTTTTTATTTTTTATTTTTTTACAGAGACAGAGAGAGAATCAGAGAGAGGGATAGATAGGGACAGGCAGACAGCAATGGAGAGAGATGAGAAGCATCAATCATTAGTTTTTTGTTGCGACGCCTTCGTTGTTCATTGATTGCTTTCTCATATCTGCCTTGTCTGTGGGGCTACAGTAGACTGAGTAACCCCTTGCTTGAGCCAGCGACCTTGGGTCCAAGCTGGTGAGCTTTGCTCAAACCAGATGAGCCTGCGCTCAAGCTGGGACCTCAGGGTCTCGAACCTGGGTCCTTCCATATCCCAGTCTAACACTCTATCCTCTGCGCCACTGCCTGGTCAGGCAGTCTAGGAAAATTTTTATTCTCCGTTCCTGAAGGGCAACTAGTCATGTTCATAATTTGCAATTGATTGTTCTTTTCTTTCTGTAGTTGAAAAATAGCATACCTTTTCCTCAGGTCTCTACATTTAAAAAGGGAAATCTGCTGTTCAAATTGGTGTTTCTCTAGATGTGAAGATTCCTTTCCCGTTGGCTGCTTTCAAGATTTTTTCTTTGCCTCTTATTTTCAAATGCTTAACTATAATGAAACTTGGCATAGACTTCTTTGGGTTTATTCTTTTTGAGATTTTCTTGGCTGCTTGAATCTTTATGGTATATCTTTCACCAAATTTGGGGAGTTTACATCTATTATTTCTTCAAATAGTCTCTCAGTCCCACTTTTTTTCTCTCTGCCCTTTGGAATCTGATAAAAAGAATGTTGAATATTTTATTATTATCCTACAGGCTTAAGGCTCTTCTTGTCTTTTTCTAAATGTATTTTCTCTTTGTTCTTAAAATTGACTCAACTCTATTTTTCTGCTCTCAAGTTCTCTGATATAATTCTTTCACATCTCTACTTTGCTCTTGAGCCCAATAGCATGGGTTCTTTTCGTTTATTGTTATTTTTTTAAATTGTTTATTTTTTTATTAATTTTAATGGGGTGACATTGATAAATCAGGATACATATGTTCATAGAAAACATCTCCAGATTATTTTGAAATTTCATTATGTTGTATACCCCTCACCCAAAGTCAAATTGTCTTCTGTCACCTTCTATCTGGTTTTGTTGTGACCCACTCCTTCCCACACCTCCTACCACTCCCCCCACCATTACCATCACATTCTTGTCCATGTTTCCGTGTACCATTTTTATGACCCATCTATGATTTATGTATAAAATTATATACTTCTTAGTTTTTTCTGATTTCTTATTTCAATTCGTATAATGTTATCAAGGTCCATCCATGTTGTCGTAAATGATCCTATGTCATCATTTCTTATGGCTGAGTAGTATTCCATAGTATATATGTACCAAAGCTTTTTAATCCACGCGTCCACTGACGGATGCTTGGGCTGTTTCCAGATCTTCACTATTGCGAACAATGCTGCCATAAACATGGGGGTGCAATTCTCCTTTTGGAACAGTGCTATGGTGTTCTTAGGGTATGTTTCTAAAAGTGGGATAGCTGGGTCAAAATGTAATTTGATTTTGAATTTTTTGAGGTATCTCCATACTGTTTTCCACAGTGGCTGCACCAGTCTGCATTCCCACCAGCAGTGCAGGAGGGTTCCCTTTTCTCTACATCCTCGCCAGCACTTATTCTGTGTTGTTTTGTTGATGAGCGCCATTCTGACTGGTGTGAGGTGATATCTCATTGTTGTTTTAATTTGCATCTCTCTGATGATTAGTGATGTTGAGCATTTTTTCATATGTCTCTTGGCCGTTTGTATGTCCTCTTTGGAGAAGTGTCTATTCATTTCTTTTGCCCATTTTTTGATTGGATTGTTTGTCTTCCTGGTATTGAGTTTTACAAGTTCTTTATAAATTTTGGTTATTAACTCCTTATTAGACGTATTGTTGAATATGTTCTTCCATTGTGTAGTTTGTCTTTTTATTCTGTTCTTATTGTCCTTAGCTGTGCAAAAGCTTTATAGTTTGATATAGTCCCATTTGTTTATCCTGTCTTTTATTTCACTTCCCTGTGGAGATAAATCGGCAAATATATTGCTGCAAGAGATGTCAGAGAGCTTACTGCATATGTTTTCTTCTAAGATGCTTATGGTTTCACGGTTTACATTTAAGTCTTTTATCCATTATGAGTTTATTTTTGTGAATGGTGTAAGTTGGTGGTCTAGTTTCATTTTGATGTAGGTAGATGTCCAATTTTCCCAACACCATTTATTAAAGAGGCTGAATTTACTCCATTGTATGCTCTTACCTTCTTTGTCAAATATCAGTTGTCCATATAGCTGTGGGTTTATTTCTGGGTTCTCTGTTCTGTTCCATTGATCTATATGCCTATTCTTATGCCAATACCAGGCTGTTTTGAGTATAATGGCCTTGTAGTATAACTTGATATTGAGAAGTGTGATACCTCTTCGCTTTATTCTTCCTTTTCAAGATTGCTGAGGCTATTCGTGTTCTTTTTTGGTTCTATAAAAATTTTTGGAATATGTGTTCTATATCTTTGAAGTAAGTCATTGGTATTTTAATTGGTATTGCATTTGAATTTATAAATTGCTTTGTGTAATGTGCCTGACCAGGCAGTGGTGCAGTGGATAGAGTGTCGGACTGGAATGCAGAGGACCCAGGTTCAAGACCCCGAGGTTGCCAGCTTGAGCGTGGGCTCATCTGGTTTGAGCAAAAGCTCACCAGCTTGGACCCAAGGTCACTGGCTTGAGCAAGAAGTTACTCGGTCTGCTACAGGACCACAGTCAAGGTATATATGAGAAAGCAATCAATGCACAACTAGGTGTTGCACCACGCAATGAAAAACTAATGATTGATGCTTCTCATCTCTCTGTTCCTGTCTGTCCATCCCTGTCTATCCCTCTGACTCTCTGTCTCTGTAAAAAAAAATTGCTTTGGGTAATATAGACATTTTAATGATGTTTATTCTTCCTAACCATGAGCACAGTATATGCTTCTATTTATTTGTATCTTTTTTTATTTCTTTTATCAATGTATTATAATTTTCCAAGTACAAGTCTTTAGTCTCCTTGGTTAAATGTACTCCTAGGTACTTTATTTTTTTGGTTGCAATAGTGAAAGGGATTGTTTCCTTAATTTCTCTTTCTGACTGTTCATTGTTCGTGTATAAAATGCCTCTAATTTCTGAGTATTAATTTTATATCCTGCCACCTTGGTGAATTCATTTATCAGGTCCAGTAGTTTTTTGACTGAGATTTTAGGGTTTTCTATATAAAATATCCTATCATCTGCAAATAATGATAGTTTTACTTCTCCTTTTTCAACTTGAATGCCTTTTATTTCTTCTTCTTGTCTGATTGCTGTGGCTAGGACTTCCAGGACTATGTTGAATAAGAGTGGTGAAAGGGGGCACCCCTGCCTTGTTCCTGTTCTTAAGGGGATTGCTTTTCATTTTTGCCCATTGAGTATGATGTTGGCTGTGGGTTTGTCATAGATGGCCTTTATCATGTTGAGGTAATACATATTCCCAGTATTCCCACTTTGCTGAGAGTTTTGATCATAAGTGGGTGCTGGATTTTATCAAATGCTTTTTCTGCATCTATTGAAATTATCATGTGGTTTTTCTCCTTCCTTTTGTTTATGTGACGAATCATATTGTTTGATTTGTGAATATTGTACCAGCCTTGCCTCCCAAGAATAAATCCCACTTGATCATGGTGTATAATTTTTTTCATATATTGCTGGATTCGGTTTGCTAATATTTTGCTGAGGATTTTAGCATCTATATTCATCAGGGATATTGGCCTGTAATTTTCTTTCTTTGTGTTGTCTTTGCCTGGTTTTGGAATCAGAATTATGCTTGCCTCATAAAAGGAGCTTAGAAGTCTTCCTTCCTCTTGAATTTTTTGAAATAGCTTGAGAAGGATAGAAGTTAGTTTTTCTTTGAATATGTGGTAGAATTTACTTGTGAAGCCATCAGGCCCAGGACTTTTCTTTGTTGGGTGTTTTTTGATACCTGTCTCAATCTCATTTGTTGTAATCAGTCTATTTAGGTTTTCTGATTCTTACCGATTGATTTTTGGAAGATTGTATGTTTCAAGGAATTTGTCCATTTCATCTAGGTTGTCTAGTTTTTTGGCGTACAGTTCTTCATAGTATTTTCTTACAATATTTTGTATTTCTGTTGTGTCAGTTGTTATTTCTCCACTCTCATTTCTAATTTTATTTATTTGAGTCCTCTCTCTTTTTTTCTTGGTGAGTCTAGTTAAAGGTTCATCGATCTTGTTTACCTTTACAAAGAACCAGCTTCTGGTTTCATTGATCCTCTGTATTGTTTCTTTAGCCTCTATGTCATTTATTTCTGCTCTGATCTTTATTATTTCCTTCCTTCTACTAGCTCCGGGCTTTACTTGCTGTTATTTTAATAGTTCTTTTAGATGCAAGGTTAAGTTGTTTATTTGAGCTTTTTCTAGCTTCTTAAAGTATGCCTGAACTTTCCTCTCAGTACTGCTTTTGCTGTGTCCCATAAATTTTGAGTTGTTGTATGCTCATTATCATTCATTTCTAGTAATTTTTTTATTTCTTCTTTGATCTCATTGTTAATCCATTTTTTATTTAACAACCTGCTATTTAGTTTCCATGTGTTTAAGAATTTTTGAATTTTTCTGTTGTGGTTGATTTCTAGTTTCATGCCATTGTGATCAGAGAAAATGCTTGATATGATTTCAGTCTTTTAAATTTGTTGAGACAGCTTTTGTGCCCTAACATGTGGTCTATCCTAGAGAATGTACCATGAGCACTTGAAAAGAATGTATATTCTGCTGCTTTAGGGTGAAAGGTTCTGAAGATATCTATTAAATCCACTTGATCTAGTGTGTCCTTTAAGTCTGCTGTTTCTTTGTAAATATTCTTTCTTGAGGATCTATCTAATGATGTTAGTGGAGTATTGAAATCCCCTACTATTATAGTATTGCTGTTGATCTCACCCTTTATATCCATCAAAGTCTGCTTTATATATTTAGGTACTCCTATATTAGGTGTGTAGATATTTATACTGGTTATATCTTCCTGTTGAATTGCTCCTTTTATAATTATGTAGTGGCCTTCTTTATAATTATGTAGTGGCCTTTGTTTTAAAGTCTATTTTGTCTAAGTATTGCTTCCCCAGCTTTTTTTTAATTTCTATTTGCATAAAATATTTTTTCCATCCTTTTACCTTTAGTCTATGTGCATCTTTTGTTTTAAGGTGTGTCTCTTGTAGACAGCATATATATGGGTCCTGTTTTCTTATCCACACAGCTTCCCTTTGTCTTTTGATTGGATCATTTAGTCCATTTACATTTAAGGTTATTATTGATATGTTGTTGTTTATTGCCATTTTATTCTTTAAAGCTGTATTCCTCTTTTGCTATTTTTTCCCACTTTGATTTGTTTACAACAGGCCCCTTAACATTTCCTGCAATATTGGTTTGCTTGCAATGAATTCCTTGAGGTTTTGTGTGTGTGTGTGTGTGTGTCTAGGAAGCTTTTTATTTTTTCTTCAATTTTTAATGATAGCCTTGCTGGATAACGTAGTGTTGGTTGTAGGTTCTTGTTCTGCACTACTTTGAATATTTCTTGCCATTCCCTTCTGTCCTGAAGTGTTTCTGTTGAGAATTCGGATGTCATCCATATGAGTGCTTTTTTGTCTTTTTTTTCTTTTTTTTTTTTGTATTTTTCTGAAGCCAGAAACAGGGAGGCAGTCAGACAGACTCCTGCATGCGCCCGACGTGGATCCACCCGCCACACCCACTAGGGGGCAATGCTCTGCCCATCTGGGGCATTGCTCTCTTGTGACCAGAGCCACTCTAGCACCTGAGGCAGAGGCCACAGAGCCATCCTCAGTGCCCAGGCAAACTTTGCTCCAATGGAGCCTCGGCTGCGATAGGGGAAGAGAGAGACAGAGAGGAAGGAGAGGGAGAGGGGTGGAGAAGCAGATGGGTACTTCTCCTGTGTGCCCTGGCCGGGAATCAAACCCAGGACTCCTGCACGCCAGGCTGATGCTCTACCACTGAGCCAACCAGCCAGGGCCCATATGGGTGCTTTTTTGTAGGTGATAATCTTTTTTTCTCTAGCAGCTTTTAATATTTTCTCTTTATCTCTTAGCTTTGGTATTTTAATTATGATGTGTCTTGGTGTAGATTTCTTCAGGTTTCTTTTTAATGGAGTTCTCTGTTCTTCTTGAACTTGTAAGAGTTTTTCCTGCATTAATTTAGGAAAGTTTTCAGCTATGATACGATTGAACAATGTCTCTATCCCTTGTTCTTTCTCTTCTTCTTCAGGAACCCTTATGATGCGGTTGTTATTTTTCTTCATGTTGTCACAGAGCTCTCTTAGAGTTTCCTCAGACTTTTTGAGTCTCTTTTTTTTTTTTCTGCTCTGCTTCTATGTTTTTGTTCAACTTGTCCCCCAACTTGTTGATTTGATCCTCAACTTCATCTGTCCTGTTTTTAATTCCTTCCATTGTGGTCTTCATTTCTGTTATTGTATTTGTCATCTTTGACTAATTCTTTTTTAATATTTCAATGTCATTTTTTATACTTGCTATTTCTTTATTTAGGTGTTCGTAATGACCATTCCATTGATGTTCTAAGATCCCTAAGCATCCTAACAATCATTTTTTTAAACTCTGCATCCAAAAGTTTGGTTATTCCCATATCACTCAGTTCATTTCCTGGAGGTTTCTCTTGTGGTTTCATTTGGATTGCACTTTTCTGTCTTCTCATTATGTCTATGTATTTGGGTGTATTGTTTGTAGAGCTGTTTGAGTCTAGGCTTGGTGCTGTCTGCCTCCAATTTTCAGTTGTGTTATTTCAAGGTCTTCTTGGGTTGGCATCAGCTGTTATTTGTAATCCACTGTCGGATTTGGCTTTTCTAGTAGAGCCACTTTGAGGTATTGATTTGTTTGCTTTCTTCTCAGTTTTCTTAACACATAGTAGTCTTTTTACTGATTTCAGCAGGAGGCTTATTTGAAACTGTATCCAGGAATGCGGTGGGTGTAACCTGAGACTCTGAAGGCCTGATCTGCCAGTTACTCTTTGGGGGTGGGGCATTTTCTCAGCTTCAGTAGGAGGAGGTACATGTATCTCAGATCTCCATGGAAATCTGAGTTACTGCCCCGCCTCCTCACTTCTTGTTTTCAGCTGTGTCTTGTTGCACTGATTGGAGCTGGAGAGATGTCCAGAGATGGGTCACCTGAACTACTTTAGTCTTGTATTGTGTGGAAGGATCAACCCCTCCTCCAGCTATGGCCGCCTCCAGCACTGGATGAGTCAGCTTCTCAGGTCATCCCATGCATTCCTCTGCCCCTCACCATCTGTCTCTCTCTCTGTCCCCTTTCCTTTTGGAAGACTAGCCAGCCCTTTCAACACACCTCTTTCTCAGGTCCCCAGGCAAATGGCTGTGAGCAATATTTTCTGCTCTTTTCCTTGGAGTGAGAGCCCTTCTGGGCTCTCAGCCTCCCCCCCCCCAGCCCCCCGTTCTTGTAAGCAGGGGAGACTCATCACTCCTCAGCACTCCCTGCCAGGCTTGGTGTGGCTTCTTCTTTGCTCCTTGGTTTTGGCTTCTTCTTGGCTCCTTGGTGAGCTGTTCTTGTAGTCCAGAGTTGGTTTTCACGCTGATTGTTTGTAAATTAATTTGTAATCCAGTTTGGTGATGTAAGCTGGGAGTCTGCATCTGCCTACTCCACTGCCATCTTCAGGTCCCCCCTGTTATTTTATTTTTAAATTTGACAATTTCCATTTGGAAATTTTTATAAGTTCTATTTCTTTGCTGAGATTTTCTATTTGTTCATTTGTTTTCAGAAAATTTTTAATTAATTATTAAAGCATTTTAAAGAGAGTTTCCTTGAAATTCTTGTCAGATAATTCCAACTTCTGATTCATCTTGGTGTTGGAATCACTTGATTATTTTTTATATTCAAGGTGTGATTTTCTTGGTTCTTGATGTACGGAATGATTTTGTATAGTATTCTGAACATTTAGTCAGGATAATATGTTTGGGACTCTGGATCCTATTCAAATCTTTTCAATTAGTAAGTAGATGCTCTGGTGAAGGCTAGCACCTTGGCCTGCTTTTGTGGGCTGTGGCTCCAATGGCAATTTAATTTTCACAACCTTTGTGGTATGATTTTGGTGCTTGGTTTTCTGGTATCACTGGGGCTGCTTCTGGTCCCTGCTTCAGCTGCCTCAGTTACCTCAGTTACCTCAAGAAGAATTGTAGATATCTCTCAGTGGAGTAGGGTTGTGGTGGCTTCTCCACCATTGTCTCTTGTGTGTCCTTACCAGAAAATTAGGAGAGCCTTGACCCTGGAAGGACCAGGAGGCTTCCTAGAATGGCCACTTGCTGTATCTTGGTCCCTCTTGAATGATCTTTCCACTTGTCCTGGTGTCTCTGTACAAAGAAGGAATGTGTTAGGCCCATGGGAACAAAGAAGCTTCATATTGGGCCACTTGTGTGGCTACATCCCTTTAGCCAGTCCTGCCTGCCTGTTCCAAATAAATCTGAGTCTTTCTAAAGGTGCTACTTGCTACTCATCCTAAACATTTTAATGGCTTTTTGTCTCTTCTACCATTTCACTTATATTTTGGATCATTTCTAATGTTAGGTAGCCCCATGTTGAAATTTATTCTGTTTCAATTTTTAGTACAGAGAATGAAGAATGTGGGGACAGACTACACAGAGCTTGGAGAGTAGTTAAATGCTTGAATCCACTGCCAGATAATATGTTTTTATTCAATATTTGCAGATTTGGGGGAATAGTGCAGCTTTTTATGTTTGGGGACATTTGGAACAAAACTTCATTTTCATTCTGGCACAGCTGTATATGTGGTTGTTTTTGCCTAGTAATTTTTGTCAAGGTGTCCTGCCTGTATGGTCAGGGTCAGGAATTCAACTCTCCCATGTGTGTCATTTTTCTTTCATTCACAGACATAACTCCCAAGAAGACTTATCCTTCTTAATTCCTAGTTACAGAGGCAACCAAGCCAGGACTCATCCTTTTGGTGCCTAGAAAAACAATGAAGAGCATGGCATATCCTTATCTACATAGATGGAGACCATTAGTATTACCTTTCTGTGAAAAAGATAAATAATTTGCAGATTACTATTATTCCCTTTATCTTATTTTTTTAATAGAAGATAGTAAATCCCTTCTTGTTGTAAACAAAGACACATTTCATTCATGAATACTAAATAAAGCCTTGGTATTTGTGCTTCTATATTGTGAAGTACATAACACAGTTTACAATTAGTGTAGTTTATGTAATCACATATGAAAACTCATCAGGATATCTTGGTACAGGCTTATTATCCTCTAAAGCACACAGATTAAATGTCAATATTTATTAAGTGTCCACTTGCTAGTTGAAGGGACCCAACAGAGGGTAGTAAATAATATGAAGGTGTGGACAGCAACTGTGGTAGACAGAGCTTCTAAAGTGGTCTACCAAAGATGTCACACATTAAAGCCTGCAACCTGTCATATAGTGAGTTATCACTCCCATGATTATGTCATGTTGAACTTAAGACAGTGCAATTGGAGGCTGGCAGGTACTTATAAAAGTCCTTAGAAGAAGGGGCTTTTTCCAGCTGGTGGCAAAATGGAAAATCAGAGAGACAAGACATGAGGGGAACTCAGCATGCCACCACTGGTGTGGAGATGGAAGGGTCATAGGAGTAGAAATGTGGTGCTTATGTAGCTGAGCAAGGCCTCTGACTGACAGCCAGCAAGGAAACAGGGATCTCAGTCCTACTGTTACCGGAATAGTCTGGGATTCGTATTGACTGTTGCCCTTCTTTCTAACTTCACAAGAGACAGCAACCAAGTAGGTATAAGGGCATCTTTAATTCAAATTGCAGCAATTTGAGAGGGCAGGAGACTCCTGTCCAAAAGAACTACCATAATAGTCTTAGCTGACTGGCCAGTTTATATATCTTTTGGGAGGTTAGTAACTCATTATAAAGCATGCAGTTAGTCATGTAGCAGTGTGCGGGAGGTGGGCATCTGGTTTGCCTCCTCATAGTCTTTCTGACACTGGCATAGGTTGATCTAGTGTCCTTGATGCTGCTCTGGGATGGCTGGGGTCTGCTGCCTCTGGGTACTTTCTGCAGGAGAACTCCCTGTATTTCTGAGGCAACAAAGTAAACATTTAACATTGGTGAACTAAGTTTCTTATTAATTTATGGGCCCTAAATTTTCACAGTAAATCATGTGGTTAGGCTTTTACAAGCAACTATTGTGATTTAAATTCCCCTAATTGTCAGGTTCCTCCTCAATGTAAGCTTTCCCTGACATTCCTGCAAAGGTAAACTTTTTGCTGCATTTCAAAGTAAAGGCCAGGAAACCATTAAGAGCGAATAGCAAGCAGGTTAACTATTTCCTGACCCTTACATATCTCCTATTCATTACAACTAAAAAGCTACTATTACTGAAGCCAAATTTCTCATTTGGGGGCTCCCTTATCACTATGACTAGCAACCTGGATGGCCTTGGAAGCACATTTCTCTGTCAGACCTTGAACTAAGGTAAATGGAGCCAGCCATTGCCACAGCATTTGGTTGGTGGCAGCACTGTGCTCCAAGGTTTGGGAAGCAAATGCGGCATTCTTCTTTTAAGTATGCAAGGAAATAGTTGAATCTAATGAAACTTCTCTTCCTGCCCTGATTCCTTTAAACCTCCTCCTGTAATACCTGCAGAGTCAACCAAGAGCAGCCTGCTCAGAAGGCAGATGTCTGCTCTCAAGAGCTCAACATGCAGCAGAAAGAAGGATGACCTGTGCAATTCCAGCCACCAGAACACTCCGAGTGACAGAGGCAAGCCAGAGAGGGTGTCTATATCTGGAAGCTCAGGCCAGGCTCCCTTTGCCCAGTGTGTCTGCTCCTGAAAGAGCTAGGTAGTGATACTTAGGGGTGGAAACAAATAACTTTTAAATGAATCCAGACTGTTCTCTATTCAAAGGACTTCTTGTATATTAGATCTGTGTAGGCCCAGTAGTTGCGGCCATCACAGCCAGGCAGGTGCAGGTTCCCATTAGATTCAGGCAGATGGTAAAGAAACTGTGGAGCCCAAAACTGATGGGCCATTTCTTTATTCTAGCCTTGCAACCGGCCAGCAAGTAAAAACACACAGGGCACCAAAACCCACTCACACATTTTCTGGTTCCACAACCAGGAGAATCTTTTCTAGTTTTTCCTAGAAACAAAGGCTTCCACCAGTCTAAGTCACCTCTGGTTTCCCATCTGCCAACATGGCTTCTTACTCAGCAAATCTGGCTTCCCTCTCCTTCCCTTCCATCTTGGCTTCTTTTTCCTCCTCCTTCTTTCTTCTAAAAAACTACCTGAGCCCATAAAGACCCCTCCTCCAGCACACATTAGCATAACAAAGCCCTTTCCCAAGCAGGAAGGTAATTAGCAATTTCACCTGGCAGCGCCATTCACTTGGGCAGTGGCCATTTTTTACAATATAAGTGAGCAAACTCAGAAAATACAGGTTTTACAAACTCATTTGCCCACAATCTGCCTGGTTTTTTGAACTGGATTTTCTTAGGGCAAGATTTTCTCATACTGTGCCTAGCGTTGAACATACCTGTGGCCTGTGTGACTGTGGTGCTAGTGGGCATGCTTGCTGCAACTCCAGGTTTGAATTTGAGTATGCAATACTTCACAGTTGGCTGATTTTCTTCCCTTCATTCTCCGTGGCACCATCAAATCAGCCCCTCTCTGGTCATATTGTCCACCTTTTGGGGGCTAAATGTGAGGGAAATGTGACCTTTCCACTCAGTTTTTATTAGTATTGATAAAATCATTATTCTTAAAATAGTGTATTTCTAAAAGTTTAGTTTCTGTAGTTCTATATTTCATATAGTTGAAAAATGAATACACACACACACACACACAAAATCCCCTAGGTAGTAGGAAGTACTTGAGTGACAAACTCACACCCGTTGTTGTTACTCAGTCATAGCTTAATCAAACCTTATGTTCTTTAGGGTGATCTAAGAGATGTCTTCTCCTCAGTTTCAGTTAACTTGTAATATAATATTTCCTAAGTCTGCTCCACATGCAATCCTTAAAGGGCTTATCATATGGTGATTAGGATCTTAGGTATTAAACTAGCTCACTTCCCAACACTCCTTTTAAATGCTGCTGGTTCAGTGAGCTAATAATCCTTTTCATTAATAAATCCAAGTTTATATAAGGGTTTACATTAAAATCTTCAAATACTAATTTGAAAAACTGAACCTACAACAATGCAAGACCTGATAGGGATTTGGTTTTCCTACATAGAGCTGAGGAAACACAAAATAAACTATCAAAAACTAAAATGTCAATCAAAGTTCCCCTGTGTAATTTTGAGGGAGTCTATTGAGGGCAACATTGAACAATCATTGGTTAATGGTATTATTATTTAATATTTTAAAAAGGTGTTCTCTGGCCTGACCAGTTGGTGATGCAGTGAATAGAGTGTCAAATTGGGATGCCGAGGACCCAGGTTCAAAATCCTGAGGTTGCAGGCTTGAGCACAGGCTCATCCGGCTTGAGTATGGGTTCACTGGCTTGAGTGTGGGGTAGGTGGCTTGAGTATGGTATTATAGACATGACCCCACAGTCATTGGCTTGAGCAATGACTCACTCACTCTGCTGTAGCCCCTCCCTCAGTCAGGGCAAATATGAGAAAGCAATCAATGAACAACTAAGGAGCTGCCAAGAAGAATTGGTGCTTCTCATCTGTCTCCCTCCCTGTCCGTCTGTCCCTACCTCTCCCTCTCTCTGACTCTCTCAGTGTCTCTGTCAAAAAAAAGGGTATTCTCTGGAGAATGAGAGAATCAGAGTGTCTCAGTTTTCCCTGGAGAGAGCTCAATGGCCCTGGGGTGAGGTAGATAAAACAATGACAGCACATGTTTACCTATACAGTGATCTTTAGTGTCAACTGCAGGTGAGTCTTGCCTGAGGACCCACTCTCACAGACCAGTGTTCTCTGAAACATGGTCCATTTCTTAGCCCTCAGTCACAACTGAACTCAGAGATGTGTCTGATCCTTTTGCATTTTTTTTTTAATTTAAGTGAGAGGAGGGGAGATAGACAGACTCCTGCATGCGCCCTGGCTTAGATCCAGCCAGCAACCCCCATCTGGAGCTGATCTCTACCCATCTGGGGCCCAAGCTCCCAACAGAGCTATTTTTAGCTCCTGAGGCAGAGGCTCCATGGAGCCATCCTCAGTGCCTGGGGCCAACATGCTGAAATCAATTGAGCCATGGCTGCGGTAGAGGAAGAGAGAGAGAGAGAGAGAAGGGGGAGGGGAGGGGTGTAGAAGCAGATGGGTGCTTCTCCTGTGTGCCCTGACCGGGACTCGAACCAAGGACATCCACATGCTGGGCTGATGCTCTAGCACTGAGCCAACTGGCCAGGGATTCCTTTTGCATTTTGATATAAACCCAACATATGAGGATATTATACAACTGCCATTTCCCTTTCCACAGAAATGAGCATTCTCCTGGCAAATGAGTATCTAGATGACAAATCATTAGAAAGAGTGACTCCAGAAGGAAGCCAAGTTTATGACCAAGAGTGAGTGTTTTATCATAATTTTACTAGGATAGTTTTGTTAGGTTTTTGTTTGTTATAAATTTTGAAATTTCACAGTCATGTATTCTTAGGTCCTCAGGTATGTCTTCAGCAATCTGGCTCAAGACCCATAGCTTGGTTGCCAAGAAACTCACCATCATGGATGCCTTGTCAGTGACAGCTGTCCCTCACAATGCCTCCTACATTCCCATTCTGGACAAGCATGTTGTTTCCAAGGTCTTTGATGAGGTAAACCATTCTATCTTTGCTTAACATACTTTTCATTTCCTGCTTAAGTGGAAAGTTGTCCTCTTCAATGTCTTGTACACTTGTAACAAAAATGTGTTTTACTCATTGAAAAAGAATTATTTGTAAAGATAGTAAACAGAGAGTGAGGAGCTTTTGAGTGTTTTTGCTATTAAGCTAAGAAGGAGCTGGCCTCTGCTGGGTTGTCAGTTCACGGTTGTCTGGTGAGGGGTGGCAGTGTGGAGCGCAGAGCTGTTTGAAAGCCTCTAGGTCAGAGTATGGAGTCCAGAGTCTTGTCCAACATCAAAAGACAGGGAGAACCTGTGACAGCTCGCATCCATCCTTTGCTCACTTTCTCTTCCTGAGTGCAGTGGCCTCTTTGCCATCATGAAAGTCTCCAAAAGCAACAGAGAAAGAGGCAAAGAGAGAGAGAGAGAAGAGATGAAGGTTAGCCAGAGCAAAAGAACACTAAGAGAGTGATGAATGACAGTCATTCATGTCTCAGAAGGAGAAAAAGTGCTTCCAGTAAGAGGCTGTGGTAGGGTTAAATGTGGAGGAACCAAACAGGCACTGAACAGTCCCCTTGGCCTGCGTAGGGAGAAGGGCCTTGCCCGCGCATGATCAGGCCAGTGGAGCAGCCGGATTGCATCGGGGTGGGGAGCACAAAAGAAGTGACAATGTAAGGGTTGAGCTCCACTGCTTCAAATATGATACCATCTAACAATTTAAACAAGAACCCATCAAGCTTTCCAGTCATAAATAAAAACAGTATCCTTAGAAGACCATACCTCTGTTGTTGTGAGTTGGGGGCACAGAGAGAGAGAGATCAGCAGACGAAATCATCAAGGACTAGCAAAGGACCACTGCTCGCTCAGGCAAATGGCGCCAAGTTCACACTGTGTCCTATTTTTATTCACAAGACTTTAAAAAGCTTGTTTACTGAGAAATTGGCATAACATCAAGGATAACTTTTACTTAAAGATACATGGAGTACACCTCCATGATAGCTTAATAACAACATAATATCAAAAGGCATTAATTGCTATTGCTTCTATGGTTTCCACAACATTCTCTCTTTATCTCAAGGGATAACCTTGGAAGGTACAGAAATCTTATGAGAATGTTTTACTGAGAAAAAGCCCAGCAACTGCCTTCAGTCACGTAGACCTGTTTCAGTGACCCGCCTTCAAGTCACAAAACAATTCTCTTGGCAAAACATTCTTTTCTTGTTGGCTGTGTTCCTATCCAAGGCCATGCAATGGGTTATTCTACTACATACCTCAAACTGAAATATTTACAGAAGAATGCAAGAGGTTGGGGATTTTCTTCAAAATCATCTGTATGGGAGAAGTGAGGGAAGGGGAGGAGTAGATATAGCAATATTGGCCCTGAGTAGATAATTGTTATATTTGGAAAATAAGACTGTTGGTTGGGATGGGGGCTCATTGTACTGTTCTGTTTTCTTTTTTACATATTTAAATTTTTCCATAATAAAAGGTCAAAAAAAATCACAGGCAGGAAAACTTTTTTTTTTTTAAAAAAAAGAACTTTCTCTGGTTGGTCTTGCAATATCTAAGATTTGGTGTCTTTGGGAGAAGTAGATGAATTGTTGAGGTTTTTTTTTTATATTACTCACATTTTTAAAATTATACCTTGAATTTCAGTATGCATCCTGGTTGACACGACCAGTGGCTCTTGTTCTGGAGGTTGTATGTGTGATCAGTTAGGCAGGCTTCCTGACGACTTTGCCCTAAGATGAGTTGTCCTGTTCCTGACTGTCATCTTGTGACAAGCACATTCTATTTATACTTCCAGTGAACTCTAACCTGATTAGTCAGATAGTAACTTATCACTTGAACTTGATTTTTCTAGAAGCAACAGAGGGAAACTGAGCACTGAATTATTTCTTTTAGAAAGTTTGGTGACAACTTCTTATATTCTGTGGATTTATTTTATTACTATTCTTGAGTTTTATTTGGAATACTGTATATTTAGTGAACTCTCCCTGGAAATAGAATTTTCTTCTGTTTATTATGTCTCCTCTATGCCTCTTAATACGCTGAGATACATCAAAGTAAAATTCTCAAAAATCAAACATGATAGGCTAGGAAAACATAAGAATAAAATCAAAGGAAGAGGCCCTGGCTGGTTGGCTCAGTGGTAGAGCATCAGCCTGGCGTGCAGGAGTCCCGGGTTTGATTCCCGGCCAGGGCACACAGGAGAAGTGCCCATCTGCTTCTCCACCCCTCCCCTTCTCCTTCCTCTCTGTCTCTCTCTTCCCCTCCTGCAGCCAAGGCTCCATTGGAGCAAAGTTGGCCCGGGCGCTGAGGATGGTTCTATGGCCTCTGCCTCAGGCACTAGAATGGCTCTGGTTGCAACAGAGCAATGCCCCAGATGGGCAGAGCATCGCCCCCTGGTGGGCATGCTGGGTGGATCCTGGTAGGGCGCATGCAGGAGTCTGTCTGACTGCCTCCCCATTTCCAACTTCAGAAAAATAAAAAATAAAAAATAAAAAATAAATCAAAGGAAGAAACCACAGAGGAAAGATTTATAGATTGAATAAATAAATATTTATCTTGAATAAAATCATATAAATAAAATTAAGGTAAATCTCAGAAAAATATTTCCTCAGTTGAGGAAATACCAACTAAAATAAGAAGTTTCCATTACATATGAAAAGTGCAGAGTGAAGATGCAGGAGGGTTCCTTAATCCACTTTCAGATGTCACAGAAGTGTTCAGATGTGGCCATGAGGGTTCAGACCTGGGATGTTGGTTCAGTCCAAGCCTGGACTTGGGGAAAAGAAAGGAGTTATGAAGGTGATAAGGTGAGTAGTGTCCTAGATCATCATCATCATCATTGTGTCTTTAATGGCATCTTATCAAGGCTTCTTGTTTTGTCCTAATCCGGGTTCAGCAGATAACCATGTGGTCAGATAGCCTTGGCTTGCCCCCCCAGTTCATTTACTCCTGATGGTGGCAGGTCTCTAACCCTATAATCTAGTATGGGAGGAATCCTCACACTAGGTTATGAGTGAAGCATTTGATATAATCAAAGTATTTTATTTAAAACTTAGAGAAACTGAGTGAGGTGACTAGCATCTCATCATTTAGCTGGCGAAGAATGTTGGCTGCAAAGAGGGTAGAGGTGCTATTAAAAACCTGACATTTTGTTACTTTCAAATACAGTAGCATTAAGATAACTTTTCTATTGTTAGAAAAGGTATTTTAATTAAAAATTCAAAGCACAATTATTGCTAAAGCTATACATATTCACTGTGTAAAAAAAAAATAGAAAATATAGTTAAGTGGGGAAAACAAAAGCTGTTGCTGTAATTCCGCCACAGGTGTATCACTGGTAGTTAGCTGGCTTATACCTTTTTCTCTACCTGCATATCCTTTGTGCTTCGCTTTTATTTTACCAAATGAAGTCAAACTGAATATACTGTTTTGTACCCTCATTTTCACTCAATATTCTATTGTGAACATTGTTCCAGGCCAATACAGATATGTATCTACTATACCATTTTAATTGAAATTTAAATGAAAAAAAGCAATCTCTTAAACTCTAAATGCTTAGATTGAAAAGTGTAAAATGTAATTTATACTGTAATCTACACTGTAGTAAGTAACATTTTCATGGGTTTATGAATGATCTTATTGATTGTTTAATCTTGCAGCCCTGCCTTTATTTTGCTCTTTGGAGACCTATTTCTATTTGAAAGCAAACATTTAGGCTTCAGCACTCAACAGCAGTTTGCACAACAGCACTATCTTTCTGCATCAGAGGTACCCAAATGGATACCTGTGTTTTCATCATACACAGCCGTTTCTTGGCTGATCTGCAGTAAGCTCTGGATACTTACTGGAAGAACTGATTTTGTTGGGAATAAAATAGAAGTTGGTGAACAATAAATATGTAAATACCAATTTCACACTATTTTCTCATTTTTAAAAGGGGGGTTGTGTGATTGCTTATACAGTAAACACAGAATGTTGTGAGGCAGAGTATTACCTGTATCACTTTAGCAACTAATAGCTGTGTGCACAGTTCTGTCATCTGCTTTCTTCATTTAGGGTATTATGAACCTATTTTCTTGTAAAAACCATTTTTGGATCATTTTAATTGTTAAACTAATATTCAATAATATGAGTTACTATAATTTATTTACCTATTCCCCCCATTATTGGGCAGTTTACTTGAATTTTTAAGAATGCTATGTTCCTATGAAATCTTTGCTGTCATGTAGAACATTAACATTAAAAAAAAACTTTGCCAATTCCTATGTGAATGATATTTCATTTTAATTTTCTACTCTTTTATTGTTTAAGAATGGTTTTCTTCCGTAAATTAAATATCTTTTCTAAAGCCAGTTGCCACAGCCACCATCACAGCCACCTGGACCATGCAGGTCTTACACTGTCCCAAAGAGGAGCACATGGCAATGGCAGTCAGCATTTCCATCTCTGCTCCAGAAAGTATGATGGTATCCACCCCTACGTCCCAAAATCACAGACCTACCAGGGGCATAGTAGGCAGTCCTTGCTGCTGGGTTCTCATCTTCTGGAGACTGCAGATCGCAACTCCAGCCTGATTCTACTCATCCTCCAAAGAGGAACTGGAAACACCAGCTCCCGCTGCTGGGCTTGAGCCATGGGCCACCGCCACCTTCTGCTCCGCAGGCCTTGCAGCCCTGGCCTCCTGCCACTGCTGGCTCTCCACAACGTCCAGGGCAAGCTGCAACTCACGAACCTGATTCCTTCTCCAGTGGCTGCTCCATTTCCAGGAGAATCTCATGAACCTGGTTGGCCTCCTCCTCCGGTGTTTGCTCCAACTCCAGGGTCAGCATCTCTTTCTCCTGTACTTGCTCCAGCTCCTTCCACTGCTCAGTTTGCAGGTCCTGGGCTTTTTCTCTCTCAGTTCCTGAAATTAGCATTGCAAAGAGGAAGCAGCCAAGATGGTGTAGTGCTGAAGGAGAAGCCAGTTTGGGCCGAGTTTGTGCAGAGAGAAGGAGATGGGGAACAGAGGTAAATAGGGCTGGTGAGATAGAAACCTTTGATTTTAGGAAACTCAGATGAGTCAGTGGCTTTGGGAACCCTAAATGGAAAGGGAAATGTTTTCCCACTGTGTATATTTCTCACCCGCTGGGTGCGAGCTAGGATTAAATGTAATGGCCCACCAATTCTTGGCTCCATTGTTTCATTACATCTGTCGGAATCAAACCTGAACCTACATGGGCCAGGCAGCTGTGATGGTGGCCATGGCTACTGGTTTTACATCTTTCATAAAATCTTGTTCACATTATTCATATACTTAGTAAACAACTCTTTAAAATTAGCAGTTACACTCATCTCATGCCTCAGTTACCAAGGATTCAAATTTAGTGGGATCCAAACTTAATCATGTTTTACAATATAAATGAACTTAAAAATCTTTTGAGCCATGGTCATTTTAGTTTATATATAATTTTAGTCTTTGACGTGCTCAATAAATGGTTACTTTGTATGTGTACTATGCTAGAAACTAGTGTTTTAAAAAGAAATAAAGAACTACAGAATTTAGTGGAGAGGCAAGTCATAAAACAAGGACTACATATATGAATTTATTTATACAAAGCTTGAATGAGAAAATATGTAGAGTATTTAGTGCTCGGCAGAGAGTAAAGGATAAACACTATTAACATTACTGATAAACTATTCTTAAGCACAGTGGTTTCTTAGGGTATTTCTGGTCTAACAGTGGGAAATTTTTAGCAGAATCATCCCAGATTGGCTGTCATGAATTCCAGAAATTTCTTCTGCCTTTATGCTCAGTGTCTCCCTCCCTCCCTCATAGTTAAAATCTTCTTACACAGGGTCTGATTATTAATACCAATTTGGTAAGGTTTCTAGATTAACCTCAAGAGAATTGAGGTTCATATGAACCTCCCATTTGTCATCAAATACTGTCTAGAAAGGTCTCTCATTAGTTGGTTATACTTGATTTGCATTATAAGAGGTCATCAGTAAACCATTTTCAAAGGAGGTATGTCTAGGTGGTTTTATTTCCTCTCAAACAGAGCTGTCAGTTTCAGCTGCCGAACTGGCTTCCTGACAGCAGCTGGGCAGCTGTGACTGTGCTCTCTCAAGTACTTATGAGAATGCTCCTGATGACCTCACAGTCACACTAAATTTGACATCATAAAGAGAATATCCTCTGAGACTGCCATGTGACCACCATGTTGTAAAAACTAAGACCACTGACTGAAGGTGTGGAGTATGACTTTGTCTTTCTCTAAATCTGCATGCACACAAGCCAAATTTGAATGAATTTGAACTGCTGCCACACTGAAGAACACTATGGCCACCCAAGGCATGAGGTCCAAATCCACAAAAGAGGGAAGTAGAACATAAATTTAAGTACGCTAAGTGAGGAGTCAAGCTGATTAATGGTGAAATGTGATAACATAGCTAAACATTTTATGGCGTTGGTTTGTAATTAAGCCCTGGAAGTTGGCAAACTTGGAGGGCTATTTATAGATTTCTAAAGGGTTTTTTTCCTTCAGGGATGATAAAAATATAAGGGTCTTTTGTTTTATTGTGATTGTTTCTTGAGACTTTTATTTTTGAAAGATTTTTAAAAATTTTTCTGTAAGCTTCATTCAGTTCTCAAAGTTCAGTCAACCCACTGTTCCTGCTCCTGCCTTTGAAGAAGATTGTTAGAAGCCACGTGCTCATTTATGTGTCTGACAAGTAGCAAAGTTTGACCATGTAGCCTCTTAACTTTATGTTTTTTTCTTAAATTTTCTGAATCTTTGCCTATTTTCTTGCTTGTTTTGGTCTTGATTTTTAAATTTTTTATTTATTTTTATTTTATAGCATGTGTGCATGTGAGACAGAGAGAGAAGGACACACAGACAGGAAGGGAGAGAAATGAGAAGCATCAACTCATAGTTGTAGCACCTTAGCTGTTCACTGATTGCTTTTCTCATTCGTGCTTTAACCAAGGGGCTCCAGCTGAGCCAGTGACCCCTTGCTCAAGTCAGCGACCTTGGGCTCAAGCCAGCAACCTTGGGCTCAAGTCAGCAACCATGGGGTCATGTCTATGATCCCATGCTCAAGCCAGCAACCCCGTGATCAAGCTGGTGAGCCTATGCTCAAGCCAGATGAACCCGCACTAAAGCTGGCAATTTCAGAGTTTTGAACCTGGGTCCTCATTGTCCCAGACTGACACTCAATCCACTACGCCACCTGGTCAGGCTGGTCTTGATATTTTATTACAAGATTAAAATATGTAGTTTTTAATTACAATGTCTGGTTTTTCCAAGAGAGATTTTATTCTATTATCTAAAATGTTGTTTTTCCCATTTGTTTCTTCCTAAAGCACTTCTGTATATTTCTGTATTTTTATATGACTTGCATCTTTGAACAACATAATCTATCTATCATAATCTATTATCATATGTTAATTTTTTCTCAAGTGAATTGACATTCTGTTGATTTGCTCAGCTATCATTTTTCGTGTGTGTGTGTGTGTGTGTGTGTGTGTGTGTGTGTGTGTTGGAATTTTAGTATGCTGGCTCATTTTAACAAGATTTTTAAAAATTTTTTTCCCTTTCTCCTTCTGTTTTGAACTTGCCCAAATCCATCCCCTAAGCCCCCATAGTTGGCATTTAGAGCTCTTGTTCCATGGTGATACTGGAATATTATAGATTCAGAGGGTGTCTTGGTTTATTGGTTCTGAAAATTCATCAGTGGCTTCACTTAGTAGATAGAGCTTTTCCTTTTTTTGGAGGTGAGAGACCCTTGTACCAATGCTGGGTCGGGTGCTGAGCCTTCCAGGGCCCTTGTCCACATGCAGAGCTCTCATACTCCCAGCTGCTTCCCAGCAGGTGGGCCCCCACTGCCCTGCTGCCTTTGGACACAGTCAGCAAGTCCACAGCTCAACTTTGCTCATTTGTTCACAACTCTGTTCAACTTTCTGTCTCTAGAAATTTATTAATCAACCACATATTTTCTTTCTTTCTTTCTATGTATTTTTTTAAACAAAAGCAACAACACTATGATTTTTGTATGATTTTGGAGGCAAAGGGGAACATAAAAGCATGAACTATACCATCTTGATTGACTGAAAGTAAAAATTATTTTTTTAAAAACAATTCTTCACATTTCCAAGATGCCTATATGCTCTTTGTGGTTGGAATCAGGTACAAGTTTGAAATAATACTGTAGCTTAGTATTCTCCTGTTAGATTTCCTTTTTCTTTTTGATTAAATATAAAGATATGGACTATGCCCTTTTTTGTGAGCATATATATATATATATATATATATATATATATATATATATATCAACAACTATTTGTTGAGGGCACACTATGTGCCAGGCATTGTTCTAGGTGATAGGAATACAGTAGTCAGTAGTGAATAAAACAAAGCCTCTGCTCTAGCAGAACTTACATTGTGCTGGGAAGAGATGAGTGTTAGACAAACAGGTAAATGTATGATGTAACAGGTACTGTTATACTGTTAAGATGGCATGGCACTCTGCTGTTTTCCCATTGACCACTAAGCCTTCTCAGTTTGACATGTATAAGAACCTCTTATAAACTGATAAGGAAGATGGCCAAAAGATGTTGAGTATCATCAGTTATCCTCAAGAGAAAGTTAAATGTAAATTAAATATATGAAAAAGATGTTTAACCCAACTAGTAATTTACAAGTTGCAAGAATGGGATCCTATTTCTTATAGTCTCATCAATTTGACAGAGGTTCATGAAGATAATACTCACTTCTGACTATAGTTTCCCAAAGCAGGTTATTTTGTTCTTTTTTTTGTGGTGGTGGTTCATTTTACACTTGATCTTAGCCAAAAGGTCTAGAAGTGATGTGGTTGGTAGTGGTTCTTAAAATATGTTATGTTTTTCTTAATGATTTTTTATATTTTCTAATTGATTTTATAGTCAAGAAAACATATTGTATCACCACAAAGACCCATTTTTTAAAGTATATACTAGCCTATCAAGTGACAGTTTCCTGTGGTTTGATGTGTAGGTATTCCCTCTGGCTCATGTGTGCAACGAGACAAACAAGGTGACATTAATTAACCCCCAAGGAGTCAAGCTCAATATCTACAAGCTAAAAGTGGAACAGGCAATTAAGTCCTATGAAAAGTGAGTATTACTCTGGGATGTTCTCGGATGGCTATGGGTTTCTTTTGCCTTGTTTACTCTTATTTTCACTTAGAGTTTTCATCTGGAGCAGCTGTTTAAAACTCATCTACCAGAAATATCAAATTTGGCAGCAGCAGTAGTCAACACAGTCCAGTGCCTCACTTGAATATGTCCAACATGGTTTTAAACTGTCCCTCCTTTCCCAAACCTTCAGAAATCTCATGTTTGATAGAATCAATCGGAGTCCGAAAGACCAGTGTAACAGGCTTTAAAGAAAGGAAACCTGCCGAGCTGTCTCTTAAGGGAGAGCAGCCCCAGCTAAAGACTCAGACCATGTTTTAAGGGCTAGGACTAGGGAAGTAGGAAGGCTAGCGGGGCATTTGCTGATTGGCTGTTGCTATCGCTGGGCGCAGGGGTGCTTTTCACCAATTATGGATGTTGGTGCATTTTCAATCGTCAGTAGTTTCAACCGTCGGTGACTCCATCAGACATTCCTTTGTGGTTGGTCACCTGCCGCAAGCCCTGAAACGAAACTCGTGCCAGCAGGTTAAAGAAATGCAGCCTAAGATTCCCGACTATTTGATATATTTATATAAAAAGGAAAGAGAATGATTCCTAGAGAGGCTCAAGGGAAAGGGGACGGAGGTCATCATCTTCTGTAACTTCTTCCTGCTGAGGGGTGGTGAAGGGTTATGGCCTCTCTAGGGATCACTCTCAGTGGGGAGTAGAGAGGTGCAGTGATGGCTTCCTGTATTTACAGGGGTCCAGATTTTTCTGTTTCGCTAGGGCAGGTTTCAGGGTTGGTGTGTAGGGCTAGGTAGATTTCTCCAATTTTCTGATTGGAGAAGGCCTGCATGCAGTTCTGTAAGAAACTAGTGAACAGACGTAAGAGGCAGGGTCCAAAAGCTAGAATAATAAATAGGAGAGTGAGTAGACCAATGAAAGGCAATAGTCAAGACACCCAGTTTGTGCGAAACCACTGGTTCCATGACTCGGTTTGTTTTTCACAAATTCTCTGGACTCGTTCCTTTAATTTGATTGCCACGTTTCTAACTAGTCCTGACTGATTAAGGTAAAAGCAACACTCTTCTCCTAGAAAGACACAAATACCTCCTTTTCTTGCCATTAAGAGATCAAGTCCTTGGCGGTTTTGTAGCAAGACGGCAGCTAGGGAATCAATTTGATCCTGAAGTTTTACTGGGGTGGAAGCAATTTCTTTTAGGGAGCTTTGGAGGTCTTCAGAGAGAGTATGGTAATAGGATAGGGCAGTGGCCAGTCTCCCTGTCGCTAGACCTACTCCTGTAGAGATTCCTAAAGCCACGAGAAGAGGGATTACCTGTACAGCTTGTTTAGTCCTTATATTGATGGTTAGTGTGCTAGGAATTGGAAGAGGCTCATGGGGTGGGAGGTTGATATTTGGGGTGAGATAGACTAGGGTACAGGTTTCTGTCCAATTAGTAGGGAGACACATATAGGTGTTGGTCCCACACAAGTAGAAAGCCCCTGCTTGGATGAGGCAAGCTGAGAGGTGAATAGAGAATATATGGGCAAGGGGTCATTGTTGTTTCTCTGTTTCTGAGCTCCAGATGGTCAGGGTGGAGGAAAGAGCCACTCCAATAAGTGGGGAGATATGAGTAGAGGATTGTTTTGAGCATTTTAAGGTAGTCAAAGCTGTTGAGGAAAGCCAGGGATAGAGTTGGTTAGTGGGATAGGAGTATTTATGTTGTGAAGCTGTAAGAGTAGGGGGTCCTGTGAATTGAATGGGATTAGAAAATAATCCGTTTGCTTTTGGAGAGACTTGATAGTTAACTTGATGATTCTGATGGTCTTTGGAAATTGGATAGTTATTGTGGTGTTGAAGAGGTTAGAAGGGAGGTGACCCATTGGGACAGTACCTTGAGCAGCAAAGCATAAAGGAGCAGGTGAAAGCAGGGGGGTGTTCACGGTGACTGGTCCCCAAGCAGGGGGAATTTGGGGCTTTAATTTTTCGAGCTGGGAATAATAGGTTTGATATAGCTTATTTGCTCGGTTGGCGGCTGATGTGGGATAATTCCCTGTAAGGGTGTCGGCTCTCTCAAAGAAGGAAGCCCCTTTTTGGGTTTGGTATATGAGAACTGTCCGTAGAAGGTGGGTGTTGTTGTTTGGGATAGGGGGGGCAGAGTAAGCTGAGGAGGACATAGATATACACATCCAGCAATTAACTGCATAGGAAGAATTAGCTTCAATTAAAAGTCTTTGAGTGAGGTTAATGGAGCGTTCTATATATGTGGCCTCTAGGAGAGAGGAGATGGGGGAGGCATATGTGGCACCCAGTAAGAGAGAAAGTAGAGCTGGTGTTAGGAGGTCAAGAACTGAGAACATGGTGGTTGGGCTTAGGAGTGATTAAGAGGAAGAGAAAAAGAAATTGAAAAGCTGCTGTTTCTTTTGGAGAAAATTCAAGTAGAGAACCTTGCCAGGCCAAGTCCTGCATCCAATTGAGGAGTCCGTCAATTTCACTGGAGTGAGGCCTAAACCAGGAGAGGTCCTCGGAGGCCTCAAGAAGGAAGTAGAAGAATCTGGCAAGGTGGTCATTGGCAGTTGCCTGTTGTGAGTGCCTGCTGGACTGGGCGGTATGGTGGGTTATGGCCTCTTGGAGGAACATTATGAGATGGACTGGTCTGGTTCTTCTTGGATAGGGGAACATGTGGAGATTTTGAGAGACAGAGAACCTGTGGGGGTGGAGATGTAGGTTTTAGGGGTATTGGTGGGATAAGGCTTAATGTGGGAGAGGTGAGTCCAGTGTGAGTCTCATTCCACTTTGATGGGGCCCTGTCCAGGTAGGTTGGAAAGGGGTTTTTCCCTGTGTTCTCTTGTAGACCTGGTCCCCAGGGAGGATTGATAGGTATGAGTCCATGGTTGGAAAGGGCTGTGGAAGGAGCTTGTCAAGCTGGGAATAGTAGGTTTAGTATAGCTTGTTTGCTCAGTTTGCAGCTGAGATGGGGGTAATCTCTTATGAGAGTGCTGGCTCTCTCACAGCAGGTGGCCCCTTTCTGAATCTTGTACATAAGAGTGGTGTGAAGGATATGAGTATCATTAAGAGGAATAGGGAGAGTTGAGTAAGCTGAAGATGACATGGGCAGACATATCCAGCAGTTGGCTGCATAGGAGGAGTTAGTCTTGATCACGAGATTTTAAATAAGATTAAGAGAACTTTCTAGATGAGAGGATTCCAAGAGGGAGGGTATGGGGGCAGAGTATGCCTTTAAGGGTAAGGAGATAAGAAAAAATAGAGCAAGCTGGAATCTCCATCCTGTCTGTTGTCAGGGGGTAATTATAGTTACTCACTGCTCAGGCTGTTCTTTTTTGGGGATTTTAGTCAAACTGACTTTGGTGGGCCCTAAGGGGGAGCAGGTGTATCTAGGTGATGATTCAGGTTGACTGTAATGGTCATTCGTAGGCATGTGTGGAGATGGAGCTTCTAGTTTCTTTAACCTGGAGACATGAAACTAGGGGACCTTTCCCTGGAGTTTTGCCGCAGTGGGGGTGGTGAGGAGAGCCTTGGGATTCACTATGCTGGGTGGTAGAGGTAAATTTATAGCAGAATTGGGCAAATCTGGCTGGCTGAGAAGCAATAACAGAGCCGACTCTGAGGACAGGAAGTGAAAGGAGAGAGAGGCTCTGAATTTGGAGAGTAGGTTCTGGCCTAAAATAGGTATAGGGCATCAAGGCAGGAGGAAAAAAGAGTGTGCAAAGGAGACACCATGTATTAGATAAGGCAGTGGATTCATGGCCAATAGGGAGGAAACAAGACCATCAACACCCATAACAGAGATCCTTAAGGGATGAGTAGGATCTGAATATTTGGGCAAGGCAAAGTAAGTGGCAAATGAGATCGGCTTACTTGTTACTTGAATAGCCACCCTAGGCTCTTTGATGGTGATGTGAGATGGGGGTCGACAGCCCTGGGCACCTTCAGTTTCAGTGTCAAGTGCCAGCAGGCTGGGCAAGGTTAGGTCACAGATGGCTGGGGTAGGGCTAGAAGAGACTGAACCCTCCCTTAGAGGAACGAGGGGGCAGTTTACCTTCCAGTGTCCCCTTTTCCCACAGTGAGGACAAGGCCTTGGTGGGGGCTGTGGAGCTGGACAGGCTTTTGCCCAATGACTTTTCTTTCCACACTTGAAGCAGGACCCTGGTGGAGTTTTACGAGGCCCCTTAGGGGTGTTGGAGACTTTAAGAATAGCTGCCAAGAGCTGGTATTTTGCCTGAGCTCTCTTGGGCTGTATAGACCTTAAAAGCCATACTCAGGAGATCTCGTTGAGGGGTTTGGCTAAGAAAGCAAAATTGGGAATCCAGTGTTTAAAGAAGACTATTAGACTGAGGAAAGAAAGGATTTGATTTGCAGTGGTATGTGGTTGGATACTGCGAAGGGTCTGAGTTCGATCTAGGGTGGTGAGGGTTAAGGCAATGCCCAGATAGACTACGAACTGAGAGTGAAGTGGAGCCTTAGCAGAGAAGACACGATATCCCTTCATGGTGAGGAAGTTAAGAAGGGTGGCAGAGTGTCTCTTTGAGGCAGGCAGGGAGGGGCTGCAGAGGAGTCAGTCATCTACATATTGTAAGAGAGTACTAGTTTCAAGACTGCATGCTGCTAAATCCTGAGCTAGTGCCTGCCCAAAGAGGTGTGGACTATCTCTGAACCCCTGGGGTAAGACAGTCCACATAAGTTGCTGGGCTGCATTAGTGTCTGGGTCAGTCCAAGTAAAGGCAAACAGAAAGTAAGAGTCAGGGTGTAGAGGAATGGTAAATAAGGCATTCTTGAGGTCTAGGACCATGAAGTGAATGATGTTTGAAGGAATGTGTGACAGTAATATGTAGAGAATAGGAACTACTGGATGGAGGGAAACTACTGCCTCATTGATTAGGTGTAAATCTTGTATGAGGTGATAAGCCCCTGAAGGTTTTCAAACAGGAAGGATGGGGGTATTTCAAGGAGAGTCCATGGGGATGAGTAAGCCTTGATTTAAGAGGCAGGTAATTATTGGTTTAAGGCCTTAGAAACAGACATAGTTACACATTAAACAAAGACTTCACATACAAATATAAATTAAGAAATTTAAATGAGTGCACTTTACTTGTTTCAATTAAAATTATACTAGAAATATTTTCTGACAAAGAGACAAAACAGATTAGTTACTCACACAGCTCAATAGACAACTCTGCCTTTTTAAGTTTCTCGAGATGGCAGGGAGTTGTCAGCATAGAGGGGAGGAAGAGAGGAAGCAGATGGACAGACAGCGTGAATAGCTGGATGGAAAGAAGGAGGGTCAGAATCTGCAGGAGGAGGAGGAAGAGGAGGTTGAGGTGCTGGTGGTGGCGCCACGTGGTTAGAGGATGGGGGAGAAGGGGTTTTTGCTAAAACTATTTGGTAGGTCAAGCAAGAGGAACAGAGGGAGAGTAGAGATTGGAGAAAGAAGAAAGCCTGTACATAGGGAATTTCTGAGGCCTTCCCTGTCTGGTGGCAAAAATTATTGAGATCTTTGAGTGTACTATAATTGAAAGTAGTTTATATTGGGGCCACGCGGTAGGTCCCCATGATAGGTAAAGAAAGTAGACGGGAGTTGGGGAGGAAGGAGGAGCGTCCCAAAGGAGTAGTCTCTGAGGCCTGAGATTTGGAGGAGCCCATGTTAGGCTGAGATTAAAGAAAGAGAAGAGCGTCCTCAAACTCAATTATTCTGAGTAGAGTAGAGTGTGTGGGACGTGAGGAAACCGATTGTCACCAGAGACCTCAGTTCCAGAGAAGAAGAAAGCAACCTGGCTAGGTGCCTAGACTTTCGAGAAAGTCCATAGAAGCAGGCTGCTTGGAGTAGAAGCCTCCCAAACTGTGAACCTCAGAGAGTAGAGTGAGGGTGAGAGAAGGAAAGGAGCCTACTGGAGATTGGGAAAGCTTCAAAAAATCTCCTACTTCTGGTCCAGCAGGGGTTTGGGACAGGGCCAGATCACCAGCCAATCAACCTATAATTACACATTCAAACAGAATCAAGGAGTAAGCCCGGGATGAGCTGCTGCTGTCCACTGCTTCCCTGTTTGTAAGTTTGGACGGCAAAGAGGGATCGTCCAGGCAGTTAGTTTCAGCACCAAATGATAGAATCAATCGGAGTCCAAAAGACCAGTGTAACAGGCTTTAATGAAAGGAAACCTGCCGGGCTGTCTCATAAGGGAGAGCAGCCCCAGCTACACACTCAGACCATGTTTTAAGGGCTACGTTTAGGGACGTAGGAAGGCTAGCGGGGCATTTGCTGATTGGCTGTCGCTATCGCTGGGCACAGGGGTGCTTTTCACCAATTATGGATGTTGGTTCATTTCCAGTCATCAGCAGTTTCAACCGTCGGTGACTCCATCAGACATTTCTTTGAGGTTTGTCACCTGCCGCAAGCCCTGAAACGAAACTCGTGCTGGCAGGGTTAAAGAAATGAAACCTGAGAGTGTTTTCGTGAGATCTTTAAGCCTTCCCCTTTACCAGAGTGAATTTGGTCATTCTGGCACCTCACATTCTGTAAAGTGACTGATAAAACCCCCCAATAGTGAGATAATAGAGATAATATAAGGGTGTGCTGTTATGTAAACAGTTTTTATATCAAGATCAAGAGGACAATCAAGTTGACGACTGTGAAAATTGTACCCTTTTAGGTTCCTTGTGTTAGTGCTGAGATAGGGGCCTTTCCATACAGCTGGTGACCTAGGCTCACTCTGCTTTAGCTCTCTAGTCACCTCCACACCCAGCACTTGATAATTCTTCGTGCACAGCACTTCATTTAACAGAGCGAGCCTGGCTTCTCCAGGCTAGCCTATTCTTCATTCTAGAAGTTGTGCTATTGGGTTTTCAATGACCACCACATGGGAGAGGAAAATGAAATAAAGTATGCAAAAATTAATACTATGTCCCAAGCTGGCACACACTGGTCTGCTAGACTGCGCAGTGTGCCCAATGTGTTCCAAAGAAGGACAAAGCCTGACCCCTGCCACGTGGGGTTCCGTCTGGTAGAGGCCGGCCTTTCCCCACATTGTCACAGGCCCCTCCGGACCCTCAAGATTGCGGAGTCTTGCCCTTCCTTTCTCTCGCAGGCAGGATCAAATGGGCCAAAGCTCACCCTTCCCCAGCCTGAGCCTGTGCCCTGTTGTTAGCCCCTCTGGCATGGCCCTTTCCTCTGCCTCGCCCTCTGCTCCAGGCAGGCCTGTCTTTGCCTGCAAGCTCTGCTGCTCCTCTTCCTGTCCCCCAGTTGGCCTCTTTCAGGGAGGCCATGGCCCTCTGCAGTGAAGCTTTCAGCTCGCCATCACCACCCTGTGCGGCCCTCAGGACACCCACGCCTCCCCACAGCCAACGCGCACACGTGTGTGTGTGTGTGTGTGTGTGTGTGAGAGAGAGAGAGAGAGAGAGAGAGAGAGAGCAAGCTCCCATCACAGGGTAGGGCCGGGCAGCCTTGCTATTGCAGGAATCAAAGGAGGACAAAAACGCCCAGACAACTTGATGAAGGAAGTAGGATTTATTTAGCCGGCAGAGCAGCATGACCCCCAAAAAGGCAACCAAACATGTGCTTCCCAAAGTTAGATTTCTTGCACCTTTTATACCTTTACAGAATACAGATTTTCATGCAAGGGGCTTGCGATTCCTTTGTCTATAGGTATACATCATTCTCATGACTTCAGGATGGGAGGGTGAATTTAAGTGGGTTCAGAGAATAAGTGTTGGAATTTTTAAATTAAGGTATGTAAACATTGTTTCTTAAAAGCTTTTGAGAAAAGAAAAGGGGAAGGGATTTTCAGATAAGTTTTATCTTCTTTGCTTTCTGTAGCAAGTGGCCCCAGTCACCCTCTCAGAGAACTATAGGAAGTAGTTAATCTATAACTGGTTGACTCAGTTGCCCCTGCAGGCTCCCTTCCCTTGCATTCTTCTTCTTGTTGGAATCCATGGGAGTCCAAAAGACCAGAGTAGCAGGCTTTATTGAAAGGAAGAAAGGAACCCTGCCAGGCACTTCTCCCGGGGAGAAGAGCACTGAAAACAGACTGAGGTAAAACTTTATAGGGTTGGGGATAGCCTCGAGCAAGGGTGTGCTGGTATGTTGGCTTTCTGGAATACTCTTCATTGGGGTGATTGACCAGCTTCCTGGAATTCCTTTGTCCCATGGGCGATTGTCCGGTAATTAAGGGTGGGGTCAGGCAGCCAAGAGGAACAGCGAAAGGGCAGTTTGGAATTCACCTATCTATCACTTGTTTCTTCCTCCTCAAGAACAGGAGGTAGGGGACCTGACTTTTCCTTCCTTATTGCTTTCTTTTTGTCTCCTCTTCCTAACAAAAGTCACAATATGTATATTTGACTATTGAAATTTAATTTGAATTTGATCTAATTCAAGTTGTTAATGTAAGAAATTTCCAAACCTTTATGAATTTTTTGAGCCAAACTGTTGACAACTGCCCAGAAACAAAGTCTCAACAAATTGACAAAGTGCTCTGGAAAATGTCAGTTTCACCACTTATTTTATACATTAGAATCAAAAGGTAGAACATAAGGAGGTTACATGAAATTGGTGATAGATTAGAGAGGCGGGAGAAAGCAAAGCAGGAAAATCTTTGGGATTGGGTAAAAAGTAAAAATATATATACTGAAACTTCTTTTACATTGGCAGAAATAAAATAGTTAACATTTAATAATTAACATGGTAACAATAACAATGAGGGGGTTTGTAGGCTCCTGCTCTGGTGGGATGCCTGCCCTGAGGGGGCAGGAAAAGAAAGGGACTCTTACATTTCAAGGGCATGTTATCAGGTACTTATTGTAGATGCAAAATGCAGCAGAGAAAAATGCCTACCATAAACTGCTTTTAGTTAGATAGTTTTAATTTCAGACCATCCTGGGTGGTTACTGTAGGTCTCTGAGTCTGCAAGGCCACCATGCAGGCTTTCCCTGAGCTTGTCAGATTCAGCGTGTGATCCCCTTTTCGTCCATAAAGTTTAGTCAATAAAATTTTTCAAATTTAGTTTTTCAAAGCGTAATATAACAATAGTATTTATATTATAATTTAATTTGCTTACCTCATTCAAATGTTTAACTTCTGTAATTTCCCGGTGTGTGAACACCTGGTGCAGGGCCTCAGTCCGAGGTTCTGAGGGCAGACAATCCCCAGTTTCACTCTTGGCGCTGATGTCTCCTTGGCAAATCATGTGACAACTGTGGCTTCAGATTTCTTATTTACAAAATCTATCTCCCAGGGCAGTATGAAGGTTATGTGAATTATACACAAGAGACTTTCATGTTAAAATTACTTCCCCCTTTCATTCCCTGAATCTGCTGATCCTAAAAGAGCAACATAAATGAAGTTTTATTGTCATACAGCCCTTCTCAGGGGTTTCCAGGACACATGGGGCTCCCACTTCCCAGACTGAAGGAAGAGAGCCCTTCTTCCTTAATAGAAAACACAGAATACACAGTAAGTAATTTGCCCATTTCTTCCTTCCAATGAGTAAATCTTGGAAAGCCTTTTAGTACTCTTAGAAAAATATTACACTATATTGTTATTATTAATAATATTAAATTTAATATGACTAATATTAAATATTGATTGAATTTATATTCATTATTTAGTGTTAGTAATTTTATGTTTATATTAAGTAAATTATTTAATATTATTATTTAATAATATTAATACACAGCTCATAAAAATTAGGGGATCAGGGACCATGCAGATACTCCAGTACTTTCAGCCTTTTATCTACTGCATTTTCACCAATGAAATACAAGTTGGTTTTGCATCTCATTTGCATAATCGAACAATTTTCTTTGACTTGTAGTCTGCTTTTTTGATGTTCTTGTTTAATAAAAAAAAATTTTGTTTTGTTTTGTTTTGTTATTAAATTTAATGCAGTGACATTGATAAATCAGGGTACATATGTTGAGAGAAAACATCTCCACATTATTTTGACATTTGCTGTATACCCCTCCCCCAAAGTCAAATTGTCTTCTGTCACCTTCTATCTGGTTTTCTTTGTGCCCCTCCCCTCCCCCAACCCCTCTCTCCTTCCTCACCCCATCCCCCCTCCCCCAATCCCCACCCCTGTTGCCATCACATTCTTGTTCATGTCTCTGAGTCTCATTTTTATGTCCCTTCTATGTATGGATTCATATAGTTCTTAGTTTTTTCTGATTTACTTATTTCACTCTGTATAATGTTATCAAGGTCCATCCATGTTATTGTAAATGATCCGATGTCATCATTTCTTATGACTCAGTAGTATTCCATAGTATATATATACCAAACCTTTTTAATCCACTCCGTCCTCTGATGGACACTTGGGCTGTTTCCAGATCTTCACTATTGTGAACAATGCTGCCACAAACATGGGGGTGCATTTCTCCTTTTGGAGCCGTTCTATGGTGTCCTTGGGGTATATTCCTAAAAGTGGGATAGCAGGGTCAAAAGGCAGTTCGATTTTCAGTTTTTTGAGGAAACTCCATACTGTTTTCCACAGTGGCTGCACCAGTCTTCATTCCCTTTTCTCCACATCCTTGCCAGCACTTATTCTGTGTTGTTTTGTTGATGAGCGCCATTCTGACTGGTGTGAGGTGATATCTCATTGTGGTTTTAATTTGCATTTCTCTAATGATTAGTGATGTTGAGCATTTTTTCATATGCCTATTGGCCATCTGTATGTCCTCTTTGGAGAAGTGTCTATTCATTTCTTTTTCCCATTTTTTGATTGGATTGTTTGTCATCCTGGTGTTGAGATTTACAAGTTCTTTATAAATTTTGGTTATTAACCCCTTATCAGACATAAGTTCTCCCATTGTGTAGTTTGTCTTTCTATTCTGTTCTTATTGTCTTTAGCTGTGCAAAAGCTTTATGGTTAGATATAGTCCCATTTGTTTATACTGTCTTTTATTTCACATGCCCGTCGAGATAAATCAGCAAATATATTGCTGCGAGAGATGTCAGAGAGCTTACTGCCTATGTTTTCTTCTAAGATGCTTATGGTTTCATGGCCTACATTTAAGTCTTTTATCCATTTTGAGTTTATTTTTGTGAGTGGTGTAAGCTGGTGATCTAGTTTCACTTTTTTGCAGGTAGCTGTCCAATTTTCCCAACACCATTTGTTAAAGAGGCTGTCTTTACTCCATTGTATTTCCTTACCTCCTTTGTCATATATCAGTTGTCTATAGAACTGTGGGTTTATTTCTGGGTTCTCTGTTCTGTTCCATTGATCTATATGCCTGTTCTTATGCCAGTACCAGGCTGTTTTGAGTACAATGGCCTTGTAGTATAACTTGATATCAGGAAGTGTGATACCTCCCACTTTATTCTTCTTTTTTAAGATTGCTGAGGCTATTTGTGTTCTCTTTTGGTTCCATATAAATTTTTGGAATATGTGATCTATATTTTTGAAGTATGTCATTGGTATTTTAATTGGTATTGCATTGAATTTATAAATTGCTTTGGGTAATATGGACATTTTAATGATGTTTATTCTTTCTAACCATGAGTACGGTATATGCTTCCACTTGTTGGTATCTTCCTTGATTTCTTTTATCAATGCTTTGTAATTTTCCGAGTACAAGTCTTTAGTCTCCTTGGTTAAGTTCACTCCTAGGTACTTTATTTTTTTGGTTGTAATAGTAACAGGGATTGTTTCCTTAATTTCTCTTTCTGACTGTTCATTGTTGGCGTATAAAAATGCCTCTGATTTCTGAGTCTTGATTTTATATCCTGCCACTTTGCTGAATTCATTTATCAGGTCCAGTAGCTTTTTGACTGAGACTTTAGGGTTTTCTATATACAATATCATATCATCTGCAAATAATGATAGTTTTACTTCTTCTTTTCCAACTTGAATGCCTTTTATTTCTTCTTCTTGTCTGATTGCTGTGGCTAGGACTTCCAGGACTATGTTGAATAAGAGTGGTAAAAGGGGGCACCCTGCCTTGTTCCTGGTCTTAAGGGGATTGCTTTTAACTTTTGCCCATTGAGTATGATGTTGGCTGTGGGTTTTTCATAGATGGCTTTTATCATGTTGACGTATGTTCCTTGTATTCCCACTTTGCTGAGAGTTTTGATCATGAATGGGTGCTGGATTTTATCAAATGCTTTTTCTGCATCTATTGAAATTATCATATGGTTTTTCTCCTTTTTGTTTATGTGAGGAATCACATTGATTGATTTGTGAATATTGTACCAGCCTTGCCTCCCCAGAATAAATCCCACTTGATCATGGTGTATAATTTTTTCCATATATTGTTGGATCTGGTTTGCTAATATTTTGTTGAGGATTTTAGCATCTATATTCATCAGAGATATTGACCTATAATTTTCTTTCTTTGTGTTGTCTTTGCCTGGTTTTGGAATCAGAATTATGCTCGCCTCATAAAAGGAGCTTGGAAGTCTTCCTTCCTCTTGAATTTTTTGAAATAGTTTGAGAAAGATAGGAGTTAGTTTTTCTTTGAATATTGGTAGAATTCCGTTGTGAAGCCATCGGGCCCCGGACTTTTCTTTGTTGGGAGTTTTTTGATAACTGTTTCGATATCATTTGTTGTAATCGGTCTGTTTAGGTTTTCTGATTCTTCCAGATTGATTTTTGGAAGATTATATGTTTCAAGGAATTTGTCCATTTCATCTAGGTTGTCTAGTTTTTTGGCATACAGTTCTTCATAGTATTTTCTTACAATATTTTGTATTTCTGTTGTGTCAGTTGTTATTTCTCCTCTCTCATTTCTAATTTTATTTATTTGAGTCCTCTCTCTCTTTTTCTTGGTGAGTCTACTTAAAGGTTCATCAATCTTGTTTACCTTTTCAAAGAACCAGCTCCTAGTTTCATTGATCCTCTGTATTGTTTCTTTAGCCTCTATGTCATTTATTTCTGCTCTGATATTTATTATTTCCTTCCTTCTACTACATTTGGGCTTTACTTGCTGTTCTTTTTCTAATTCTTTTAGATGCAGGATTAAGTTGTTTATTTGAACTTTTTCTAGCTTCTGAAAGTGTGCTTGTAGTGCTATGAACTTCCCTCTCAGCACTGCTTTCGCTGTGTCCCATATATTTTGAGTTGTTGTATGGTCATTGTAATTTTATTCTAGGAATTTTTTTTTATTTCTTCTTTGATCTCATTCTTAATCCATTCATTATTTAACAACCTGCTATTTAGTTTCCATGTGTTTGAGAATTTTTGAGCTTTTCTGTTGTGATTCATTTCTAGTTTCATGCCGTTGTGATCGGAGAAAGTGCTTGATATGATTTCAGTCTTCTTAAATTTGTTGAGAGCACTTTTGTGCCCTAACATGTGGTCTATCCTAGAGAATGTACCATGAGCACTTGAAAAGAATGTATATTCTGCTGCTTTAGGGTGAAAGGTTCTGAAGATATCTATTAAATTGAGTTGATCTAGTGTTTCCAATAAGTCTGCTGTTTCTTTGTTAATTTTCTTTCTTGAGGATCTATCTAGTGATGTTAGTGGGGTATTGAAATCCCCTACTATTATAGTATTGCTGTTGATCTTGCCCTTTAAATCCATCAAAGTCTGCTTTATATATTTGGGTGCTCGTATATTAGGTGCATAGATATTTATAATAGTTATATCTTCCTGTTGGATTACTCCCTTTATCATTATGTAGTGGCCTTCTTTATCTCTTACTATATCCTTTGTTTTAAAGTCCACTTTGTCTGATATAGCTATTGTTACCCTCGCTTTTTATTCATTTCCATTTGCATGAAATGTTTTTTTCCATCCTTTTACCTTCAATCTATGTGTGTCTTTTGTTCTAAGGTGTGTCTCTTATAGACAACATATGAATGGGTCCTGTTTTCTTATCCACGCAGCTACCCTATGTCTTTTTATTGAATCATTTAATCCATTTACATTAAGGTTATTATTGATATGTAGTTGTTTATTGCCATTTTATTCTTTAAAGCTGTATTCCTTTTTTGCTATATTCTTTTCCCACTTTGATCTGTTTACAACAGGCCCCTTAACATTTCCTGCAGCATTGACTTGGTTGTAATGAATTCCTTGAGTTGTTTTTTGTCTGGGAAGCTTTTTATTTATTTTTTTTTATTTTTATTTTTTAATGGGGCGACATCAATAAATCAGGATACATATATTCAAAGATAACAAGTCCAGGTTATCTTGTCTTTCAATTTGTTGCATACCCATCACCCAAAGTCAGATTGTCCTCTGTCACCTTCTATCTAGTTTTCTTTGTGCCCCTCCCCCTCCCCCTTTCCCTCTCACTTTCTCCCCTCCCCCCGTAACCACCACACTCTTATCAATGTCTCTTAGTTTCACTTTTATGTCCCACCTACGTATGGAATAATGGAGTTCCTGTTTTTTTCTGATTTACTTATTTTACTTCGTATAATGTTATCAAGATCCCACCATTTTGCTGTAAATGATCCGATGTCATCATTTCTATGGCTGAGTAGTATTCCATAGTGTATATGTGCCACATGGAAGCTTTTTATTTCTTCTTCAATTTTAAACGATAGCCTTGCTGGATAAAGTAGTCTTGGTTGTAGGTTCTTGTTCTGCATTACTTTGAATATTTCTTGCCATTCCCTTCTGGCCTCAAGTGTTTCTGTTGAGAAGTCGGATGTCATCCTTATGGGGGCTCCTTTGTAGGTGATAGCTTTTTTTTCTCTTGCAGCTTTTAATATTTTCTCTTTATCGCTTAGCTTTGGTATTTTAATTATGATGTGTCTTGGTGTAGGTTTCTTTGGGTTTCTCTTTAATGGAGTCCTCTGTGCTTCTTGGACTTGTGAGAGTTTCTCTTGCATTAATTTAGGGAAGTTTTCAGCTATGATATGATTGAACAAAGTCTCTATCCCTTGTTCTTTTTCTTCTTCTTCAGGAACCCCTATGATGTGGATGTTATTTCTCTTCATGTTGTCACAGAGCTCTCTAAGAGTTTCCTCTGACTTTTTGAGTCTCTTTTCTCTTTTCTTCTCTGCTTTCATGCCTTTATTCCAGTTGTCCTCTAACTCACTGATGCGATCCTCAGCTCTATCTATCCTGTTTTTAATTCCTTCCATTGTGGTCTTTATTTCTGATATTTTATTTGTCATCTCTGACTGATTCTTTTTTATACTTGCTATTTCTTTATTTAGGTGTTCATAATGACCATCCATTGTTGTTCTAAGATTCCTAAGCATTCTTACAATCATTATTTTGAACTCCGCATCTAGAAGTTTGATTATTTCCATATCACTCAGTTCATTTCCTGAAGGTATCTCTTGTGGTTTCATTTGGATTGCACTTTTTTGTCTTCTCATTGTGTTTGGGTGTTTTATTTGTAGAGTTGGTTGAGTCTAGGCTTGGTGTTGTCTGCCTCCAGTTTTCAGTTGTGTTATTTCTAGGTCTTATTGGGTTGGTATCAGCTGTTATCTGTAATCCACTTTCGGATTTGGCAGTTTTGAAGTCTTGATATGTTTGTTTTCTTAACAGGTGATAGTCTTGTTTACTGATCTCAGCAGGGGGCTTCCTTGAAACTGTATCCAGGAATGCGATGGGTGTAACCTGAGACTCTGAAGGCCTCTTTAGCCAGCTAATCTCACTGGGGGCAGGGTGTTTTCTCAGCTTCAGTAGGGGGAGGTGTATCTCAGATCTCCATGGAGACCTGAGTTACTGCCCCTCCTCCCCACTTCTTGTTTTCAGCTGTGTCTTGTTGTGCTGATTGGAGCTGGATAGATGTCCGGAGATCTCTGATCCAGAAGCAATTCAGCTCCATTTTGTGAAAGGTTCAGTCCCTCCCCCAGCTATGGCCACCTCCAGCACGAATGAGTCAGCTTTTTTATTTCGTTTCTTGCATACCTTAGCCCCTCACAGTCTGTCCCTCTCCCTATCCTTTCCACTTGGGAGATAAGCTGGTCTTTTCAACCCACCTTGCTCCCTGGTCACCAGGTAAGTGGCTGTGAGCAGTAGTTTCTGCTCTTTTTCCTCTGTGAAATCCTCTCTGGGCTCTCAGCCTCACCCCCCCCCTTCCGTTCCTGTAAGCAGAGGAGATTCAGGCACTCCTTACCAGGATTATTGTGTCTTCCTCTTTGCTCCTTGGCTTTTGAGAGCTGTTCTTGCAGTTCAGTGTTGGTTTTTCATGCTGATTTTTCCTAAATTGATTTGTATTCCAGTTTGGTGGTGAGAGCTGGGTGTCTGTGCATCCGCCTACTCCGCTGCCATCTTTTTCCTCCTGCACTCACCCATTTTTTATGTTCTGTGTGCTTTAAATTATTTCAGTGAAGATGGAAAATAGGGGAACAACAGAGATTATGAAAATGTGCTCTTGGACTGATCTATAGTAGTGCAGTGGATAAAGCGTTGACCTGGAATGCTAAGGTTGCTGGTTCAAAACCCTGGGCTTGCCTGGTCAAGGCACATATGGGAGTTGATGCTTCCTGCTCCTCTTGCCCTTCTCTCTCTCTCTCTCTCTCTCTCTCTCTCTCTCTATCCTCTCTAAAATGAATAAATAAAATCTTTTTAAAAAAGAAAAGAAAATATGCTCTTGGAAACATTTTTTCCTAAAGGATTGAATTAAAATTAGATATGCTAAGTACCGTATGTCCCCATGTATAAGAGGCTTCCATGTATAAGATGCACCTTAATTTTGGGGCCTGAAACTCGAAAAAAAAATGTATTACATAAAGTGATTGAACTCAAGTTTTATTCATTATAAAATTCATACAACTTCTTTTTTTTATAATAATTTTATTTTTTTAATGGGGTGACATCAATAAATCAGGATACATATATTCAAAGATAACAAGTCCAGGTTATCTTGTCATTCAATTATGTTGCATACCCGTCACCCAAAGTCAGATTGTCCTCTGTCACCTTCTATCTTGTTTTCTTTGTGCCCCTCCCCCTCCCCCTTTCCCTCTCCCATTCCCCCCTCCCCCCATAACCACCACACTCTTATAAATGTCTCTTAGTTTCACTTTTATGTCCCACCTACGTATGGAATAATGGAGTTCCTGGTTTTTTCTGATTTACTTATTTTGCTTCGTATCATGTTATCAAGATCCCACCATTTTGCTGTAAATGTTCCGATGTCATCATTTCTTATGGCTGAGTAGTATTCCATAGTGTATATGTGCCACATCTTCTTTATCCAGTCATCTATTGACGGGCTTTTTGGTTATTTCCATGTCCTGGCCACTGTGAAAAATGCTGCAATAAACATGGGGCTGCATGTGTCTTTACATATCAATATTTCTGAGTTTTGGGGGTATATACCCAGTAGAGGGATTGCTGGGTCATAAGGTAGTTCTATTTTCAGTTTTTTGTGGAACCACCATACTTTCTTCCATAATGGTTGTACTATTTTACATTCCCACCAACAGTGTATGAGGGTTCCTTTTTCTCCACAGCCTCTCCAACATTTGCTATTACCTGTCTTGCTAATAATAGCTAATCGAACAGGTGTGAGGTGGTATCTCATTGCAGTTTTGATTTGCATTTCTCTAATAGCTAAAGAAGATGAGCATCTTTTCATATATCTGTTGGCCATTTGTATTTCTTCCTGGGAGAAGTGTCTGTTCATATCCTCTTCCCATTTTTTTTATTGGATTGTTTGTTTGTTTGTTGTTGAGCTTTATGAGTTCTTTGTATATTTTGGATATTAGGCCCTTATCTGAGCTGTTGTTTGAAAATATCATTTCCCATTTAGTTGGCTTTCTGTTTATTTTGTTATCAGTTTCTCTTGCTGAGCAAAAACTTCTTAGTCTGATGTAGTCCCATTCATTAATTTTTGCCTTCACTTCTCTTGCCTGTGGAGTCAAATTCATAAAATGCTCTTTAAAACCCAGGTCCATGAGTTGAGTACCTATGTCTTCTTCTATGTACTTAATTGTTTCAGGTCTTATGTTTAGATCTTTGATCCATTTTGAGTTAATTTTTGTACAGGGGGAGAGACTGTAGTCCAGTTTCATTCTTTTGCATGTGGCTTTCCATTTTTCCCAGCACCATTTATTGAAGAGGCTTTCTTTTCTCCATTGTGTGTTCTTGGCCCCTTTATCAAAAATTATTTGACTATATATATGTGGTTTTATTTCTGGACTTTCTATTCTGTTCCATTGGTCTGAGTGTCTATTTTTCTGCCAATACCATGCTGTTTTGATTGTCGTGGCCCTATAATAGAGTTTGAAGTCAGGTATTGTAATGCCCCCAGCTTCATTCTTTTTCTTTAGGATTGCTTTGGCTATTCGGGGGTTTTTATAGTTCCATATAAATCTGATGATTTTTTGCTCTATTTCTTTAAAAAATGTCATTGGAAGTTTGATGGGAATTGCATTAAATTTGTATATTGCTTTGGGTAATATAGCCATCTTGATTATATTTATTCTTCCTAGCCAAGAACAAGGTATATTCTTCCATCTCATTATATCTTTTTCGATTTCCCTTAACAATGGTTTATAATTTTCATTATATAAGTCCTTTACATTCTTTGTTATGTTTATTCCTAAGTATTTTATTTTTTTTGTTGCAATCATGAAGGGGATTATTCTTTTGAGTTCGTTCTCAACTGTTTCATTGCTGGCATATACAAAGGCTATTGACTTATGTATGTTAATTTTGTATCCTGCGACCTTACTGTATGGGCTTATTGTTTCTAGTAGTTTTTTTGTGGATTCTTTGGGGTTTTCGATGTATAGGATCATATCATCTGCAAAAAGTGATAACTTTACTTCTTCTTTTCCGATATGGATGCCTTTTATTTCTTTGTCTTGTCTGATTGCTCTGGCTAGAACCTCTAGTACCACATTAAATAAGAGTGGAGAGAGTGGACAACCCTGTCTTGTTCCTGATTTAAGGGGGGAAGCCTTAAGTTTTGTGCCATTTAATATGATGTCAGCTGATGGTTTATCATATATGGCCCTTATCATGTTGAGATATTTTCCTTCTATACCCATTTTGTTAGAGTCTTAAACATAAAATTGTGTTGTATTTTATCAAAAGCCTTTTCTGCATCTATTGATAAGATCATGTGGTTTTGTTTTGTTAGAGTCTTAAACATAAAATTGTGTTGTATTTTATCAAAAGCCTTTTCTGCATCTATTGATAAGATTTTGTGGTTTTGTTTTGTTGATATGGTGTATTACGTTAACCGTTTTACGTATGTTGAATCATACTTGAGATTCTGGGATGAATCCCACTTGATCATGATGTATTATTTTTTTAATATGTTGTTGTATTCGATTTGCTAGTATTTTGTTTAGTATTTTAGCATCTGTATTCATTAGAGATATTGGTCTGTAGTTTTCTTTTTTTGTGCCATCCTTGCCTGGTTTTGGTATGAGGGTTATGTTGGCCTCATAAAATGTGTTTGGAAGTATTGCTTCTTCTTCAATTTTTTGGAAGACTTTGAGTAGAATAGGAACCAAGTCTTCTTTGAATGTTTGATAAAATTCGCTGGTATAGCCGTCAAGACCTGGACTTTTATTTTTGGGGAGGTTTTTAATGGTTTTTTCTATTTCTTCTCTACTAATAGGTCTGTTTAGGCTTTCTGCTTCTTCTTGACTCAGTCTAGGAAGGTTGTATTGTTCTAGGAATTTATCCATTTCTTCTAGGTTGTTGAATTTAGTGGCATAAAGTTTTTCATAGTATTCTACAATAATTCTTTGTATATCTACGGTGTCCGTGGTGATTTCTCCTCTTTCATTTTGGATTTTGTTTATATGAGTTCTTTCTCTTTTTTCCTTGGTAAGTCTTGCCAAGGGTTTGTCAATTTTGTTGATCTTTTCAAAGAACCAGCTCCTTGTTCTATTAATTTTTTCTATAGTTTTTCTGTTCTCTAATTCATTTATTTCTGCTCTGATTTTTATTATCTCCTTTCTTCGGCTGGTTTTGGGTTGTCTTTGTTCTTTTTTTTTTCTAATTCCTTAAGGTGGGAAGTTAAGTGGTTCACTTGGGCTCTCTCTTGTTTGTTCATATATTCCTGAAGTGATATGAACTTCCTGCTTTTGCTGCATCCCATAGATTCTGGTATGTCGTATTGTCATTTTCATTAGTCTGTATATATCTTTTGATCTCTGCACTTATTTCTTCTTTGACCCATTCATTTTTTAAAAGTATGTTGTTTAGTTTCCACATTTTTGTGGGATTTTTTTCCTCTTTTTTGCAGTTGAATTCTAGTTTCAAGGCTTTATGATCAGAAAATATGCTTGGTACAACTTCAATTTTTCTGAATTTGCTGATGTTGTTTTTGTGGCCCAACATATGGTCAATTCCTGAGAATGATCCATGTACACTGGAGAAAAATGTATACTCAGTCACTTTGGGATGAAATGTCCTGTAGATGTCTATCATATCCAGGTGCTCTAGTGTTTTGTTTAAGGCCACTATGTCTTTGTTGATTCTCTGTTTGGATGACCGATCTAGAGCCGTCAGCGGTGTATTGAGGTCTCCAAGTACGATTGTATTTTTGTCAGTTTTTGTTTTAAGGTCAATAAGTAGCTGTCTTATATATTTTGGTGCTCCTTGGTTTGGTGCATATATATTAAGAATTGTTATGTCTTCTTGATTCAGTGTCCCCTTAGCCATTATGAAATGGCCATTTTTGTCTCTGAGTACTTTTCCTGTCTTGTAGTCAGCATTATCCGATATGAGTATTGCTACACCTGCTTTTTTTTGGATGTTATTTGCTTGGAGTATTGTTTTCCAGCCTTTCACTTTGAATTTGTTTTTATCCTTGTTACTTAGATGAGTTTCCTGTAGGCAGCATACAGTTGGATTTTCTTTTTTAATCCATTCTGCTACTCTGTGCCTTTTTATTGGTGAGTTTAATCCGTTTACATTTAGTGTAATTATTGACACTTGTGAGTTCCCTATTGCCATTTTATATCTTGCTTTCTGTTAGTTTTGTGTCTTGTTTGATCCTTCTCTTTTGTTTTTCTATCTTTTGTTTTTATTTGGTTGTATTCCATACATCTTTCCTCTGTTGCTATCTTTTTTATCTCATGTGCTTCTGTGGTGGTTTTTTCAATGGTGGTTACCTTTGAGTAATGAAAAGGGTCCCTACCCTGTTCATTGTAGCGAACTATTTTCTGAGTACTTTTGCACTCCATCATCCTTTGCTACTGTTAATCTCCATCTTCTCTCCCCCCCCTTGTTTTTTGTTGTTGTCACAGTTTAAATTTGGTTTTATTGTGTTTTTCTTGGAGCTTTTACTTGTGGCTCTGTTTTTTTTTTTTTTGTTCTTTGTATCTGATTGGAGAACCCCCTTTAGTAATTCCTGGAGTGGGGGTTTTCTGATGATAAATTCCCTCATCTTTTCTGTATCTGTGAATGTTTTTATTTCTCCTTCATATTTGAAGGATAGCTTTGATGGGTATAGTATTCGTGGCTGAAAGTTCCTCTCTTTCAGGACTTTAAATATTGGGGTCCACTCTCTTCTAGCTTGTAGAGTTTCTGCTGAGAAATCTGATGATAATCTAATGGGCCTTCCTTTATATGTTGTATTCTTCTTTTCCCTGGCTGCCTTGAGAATTTTTTCTTTGCTGTTGGTTTGTGTCCATTTCATTATGATATGCCTTGGAGTAGGTTTGTTGGGGTTAAGAAAACTCAGAGTTCTGTTTGCTTCTTGAACTTGAGGCTTTAGTTCTTTCCACAGGCTTGGGAAGTTCTCATCTATTATTTGTTTGAGTATGTTCTCCATTCCATTTTCTCTCTCTTCTCCCTCTGATATACCTATTATTCTTATGTTATACTTTTTGATGGAGTCAGATAATTCTTGTAGGGCTATCTCATTTTTTTTAATTTTTGAGTCTCTTTCTTCTTCTCTCTGTTGTGCCTCAAGTTGCTTGTCTTCTATTTCACTAATCCTCTCTTCTATCTGACCTGTTCTATTAGCTAAGCTTGTTACTTCATTTTTCAGCTCGTGAATTGAGTTTTTCATCTCTGTTTGATTTGTTTTTATAGTTTCAATTTCCTTGGACATATATTCTTTGTGTTCATTGAGTTGTTTTCTGAGCTCCCTAAATTGCCTTTCTGTGTTTTCTTGTATATCTCTGAGTATTTTTAGGATTTCTATCTTAAATTCTCTGTCATTTAGCTCCAAGGTTTCCAATATATTAAATTTTTTCTCCATAGATTTTTCCTCATCTAGCTGTGTTACCTCTCTTTCTTTTGTATCCATGATATTCGATTTTCTCTTCCTTAATGGCATCTGAGGGTGGTTTTGTTGATAGTATTAATGAGATTTAATAAAGAATAAAAAGTCAAAAAATAAAAAATCGAAAAGAGTTTTTTTTTAAAAAAAATTAATAATGAAATAAAGAAAAATAAAATAAAATAAAAATTTTAAAAAAAGGAAATTATTCCCCCCCTCCTTTTTTCCTCTCCTCTCCTCTCCCCTCTTTCTTGAGAAAATCTTGTGGTGAACTGTGAATTATAACAAACAATGCCTGTAATGGAGGGCCTGAATTGGGGAAAAGTAATAAAGGGGCAAAAAAAAAAGAAAAAAAAAGTAAAAAGAAGGGGGTATGGACCCACAAAAAGCAAATAAGGAAAAAATTTGGGTCAAGAATAAAATTATTTGCTTTTAGGTGTTGGTTGACTAAGAGTTATGATGCGAGGAATAAGAGGAAAACAGAAAAATGGGGGGACAAATTTAAAAATTACTATTGTATTTAGTGGAACAAGAACTAGATAAAATGGAGAGCCAGGGATGGGAGCACTGCTAGTGAGTTAAAAAGGTGAAGTAAAAAACCCCCAAAATGCCACAAACATAAGTTTGAGTCCCAGATAAGATAATTTGTTTGTTATTGAGGTTTGAATGAGAGGAGATGTAAAGGAGAAAGGAAGAAACTAATATAGAGGGAGAAAAGAAAGAGAGAGAGAGAAAAAAAGAGGGAACCACTAAAAGAAAAAAGAGGAGAGAGAGAGAGAGAGAGAGAGTTAAGGGTTTTGGAGTGCAACCCTCATAGAGAGAAAGGAGGAGGAGAGAAAAGATAATGGCAGATGTAACACTTATGGGTAGTGTAGTTCAAGGAGAGGAGAGAGTAAGACCGGCAGAGAGTTAATCGGCCAAATTGGAGGAGGAAAAAAAATAACAAGAATGAAGATAAGAGAAACAAACAAACAAATATAATAAAATGGGATAGGTTATAAAGTCTGCGGATTATTCTTGATTTTGAGAGGTTATCTTTTTGCTTTTTCTTTTCTCTCCCTCTTCCTGGTCGGTGACTCTGTGCCCCGGGTTCTGCCCCTTTGGCACGCTCAGGTAGAGGTTTGCAGTTGATAAGTCTCTATGGCGATGTCATGTATTGTGCTTTAGTCTCGTTGGCAGTCGAGGCTCATTATCATTTATAGGCTCCGACAGTGAGAGAGTCCATGTTCCTGGAGCCTTTCTCCTAGTCTTTCCTTCCTCAATTAGTAGCCTGATAATCCAGCTATGGGGTTGCTGCTGCCTCTGCCTGGATAGTAAGAGGCTCAAAGAGCTGGCAACTCCCCACTCTATTTCCACTCAGCACAGGGTTCTGGGTAAGGCTCAGTCAGTCAGAGCTGCTAGCATAATCAGGCGGGGTTTCCGCCCACTCAAAGACCTCTGGCTCTGCCACTCTGTCCGGTAACACAGGCGGCGCCCACTTCCGGGGCGCTTGGAGGAAACTCTCGCTCACTATCTGCGCTCGCAGACCAGGATATCCGGCCAGCAGTTTCACGCTCTGAGTGAAACCCCCAACCGCATGGAAAAGTTGCAGCGTTGGAATTGGCTCTCGCTGTGTCCCCGTGCGCGGCTTTTGCAAGGCGCTGGGGCGGCCCGAGATTCCGCTTTGGCTCATACAAAGGCCCCTGACTCTGCCCCTCTGTGCGATAACACAGGCGTGCACTGCCGAGGCACTCGGAGGAATCTCTCGCTCACTATCTGCGCGTGCAGACCAGGATATGAGGCCAGCTGTGTTTCCCTCTGAGTGAATCCCCTACGAGCACGGAAAAGTTCCACTGTTGGAATTAGTTCTCGCTCCCTCCCGTGCGCGGCTTTCCCAGGGCGCTGGGGCTGCCCAGAGATTCCACTTTCGGCCCACAGAAAGGCCTCTGACTCTGCCTCTCTGTGGGGTAACACGGACACCGACTCCCGGGGCCTAGGAAGAAATCTCTCGCCCACTATCTGCGCGCGGACCAGGAGATCGGATAAAATGGCTGCCCCGCTTGTCTTTCTTTGTTTGGGTTTGGCGCGAGTGTTAGCTTGTATTGCCCGGGTTGCCACAGGATCAGTTTTTCCTTGGCTTGGATCTCCGTGCCACAGCCTGGTTCGGCCGTTTGTGCCGCGGCCTGGATCTATTCACCCCCTTTGCCCGCCTCAGTTTCTATATTCACGGATCCCAGAGAAAGCCGCCCTGTTTAGGTTAGTGAGGAAGGCGGAGCATTTCTTACTCCCTATTTCCTTCGGGGTTTGGTTATATATTTAGCCAATTTGTTGCTCGACCATACCTTCAGGTGTATTGCGAAACATCTGGAGGCTCCAAGGATAGGTTTTTCTGTTTCTGGTTGAAGATCTTGTTGAGTTTTGGGGGAGATTTATCAGTATCGCTTCCTACCCTGCCATTACTCTGATGTCATCTCTCATACAACTTCTCATTACTGTCAAAACTCTCGTCTATTAGCTTGTCTTCATCTGTGTCTGATGACAATCACTGTCTTCATATATTGCCTCGTCCTCAGTTCTATCTATGCCATTTGAAATGCTACACTTCTTAAATGACTTGACAATGATCTCAATCTTGATATTATCCCAGGATCTTTTCACCCAGGTACAAACTTCTCCTATAGTTAGTTCCTTTACTCTTCCTGCTAGTGTCAAATTGTCCTCAGAAGACTTCATCCATTGGTTCCATTCGTCTCTGATGGCAGCTTTGAAGGATTTGTTAATGCTGACATCAAGTGGTTGGAGCTAGGATGTCAAGCCTCCAGGTATGATGGCAAGTTTTGTTTTTTGCTCTGCAGCAATCTTTGTGTTTTTTGTTATGTGTGCCCTGAATTGATCAAGCACCAATAGAACAGGTTTGCATAAGAGCCCACCTGGTCTCCTCCAAACTTTCTCAAACCAGATCTTCATCTCATCCTGATCCATTCAATCCTTGTCATGAACGTTGACAGTCACTTCGTGAGCAATGTCATCTTTTGGCATTGTTTTGTGTTTGAAAATCAGTATAGGAGGCAGCTTGTTTCTGTCGGCACAACAAGCTAGAACAACTGTATAATGGCTCCTTTCACGTCCACTTGTCTTCACAGTTACAGTTTTCACCCCTTTCTTATCAACAGTTCAGTTACTTGTGACATCAAATTGAAGGAAGACTTCATCCATATTTGCAATCTGTCCCAACTCAAACTGATGTGTCTTCTAAAATTGAATGACAAAACAATGAAATTCAAGGACCTTCTGCTCATAGCTGTCAGGCATCTTTTGGACAAGTCTGGTGTGTGTACGCATGCTTAGTCCATTCTGTTTCATGAACCTAAAGCACCAATTGTGTCCTTTGAAATCAGTCACTTCTTTTCCATCAGCAATTCTTCTTGCCTCATGCTGAACCATCTTTGTGGACACAGGAATTCCAATTGCCCTTTGCTCTTCAATCCATATCTTCAATTCTCCCTCTAAATCAGGCCATTTTGCTGACTTGCCTCTCATGGCCTTCTTCTGCTGTGGCGTTTTCAGTAGGATTTCTTCTTCCCGTAGCCAGTCTTGGATGGATTTCTCAGTTGGAGGAAGACCAAACTTACATTCAGCAGCACAATTTCCATTCACTTTTGCAAACTGGATGACTTTTAACTTGAATCCAGCACTTGTACAAATATCTTTTCTGAGCCATTTCTGGGCAGAATTTGGCAAAACGTAACCTACTGTAACAAGTGCGAAACAATGAGTGCAAAGACAACAAGCGCAAAAAAGCGGGAAATGCAAGTAAAAAAAACACAAACTACAACCACTGTATAAGATGCACCCAGTTATTAGCCGCCAAATTTTTTAAAAATGGTGTGTCTTATACATGGGGAAATACGGTAATTGAACACATATTCACCAGTGGTTTCTCAGCCTTGCCAAGATTCGCCTTTCTCCAGACCCTGGAGGCAGTGAACTCCTAAGTCACTTTATACAGGGGTGGGCAGAAGGCAGTGCACTGTGCCACTGTGGCGTTCTTTTGAGTTAATAAAGCTATTGTAATAATCATAACCCACACATCTTTTTCCATATGAACAACTTTAACCCTACCTTTGCAAACCCCTGTGTGTGTATCTCAGTTCTCTCAGTGCCAAGGTAGGTGGTGTTATCCTTGTTTTATCAATAAAACAGTAAAGTTTTAAAAAACTACATCACAGGAGCACACAGCAGCACGTGGATGCCCTGAGATTTGAACCCAGGCTCCTATAGTTCTAAGGCCCTTGTCCACACTCAGCCTCCCTTGCCTATGCTGTCAAGGTATATATTTAAGAGAGTTTTTGGATAAAGATTTTTTTCTAGAAAAGCATATACATGCAAACCCAAAATGCATCCAATAAATCCTTTTTATAAGTCTTAGAAGCCCTGATCATTGTTACATGCATCACATGATTATAAAAATCCAATTTTTAAATAGGCCCCAAAGAGCCAGAAACTTCTGAGCTAGCTTATTTCCTACTTTCTTCCATCTACGCATGTCAGACACACACTAGACCGCTGAGTTCTAACAGTAACACTAGGAGGGGTTACTGTTATTATTCCCACCCCGCAGAAATGTTTTTGCCCGAAATTTAGGAAGGGGAGAAGCTATTGAGCTCTAGGTCCAGGTGGTCTGGTTCCAGAGTCTGTTCATCACCACACCAGTGGTGATACTTTCTGTGATCTCACCAAGCTCATGACAGGAGATCAGGGCAGGGTAGCACCCCAAAGTGTGTTCCTAGAGCCCCATGCCCACATGCTGGGCCCGTGATCAGAAGAAGGCCTCTGGGAGAGGGAGAGTGACAGTACTCTCCCACCTCATTTTACTGAGGCAGGTTGTCCCTGGAACATCAGTTCACAAACCCTGGAGCCAGCATTCTGTGGCCTACCCTCAGGGAGCCTGGTGTGGGTGAGGATATAGCGATACAGAACTGGGCTAAGCTCTGAGAGCAGCATCACGGATTAGTGACCAGAGAAGGAGTTCCCCCTACCCTATAGAAACCAGCAAGGCTCCACCTTCCTCCTTTTGTCTTGGGTTCACAAGCTTCACTTTCCGTGATGGGTTTTGTCTCCACATCGCCAACAGGCTGTGCTGGGTGAGAAAGGTGTTTCATTGGTCTGCCCTTCTCAGGCTTCATTTGGAAAACAAGGAGGTCAGGCTGCTTGATCTCTAAAGTGTGATCCAGTCCTGTTATGTATGTTTGTAAACCTCTTTTGCTCAAAGAATCTAGGCATAAGAATGTTTACAGAGGCAACTTAAAGGTACACTTATATTTTTATATTTTTACTTTTAAAGAAAAATAGTGGGTATTTAGAACTACACTGTATCTTAATGCAGAGAAAACAAGGACCAGCTTGTTTACTCCTTGGTCTCAGCCTGAGTGTTACCTGATTGAGCTGAGAGCTGCACCTTCCCTCACTAGGTAACACGACTGCCACCGAGCCACGGGCTTCTGCAATGATGCCGGGAGAGGGAGCACTCATAGCCAGTCTCTTTAGCAAATGGTAGTGGCATGGCCAGCGGTGATGGCCATTGGCCCGGGCTCCCTGCATGCTCCCTTTAGAACCTGGGGTCAACCTTTTGCTATGAAATGAAGTATTGGTTCTAAGCAATTATTTTTATTTTTATTTTTTAAACAGGCGCTTGAATAAAATTGTTTGGCGAGCATTATCTCAAGAGGAAAAAGAGAAGTAAGCCAGCTCCTCATTTATTAAAAAATTTTGGTGACATTCACATAACCCATTACTAATTTGTTAAATGAACAATAGTATTTAAATTATTCAAAATGTTGTACCAACCACCTACCTCCCTCTAGTTTCAAAATTGTTTTATCACCTCAGAAAAATACCTTGTACCCAATACATAACCCTTCCTCACTCCTCTCTCCCTAATACATGATATGAAGGGAGCCATACACCATGTGACTTTCTGTGTCTAGCCTTTTTTACTTAGTTAATGTAAAAACTTAATTTTCCAAGGTTCATCCAAGTTGTAGCATATATAGTATTTTTTTATGTCTGAGTAATGATTTATTGTATATATCTACCAATTTGCTTATCTATTGATGAATATTTATGTTGTTCCCACTTTGGGGCTATTATGAACAATGCTGCAATATACATTCATTAGAAGTTTCTGTGTGGAGATATGTTTTTATTTCTCTTGAGTGTACATCTAACAGTGGTTTTTTCTGGGTCGCAGGGTAATTCTATGTTTAACTTTTGAGGAACCACCAAATTGTTTGCTATAGCAACTGCACCATTCTACATCTCTATCACCAATGTATGAAGGTTCTTGTTTTTCCACAATTCTTGCCAATGCTTATTTTCATTCTTTTCTTTAAAGCCATCCTAATGGGTGTAAAGTGACAACTCATTGTGATATTTCCTTAATGATCAGTAATGTTGAATATCTTTCATGTGCTTGTTGGCCATATGTGTATCTTCAGAGAAGTATCTGTTTAAGTCCTTCACCCATTTTTTAAAATAGATTCTATATTTATTGATTTTACAGAGGGAGGGAAGCTCAAGAAGTATCAATTCATGGTTGCTTCACCTTAGTTGTTCACTAACTGCTTGTTGTATGTGCCTTGACGAGACAAGCTCAGGGGTTCAAACTGATGTCCTCAGCATTCCATGTCAATGCTTTATCCACTGCGCCACCACAAGCCAGGTGGTCCTTCACCCGTTTTTAAATTGAGTGGTTTGTCCTTTTGTTGTTGAGTTGTAAGAGTTCTAGTTGTTTGACCTTTATCAGATATTTAATTGTCCATATTTTCTCCTATTCTATACATTGTCTTTTCACATTCTTGGTAACTTCCATCTTTGGTCCAGAAGTTTTTAATTTTTATAAAGTCAATGTATCTACTTTTTCTTTTGTTGCTCATGCTTTTGGTGTCGAATCTAAGAAATCAGTTCATTGCCAAGTACAAAGTCATGAGGATTTACCCTATAAATCTCTTCTAATACTTTTCTGGTTTTAGCTCTGATCAATTCTGAGTGAAATTTTATATAGAGAGTGAGATTATTTCTATCTGTAAATAGAAATAGTTTTACTTCTCCTTTCCAATTTGTATGCTTTTTGTTTCTTTCTCTTGCCTAATTGATCTGGACAGGACTTCCAGTATACTATTGAGTACCACTGGTAAAGGGGCCAGGCATCTTGTCTAGTTTCCGATCATTGGGATAAAGCTTTCAATCTCTCACCATTGAGTAGGATGTTAGTTGTGGGTTTTTCATAAATGCCCTTTATCATACTAAGAAAGTTCTATTCCTAGTTTGCTAATTGTTTTTATCACGAAAGGGTGTTGGTTGGATTTTGTCAAATGCTTTTTGTGCATCTATTGAGATGACCATGTGGGTTTTGTTTCCTTTGTTCTGTTGATATGTTGTAGTATATTAAATCAGTTGATTTTCTTAGGTTGAACCACTTTGCATGCCTGGGTCATGGTGTATAATCCTTTTAATGTTCTGTTGGATTTGATTTGCTATTAGGTTGAGGCTATTTACCTCTATATTCAAAGAGGAAAATGGTCTTGTTACTTTCTTTTCTTTAGTATCTTTGTCTTTTGTTGGCACTGAGATAATGACCATTTTTGTTCCTTTGATGGGGTCATTTTTCTCTGTTTCTCTGTATGCCTTTATTTGAGTTTTGAGCATTTGAAAAAAGATATCTCTCCCAGTCATTATATACTGTCTTATTATAGGAAAAGACCTTAACTAGTCATCTAGGCTAGATATTCTGGGAACCTCTCAACTCTTTTCTGGGGATATGTCTTCTCTAAACTTGTGTGTGTAATTTCCCAGAGGCTTGCCTGTTTCTTTTCAAAAGCCCATAATCTCTTGCTCCCCCTGGTGTCTATTTTTAGTACTGCTGTATCTCTGGTGCAATAACAAGTCATGGAACTTGCTTGTGTTCTCAGCCACCGCTAATATCTAAAGTGTACAACCATTCGTATCAGCGCTCTGAGTCAGATAAAGACAGAAACAAGTCCCTCTGGCAGCCCCCCAGAAGCCAGAATATGGAATGCATATTTCCTTTTCTCTTTCCCTCTGTAAGGCCAGTGGCCGTGGCTATGCAGTTTCACATTGGATTCAGGCAGACAGTAAAGGAACTGTGGAGCCAGAAAATAGTAGGCCATTCTGTTTATTCGAATCTTGCAATAACAGATGAGCAAGTAGGCAGGGAAAACCACTTCCCTCTCTCTCTCTGGACTCACCAGCCAAAAACAGGCTGAGGGTGGTGAACCCCTTCCTAGGCAAACAACAGCAAACAATGGCCCCTCCCAAGCAGGCAGACAATCCACAGTTTGCAATCTGCTGCCCTGAGTGCAAGCACCACAGCCTTACATTACATACATTACTATTCATGCATGGCATGGCCCTGTGCTCATGAACCAATCAGGCAAAGTACCCACGAGCAAGCCTAACACATTTGTTTATGTTCTTCCCAAGGAAGAAGGCAGGATTTAGGAGTTTTTCTCTCATTGCAGTGCATTGTGCCTGGGAATCAGAGGGGCTAGGCCAGGCAAAATGCAATGAACTTTCCTACTTACCTCAGTGCCCACTCATTTGTGTCTGTGGAGTACTACAAACTTGTAACTGGTTTCTGGAATTCTCACAAAGGCAATTTGGTTCATATATTGTTGGTAAGTCAGTATCTCTGTGGGGAAATGAAGGTCTGGGATTTCCTTCCTACTTTTTTTTTCTTAATTAACTGAACTTATTGGGATGACATTGGTTCACAAAACCATACAGCATTCAAGTGTACAACTCAATATAACACCACCTGCACACCACATCGTGCACCTCCACCCCAAGCAGTCTCTTTCTGTCCCCATTTGCCTGCTTTGCCCATCTCCACCTCCACCACCCACCTTGCCCTCTGGCTATTGCTACCTTTTCTTCTGTGTCTGTGTGTTATGCATATAGTTTGTTGGCTAATCCTTTCACCTTCTTCCATTCTCCTCCTCCCCTCTGACAGCTGTCCATCTGTTCCATGTGACCATGCCTCTGTTTTGATTTTGTTCATCAGTTTATTGTGTTCATTAGCTTCCACATATAAGTGAGATAATACGATATTTCTCTTTATCTGACTGGCTTATTTCACTTAGCATAATAATCTAAGTCCATCCATGCTGTTACAAAAGGTAAGATTTCCTTATTTTTTATGGTTACATAGTATTCCATTGTGTAAATGTGTTGCAGGAAGCAACTCCCAAGGGAGGAGACACTCGGACAACTTAATAGAGGAAGAAGAATTAGTTAGCTGGCGGAGCACGTGAGACTTGTAGCACCAAAACACAAGCTCTCTGAAGTTAAATTTCTTACATCTTATATACCTTTTACAGTGTCCATGCAAGGGGTGTGTGATTCCTTTGTCTGAGATCCTATGTGCACCTCGTGACTCAAGGTGGGGCGGGGGAGTTTGGGCAGGGCAACAAGGGGGGGGGGTTTCCGGACCCCCGGTTCTATCTATTTACAGATCCTGTTTTTATTGTATTGTAAAAGTCTCCAGGAGATCAGTTAGAGACCTATAGGATGTGGATAATCTTTAACTGGCTGAGTCAGTCATTCCTGCAAGCTCCTTCTCCTGCATTCTTCTGGTTTCTTTCCTCTCATTCCCCCCTTTGAGACTCTAGAAATTCCTTTTTTATGCTGGAGTCTCACATTCTTCATCTAACCCTTGTTGGAGTTCCTGATAGCAGTGGGTAAAGTATACATGGGTTGTAGTTCGTTGCTGTACTATGGCTTCTATCATGCTCTTTAAGGTGTTTATTAACAATGGCAATAAACACAGACCTAACAGGCAGATTTCTAAGAGTAGTAAAACTACTATTAAAATTTTAAACCCACCAAAGGCTGAGAACCATCCCCCAAAAAGGCTATTGGGGTCCCCTTTGTGCCAAACTTGCACAGGTACATGTGCCAATCTTGTCATCTTTTTGACAAGGTCCTCAACTGCCTGGCCCTGTCATCTATCTGTGGGCAACAGTTGGTGACTCCTTCTCCTGCTAATAGTCTAGTGCCAACCTGTTTTGGTGGATGGCATTTCTCATCTGAGTCTTTTGATGTGCAAGGAGGGTTAAGGCTCTCCCAGTCCCATTAGTAATGATTTCTAAGACTGCCTGCAGTCAGATAAACAGATTTAACATGTAAATGGGGGGACAGTATCCCCAAGATTCATTCTCTGTCCTGGTGGTAGGTCCATAGTATTGGATTATCCGTTCTGGGGGCCACTCATCATCTTTCCAGTCTCCTATCTGGAGTTCTCTTTTTACCCTTTGTGAGGGCTGTGAGGCCAGGTTGCCAAGCAGTTCCCCTGTTTTCAGAGGCAAGAGGAAGAAAGATGGCTTTATCATACCAATTACATATACAGTTCCCTTCCCAACTCCTGGGAGGGCAGATAGAGGCCCTGTTTCTGCAGATCTAGTAAAGTCCACATGGTGCTATCTAGTCTCAGGCCTTGCTGGGGTCCTTCCAGGCTCCAGCTAACTCTGGGAATCTGGCCAATGAATTTTTCTTTGTCTGGTTTTCCCACCATATGCTTTGTTTGGAGATGGCATTATAATGCCATTGGTCAAGGCAAGTTAAATCCCCGACTGATTCAATGAAATGTCCTTCACCTCTGGCCAAGCAGTATTGTCCTATAATAGTATGTTTTAAAATCCATTGGCTACCAACAGAGGTGCGGGGGGGGCATTATATTTGGCATAGCCCTGGTGGGAACCAAATCTTTGGCTTCCCATAGCCATCTTGTCCCCATTAGAGTTCCCCCACATACATAGCAGGAGGTAACATTCAGGGAATGAGCTATTTCTTCGGCCATCCTGAGAAATAAGTTGATTGTTGTAGTGGGCATAGGGGTTCAGTTGCTTCCTCATAAAAGGACTTATATACTTGGAAGGCTTGAGCAGGGTGGTCCAGTACCTGACCTCTGATAAGGATTGGAACAATGGCATCTAGCCCCTTACCATCAATGCCAAGTGTTAGCACTTCTCTGGCCTTCCAACAGGGGTTTCTTGGGATTGTTTATGATTAGCTATAAGGGATTGCACCCATGGGTGATGCAGTTTGACAGAACTGCCCCTTTTTTAAAATATACATCTTTCCTTTTAGAGATGTCCTTTTCCCAAGTAGCCCATTGGACACATGACCAATACTCACAGTTATTCCACAGGGGTAGCTATGAGCACATATGTACTTTTCATCTACCCTGTAGCTTCTCTCCAACTCAAAGGACCCACACCCACATCCCCTTTCTGCATGACTCAATAGCAGCACATGTACCAAACCTTAAGATGACTTGTTCTGGGCTTCCTTTGACCCTAGTTTGTGCCATGGTCAGCCCATCATTCCATCCCCAAACTCCTCCTTCCTTTGCTACCTTAATCTCAAACACTACTTCTGTAGGAGGGTCTGTGGGGTCATAACAGATATAAGATTGGTCGTTTCCTGGGTCACATACTGAATATTGAGTATGATTGTAGGTACAGGTCCCTTTCTGAGTTCCCTGGCTTTGATAGAAACTATAGAAAAGCAAGATGGTGGAGACATTTTGACCTTCCTTTGTGATATGGATACATATAGTTCACAGTCCTCTGCCCTGGTTCTCCTCCCTCTCCAGAATTCAATTATAGGAAGCCCCACAGCAAGGTTCCTCAGGCTTCAACTGTACATGGACCAGCCAGCTTCCAGTTTGTGGCTAGAGCAGGGCATGTTGTCTTTCTCAGGGTCAACTTACATGGGTTTTTGTGATTCATCTGCACTATCCATGAGGGGGTTTCTGTGGGAGCTGTTGGCTTCAGTTGACTGTGGTGAACCCAAGCAGATATACCCTCTACTTTGGCAGCCATTGGAGTGGTCAGGATCACAGTGTAAGGTCCTCTCCACTTGGGATGGAGGGGTTCTGGATTCCAATCTTTGACCCATGCCTGGTTACCTTTGGCAAATCTAAGCCTTATTCTTCAAGACCTTGTATCTATTCTTCTCTAGATGGTGTAGAAGTTTGTCCAGTCCTCAAGTACATCTTTAGAAAGTCTTGTGACCCAGCAACAGATCATCCACATACTAGAGGAGGACACATCCAATGTCCTATGCAGGAAACTGCTGGAGGTCATGAGCAAGGGCCTCCCCAAATATGTTGAGGGAGTTCTTGAGCCCTTGCAGTAGCCTAGTCCAGGCATACTGCACCTTTGCCCCTGTAGCCAAGCCTTTCCATTAGAAAGCAAACAGCTCCTGGATTTCAGGAGCCAGTCTTATACTAAAGAAGGCATCTTTTAAGTCCAAACAAGTAAACCAGGAGACTTGGGCAGGGAGGAGGCTTAGGAGTGTGTAGAGGGTTGGTACTGTTGGGTGCAGAGTCACTGCTGCCTCATTTACAACTCTTAAGTCCTGTACTGGCCAATAATCATTGGTTCCTGGTTTTCTGATGAGGAGCAAAGACGTATTCCAGGGTGACTGGCATGGGATAATAACATCATGTTCCTCGAGCCTCTGTAAATGCACCTGGATTTCTTCCAAGGCTTCTCTAGGAATCAGGTATTGTCTTTGGCTAACAGGCAATGCCCCAGGCTTTAACTCTATTCATACTGGCACTTGATTTATTCCCAGCTCATGAGGATTGTCCTTAGCCAATACTCCGGGCCATTTCTGGGTTAGCCTTTGACTGGGTGGCTTCCCAGACTCAGCAGCAAAAATCCACCATTCCTCCTCTCTGGGGATGGTTAGAGTTAGAACAAGCCTCGGCTTTGGCACCTGCAAGTCTGCTGGCCATTGTCAGCAAAAGATATAGTAGCCCTTAGTTTGCTTAGCAGATCATGCCCTAACAAGGGCACAAGACAGTCAGGCATGCACAAAACTGATGCATCACCTCATGACCTCCTACAGGACATTTACGGGGCAGGCAGAATGCCTGTTTTCCTGTGGCTCCGACAATGTCCACCCTGTGGGTGGAGAGTGGTGCTAATGGCCAGGTCACCACCGAATGTTCATCTCCTGTATCAATCAGGAAGTCCATCTGTTGGTCCCCTACTATCATATGGACCATAGACTCATCAGAGACCCCTGAATTCAGTCACCTTCAGTTCAAGAGGGACTCCCCAGCTACATTGAACAATGTGACTCCCCCTTTGGAGGCGGCTGGCAAGCATGCCTCCCCCTTGTCCTGGCTGGGGCATTTATTTCTCCAGTGAATGGTTTCCTGGCAGATGGCACACTGATCACACTGCAAGGGGGGTCCAACCTGACTGTTCTTTCTTTTCCTTGCCTGTCTTTTTTCCATTTTCAAACAGGGAAGGCTTTATTTGCTCTTGTGCTGAAGGACAGCAGCTATGAGCTCAGCCTTCTTCTTCATTCAGTGCTCATCCTCCTCCCTGCTTGCAACCTTTCTGTTGACATAGACCTTGTTGGCTACTTCCAGGAGTTGAGAATGTTCATTTGGCAAAGCCTTCTAATTTTGAGAGCTTCCTTTTTATATCTCCTGCACTCTGGCTGACAAAGGCCATGTTAACCATTCTCTGGTTTTCTGAACTTTCTGGATCAAAAGGAGTAGAGATCTGGTAGGCTTCCCATAATCTTTCAGAAAAGTTACCTAGACTTTCATTCTTCCTTTGCAAAGTCTCTGCCACTCTGTTGATATTAGTGGCCTTCTGGCTTCCCTTCCAGAGACCTTGGAGGAGAGCCTCTCTGTATCTCCTGAGCCATCTCAGGCCTTCCTCTACATTCAAGTCTCATTTAGAATCCTCTCCTGGCATCTGGACCCTCACATATTCCTGGGGGTTCTGGTTTTTCTTCAGGGGTATTCTCTAGCCATTTAGTCATGGCCTGTATCATTCAATGTCTTTCCTCCGTGTTGAACAGAGAGAGGAGCAATTGATGGCAATCCACCCAAGTGGGATTCTTGGTCTGGAATATAAATTGCATGGGATCTATTAAGGCCTAAGGCTTTTCTGTATAAGAGGAAGTGTGGTGTTTCCAATTGAGAAGGTCGGTGGTGGTAAAAGGTTGATACACCAGCACCTGCTGTTTTACCATGTGCCCCTATTCTTTTATCATTGTGTTCCTCAGTTCTACTCAGGCCACTGTCTTTGAGCACAACAGCCCAGCTAGGGGAGGAAAGCCAGGACCTGGTTCCAGTGAGGCAGTGAGAGGTGCCTCCCACTCAGGGAGCTTATGCTGGGACTTAATAAATCTGATGATGTTGGGCCTGTATCAGTAGCAGTCTCTGGGGTGGATGGGGAGCCAGGTATGGAAGGGTAAAGCCTTGCTGGTATGCACAGTGGAGGAGGCAAAGTTTCTGCTGCTTCTGGCTCACTAGGAGCAAAAATTTCTGGCACCAGTGGTGTCAGCAGCTCTCCAGGATTGGTGAAATGCCTTGGCTACTAACACAGCGGAATCCTGACCTCTAAGCCAAGGGGGAGGGTGCAATACCAGTGTGAGCCAGGTGTCTATGTAGGGAAACTGGTTAGGGTGGCCTGGATCTCTAGTGACTACCTGCCACACCTTCCGCACAACGGACCTGTCCAAGCTTCCTTCTTCTAGCCACCCCATCCCAAAAGCAGGCCATTCTTGTTCACACAAGGTCCTCAATTTCCCTGGAGATATGGTAAACCCAAAATCCCCTGAGAACCCTTTCTTAAAGTTCTTGATCATTGTGGCCAGAGGCATAGTTTTTCCCTGTGAACCTCCCATGCCTCCTATGACAAGGGTAAGGGAAACTTGGAGGGGCCGGCACTCACTTTGTTCATCACCAGCTGCTCCCCTCTTGGCTTATGGCAGGCTGATATAGACCGTCAGCATGCAATTCTGCCTTTTAGCCATACAAGGCGCCCTACAGAACCATGGCTCAGGACTCAACACTGGCTTCAACCCAGTGGGAAGGAGTTGGAACTCCTCCCCAGTGTCTGTCTCGTTCACTCCGCATTCGCTCTCTTTCACACAACCTCCTACCACACCTAACCTGTCCTGTGGAGAGTAAGCAGTCACCACTCCTAACCTATGGAGGGCAATCAGGCCTCCCTTCTGCCCAGTAGTGCAGGACCTCAGCTAGGTATCCTTGTTCAGTTTTTCTTACCATGGCTCTGAAGTGCTTTCATTTTCTCATTCCTCTTTTCTGATACTTGCTGGGACCCGTAGATGGGGTTTCACCATCTGTCCTGTGAGGTGTCCACATGGGGAAATCCCTGGTGCACACTCAGTGGAACTATCTACAAGCAGCTCAGGGGTTCCTCAGTGGGGTATCCGAAGTCCACCAAATGTGAGCATTATTCCTCTTTGCTTCCTGGCAGTGCACCAAAAATCTGTTGCACCCGAAGGAGGAAACACTCAATAACTTAATAGAAAAAGAAGAATTTATTAGTAGCCAGTGGAGCACGTGGGACTAGTAACACCAAAGCACCAGCTCTCTGAAGTTAAATTTCTTATATCTTATATACCTTTTACAGTGCCCATGCAAGGGGCATGTGATTCCTTTGTCTGATGTCCTAGTGTACCTCATGACTCAAGGTAGGGTGTAGGGGTTTCGGTGGAGCAGCAATGGGGAGGGGTTTCTGGACCCTTGGTTCTATCTATTTACAGATTTGTTTTTCTTGTGAGTATTGTAAGAGTCTCCAGGAGATCAGTTAGAGACCTATAGGATGTGGATAATTTTTAACTGGCTGAGTCAGTCATTCCTGCAGGCTCCTTCTCCTGCATTCTTTTGGCTTCTACCCTCTCAGTGTATCACAGTTTTTTTTTTTACCTACTCAACCATTGATAGGCATGTGGGCTATTTCCAAATCTATTGTAATAACACTGCAATGAACATGCGGGTGAGGTGCATTTATTCTTTCAAATTACTGTTTTGGGATTCTTAGGCTTTATTTCCAGAAGTGGGGTCACTGGGTCAAAGGCAGATCCATTTTTAAATTTTTCTTTTTTTTTTTTTTTAGTATAAACTCCATACTATTTTTCAGTGGCTGCATGAGGCTGTATTGCCACCAATAGTGAACAAGGATTCCCTTTTCTCCACACCCTCACCAACATTGATTTGTTAATTTGTTGATGATAGCCATTCTGGTGATATCTGAGGTGATATATTATTGTACAATAGTTTTAATTTGCATCTCTCTGATGATTAGTGACATTGAACATTTTTTCATATGTCTATTGGCCATCTGTATGTTTTCATTGGAGAAATACCTATTCAGGTCTTTGCCCATTTTTCATTGGATTATTTCTTTTATGGCATTGACTTTTTTTTTCTTTTTTGACAGAGGCAGAAAGAGAGACAGAGAGAGGAACAGATAGGGACAGACTGATAAGAAAGGAGAGAGATGAGAGGCATCAATTCTTTGTTGCAGCACCTTAGTTGTTCATTGATTGCTTTCTCATATGTGCCTTGACCCAGGTGGGGAGGAGCTGCAGCAGAGCGAATGACCTCTTGCTCAAGCCAGTGACCATGAGCTCAAGCCAGTGGTCTTGGGCTTCAAGCCAGTGACCTTTGGGCTCAAACCAGCAACCGTGGGGTCATGTGTATGATCCCACACTCATGCCAGTGACCCTGCACTCAAGCTGGTGAGCCTGCACTCAAGCCAGATAAGCCCATGCATGCTCAAGTCAGCGACCTCAAGGTTTCCAACCTGGGTCCTCAGTGTCCCAGTCTGATGCTCTATCCACTGTGCCACTGACTGGTCAGGCCATGGTGTTGAGTTTTTAAAGTTTACATTAATTTGGATATTAATCCCTTATCAGATGTATCAGCAAATATGTTCCTCCATTCATATTCTGGGTTGCCTTTTCATTTTGTTGATGGTTTCTTTTGCTGTGCAAAAGATTTTAGTTTAATGTAGTACCATTTAAATTTTTTTCTTTTGTTTCCGTTGCCTGAAGACATAAATAATATCAGCAAAAATATTAATATGAGAGGTGTCTGAGATGTTGCTGCCTACATTTTCTTCTAGGATTTTTACGATTTTGTGACTTACATTTAAGTCTTTTGTCCATTTTGAGTGTATTTTTCTGTATAGGGTAAGTTAGTGGTCTAGCTTCTTTTTTTTTTTTTTTTTGCATGTACCTGTCCAATTTTCCCAACATCATTTATTGAAGAGACTGTCTTGACTTCATTGTATACTCTTGCCTCCTTTGGCTAATATTAATTGACCATAAAGGTGTGAGTTTATTTCTGGGTATTCTGTTCTGTTTCATTGATCCATATACCCGTTCTTATGCCAGTACCAGGCTGTTTTTATTACAATGACTTTGTTGTATAGTTTGATATCAGGTAATGTGATACCCCCAACTTTTTTTTTTCTTTCTCAACATTGCTGAGGCTATCCTATCTTCTGTTTGTTTGTTTGTTTGTTTTAGTTTTATATAACTTATTGCAATATTTGTCCTAGATCTGTGAAATATGCCATTGGTATTTTAATAGGAATTGTACTGTATCTGTAGATTGCTTTGGGTAGCATGGTCATTTTAATGGTGTTAATTCTTCTATTCCATGAACAAGGTATATGCTTCCACTTATTTGTATCATCCTCAATTTCTTCCTTCAATGTCCTATAATTTTCTGAGTACAAATCTTTTACGTCCTTGGTTAAATTTATTCCCAAGTTTATATCTAATCTTTTTTCTCTCTTTCTTTCTTTCTTTCTTTCTTTCATAATAATAGTAAATAGAATTGTTTCCTTAATTTCTTTTTCTGATAGTTTATTATTGATGCATAAAAATGCCACTGATTTTTGATTATTTATTTTGTGTCATTTATTTTGTATTCATTCATCTATTTTGTATTCACTCTTCTGAATTCATTTATTAGATCTAATAATTTTTTGGTGAAGTATTTAGGGTTTTCTATGTACTCTTTATTGTCATCTGTGAATTATAGTTTTACTTCCTTCTTTCCCATTTTGATGCATTTTATTTCTTCTTGTCTGGCTTTTGTGGCTAGGACTTCGAGTTCTGCATCAAATAAGAGCAGTGAAAGTAGACATCCCTGTCTTGTTCCTGATCTTAAGTAAAACGCCTATAGTTTTTGCCCACTGAAAATTATGTTGGCTGCAGGCTTGTCATATGTGGCCTTTATTATGTTGAGGTATGATCCTTGTATTCCCACTTTGCTAAGAGTTTTTTTTTTTTTATCATAAATGAGTGCTGGATTTTATCAAATTCTTTTTCCGCATCTTTTGGTATGATCTTGTAATTTTTATTCTGTATTTTGTTTATGAGGCCTGGAGTTTCTTAGTCTACCATCTTGCTGTTGTCACTCCAATTTCACTTTTTAATAAAATATTTTGGTGTTTTCTGGAGATAAGTTTGTTTGTATTTGAGTCCTGTGATTGTGCTCAGTTTATATCGTATTCTTCCATACCCTACATCTAAAGAGAGTGACATTTTCAGCAGTAAGAATGATAATTATGAAATGAGCTCTAACTCTCTCTCTCTCTCTCTCTCTCTCTACCTTACGCCCCTCATGTCTCCTTCCAGGAGTGTCTGACTGGAAATAGAATCCAGGACCTGGGCCATCACACCATACTGGCTTCCCCTGGAGTCTCACAGTTCATCAGCTCATAGGAAATTTAGCTTCTGTTCTTTGTGTACCCAAACAACGAAGCCAGAAAGTTTAGGCTTATGTAGGCTTACTAGGAGAAGAGGAGATCAAAATAGCTAAAATGAGCTAGTAGATTACTGCACTGAGGCAAATATTTGGCTTTTGTTTAGTTTTGCTTTCCTTTATTTTCCAAAGTCACTGTTAAGGGATAGTTGTGTGAAATCTCTTTAAAATACATTCTTGGTTCTGCCAAATGTTAGATCTAGGGAGAAAGAAATGGGTTCTAAATATACTAAAAAGAAATTGTTGGAAAAAAGTCACCTGTACCACACTTCTTTAAAGTCAGGTAATCAAATTAGGTCATGGGGGAAAGTGCCTGCCTTACTTTACTGAGACAGTGACTTTTAACTTGTACAAACTATCAAAGTTCAAATTCCTGTGGGCCAGAGGGCATGGCTGAGATTCTGTCAACTGATACCTGACATCTGCTTTGACAGATGTTTCTCAGGGAAGAGTTTACTAAAAATATCATCTTTCCATATTTTTTTCTACTGTAGTCACTCTCTTTATTCTTTTGTCTCTTCTCTTTTTTTCTTTCTTAGGCTAGATGCAAGCAGACCAATGCAGTACTTGGAACACAAGGCAGCTTTAAATGAGGCACTAGAACGGCTGCATTGGCCTATTTCGTTGAAAGAGCTATCGCTGTTGGAAAATGAAATCCTAGCTGGGAAAATGTACATCCAACAGGCAATGGGGCTCCAAGAGGCCGCCAAGAAGGACGTGCCTGTGAATAGGGCACCGGGAGAGGTGGGCACACTGGTGGCATCTGTGTTTCCTTCCCATCTCCTGTCCAGAGCACTGCTATCCCTGTGCTGGTCTGCCTTCTCTCTCCCATCCCCACCACACTGAATACTAAAAGGGTCAGTGCCAAGCCAGGTAGGGTCCAAGGGCTTCTTTTAACATAAAGGAAATGCAATTTTATTTCACTATGGCCTTATTTTTAAAATAATGCATCTTTTAACTACAAAATCAAACTACAGTAAATAGAAGTATAATGTCATGATTAAAAGCCTGGACTTTAAGATAAGCGAGAGCAAGGTCCAACCTCAGATGTGTCACCTAATTGCTTTGTGACTTTGACCAGTTACTCTATCTCTCCAAACTTTAGTTTTGGGGGTTTTTTTACTTGTAAAATAGGAATATTAATAGTATCTGCCTCAGATGATTTTTATGAAAGTAAAATAAGCACTTAAAGAACTTAATACTGAAAGCCCCCTATAAATGTTAGCAATTAGTAGTAGTAGTAAAACAAATATTATGCAAAAAGAATGATTTATTATATGATTGCCTTATTATTTGTAATGACTTTGGATACTTCAAGTTTTTTTTTCTTCTTTGAATATATTTTAGACATAATACAGTCAGAGGGCCCATAATAATTTCATATTTTGGTTTTTAATTTAGGGTTATCTTGTATACTTTCTCTGTGTTTTTACTGAATCACAAGATTGCTGGGTTTTTTGGTGGTTACATAACATTATATAGCGTGTGTACATAACCTGACATATTTAACTCTCCACTGAATGTTGGACTAAAATTTAGCTTATTCTACAGTTTTCTTCTTTTTCACATCCTGTTTTAATGATTTCTATGGTGCATATAATTAAACTACTTTGTTAGGATAATTTTTTAGGGGTAGAATCCTTAGATCAAAGGACATGAACTTTTGGGGGTTCTAAATACTTGTTGCCAGTATAACCCCCCCCCCTTTCTGACTGCAGTTGGCTGTGTGTAGACCTGGAATAGTTCATCCAAAATCTTACTGAGTTCTATTTAATTTTTACCATATGACAGTTTAAAATATATACCACAAGATCTTCCCTTTGAGATTCATCATCTGTGGTTTCAATCTTTGCTAAGTAATACTGGTTTTGCCTGAGTTTTTGTTTGTTTGTTTGTTTGTTTTTTAGGGTGAGAAGAGGGGAGTTAGTGAGGCAGACTCCCAAATACACCCTGACCGTGATCCACTTGGCAACCCCATCTGGGACCAATGCTCAAGTACTGAGCTATTTTTAGTACCTGAAGCTGATATGCTCCAATGGAGCTATCCTCATCCCCAGGGGCCACACTTGAACCCAATTGAGCCATATGCTGTGAGAGGGGAAGAGGGAGAGAAGGGGAAAAGGGAAGGGGAGAAGCAGATGGTTGCTTCTCCTGTGTGCCCTGACTGGGAATTGAACTTGGGATGTCCATACATCAGGCCAATGCTCTATCCTCTGAGCCACTGGCCAGGGCTTTTGCCTGGTTTTAAATTCTGTTTATACTGATCTCAATTCCTGTGTTTGTTTGTTTTTATTTAATTTTATTTTTTCTTTCAATGTCAAAAGCTATTTCTTTTGTTTGGAATGCAAACTTTTTATCATATGTTTATTTATTTATTATTTTTATTTTGTTTTACTTATTGGTTTTATGTATATTTTATAAATATATGTTTTATATATAGTTTGTTTATTTTCCCCATTTTAAATTATTTCTATTTTTAAGTACAGTTGACATATTATTATATTAGTTTCAGGTGTACACCTCAGTGATTAGATAAATCTCATACCCATGTGACACCATATTAGAATATTGTTGACTATTTTCCCTATGCTGTACTTTACACCCATCCCCATGACTATTCTGTAACAACCGATTTGTACTTCTTAATCCCTTCACTTTCTTCAGCTATTCCCCCAACACCCCTCCAATCTGGCACTGTCAAAATGTTTTCTATATCTATGAATCTGTTTCTGTTTTGCTTATTCATTTATTTTGTGTGTTTTTTATTCAATTGTTGCTAGATATGTATTTGTTTGTTTGTTTGTTTTTAATTGACTTCCTCAAATAGTTGTTTAGTGTTTACTTGTCAGGCACCATCTGATGCCTCCAGATGCGTGGCTGTCTGCGGGCCCGCCTCACGTGGATGTCCTGTGGGCACCCAAGAATCAAGAAGACTGGGGAAAGTTTCCTGGAGAGGATAATTAAGTTTTGTCTGGAAGAATGTGTATTAATATAAGGGTTGGGGTCTGAGAAAGGCTCTGAGTGAAAGAAACAGTCTGTAAAAAGTCAGGGAGGTGAGAATAGCATGGCATGTTCCCCAAGGGCATAACAGGAGACAAGGCAGGAACAGGAAGATGGTGCTGGAATACAGGAACTTGGAATTCTCTCCTAAGACCAGAGACTCATGCCTGTAGGAAATGAATTCCCAGGGAAGGGTTTTCAGCAAGTAGAAGATGTTAACAAATTTGTGTCTTGGGAAGCTTATTCTGGCAGTAAGGTGGGGCCCAGTGTAGAGGAGAAAGACCAAAACCAGGCACAGCATTCCACTGAGAGGCGTTGAGTCCTTGAGCCATGCCAAAACAGTGTGGAGGAAATAGGTAACAGACCTGAGTTGGTGGAAAGTGCATGTGTGGGGTGAGCCAGGGGGAAAAGTTGAGAATGCACAAAGATTTCTATCTTGGACAACTGGGGAGACAGGTACTGTGCACCACTTCCATACCGCCGCCTCTGCTTCTCAGGAACACAGTATTCCTTGAACAACCCATCTAAACACCTTGTCATTATCTAACCCCTTAACACATTTTTGTTTTCTTCAAAGCACATTTTACTACCTGACATTATGTGTATAAAGGTTTGGCAAAAGTAGGTTTTCAAGTGTGAGTGTGCAAAACAGAGTTAATAAAGCTATTAAGCTATTGTAATAACCATAACCTGCATGTCTTTTTCCATGTGAACAACTGTAAGCCTACTTCTGTCCACCCCTGCAGTTTTTTATGATCTGTCTCCCCCAATGGAATAAAGGAGGGACTTTGTCCATTGTGTTCTAGCTACTCCCAGGGCCATGAGTACTTTGTAGGCACTCAAGAGGAAGAGGCATGACAAGTGGAAGAATATATTTTCAGAGACAGGCAAATCACTTTAAGTCCTCTTGATTTTTACATGTCCATGGGGCATCCAGGTGAAAAGGGCCAGGGGACAGCACATACTGGAGCTGAAGGGAGAAACGTAGATCAAGGAGGTATATCTGGGGGTCACCAGAGGTGCTGAGAAGAGCCAACAGTGACATAACAGGAGCAAAAAAGTTAAGGAGCCAGCATCCCAGAGTAGAGAGCTGAGATGTCACAGCCTGGGTTCGGCGTAAGACAGACCTGAACTCAGGTCTCAGCACTGCCACTCTTTAGCTGTGTGACCTTAGCCTGGCCCTCTAAGCCTTGTTTTCTTATCTTTTTTTTTTTTTTTTTTTTAGTTGCAAGTATCACACAGGCAGTTTATTACTTACAAATCTTGTGGCATGCCTGGGAACAGCTTAATAGGGCCCCGTCTGCGTGCTCCTCTTGGCTGTCTTGATAAGAGCGGTGTGGAGACAGTCCACATTCAACGTTGGAGTCCAGGCTGCTAACTGCAGCTCGGGGCCTCTTGGCTATAGTACCCTTTCTAGCCTATGTCTTCTAACATGCTAATCTGTATCACATCAAACCACTTTTTGGGAGTTCCTCCCAGGGAGCTCTCTATTATCTATATAACTTTTTTTTCTTTTAATTTTTTTTTATTAATTTTAATGGGGTGACATTGATAAATCAGGGTACATATGTTCAGAGAAAACATCTCTAGGTTATTTTGACATTTGATTATGCTGCATTCCCCTCACCCAAAGTCCAATTGTCTTCCGTCACCTTCTAACTGGTTTTCTTTGTATCTCTCCCCTCACCCAATCCCCTCCCTCCCCTCCCCCCCACCCCATGACCTCCACACTCTTGCCCATGTCTCTGAGTCTCATTTTTATGTCCCACTTACGTATGGAATCATATAGTTCTTAGTTTTTTCTGATTTACTTATTTCACTTAGTATAATGTTATCAATGTCCATCCATGTTGTTGTAAATGATCCGATGTCATTATTTCTTATGGCTGAATAGTATTCCATAGTATATATGTACTAAAGCTTTTTAATTCACTCGTCCACTGATGGACACTTGGGCTGTTTCCAGATCATCGCTATTGTGAGCAATGCTGTCATAAACATGGGGGTGCATTTCTTCTTTTCAAACAGTGCTATGGTGTTCTTGGGGTATATTCCTAAAAGGGGGATAGCAGGGTCAAAAGGCAGTTCGATTTTTAATTTTTTGAGGAATCTCCATACTGTTTTCCACAGTGGCTGCACCAGTCTGCATTCCCACCAGCAGTGCAGGAGGGTTCCCTTTTCTCCACATTCTCGCCAGCACTTATTCTGTGTTGTTTTGTTGATGAGCGCCATTCTGACTGGTGTGAGATGATATCTCATGGTGGTTTTAATTTGCATTTCTCTAATGATTAGTGATGTTGAGCATTCTTTCATATGCTTATTGGCCATCTGTATGTCCTCTTTGGAGAAGTGTCTATTCATTTCTTTCGCCCATTTTTTGATTGGATTGTTTGTCTTCCTGGTATTTTTACAAGTTTTTTATAAATTTTGGTTATTAACCCCTTATCAGATGTATTGTCAAATATATTCTCCCATTGTGTAGTTTGTCTTTTTATTCTGTTCTTATTGTCTTTAGCTGTGCAAAAGCTTTATAGTTTGATATAGTCCCATTTGTTTATCCTGTCTTTTATTTCACTTGCCCGTGGAGATAAATCGGCAAATATATTGCTGCGAGAGATGTCAGAGAGCTTACTGCCTATGTTTTCTTCTAAGATGCTTATGGTTTCATGGCTTACATTTAAGTCTTTTATCCATTTTGAGGTTATTTTTGTGAATGGTGTAAGTTGGTGGTCTAGTTTCATTTTTTTGCAGGTAGCTGTCCAATTTTCCCAACACCATTTGTTGAAGAGGCTGTCTTTACTCCAATGTATACTCTTACCTCTTTTGTCAAATATCAGTTGTCCATAAAAGTGTGGGTTTATTTCTGGGTTCTCAGTTCTGTTCCATTGATCTATATGCCTGTTCTTATTCCAGTACCAGGCTGTTTTGAGTACAATGGCCTTGTAGTATAACTTGATATCCGGAAGTGTGATACCTCCCACATTATTCTTCCTTTTCAAGATTTCTGAAGCTACTCGTGTTCTTTTTTGGTTCCATATAAATTTTTGGAATATGTGTTCTATATCTCTGAAGTAAGTCATTGGTATTTTAATCGATATTGCTTTGGGTAATATAGACATTTTAATGATGTTTATTCTTCCTAACCATAAGCATGGTATATGCTTCCACTTGTTTGTATCTTCCCTGATTTCTTTTATCAATGCTTTATAATTTTCTGAGTACAAGTCTTTAATATCCCTGGTTAAATTTATTCCTAGGTACTTTAATTTTTTGGTTGCAGTGGTGAAGGGGATTGCTTCCTTAATTTCTCTTTCTGACAGTTCATTGTTAGTGTATAAAAATGCCTCTGATTTCTGAGTATTAATTTTATATCCTGTCACCTTGCTGAATTCATTTATCAGGTCCAGTAGTTTTTTGACTGAGACTTTAGAGTTTTCTATAGACAATATCATATCATCTGCCAATAATAATAGTTTTACTTCTTCTTTTCCAATTTGGATGACTTTTATTTCTTTTTCTTGTCTGATTGCTGTGGCTAGAACTTCCAGAACTATGTTGAATAAGAGTGGTGAAAGGGGGCTCTAAGCCTTGTTTTCTTATCTTTAAAATAGAAAAATCAAAGTACCTACCTACAAAATGATTGTGCGACAATACATGCACTATACCTAGGACAGCGTGCAGCACCAAGTCCCCACAGGAAATGCACTCTATAGAATCCAATACTATCCGTTACTACTCCTACTGTTATTAAGGTGAACACTCAGGAGTCTTGAAAAGTCACTCAGAATGATGTCTGGAAGATCACTATTGGTCTCAGCCAGAATAATTTCAGTGGAAGTAGGGGAACAGAAGCCAGTTTACAGTGGGTGGAGATGTGAGTAGAAGTCATAAAAGCAAATATAGGAAAAGAAGATTATTGTTTCAAAATCTTTGTCAAGAAGGAAAGGAGAAAGAGATGATGGGAACTTGAGAGTGAACCAGAGTAAAAGGAGACATTTAGTTTGTGTAATGTTATCAATGGTTCTACAGCTGTTCCCTTCTTGGTCAGGGGCTAAAGCTGTCACTTTTCCACCCTGTCCCCACATAAGATGTCCAAAGCCCCCACTGTCAGGACAGCTGTCTATCGATAATGAATGGGAGGGGCTCATACTTGACAGCTTATCTTCAGAGCTCTTTCCATTCTTTGCATGGCCCCCAACAATGGAAGGTTTGGTATATTAATTTCTTAAAATGATACTTCACCTTACCATGTGTGATGTATTCTGAGATGTTTTTATTTCATTTTTGTCATGCCCCCCTGATCAATTTCATGAGTCACTAGCAGGTCTCAACCAGTGTGAAAACATTGGTTTGGGACCAAATTTCAAGATCACAAAGCCTTGTGGGTCCTGGAGTGAAAATTAATCACAGACATAAGTCATTTTTACTGATTCATATAGAAATATAGTCTTATTTTAAATCCTTTTAGCAAAGGCCAAGGATTTGATTAATAATTATAAATGGAGAGGATGAAACCACCTGTTACTCATTAACACCTCCTAGAGTTTATTGATAATGTATAGCAAAAGATGATCGAAGTTTGTTTGAGTGTGACCCCATTCTAAAAGGAGGGATCATAAGTCTGAACTTTTTAATTCCCCTGAAAACTTCTTCACTAGCATTGTGGTTGCATGACTGCAGATTTCACCATCATAGGCTGGTCCTGAATTTTCAGAGGTGGAAATTGCCAGAAGGCATCTGAATCATAATTAACCTTCAAGTCTAGGAAGCTCCAGCCATGTGGTTTTACAGCATTTCCTTAGTAATAAGGATTGTTCTCCAGAGCAAATCCCACAGCATCCAAGTCCAAAAAGATCCAGTGGGCTCTCTCTACCCATAACTTGACCTTCTTGGAAAATCTTGGTAAGCTGGAAACAGCTGGAAGCAACCACAACAGAGACCTCAGAAGCGGGCTTACACAGCAGGGTGTATATGTGTACTTCTCATTCTCAGCGTTGTGACTGGTAGAGATGCTGGAGTCTGTGGCCATTAGGAATGGTGAATTGAGTCTTTTGCTACATGAGAAAGAGTCCAGAGGAAAGAGAGTGTTAGAACATTGCACACGATGAAAGATGAGGGAGGGTACGGGTGAGGCCGGGTCAGGTGGAACTGAGAAGAGGAAGAAAAGAATACGAACCTTGGGTCTGAAAACTTTGTGTTGAGCTGTGACTTTGAGACTTTTACACCATATAGGAGACAATTAGTTGGGGAGACATAGGCATTTCTCGGACATGTATAAATGAAGTCAGAATAAGTAGAGTTGTTATCTTTGTTCCCAAAAAATAATTGGGCCAATTGTCATTCTTACATTGTAATCTGTCCTTTTAGAGTTATCAGTGTTCCATCCTTAAAGGGAGAAGGGAGGCATCATACCTTAACCCTTCTTTTTGTTCCACTATTAAGAAGTTGTGTCTGTTGTGCTGATTCTTGAGTCTGGTGGGAAGACTGACTCCCCTGGAAATGTGACCTGTTCTCCAGTAGCACACAAGATCCCCAGATGTGAGGGCAGGGAAATAGCAAGTCTGGCTTGTGCATTGGTGATGTTACTATCACAAAACAAATGACACACACACATTCAGACCAGTGCCTCGGTGATAAATTACCATCCGGAGATGAGACTAGATGGGCTTCTGAGAAGTAACGCTAGGATATGTGGCCAGTGTGGGACTGAAACCTCAGAGAGACTATGATGTGTCTTGATAGGATAGAGAGGATGCCAGAGAGAAGATTCTGCCAACAGTGTGAGTGTGCCATTGTTAGCTGGGGGTTAAAGGAGGACCCTGCCCTCCGACGTGAGTGTGCTACCATTAGCTGGGGGTTAAAAGGGGATCCTGCCCTGGGATGTGAGCATGCCATTGTTAGCTGGGGGTTAAAGGGGGACCCTGCCCAGCAGCATGAGCATGGAGGTTAAAGGGAAAACAGGGGCCCTGGCTGGTTGGCTGAGTGGTATAGTGTTGGCCCAGCATGTGGAAGTCCTGGGTTTGATTCCCGGCCAGAGTACACAGGAGAAGCGCCCATCTGTTTCTCTACCCTTCCCCCTCTACTTCCTCTCTGTCTCTTTCCCTCCCACAGCCAGGGCTCCACTGGAGGATGGCTCTGTGGCTTCTGCCTCAGGCACTAGAATGGCTCTGGATGCAACAGAGCGACGCCCCAGAGGGGCAGAGCATCGCCCCCTGGTGGGCATGCCGGGTGGATCCTGGTCAGGCACCTGTGGGAGTCTGTCTGTCTGCCGCCCCCTGCTCCTCACTTTGGAAAAATACCCCCCCCCCCAAAAAAAAAGAAAAAAAATGGAGAACAAGGATCCATCACCGAAGAAAATTAATAGAAAGGGGGAAAAAAACCTCCCTAAAACCCTAAATAGTATCAAAAAAGTTGTCAGTCACACACTTGATGTTCAGGAATAGAAAAGTAAAATCAGGTCTAGGGATCCCCAAGGTGACAAAAGTCACAGCCACATTGCCTTCTGTAAAGGCAACCCTCTTTGCTGGAGATTTCAGCAGGGGAACCTCAGCACTCTCCTGCCACTGGGTTTATCTTTTCCATAGTCATCAGTTCTACCCCGAACAAGTTTGGAGAAGGTCATTGGCCACCCTGTTTGGAGGTGAACTGAGTGCCAAGGGCTTATCAGTTGGGTCCAGGCAGTAAGCAGGCTCCCGTTGGTGAAGTGACTTTTCATGGTGGTGGAGCTGAGGTCTCAGGCAGCCAGCAGGGGATGTGAGGCCCAACAATTGGCAAGACCAGGCAGTGTCATCACCCCTAGACTTGCAGGGTCAGAAGGAAATGGCGGCTGGAGCCTGTAAGCTCTAGTCCACTAGCAGGATCGGGAAGTGGTGCTGAGGGAAAAGCGCAGGAAGGGAGCTCAGAACCAGCACCCCAGTCTTTCCTCCCCCTGAAGATCCTCTGACCCCTTGCCTCCCATCAGATCACCCCATCCAGGCACTAGCAAGGGAAAGAAGGTGGTGTTGTCCTTGGGTCCTTGGGGGGGCCTCCTGGGGCAGGGCAGAGAATGGATCTCAGGGCAGGTGAGTGGACCAGAGTAAGCAGTTTAGAGGTCTCTGAGGGCCCAGTGTTTATTTTTAGGCCCTAGCCTATGTGAGATACTTATATACAGCTATAGTAGATAGCTGATGGGGACCACATAAGCAGTGACACAAAACTAGCTCAAATGTGTGGCTTTTGTTCATCTCTGGAAGAGCAGCAAGCATATATATAACTGTCAGTACCATTGAGTCACAGATGTCAAGACTGTGGAACTTTTCAAATTTGAATATTTAAAGCATTTCACATTTTTTTCATTTTGATTTTTCCCTAAAAGTGCAAGGAGGGAATATTCCCTGAAATGTTACAGGTTTGCTCTTTAAGCTAGGGAAATCCCTTTATTCAGCATCTGATGTATATTTATTACTTTTGCTGCTACCCCTACACACACATGCACACACACACACACACACACACACACACACACACACACACACACACACACACAGAGTTCATCCTTTCATAAAGGCCCTGATCGTTGCTACTGATCAGGTGTGACTGGAGACCTCTCTCTCAGAGCAGCCGCCCCACAGCACAGCGCTGTGGTGCTGCAGGGAGGGAGCTGTTTTCCAGGTCCGACTTCCCGAAGACCCACACATGCAGCACCAGGAGCAACAGACTAACCCAGTTGATGACCTGCCCAGAAAAGGCGGAGAGGGCAGTGGAACTACACAGAATTTGTGGAGCATGTGTTTCTCACTATATTATTCCCTGAGGATGAGGAGGGAAAGCAACTCCACAGAAACATTCCCCTCCACCCCTTTGGATCTTAAAACAAGGCTAAGTACCCAGGACTTCTTAAAGGAGACTTCTGCATGTCCTCTTGTCTGCAGCTTCCCCCCATATGGCTTTGGCTGATATGCCTTATCCTTTGTCCCTATGAGCTCCATTGTTGACCTGCTGTGCTTGTGACTGGTTTTGCAAGGAGATTTAGCTCCCTCTTCAAAAGCGCAGGGCTAAGGCAGAAATTTCTACTTAGAGCTTCACTTCTTTGTCATAGTAGTTTGTCTTCTGTTTACAATGCAAATATCCTGGGAAGGAAAGCACACCAAAGCCTTCCAAGTCCTTTACATTGGACTTACACTCCAGGACCTAGAGGAGCTGGGCAAGAGATTGCCACTTCTGATTCATATTTCCTTTTAGGTTTCTTTCTCATTCTCTTTCCAGAACCCATTTTTAAAAGGGCTGCAGACCCTAAATAATCTGGGAGTGGAAGAAACCCCTCTAAATCTAAATAATAGGAGAGAGAGTAAAAGTCAGAAAATGCTCCTGCCTGGCTCCAAGCTGGCCCCAGCCTCCTCACCAATTAATAACAGAGTTGAATTAATAACAGAGACAGTGTGCTAATGTCTGGTCTTATAATTAGGTAACCTAGAGAGGGGAATGGTCAAAGCATGCCTGACACTTGGTATATTGCCTTGATTACAGTGTCTCAGATTTCGTTGGCTTTAAGGACAGGACATGGACAGAGGAGCACATTAGAGCAGCTTGTGTAGCTGAAGTTTAGTGCTTTAAGGGCAGGAAAAAAATATTTAGTGATGGTTTTATGACAAGATTTTGAGTCAAACACTAGTTAAATCCTAGACATGTACTCTGTACCTCATGTGGAAGAGTGGTGTTTGTCAATGAAATTGTTAAAGCATCAAACATTCAGTAAGTGCACTCCCCACTGATGCAAGCTGGAGAGCATGATTTTGAAATTAAGTAAGGAAATGAAGGGAGGGTGGCGCCATTTTGTATCCTGCTCTACATCACCTGGTAATTGAATCTGGCAAAGAAAAGTGGATTAGGATTCTCTGGATTTTGGAGACAAGGCAAAATCAAATTACCCAGAGGACAGCATCCCGACTGCCAGCATCATTGCCCATCTGACTTCCTCACTGAAACTGGCGTGCATCTCCTCTCGTGCACCTAACCCTAGACACGTGGGTTTATTGAGTTAACGTTGGTACTTCTAGTTCTCACTCTCCATCCCCTCTGATCCTCATCCTCCATGTATTTCTTTTTAAAACTCAATCACATGCAGATATTTTGCATGTACGTAGGTGAGGTGTGGCAGGAAAGGATCAGGGCTGGGATGTTCTCTGATGTGGGCTTTACAGTGTCTCAGGCAAGATTTGATAACTGTGAGATATTGTCTCTCCGGAAGGGTGCTGTCAGCAATGTGGCTGAAGGGACAGCATGTCTAGCTGCTCTGATGATGTCCTTCCACGCAGAAACTAGTGCTCTACCTGCAGGATAGACTGTGTGTAACAGCTGGTTCTGTAGGTTTATTTGGTCATGGCTCTTCCACTCCAGCTATGGTGTAGCTGACTTGAATGTAGCCAGGATGAATCATAATGTACAGTTAATGGCTCCTTTCATAAAGCTTCATGTTGTGAGAACAACCAAAAATGGCTTGTTGCCAGTAGTAATAACAGTTGTAAGCAAAAGCAGAGTAAATGTGAGTTGTAGGTACAAAGCCCTTTAGTATTGGTCCATTCAGGAGAGCTCACAGGAATATGAAGGATCTGAGGAGTGGGATTAAACTTCTCAACCATGTAACAGGTGTTTCCTTAGGTGGCATGCCCAGTGTGTAAAAATGGGCACAGAGCACTCTGCATAGTCACCATTCATTCTCGTTGCCCATGTAGGAGTGAGGGAGGGACTCTTTACAGAGGGAGTGGTTGTTCTGTATCAGATGAATTGGGAAATGAGTGACAGCTATAGGGAAAAAAGATCTCTCTGATGATTTTGGACAGCTTATTTCACAGAGACTTGTACCTGTGTCAATATAGAAAGCAATTTCTTTGGTCAGCTTCAGGCTAGGATACTGAGAATCAAATCAATATTTGGGCTCTAGAGAGAAAGGGGACTAGGTAAATAAATGATGTGATTACACTCATTTAGGGTTTTGAAAAGGAACTTTAAATGTATCTAGGCATAGGTTCTAATAAATGGCTTCTCTGTTATATATTGATGAAATGTAAAGGGAGAAAAGGCCTTTCTGGAATCGCTGTGGACTTCTTTCTGAAATAACAGGTTGTTATCCATCTGGAGGAAGAGCGGCTGTCTGGTGTCTCAGTGGCCAACTGCCCCTTCCTGGCCGGCTGATTTTTTCTGCAAATACTGGTGGCGCCAAGCAGGTGGCTATGGAAGCCAACTTTATGTAAAGGTCACCTTCATGGAAGCTTAACTTTATGCAAAGTTAAGTAACAATTTTAAGTAACAATTGATTTACTTTGTCATGTTCCAGATTCTCAAGATTTTAAATTCAATCAATAATTAGAAGCTTTACATGGGTCTGTTGGAAAATGTCACATGAACCCTGTGTGGCTGTAGGATACTGGTACAGGCATCTCTCTGGAACACAATGAGGGGAAATTGTGCTGCTCATGTTCATAGTTCTGACTGGTACATTTCCCTCAAATTGTAACAACTACAAACAAAGATTCATTCTTGTGTCCCTGTCCTTGTTAACATATGACCTGACATTTCTTCTGAAGACAGGAAGGCCTAGTAAGGCCTATATTCTCCTGGACAAAAATCTGGAACTAGAAGATGTTAGAGATCATTCAGGTTATCCCCTCATTTTGCATATGCAGAAACTGAAGCTCAGGAAGGTTAAAAGTTTGCTCAAAGTCACACAGCCAACTAGGAAGCACTTGGTCCTGTTTCTTCTGTCCCCTGGTCCAGACTTCTCTCTTTAAGGCCATTTCAGACTGCAGGTCATTGTGACTCTCCCACGGGTATGCATAGGTTCCTCCTGGGGTGTCAGCCCAGGAGCAAGCAGACTGCATTCCCTGTGTATCAGTGATGCTGACCGCATTAGTGAAAATAGAAATTCCAGGGGAATGGAGTCACCCAAGCAAAATCCAACTCAATGGGAGCATCATAAACCAAAGGGTAATGTCTATCTGACATTTTGTCCATGGCTGCATAGACCCACGATTTGATATCTCAAAATTTTTCAAGAGACCTTAACCCCTTAGTTTATTATTTCTTCACTTCTGAGGCCCTGGCTCTAAGTTTTCATCTCCCAGGAAATCAACTGTACTCTCACATGTTTTCATAAACCTGTGAAGCATGTCCAGACATGTCCAAATGTTAGATGCTGCAACAGAACCCAGTTACATCAGAGCACCATGGAAATGAGCCCGCTTACAACCAGATTGTACTGAACATGAATAATGACCCAAGAGCCAATGGTGTTCATACCACCTGGAGTTATTTATATTTTTATTGTCAATTGCCTCATAAATTAGAGATTTGCGTAAGTGGAGCCCTGTAGATGAGTTCATAAAATAAGCATTTAGTACAGCTATAGCAAGCAAAAAAAAAAAATCATAGTCGGCACGTGGAAACACCTGATACTGTCTTTGTGCCGTGGAGAAGAGGACATTGTTGGTCTGCAGAGAGGAGAAGCTGGAGAATAATTTTGCTGGGCAGTCTGATCAGGAAGGAGCACTAATTTCTTTGAAAAACCCAAGAACTAATAAATTAATGGTTAAGAAAGGGAAAAAAACGAAAAATAATCTAGGAGCAAAAATCCCTAGTTTCTGCAATGTAGTGATTTGAAGAAAAAGGCCTATTTAATATATCTTTTTATTCTCTTAAAAACATTTTTATAGAATTTATTGAGGTGACATTAGTTAATAAAATCTTATAAGTTTGAGGTGTGCAATTCTATAATGCATCGTCTGTATATTGTATTGTGTGTTCACCATCTCAAGTCAGGTCTCCCTCCATCTCCATTACTCCCCTTTGCCCTCTCCTACCTCCCCCCTCTTTTCCCTCAGCTAATCACTATACTGTTGTTTGTGCCTATGGCATTTTTTTTTCCTGAATCCCTTCACCTTTTTCACCCAGTTCCCCAGCCGCCCCCTCTGACAGCGGTCAGTCTGTTTTCTGTTTCTATGAGTCTTTCTCTTTTGTTTGTTAGTTTTATTGAAGCTTCCATATACATTCGCACCTATAGCTCACTGTACGCAAAATACCATATTTACATGGAGCAAACCATAAGTAAATGGCTGCCTATATTTACCTTTTCTTAAAAAAATCAGATTCATAGAAATGTAATTTTGACACCATAAAACCCACCTGTTTCAATTCAGTGGTTTTTAGTAAAACTGCCTGAGCTGTCAAGCAGCACCACACTCCAGTCTTACTCAGCACATGTCCATCACCCCAGAAAGATTGCTCATGCCATTTACAGTCAGTCTGTAACCCCCAGCCTCAGGCAACCACTAATCAGTACATTTGCCTTCTCTGTATGTATTGTATACAAATGTCTGAATGATATTTGTTGTAAGGTGAAACCTTTGCATCTTCTGAAATGGCCTGGCAGTCAAGTCTTTCCAGAGGGATTACATTGAGTTGGGTTTTGCCAGGTTGTCTGGAACAGGAAGGGCCTTGCTCATTGTGGGGCAGCTGTGTTAGGCTTGCTCACTGGTTTACTGGCTGCAGGCCCTTTGCCTGACTGATGCGTGAGTGCCTGGCTGTGCCACGTGTGTATGGCCTATGTATGGCTATGGGTGCTTGTGCTCAGAGGGACAGAGGATGGCGGATTGCCTACCCGCCACTGTGAGGGGCCATTTTGCTGTTTCTTTGCCGGAGAAGCGGTTTTCCCTGCCTGTGTGCTTGTCTGCCGTTGTGAGACTCTATTACATGGAATGGCCCAACCCTTTCTGGCTCCGCAGTTCCTCTAACGGCTGCCTGAATCCCTTGGTACTTGCCTGGCCTTGGCCACCAGCATTACACTTGATTTTAGAAATCTTTTTTACTCTGTGTTCTTCAGAGTGAATACCTTCTGCTGATTTGTTTCTTCTGTCATATCAGTTCTACTATTGAACCCTTTCAGATATTATGTTTTTTACTTCTAAAATATCAATTTGGTTACTTTTATAGTTTCTGTTTCTCTGCTGAAAACACATTGCCATTTATTTTAAAAGTGTTTCCTTTTATGTCATGGACTATAGTTATCATTGCTGACTTAAAGTCAACACCTTTTTCTGTAATTGCTAATTATTAAAACACCTAGGTCATCTCAGTATCTCAGTATTGTGATCTGTTGATTACTTTGAACATTGAAAACTGGCTCTATTGGCTTGCTTTTTTTGTATGTTGCATTTTGGATTATATAATGAATATATTGACTATTATCAGTGGTGGGATTCAGCCAGTTCTCTCCGGTTCGGTAGAACCAATACCTCATTTTTTTGTTGAGTTCAGCGAACCAGTTGTTAAAATGGCACTTGAAATCAGGGTTCTCTCTAAGGTGGGCACCTGGGCAGCCGCCCCATGTGGAAATCACAAATTTACATTCCTTACTCTTTTTGAACGTTCATCTGTGCAACAGCATATTCTAAGCACCCATAGTAATGTTCATGCCGTCCAAAGGTGAAAGAAAATTGCAAGTGAGGACGCCAATCAAGGAACAATATGGAAATATCTCTTTTATTTATTTATTTTATTCTTTTGTGAGAGGAGAGGAGGCAGACAGAGACTCCCGCATGTGCCCCGACCGGGATCCACCTGGCAAACCCACTAGGGGACGATGTTCTGCCCATCTGGGGCCATTTCTCTGTTGCAACCAGAGCCATTTTTTTAACACCTGAGGCTGAGGCCATGGAGCCATCTTCAGAGCCTGGGGTCAACTCTCTCTAATTAAGCTTTGGCTACAGGATGGGAGGAGATGAGAGAAAGAGAGGGAGAGAGAGAGAGAGAAGCAAGAGGAGGGTGGGTGGAGAAGCAGATGGATACTTCTCCTGTATGCCTTGACCAGAAATCAAACCTGGGACATCCACACACTGGGCTGATGCTCCACCACTGAGCCAACCGGCCAGGGCCTAGAAATACCTTAAATAATAGTTTTGTTGTTTTTTGTCAGATATTATTTAATATTTTCTCATTAATATTTTAAAACTCATAACATAATCTAGTTTTGTACACCTCTTTTATTGTTCTTATTTAAGTATTAAATGCATGAAATAATAAACTACCTTTCAGTATATCTTTTTTTTATACTTAAAATGTCATTAGAGCAGAGAACCAATTGTTAAATTATTTGAATCCCACTACTGAATATTTTGTTTTAAGACTCTGGATCCTATTTAATTTCTCTGGGAAAGGTTGACTTTATTTTGTTTAGTTTTAACCAAATTATTATGTTTAGACAGCAAATTCTTTCACTTTCTGTGGGCAAGTTTCTCAGGCCAGTTTAGTGTTAAAGCCTATTCCTAACAACAGACCAGAAGGTCCCCCAGGCAGAGTATATGGCCCATATGTGTCCTGTGGTTCTCAACAGACGACCCTCTGATTTCCCCGTCTGCATTGACTTTTTCTATCAATTATGAATGTTTTATCTTTTTAGCAACAGAAATTTCAAGAAAATGCAACAAAGAAAATCAAATCTAAAAAACTGGATCACCTCAAAGGCCAGAAGGTTATTGCAAGATGTGACGAAAATGGCTTTTACTTTCCAGGTAGTGGTATTATTTTGTAAGATTTCTTTGTTAAAGAACATGCTGTTGGGACCAGAGGCTCTCAACCCATGTTTTCCCTAGAATACTGACAGTTCATGGCTGTACTGAGATATTCCACTTCTGAAATGGAATGAGGATGGGGTTTTTCCCCATATAGTTGTGTGTGTATGTGGGGAGGGAATGGCCACAAAATTTATTTACTTTAATATCTTATTTGTTTACTACACATCTGCTATGTTCCATGTATATAATGCTTCTAAAGGGCTGGTCTGGTGTGGTGAACAGGCAGGTTGGAATTCTTGTCTTCATGAGGATTACATTCTAGTGAGGGAGACCAACACACAACCAAATAACTATGTAGGATGTCAGATACAGTGTCAAGATGTCAAAAGTATCAAGGTAACAGTTGCAATTCTAAACATGATGGTCCATGAAGAGCCTCCAGGGAAAGTGACAAATGAGTAAGGCCTTAAAGGAAGAGGGGCAGGCCATGAGATAGTCTGAAAGAAGAGAGTTCTAAATAGAGGGAACGGCAGTACCAAGTCCCAAGGCCAGACTGCCCATGGCACGTTGGCAGAAGAGGCCCGTGTGGCTAGACCTGAGAAGTTTGCCTGGGAGTTTGTGGAGCACATGATCCTAAAGTAATTGGCCAAGTGAAGTTCAAGTGAGAGCTTCGTGGATAGCTTCATAAATGAAGATCTAGAGGTGAAGAAAAACATTTCATGTCTAGAGAAATAAAATGGATTATGGCTAAAGCGAATGCAAAGGGAGGGTAGAGAGTAATGCGGCAAGTAGGGGCTGTTCAGTGAGGGTTGTAGTAAGAAGTGTGGATTTTATTGAGGGGCCACAGTCAAAGCAGGAAGAACACAATCACACTTGAAGGTTTTTTTTGTTTTTTTTATTGATTTTAATTCATTGTGTTTACATAGATTCTAGTGTTGCCCCGAATGCATCCCCCCTCCCCATATTCCCTTCAACATTCCCCTTGCCCGCCTCCCCACAGCGCCCTCCCCCTTCCCTTCAGGTTTGTCTCATCCTATCATCCCCCTTTCCTCTGTCCTCTTTTTCTCTAGTCCCTTTGATCTCTCCTCTGTCTCAATTCCATTCCTCAGTCCACATTGTTCATTGGATTCCTCAAATGCGTGAGGTTATATGACATTTTTCTTTCTCTGCCTGGCTTATTTCACTTAACATAATAGTTTCCAGGTCCATCCATGTTGTTGCAAAAGGTAAGAGCTCCTTCTTTTTCATGGCCCCATAGTATTCTATTGTATATATGTACCACTGCTTTTTAATCCACTCTTCCACTGATGGACACTTGGGCTGTTTCCAGATCTTGGCTATTGTAAACAATGCTGCCATAAACATGGGGGTGCATTTCTCCCTTTGAAACAGTGCTATGGTGTTCTTGGGGTATATTCCTAAAAGGGGGATAGCAGGGTCAAAAGGCAGTTCGATTTTTAATTTTTTGAGGAATCTCCATACTGTTTTCCACAGTGGCTGCACCAGTCTGCATTCCCACCAGCAGTGCAGGAGGGTTCCCTTTTCTCCACATTCTCGCCAGCACTTATTCTGTGTTGTTTTGTTGATGAGCGCCATTCTGACTGGTGTGAGATGATATCTCATGGTGGTTTTAATTTGCATTTCTCTAATGATTAGTGATGTTGAGCATTCTTTCATATGCTTATTGGCCATCTGTATGTCCTCTTTGGAGAAGTGTCTTCATTTCTTTCACCCATTTTTGATTGGATTGTTTGTCTTCCTGGTGTTGAGTTTTACAAGTTTTTTATAAAATTTGGTTATTAACCCCTTATCAGACATATTGTCGAATATGTTCTGCCATTGTGTAGTTTGTCTTTTTATTCTGTTCTTATTGTCTTCAGCTGTGCAGAAGCTTTATAGTTTGATATATGCCCATTTGTTTATTCTGTCTTTTATTTCACTTGCCCATGGAAATAAATCGGCAAATATATTGCTGCGAGAGATGTCAGAGAGCTTACTGCCTATGTTTTCTTCTAAGATGCTTATGGTTTTACGGCTTACATTTAAGTCTTTTATTCATTTTGAGTTTATTTTTGTGAATGGTGTAAGTTAGTGGTCTAGTTTCATTATTTTGCAGGTAGCTGTCCAATTTTCCCAACACCATTTGTTGAAGAGGCTGTCTCTACTCCATTGTATGCTCTTACTTCCTTTGTCAAATATCAGTTGTCCATAAAAGTGTGGGTTTATTTCTGGGTTCTCTGTTCTGTTCTATTGATCTATATGCCTGTTCTTATGCCAGTACCAACCTTTTCTGAGTACAATGGCCTTGTAGAATAACTTGATATCAGAAAGTATGATACTTCCCACTTTATTCTTCCTTTTCAAGATTGTTGAGGCTATTCGTGTCCTTTTTTGGTTCCATATAAATTTAGAACACACTTGAAGTTTTAAAAAGGGCTCTCCCGCTGCTGTGTGAGGAGTGGGTTAGGACATTCCTCGGGGCCCTGGCTTGGGCCGTAAGTAGATGGCGATACCTGGAAAATATGGTAGTGTAGACAGGAAGATAATGATGAACTATATAGGTGCACTGCTTTTGTGTAGATGTCTCAAAATCTCTACCTCTAGACAGATTTCCTCTTCAGACTCAGAGTTAAAAGAATAATTCTTTTCTTATGTTTAATTAAATTTTATTTTTAAGTGAGGAAAAAAATGCTTCAGCAGGAGTTTTAGTTTCCAGCAGTCATATACATAGAACTAACAACTAGGACATTTTCTTTGAAATTTGATACACAGGTATGTGCTTTGGAGTAGATTGGGTAAGAGTGCCTCTGGGTCTGAGCATTTGAGATGAGCTCACAGCCGAAGGCAGAAAGTTCAGGACCTGAAGCCCTGTCTTTCTGGGGCTCAGATCTGCTAGGAGGTGATGAGAAGAGGTTTTCTCAATGAACAGAAGGCTCCCTGACTAGTTTCTGAATGTTAGTCCTGGAGAGGGGTCCCAGGAGAATTTGGCAGTTGAATGAAAATGCTGGAAAAGACTGAATTCCAAATGACTGGGTTTAGGTTTTGGGATTTCAGGACCTATATGCTAGCCAGAGTCCCAGAGAAAAGTGGGTTGGCTCAGAGTCTTCCTCAGCGCCCTCCTGTGTAATAAGGAAAGGCTGAGGAGCCACAGCTGCCAACCTGGGGAAGTAGAAGAAACAAGTAGCACAGGGTCACATGCAGTCCCTGAGGCCATGTCAGCAAGGATCACTGCCCTGGTGTTTCTGTTTTGTTTTTTTTAGATATGCAATTAGAAGCAGAGAGCACATACTCCTAATAGCTGCATGGGATTGGGCTGTTTGAGAATTTTTAATTTGTAACTGTGATTAAACTCAAATTAAGTCAGTTTAGAAGAAATAAACATTTGAATTTAGCCATGAAGTCAGTAATTTTGGTTAGCGGAGTCAGTGCTAACTGGTGGGAAATGTGTGAATAATGTGTAAAGAATATTTCAAAAACCAAATTGAATATTTTAGTTTGATAAGAAAGCATGCACAATGGAAAGCTGATTTTCATGTTTATGTATGTTTAAAAATAAAAAGATTTTCATTTATTTGGTTATTTAATACAAAAGACATGGACTCAGGATGAAAATCAGCAGTTTCTTTGCCAAGGTCGGCCTGTGAGCAGGGCAGATGCCAGGCATTCAGGTTGCAGGAGCCCCCAGAGATGGGCCTGTTCTGTCCCCAAGCAAGTTCCCAGTGTACCTGTCACTGCCCAGGGGGGTTCCCATGTCAACACTTTCCCTTAATATTTATACCCCTTTATAGAGGAAAATATACATTTCAACTCAGCTAATGACAAAATATGCGAACCTAGCCCAGGCGTCTTCCTTTCCTGTTGTAGTAATCACCGGGGAGAACTAAAAGTCCCAGGAACATCTGGGTTCTTTCTCCCGCCCGTTTTGGTCGTGCATTCTAGGTTAGCTGCGGGATGTGCCCAGCCTCGTCACCTTGTCATTTGTCTAATAGTAATGGAAGCTGGTGATGGGAGTCTACATTTCCTTTACACTTTACAACTTAACAACATTGATTTTTAATATCCAAGCATTATGAAAGAGAATATGGCTAAAATAAATAAATAGGGAAACCATGGTAGGAGGTATCCAGGAAGAGATGTTTCTAAGAATGTTCTAAGATGTTCTCTATCAGGATGGTTGCTGGTGATGCTGGACGAGTAAGCTTCTGCCCATTTTCAGGGCCTCCCAACTCCGCAGTCTCCAGACCAGAGAGAGCATTGTCTTCACGGTTTGAAGGCAACCATTATATGGTGTCCAATGCTATCAGGTGGGGAAATCCAAGGGGCACATTGATCTAAACAGGCAAAGGATGGCAATCTAGCACAGCCCACAGGATGAGGCCAGCCTAAGGGAATGGACATTACTTGTCTTCATATTTTTATTTATTGATTGAGTATATATGGAGAGGAAAGAAGAGAGAGGGAGTGAAAGAAACATCAATTTGTTGTTCCACCTATTTATGCATTCATTGATTGATTCTTATATATGTCTTGACCAGGTATCTAACCCACAACCTTGGTTTATTGAGATGATGCTTTAACCAACTGAGCTACCCGACCAGGGCCATATTTTATTTTAACTTTGATTCCTTCCAGGGGTCGTGAAGAAGTGCATAAGCCCCACCCATGCTCTGGTGCACTTCAGGTACGGAGACACCAAGGTTGTGCCCATCTCCTTCATCACGCCTGTGGGAGGCGCCATGCCCTGCCCACTGCTCCAGGTACCTGCTCTACCACCTGTTCCAGGTCTCTTCTCACCATTCCCAGCACCCTGAGGATGGTGTGACATCTGTTGGGCCCTTTGCTGAACTCTGGTTGGGCACTTACAGAGAGCTAGCATTTGGATGGGAGAGTAATGGGCCCCTGCTCCTATGATCGCTTGCCTGTAGATTTCTTTGCTCATGTCCCTGATCTGCTAACACCCTGTTAAGTAGCTCAGGACTGCACTTGCCACTTCACAGATCAGAGACGGTCAGGAAAGGGACTCGCTGTAGCTGCAAATGCCCTTGAAACTTTAACTATGAAGAGTATATTAAAATAGATTTAAAACAAGGGCAGGGATCATGCTTTCCTTGACACCAAGACCAGAGATTAGATCAAAACCCCCCAGAACTCTGCTGCTGTAGTTCTTGGACAGTGTGAGCCAGGAGGAAAAGCACTGAGCACTCTTCTAGGATATTGCCTGGTTTTCTGTTCGCACCTCCCCAAGCCAGACCTGGGGCACATCTGTGCATCTTCTCATGACAGTTGATCTTTTCCATTTGTCAGATGCCTAGCAGCCTCTATAGGTCCCTTCCCAAGACTTCCTGCTGAAGGCTGTGTCTTTGTGACTTCTCCCCATATAGTCCAGCTGTGTGCTTCGAGCAACGTTAAATAAGTCTGATCCTTTCCGGTGTCTGAGCAATAGCCCTTCAGACACATGAAGATAATGTTCATATCTCTCCTTGGTCTTCATGTGACACACTCCAGGTTCTTTCCATCAGTCTTAATAGGATAGGTTTCCAGACCTTTTACAATCTTGCTGGCTGTCCCTGGGACCCTACTTACTACAATGAGGCCTCCCCAAACTGATCACTAAATTCCAGGGGTGGCCCAATGAGTACAAAGATTTTTGGAACTATTGACCCTTCCTGAGGAAAAAAAAAATGTACTTGAAATTTAGAATCCTGGGGTGTTTAAAAACAAGCTTACATTAATATTGTTGATAAACAAAATGTCTGTATGAAATATGTTCTCATCTACAGGTCGGAGATTATGTATTTGCCAAAATAGTGATACCCAATGGATTTGACTTCTATGTCCCTGCCATTGTCATAGCACTTCCGAATCAGGATGTGGCCGAAGATAAATTCTACACAGTTTTGAAGTCTAACAACCGGAGAGTAAGTAGACCTGCATTTAGAAAAGGACTCTATCACAGGCAGGAGGTGCCTCCTTTAGCCCTGCCTTTCTTGCGGGCCACACCTAGCTCTGCAGAAATTACTTCCCTGGCTGTACCTATTCTCCATGTGGTTTATATTCTGCCCATGTGACACAAAATCTGCCCTTACGGAGATAGCCACGGCCCCCCTGCTCCTCCGCTGAGTGGCCTTGTGACTCCCATTCTGCGCCCACACTGGGAGCTCACTTGGCTACTTCAGTGTCTTTCCTGTTTTTATAGCTCTGCTCTCTCTTGCTTCCTCTCACTGCTCAGAAAGCTCCTGCCTGCTTCCTGCCACTCCTCCTGATGGGTTTTTCCTAAAAATTTTAGAAAAAAAACTTTACCATGTACAAATTTAATGATGTCACTTGCTTACTTGAGCACCCCCACCCTCCCCCACCCACACATTTCTCATCAACTTCAAGAGAAAGTGCATCTTCAGATGTAAAGTATGACAGCATAGGGGATACAGTCAATAATACTGTAGTGACTATGGATGGTGTCAGGTTGTTACTTGAACTATCAGGAGGATCACTTTGTAAAATCTAACCACTATGCTGCCCACCTGAAACTAATACAGAATAATATTGAATGTAAACTGTCATTGAAAATTTTTAAAAAGTAAGTGTAGCTTGACCCAAGCATGTTTCCAGCTATGAGCTTGGCTTCCCGCCCCACGCACTGCTGCTTCCTCAGCACAGTGGTCTTGTCCGTGCCCCTAGACTTTAACTCTTCCTGGTTGTTTTTCCCATCTCCTTTCCAGGAGCACTACTGTCACTTGGTTGTAACTTCCTGGTGAGGCCCTCAGGGTCCCCAGCACACTGTACCACCCACTTCCCACACTAGCTTCCTCACCAACCTCCCAACCCCTTAAATGCAAGAGCTGTGGCCTAGTTATCTTTGCACCATAACCCAGCCCCCAGTAACAACAACAACAAAAAAAGGATCTCATAGTTGCTTTTTAAATTATTTGAATAAATGATGTTTCTAATGGAAATAAATGCTTAGATGGACTACTCAATATGACTGAGAAATAGATTGGTGAGCAAAAAAGGAACAAATAAAACCACAGTGGCTAACTTTATTAGGCACTTCGCATGTGGCACAGGTGCTAATCCCACTGCTTTCCCCAAGGCGAACAACTGAGTGCTCAGAACTGTGTGGAGTGGGAACTGTCATTATCCCCATCGTTGGAGATGGAAACTGAAGCAGAGCAGTTTAGTCACACACAGAGTGAGCTGTGGAATGGGCATGTGACCTAGGCAGTCTGGCTCCATGGCCTGCACCCTAAACCTCTGTGTCTGACTGCCTACCATACAGAATCAAAATATAAGTCAATTCACTAGTCCTAAAACTCACAAAGAGTGAAGACCATCAGAGCCAGTGGGTCCAGAAGCACTGAATCCAATCTGACAGAACAAAGGGAGGAAGGGTGCCTTCTCATCCACCAGGAAAATCCCTGGGAGAAAACAGACTTTCCTGGACCTGTTTGGATGACAATAAAGAGGCGGTCTGGAAGGGCACCAGGTAGCACTGCCATGGGGATAGCTATCAGGCAAAAGAAGAGAAAGCAAATCAAGGGTTGACTAAAGAGACATCCCTAGGCATGTCCCCAGAGTGTGGGGACATATGAAACAGTTGACTCAAGATTGCTGAGCAAGAGACTCAGAGCCCAGGAAGGAGCCTGGATTTACCCACAGGACAGTGGAGCCCTAGAGAACAGAGTGGTGTGGCCAGGCGATGGACGCTGCCAACAGTTCTGATGGAGATGCTGGACAACTCACAAGGCTGCAGGTGGGGCATCCACCAGGGGACAGTGGTGACAGTTTGTAGGTCTAGGAAAGAGATGGCCAAAGCCAAAATAAAGATAGGGTGATGTTGGGCGAACAAGTTTGTAACAAGTGTGTTTAGGTTAGCGCGCTTGTACTGGGGCAGCACCATGTGTGTGTGGTCTATGGAAGGCTGCGGGTGCTTGTCCTCAGGGCAGCAGATAGCAAATTGCGAATGGCCTGCCGCCTGGGGAGGGGAGATTGTTTGCTCTTGATTGCAGAAGAAAGGGTATTTCTGCCAGGCCTGTTTTGCTAGAGTGCAAGCCCCACGGAAGCTGATGGGGGGGGGCAGTGAGTCTGGTAAATCCAGAGGGGGTCAGGGCTTGGGATCCCTGAGTGACAAGGAAGCTATTTTCCCTGCCTGTTTGCTCATCTGCCGTTTGGAGACTTTAATAAACAGGATGGCCTACCATCCTCCGGCTCCACTGTTCCTTTACCATCTCCCCGAATTCAGTGTGAATCTGCACGGCCATGGCGGTGGCCACTGGCCTTACATCTGGCATAGTTGGCAGGATTCAGATCAAATGGTATGGAGCGCTGACACCTTGAGGAGTCGGGTACACGAGTGGTCATTGCTCCCCAGTGTGTGGTTCTCTGTGGCACTCCTTTTAGGGGCCGTGGGCTGAGTGTTTTTTACTACTCTGCAAGAGGAAACCAGGAGTTCTGAGCAAAAAGCTGCCCAAGGTTGAAAGCTCCATAAAGAGCTGTAGATCTGAGAATTGCAAGTCAGGCTAAAGGCTGAGAACCAGCAACAGCCTGAACTGGAGTGAGCTGATGGAAACTGGATGGAAAAGAAGGCCAACTGGGTTTGAGAACTGCTGAGCACAGGCGGCGCCTGAAACTGGAGCAATCTACAGGCTTATGAGTTGCGGTTTGCCCTGGAAGTTAAACTTCAGCAGCAGCAGTTATTGGAGAAACAACTGAGGGTTCAGCTTCAAGCTGAGAACCAGCAGCCACAGGAGCCAAAGATGGAGCTGTGTCGGTGGAGTGGCTCTGAGTTCATGGGAGTGCACATTTCCAGCTCCTCTGCTGAGGATGAGGAGACTCAGGCTGAAGCTGCTGCCCACACACTCAGAGCTTGGACAATGGTGGTTCAGAAGGTAAAAACCCAGCAGAAAAAAGTCCCTCTGGCAGCCACAGCCTCCTCCCCAGGTAATAGAACACTATGTGGTCCAGCCCTACTACCCAGGCAGAGCTGATGGAGTTGGAGGCACAGTTCAGGCAAAAACCCACTGAGCCCCTGGTAGCCTGGTAACTGAGATTGTGAAACACAGGGATGGATGGCACCAAGCTCTCTGGAGCAGAGATGGAGAGGCTGGCCACTGTTGCTGCACGTTCCTCCTTGGGGCAGTGTCTTCAGAGCTGCCATGATGTCAGGGATGAGAGGGGAGGCCTGAGGTCCTATATGAACCTAGCTGCCTATAATGGACCTTTACCTTGGTGATTTGCACAGACAGCTGGGCTGTCTATCATGGACTGATCACTGAATGGTATAATGAACTCTGGGACTACAACCAGAGAGGTGCACTGGCTCCCTTGTGAAATGGACATGCTGCTTTTAGACAGTTTAAAAGACCCTATGGGGGGAGGGGAGCAGCTTCAGTGGAGGCCCTCCTGCACCAGGAAGCTGCTCACATCCAGTTTAAGAAAAGCACCAAGGACACTTTATGGTTTCTATGGACACAGCCCTGGACTACACAGGCCCTCCCATCTACCGTGGAGCAGGGGGCTAGAGAAGGGCCTCCAGTTTGCACCTTGGGCAGAATGCTCAGGGAAACACTGTAAAGGGCACATTTCTAATTGTTATAATTATATAACTTATACTATTGCTGTAGTCTGTTTGTTTATGTAATGTACCTCATTCCTCCACAGGGATAGCTGTGGTGTTGATTGTGAAACAAACCATAAAGGGGTAGAATGTTGGGCAAACAAGTTGTAACAAGTGTTTTTAGGTTTGCTGGCTTGTATTGGGCAGCACTGTGTGTGTGGTGTATGGAAGGCTGAATGTGCTTGCCCGGAGGGCAGCAGATTGCAAATTGAGGATTGCCTGCCTCCACGGGGAGGGGAGATTGTTTGCTATTGTTTGCTGAAGAAGGGGTATTTCTGCCCAAACTGTTTTGCTAAAGAGTGCTGAGGGGCTTGTGAGCCCTGCTAAGGCTGGTGTGGGGCTGTGAGTCTGGTGAATCCTGAGTGAGAGGGAAGTGGTCTTCCCTGCCTGTTTGCTCATCCGCCATTGCGAGACTTTAATAAATGGAATGGCCCACACCATCTTCTGTCTCCACTGTTCCTTTACCATCTGCCTAAATTCAATGCAAATCTGCGTGGCCATGGCAGCACCCACCAGCCTTACAGGTGGCAGTTGTATAAATGTGTGTGTGTGTGTGTGTGTGTGTGTGTGTGCGCGCGCGCGCACCTACTGCATCCTATGTGAATGACTTGGCAAATGATCCAGGATATGGAGAAATGACAGAGAATTCAACCATGACTTTTTTTAAGTATGACTCTGAATAGGATAATGGCTAGTTGCTCTTATAATGGGTTGAGCTAGAATAAAATTACATCTGAATCGTGGGCATGTCTGATTTAAATTGAGTTAACTCTTTGATATTACAGGAATTTTGCCCTAGGAGTGCACTTATAAAGATCAGCCAAAACAAGTATGCTCTCTCTTGTTCTCACATAAAGTCGCCTCCCGTTCAGGAGGATCCAAAAGTGTAAGTGGACCCAACTGTTTACTCCCTGAATGTTACTTATATCTTTGCCAGTTTCTGAGTTGAGATCTCTAATCTCTAAGTCCTCATGGAGAAAAGTAGAGGTGGGGGACTTTTTGCTTAAAATGTAGGTTCTATGATTATTCTTCCTTCATTGTCGTAACTTTTACCTGCTGGTTATTGGTCTATCTGGCTCTAACCTCAAATCCAACATTATTTTATTGACCTTTGAGAATAACACTCTGACCTCTGCATTAACATGAAGGAATTAATCCCCTTTTATTTGTAAGGACTCAGGCCTTCTAGTGAAGTCTATAGAGCATTGGTTAGATTAGGTGGTTGTTAGGGCCACTCACCTCTCTGTCTGGTGTATTGAGAGTGAGGTGCTGGCCATGGCTTGCTTGGACCCAGGTGAGTGTGTAGGGTTGGGCAGTGGTTTCCAGGAGCAACAAGGGTGTGAACTTATTTTCATCTGAGGCAGTATGATTGCTAAAGCTGGAAAGGTGAGTTAAAGAAGAGTCAGTAAGAGTAAGCTGAGGCCTAGAGAGCAGGCAAGACTCAGGCTGTGGGGCCAACCAGGGTGGAGTCAAAGCCATGACCTTGGAGGTAAAGGATGGTTTTGAGCAAAACCGGGAGAAAGGGGTCAGGAAGTCCCCTCTAATTTCACTTGGAGTTTGTGGGTCTCCTTTGGCGGCGCAGAGATAGAGATGGGCTCCGACTCAGGTGGTACAGAGTGGCTCAGCTATTTCCCTGAGCAGCCGACAAACAGAGGCCCGGGCTGGCTCCCCCACCAGTGTGGGGCTACTTGTCATAGTCACCAAATCTGTATCCTAAAATAATTACTAGGACACTTAACTCTGTTTTGGATGAGGTGGGTGAAAAAGTCATTTAGCAGGGCCTTTCTGGCAAGGTGACTAGGAAGGCTGCGGGTGAGGAGTCCAGAGCAGCGTTCCCTTGCAGAGCATTCAGGCCAGGCCACCAGCGTTGTGGTGGGCGGGGCCAGAGCCTGCACAGCGGAGCACCTGCCCTGCCCTCCTGTCTCCTCCGTTTCCTAGTGGAGTATCTTGAACTTGGACTAAGTCAGTGTCTGGAGACTATAATAGGGTGGCAGAGCAGCATCTGGCTGAGTGTTGTGGAAGCTTTTCTTTGATCATCATCCCTTTCTGCTCTTTATTCTAATCATGACAACCTGTATTGTTTTATTCTTAGTCCAGAAGTAATGCATGCTTACTATAATTTAGAAAGTAAAGAAAAAACAAAAGGAATATAAAAACCATCAAGTCCCACATTTCAAAAGTAATCACCATCTACATTTGCTATATTGTCTTCTAGAGTGTTTTCTGTGTTGATTCTTATTACTTAAATTAAAAATCTTTGTTTCTCTTTATCATTGATGACAGTTGCAAAAAATGTTTTAAATGTGGAAAAGTGACAATTCCACTGGAATCCATTTCCCTGGGAAACTATTAGACTGATACAAAGGTTTCCAGTCTTTCTTATATATTCACATTCTTTAATAACAAGAATAAAAAGTGTTGTAACTTTTTCCCACTCAACACTATATTATTTGCAACTTTGCATGACAAGGATGCCTCTTGTATCATGATCACCCGCTCAGATTTGATTTTCAGGTGGTCCATAATTTACACGACCAAGCCCCTGCTGAAGGCTAGACACACTGCTTCTTGGTCTCTCTTGCTCTTCTTCTTGGGTTCCTTCTGAGATCTTCTTCCTGGGATCCTGCAGGTAGCTGGGCAGGCGTTTCCTCTACCTCACTCTTCAGGCACTTTCACTATACCTGAAAAAGTCCACTTCCCTCTCCCTCTTCCTTGTGGCTATTTCAAACGTTATAGGTTAGGGACTGGGCTGTGATCCATCCTGACCCACAGAAAATAGAGACATCCCCTGAAAAGGAAAGTGCTTGTGTCAACTTAGTTTGCTCCGGAGGGAGGTGGCAATTTGAATAATAACTGATGGTAATGTTGTGGATTAGAGTTTAGATTTCAAAGAACAGGGCTTGTAATTACAAACTGGTAGTGAGATTCAAGATGAATCTTGAGGACCTGGCCTCAGAGAATTCACACAGGTGCTGGCCTTATAATTAAAGGTAATTTTGGCTGTGGCCTTCTGGGAAGCCTTTTTCCAATGCTACTGCTATTGTTCAGGCCATTTCTTTTATTATGGTAAAATGTACAAATATAACATAAAATTGACCATTTTAAGTATACATGTGACATTAAATACATTCGCATTGTTATATGGCCATCACCATCATCCATCTTCAGAACTTTTTCATCCTCCCAAACTAAAATTTTGTCGCTATTGAACACTAACTCCCTATTCCCTCTTTCCCCACAGCCCTTGGCAACCACCATGCTACTTTCTTTCTCTATGATTTTGATTATTCTAGGGATCTCACATAAGTGGAATCACACAGTATTCTTCATTTTGTGACTGGTTTATTTCACTTGGCATAATGCCCTCCTGGCTTATCCATGTTATAGAAAATACTAGACTTCCTTTCATTTTTTAAGGCTGAATAATATCCCATTGTATGTATTTACCATATTGTGGTTTACCCATTTATCTGTCAATGAACACTGGCTTGCTTTCACATTTTGACTATTGTGAATAATGCTGCTGTGAACATGGGTGTGCAGATACCTGTCTGAGTCACTGCTTTCATTCTTGTGGGAATATACCCAGAAGTGTCATTGCTGGATCATATGGTACTTCTACTTTTAATATTTTGAGGACTGTCACACTGTCTCCCACAGCAGCTGTACCACTGCACATTCCAGCAGCCATTCACCAGGACTCTGGTTTCTCCACATCCTTGACAACACTTGTTATATTTTGGTTTTATTTAGTTTCCTTTTGATAATAGCTATCTTAATAGGTATGAAGTAGTGAAGCCAATTTTTTACTCTCTCTTGGAAATTACCTCCAAGGTCTCTGAGCCAGTCTTTAAAAAGTTATCACATGTGCTAAACTTTTTGAAGAGGGATTTGATCAAAGTAATTTTCTATTTAGAAATAACTAAAAATCTTTTCCCACTGTATCATTTCCTTGACAATTTCCAAAAGCCTCCAAACTAGCCATCATCAAAGTTATTCAGAAGGAAGGCTGAGTGATCAAGATGGCAGATACAGATTATGAAAACAAAATATGGTTTATGCCCTGGCTTCTGGTGCATTGGATAAAGTGTTAGCCCAAAGCACTGAGGGTGCTGGCTCAAGCCCAGTGTCGACCATACCAAGGGCATCGGCTGATCCTAAGGGCATCAGCTAGAACCCCAAACTCACCAGTTCGAGCCCTGGTCAGGACACATATGAGAAGCAATCAATGGCCCAACTAAGTGGAACAGTGAGTTGATGCTTCTCTCCCTCTCCCTCCCTCCTCTTTCTCTCTATAAAATATATGGTTTCTCTCTATATATAAAATATGTATTTTAACACCAGGCAGCTGGTGTCCTTAAATTAATCTGAAGGCTGTAAAAAAGGCGAGTTTCCAACATGGTGTGCCATGATGGCATGGCTAAAAAGAAGTCAAGGTGTTCTCTAGAGTGAAGTGGTTACTAGGAGAGGGGGTCCTGGAGGTAGGGGAATAAAGATGGACAAATATATATCATCCATAGGTCAGATATAAAACTGAGGCTCATGGACATAACTAAAAGTGAAATGATTACCTGGGGGAAAGGGTGAGGGGAAGGGAGAAAAGAGAAATAAATATACGGTGACAAAAAATTATTTGACTTTGGGTGATGGGCATACAGCACAGACAGCAGCTTAAAGGCTATAGAGATGTTCACCAAAACCTTATGTACTCTTGTTGATCAATGTCATCCCATTAAATTTAATTTCAAACTTAAAAATTTTTTAAAAGTCACTTTCTTTGAAAGAGAACATTTCTATTTCTGAATAAAAATTGCCCAGTATATTGTCTTTCTTCTTCCTTTTTTTTTTTTTTTTGTGTGTGTGTGTGTGTGTGTGTGTGTGTGTGTGTCCTTTGACCAACATCTCTCCATTTCTCCCACCTTCATCCCCAGGCCCTGGAAACCACCATCCTGCTCAGTTTCTATGAGTTTGGCTTCTTTCTTTCAGATACCACATATAAGAGACATCATATATAATATTTGCTTTTTCTGACAAATTTTGCCTAGCATAATATCCTCAAGATCCATTTATATTATCACAAATGGCAAAGTTTCTTTCTTTTTTACTGTTAAATAATATTCTGCTATGTACATCACATTTTCTTTATGCATTCATCCATCAATGGACACTTAGGTTGTTTCCATGTCTTAGCTATTGTGAATAATGCTGCAATGAGCATAGGCATGCAGATATTTCTTCAAGATAATGATTTCATTTTCTTTGGCTATATACCCAGAAGTGGAATTGCTGGGCCATATGATAGTTCTATTTTTAATTTTTTGAGGCTCCTTAAGACTGTTTTTCATAGTGGTTGCACCAACATGCATTCTCACTAATAGCGCACAAAGGTCTTCTTTCCTCCACATCCTTGCCTACACTTGTTATCTCTTGGCTGGGATCTCTCTGCAGATGCAGCAGCTGTCAAGACCAGGGTAACTTGATTTCCATCTCTTTAGGGAGGACATGGACATGATGAAAAACTCAACTTGCCTAGTATGCCCAATCAAAGAAGCTGGCACTGTGGATTTACAAGAGCTGAGACAGGAGAACCCCAGAAGAAAGAAAAAGAAACCTGCCAAGAGGTTGCCTCTCCAGGAGGTGGTGACGTTGGATCCAGGTGACCCTTCCCATGGCGACAGGTCTCAAGAATCCTCCTTTAAGAGACACCCCAAACTCAAGGTGGGCAGGAGATGGCATTGTTTATCACCAGAACACCCTGAAATCTCCTTCAAAAGTAGTACATACTAGATTACCCCCCAGTTTCTAGGCCCGGTTAGGTCCCAGTACAACAAAAACTTTAATACCTTAAGTAAAGCTGACATCCACTTCTCCAGAGAAGGTCCAGGGCCTGAGGTTTAGGAATTAGTCAGCCAAGCCCTCGCTGCCACAACTTCACCTGAGCAGCCCGGCCCTGCGCGCATAGAGCCACTCACAGCAGCAAAGGGCTGAGGACTGTCACAGAGAAACCTTAAAGCAGTCTAGTAGCAGCATGTTTGAGAGAGCCGTGTTCCTCCAGGGCTGCCCAGACCTGAGTCAAGCCCTTTGACACTGTGGACCTAGCCCCGCCTGAGGCAAAGCCTCCCCCTGCAGTCCGTTTCCCTTCCCTGTTTGTAACAAAGGTAGTCTCCCTGCCACCCCCACCTGGGTCCTACCTGTTGAAGCTTATTGATTTTGGCTTTTCCATTTTTTATCTTATTCTTTTCCCTGTCCTCAAAAAACTATACTCAATTTTGTAGTAGACACTCTGCATCCAGAAGTTCAATCTGACCAATTACTGTCGTAGGATTTTCAAAAATTTTGGAAGTTAGTTAGCTATAATCCAAGCCTGAAGTTTTGTTTTAAATTGATTATCTAATATGAGTTGGGAATCTTATCATTTAATGTTAGAACTGAAATTAAGACCTAGTAACTTGCAGGAGAGAAGCAAGACTAAACATTTCCTATTTTATTGTTTCTGGAGATTTTTACTGAGCCCTCCCTAATTATTTTTGTCTGTAGTCTGTTGTAGGTACCTCTAATTGAGCACAGAACCAGAATAAAAACTCTTATGTTGGAAACATTTCAAAACTCTTGGATTGTATGTTATTTTTTTCTTTTAACACATGTTAGCAATAACATATAAAAGTATTCACGTCTATTCATTAATATCTTAGTAAAATTAGCTTTATTAATTTCAGAAATAAAAAAACTCATTTAAGCTACTTCTTCTAGTTAATAATAGCTTTGGGGATAGATTATTAATAATAAAAATATTGGATGCTTTTTGCAAAAGTTAGGGCAGCATTCCAATACTTAAACATTCACAAACTAATTAAAAGTATTGCTCACATTCCTGGGGGGTGGGGGGAGGGAAGGAGGGAGAGAGGGAGGGGGAGGGGTACAAAGAAAACTGGATAGAGGGTGACGGAGGATGATCTCTCTTTGGGTGATGGGTATGCAACAGAACTAAATGACAAGATAACCTGGAAATGTTTTCTTTGAATATATGTACCCTGATTTATTGATGTCACCCCATTAAAATAAATATTTATAAAATTAAAAAAAAAAAAGTATTGCTCACATTCCTGAAAGCCAGGGAGTCACCAAGGTTTATGGCAAAGAAATGAAAAAAGGAATCCACTTCCAAAAATGTGTAAGAAAGAGAGACATGTGCTCAGCATCAGGCTAAAAGTAGTAATGCCGTGAGGAAGGGAAATGAGGAGTGAGGAAATGGCAAGGCGGAGAGTGGTGGGAGGGGCGCTGATACCCAGAGCCAAGCCTCTCCCAGGCAGGAAGCAGGAAGGCTCTGGAGCCTGGGTTTGGTCTGCACACTGGAGAATGGGTTGGGTAGGAAGGAAACAATTCATCCAGCACTGTAATTCATTCATGCACACATGTTTCATGTGAACCTGCACACATTTGTTCAATTATTCAAAAAACAATTGAGTGCTGACAGTGTGCCAGGCTCAGAGACCTCAAACTTTTGAAAGGTGGTTATCTCTCTCTGTTCTACCTCTCCTTCATCTCCATGAGTGCAGGGATGAAGGACTACAGGACTGATACACATGATACTAGTTTGTTGATATCCCATTACAAAGCATGATATGCTCAATGACATTAAGTGATATGTTCCTGTGTTGACCTTCATTGATGGTGCCCAATTGATGTGCTGGGGAAAATTGCAATAACAACAGTGTAAAGAAGTAAAATTATATTTGTATGTGATAAAAGCGTATACCTGAAAAACCTGAAATAATTTCACAGTGCTAATTGAAACAATAAAAATAACTCAGTGAGGTAGCAGTGTAGAAATTTAATATACAGAAATCAGTAGCTTTCATGTACACAAATAATGAGCCATTAGAAGGTATACTGATGAAGAAAACTTCATTTATAATAGCAGTAAATAAAATAAAAGAGTTGGTTCTCATTATTCATTGCAGTTACATTCTATAAAGTCCCCTCTAAAACTGAATTTAGCAAATATTGAATCATTGTTCTTAGGAGAAGAACAGGGTTAGATTCCTGAAAGCCTCCAGTCACATAATTTCCACCAATTGATCAATATGTAACCTTTTGTGTGTGTGTCTGTTTAAAGACACCTTACTTAATATGTATTGTTGATTTATTAACATAGAGCTCATGGCCAACAGCACTAGAACTCCTGCCTGAAAGAAGCTGAATCTAACCCCTAATTCCTTTGTAAGGCACCCCACAGCCTTCTTTCATTTGGGAACACTGGATGGCACTTCAACACAAAACTTGGGGGCCATCTAAACAGTGAAATCAACAGTAACACAGAACATGAGAAACATGGCACTAAATATGCCACCAAATAAAAGGACATTGTTTTACATTAAGAGCTGAAAGAAAAGGTAGAAAGGTGAATCAAATTTTCAACATTCTGAGTATACACATATCTGAAAAATGCTTTGAGTATTGATTTTAGAGTTAGAAATAAATTGTAGTAAATAAATTCACAAATATGAAATCCTTGAAAAATGAGGAGCAACTTTTCAGAGAATAAACTTAACAAGAAATGTGCAAAAATAATATGAAAAAACTTTAAAACATTTTTGAAAGTCTACAAAAGTAGGCTTAAAAATTCCTTATGTTTTGATAGGATGGCTCAATTACCTGTCTCCCTGTGTTCATTTGTGCAACCCAATCCCAGTAAAGATAACAGAAAATACTTTATGAGGTTTGGAAAGTTGATAATAAAAGTTCATTTAAAAAAATAAACATGAAAGTAACTAGAAAATGCTGAAAAAGAAACACAAAATAAGCTAACATATAGAAAACTAATATCTTACTTCCTAAAACAGTGTGGTGCCAGTGCAAAAAAGACAAGTATTGTAGATCAATGAAATGGAATAGTGTCCAGACACAGATTCAAATATATGTGGGAATTTAATATAAAAGTGGCATAAGGGCTGAAGTCCCTAAAATTTGCAGAACTCTTAAAATTCAGGGGAAAATATTACTAAAAACCTGGAAGAAAAATAGGCAATAGACATGACTGACTCACAAAATATAAGAACAGACTTAAAATATGAAAAGATGTTCATTGTTACTCATTATAAGAGAACTACACATTAGAACTAAAGCAGAGAACTTCCAGTAACACCGCAACATGAAGTGGTAATGCTGATCCTTTCACAGATAACAATTTTAAGACCTGGATAAAATATTTTTTAAATTACGTATTTGAAGACACAATAAAATGTTCAAAGGCTTATAGAATATGGAGAGTGTATTCTCTAGAAACTGCAACTGGAAGAAGGAAGATCTATGTGGTTGTGACACTCTGGCCGGAGGGTACCTTCAAATTTTCACAGCCAAGAAAATAGAAAAATGCAGTCTGACTGGTTCAAGGTACCAGAGATAAGAGTTCAAGGCTGGAGGCCCTGGCCAGTTGGCTCAGTGGTAGAGTGTCGCCCAGCATGTAGAAGTCCTGGGTTTGATTCCTGGCCAGGTTACACAGGAGAAGTGCCCATCTGCTTCTCCACCCTCCCCTCTCTCCTTTCTTGTTATCTCTCTCTTCCTCTCCTGCAGCCAAGGCTCCACTGGAGCAAAGTTGGCTCAGGCACTGAGGATGGCTCCATGGCCTTCACCTCAGGTGCTAGAATGGCTCTGGTTGCAAAGGAGCAATGCCCCTGAAGGGCTGAGCATCGCCCCCCTAGTGGGCTTGCTGGGTGGATCTCAGTCGGTCGCATGCAGGAGTCTCTCTGCCTCCCTGCTTCTCACTTCAGAAAAACAAACAAACAAACAAACAAGAGTGTAAGGCTGGAAAACAAGTAAAAATTTAAAGAAGAAAATTCATCAGCAAGAAACCACAGTAAGAGAGAGTCATAAAACCTGAATAAAAACTCTGCTCTAATTTCTGGCTGATCACTGAATTATGTATGCATAAGGAAGAACCAGGAAGTCCTGTTCCTGTTTAAAATAAAAAAGTAGACAGAGAACAGAGAGGAATCTCTTGAGAAACAGAGCTGTGTGGAGCTAAGTCTGCATATTTGCTGCTTGTGAACTATTGATAAAATGCATTTCCAAATTATATACAGCTTGGGCAGGAGTAATCTAGTCCTGCAGGGTTGCAGGATCAAGGGAAAGGCTGGCAGGACAGCTGAAATTTTTAAGCAAGGAAATCACTGAAAGAGGGAACTCCAAAATCTTCCCAAATTTTTGGCTGAGCATCAAATTATGTAGGCTTAGGGGAAATAGCATTGTTGCCAGCAGTGAGAACCCATAGGAACAGACTAGAGATGTGAACTGTTTCAACAAGAAAAAAATGTCTGCAGTGTAAGTATAGGCAAGTTAACTTCCTACTAGAATAGGAAAAAAAAGACACAGACAAAAACAAACAAAATTTTTTTAAAAAACCTTGAAGAACACAATAGAATACATCACTGAAATGTATTAAATAAAGTGTCTGATTTTCCAGATTTGAATCAAAATACTTAGTAGGTATGAAAAGTGTGTTCTATCCTAATGGGTAAAAAACAGTTATTAGGACCTGGCCTGATAGCTCAGTTGGCTAGTGTGTCATCCTAATATGCAGAGGTTGCCCATCATTCAATCCTCAGTCAGGGCACATACAGAAATAGATCAATATTTCTCTCTCTCTTTCTCCTTCTCCCTTCCTCTCTCTCTAAAATCAGTAAATTTTAAAAATCAATTTTTTTTGTCTTTTTCTGGAGTGAGAAGCAGGTAGGCAGACAGACAAACTCCTGCATGCACCTGACCAGGATCCACCCGGCAAGCCCACTAGGGGGTGACACTCTGCCCATCAGGGACATTGCTCCATTACAATTGGAGCCATTCTAGCTCCTGAAGCAGAGGCCATGGAGTCATCCTCAGTACCTGGGCCAACTTTGCTCCAGTGGAGCCTTGGCTGCGGGAAGGGAAGAAAGAGATAGAGAGAAAGGAGAGGGGGAAGGGTGGAGAAGCAGATGAGTGCTTCTCCTGTGTGCCCTGGCTGGGAATCAAACCCAGGACTTCCACATGCCAAGCCAATGCTCTACCACTGAGCCAACTGGCCAGGGCCAAAATTTAAAATAAATTTTAATGTACAGTCAATAGAAACCTGGAGTCCAGATGTTGTATTTAACAGACTTTCAAACACTATTATGAATATACATAAAGAATTAAAGGCAAATATAGTATCAATGAAGAAATGGATATGGAAGGTGAATAGAAAATCAAACCCATTAAAAATGCAAAAGCAAGGATAGGACCTGGAGTGACATCAGAGAAATGGCAGCGTGAGAGATACTTCTAATCTCTTCCCTTGAAATTTCAACAAATTTAGCAACTAAAATGCAGAATACCCAGAAGGACCTGAAATATACACATACCAGATAAAGATATGATTGGGTGAAAAGGCAGCTGAAGATAGAATCTACTCATGGAGGAAAAAAGCCGGAGGACAGAGTTTCTCTCTTTCCTCGCTGATCTGAGGGAGGGAGGCACTTTTAGCATGGGTTTTATTTTAGAGCTGGGAGAAGTGGAGAGATTGAGGGACTGAGAGAAAGGAACTGAATTAAGGCAGGTGCACAATCAAGAGCAGGAACTCGATAGTTCCTGGCATCTACCTGCATCGCAGGGCTCCATCTGAGGTCTCAGGCACTGAGTGTGCACATAGCCTGCAGAGGGCTCTGAAGATCGGCACACAAATAGCCCATGGAGATCAGCAATAGGGCACTGAGGCATGGTCAATTTTCCCCATGGCCCACAAAATGATGTGGTGGTGTGCTTAATCTGCGATCTGTGCCCTGCCCTTCCCACTCCCAAAGCTCATGGCTCCCAGTGTGCAGCCCCTACACTGACCAAGACCATGTTTTCAGTAGTATTGGAGGAAGGACCTGGTTATGCATTGCTCCCCTGCTGTGTAAATAGTGGCAGTAGCGGATTCCCCATAGCTGAGTCTCCAGGCTGCTCGCTCCTGCAAAAGGTAGAGGTGCCAGGCATTTGATCCCTGCCCTGTTGGGTCATGGGGAGAGACAACTGGAGATCTGAGACTGCCATTGTTAAAGCCATACAATTGCAAAGCCCTAAAAACAAGCCCTACTTACCAATGCAACTGTGGCTCTGCCTGTGTCATTACAATAGCAACGTCTCAGCTGAACTCCACCAAAGAACCCCACAGAGGAAAAACTTGTAGTATAGCACCACCTTCTGTAAAAAGGGAAAGTTACCTCTCAAAACTTGAAAATAAAAAAATTTTTTTTGCTTTTTCTCAATTTTTCTTCTTTCATTTTTCTTTTTTCTCATTTTTCCATTTGAACGTCATTATCCATAGTTGTTATATTTTTTATTCTCTTTTTGTGAGGGTTTCATATATGACATCTTCTTTTTCACTTCTTTTTTTTCTCTCTTCCCTTTTCTTCTCTCTTTTTTCTTTTTTTCTCTCATCTGAACAACATTTTTCATCAAATTATTATATTTTGGACTCATACCTTTTTTGTGGCATTTTGCTTGTTTTTTTACTTCATTTTTTCTCTTTTTTTTCACTTTTCCTTGGTTCCTGCTCCTTGTTCTCTGTAGTTTTTTTCCCCACTTATCATTATCTATAGAATTTTCATTTTTTCACTGTTTTTTCCATTTTTATTTTTATTTTTTTAGTTATATCTTGTTAGTGTTATGTTAGTGTTATTCACAATACCACACTCAAATGCCATCAAGGAAAAAGAAATCAAATATCATGGATACACAAGAAAGAGACATAGCTCAGATTGATGATGATAAATCTCCAGAAAAAAAAATCTTACTTACATGGGAACCTTGGAGCTAAATGACAGAGAATTCAGAATTGAAGTTCTAAAAAGACTCATTAATATACAGGAAAACACTGAAAGGCAACTTAGTGAGCTCAGAAAACATTTTGAAGAACAAGAAGAGTACTTCACCAAGAAAATTGAAACTATAAAATAGAAGCAAACAGAGATGAAAAACTCAATACATGAACTGAAAAATGAGGTAACAAGCTTAGCTAATAGGACAAGCCCGATAGAGGAGAGAATTAGTGGCATTGAAGACAGGCAACTAGATATACTACAGAGAGAAGAAGAGAGATACTAATGAATTTTAAAAAAATGAGAAAGCTCTACAAGAACTGTCTGACCCCATCACAAAGAGCAATATAAGAATAATGGGTATGCCCTGGCTGGTTGGATCAGTGGTAGAGCGTCGACTTGGCATGCAGGAGTCCCGGGTTCGATTCCCGGCCAGGGCACACAAGAGAAGTGCCCATCTGCTTCTCCACCCCTCCCCCTCTTTTTCCTCTCTGTCTCTCTCTTCCCCTCCCGCAGCCAAGGCTCCATTGGAGCAAAGTTGTCCCAGGTGCTGGGGATGCCTTTATGGCCTCTGCCTCAGGTGCTAAAATGGCTCTGGTTGCAACAGAGCAATGCCCCAGATGGGCAGAGCATCGCCCCCTGGTGAGCATGCCGGGTGGATCCCAGTCGGGCACATGCAGAAGTCTGTCTGACTGCCTCCCCATTTCCAACTTCAGAAAAATACCAAAAAAATAATAATAATGGGTATATCAGAAGAAGAGGAGAGGGAAAAGGGAATACAGAACATATTCAAACAAATAATTGATGAGAACTTCCCAAGCCTGTGGAAAAGAGCCTCGAATCCAAGAAGCAAACAGAGCACCAAGTTACATTAACCCAAACAGACCTACTCCAAGGCACATCATAATGAAATTATCACAAATCAATGACTAAAAGTCCTCAAGGCAGCTAAGAAAAAGAAGAATATAAAATATAAAGGAAGGCCCACTAGGCTATCATCAGATTTCTCAGCCGAAACTCTACAAGCCAGAAGAGAGTAGACCCCAAAATTTGAAGTACTGAAACAGAGGAACTACCAGCCAAGAATAATATATCCATCAAACCTATCCTTCAAATATGAAGGGGAAATATAAACATTTACAGATATAGAAAAGCTGAGGAAATTTATCACCAGAAATCCCCCACTTCAGGAAATACTAAAGGGGGTTATTCAATCAAATACAAAGGACAAAACAAAACTACAAGTAAAAGCTCCAATAAGACAACAATAAAGACAAGGATAATCTGTGACAACAATAACAAAAAGCGAGAGGACAAAGATAAACAGTAACAAAGGAGGATAGAGTACAAAAGCACTCATGAGATAATGGTCTATAATCAACATGATAATTTTTATTTTAATATAAAGGTAACTACGCCTGAAAATACCACTACTTAAACAAATAGTTTAAAAAAAGAAGAAACAGAAGAAAGATGTACAGAATGCAACCAAACAAAAGCAAATGACAGAAAAACAAAAGAGAAGAACCGAACAAGACACAGAGCTTTCAGAAACCAATATATAAAATGGCAATAAGAAACCCTCAAGTGTCAATAATTAAATTAAATGTAAATGAACTGAATTCACCAATAAAGAGACACAGAGTAGCAGATTGGATCAAAAAGCAAAAGACCATTCCTGTGAAGGAGAGGGGGAAACCACAGCAACAGCCCCAGTGGGCAGGCACCGGCAACGCCCATACCCAAACGCCCTAGGCAGCAACAGCAGAAGGGGTGGTGGGCCTGAAGACAGACCATGCCTAGGGAAAGGAGGCCACACCCAGTGGACTCCAGTGGCCAAAATCTTCTTTTACACAGACAAAATAAGAAGGCAGAGAAATGCAACACAAATGAATCAAGAGAAATCCCCTAAAATGACTTGAATGAATCAGATATAACCAAATTACCAGATGCAGAGTTTAAAATAATGATTGTAGGATGCTAAAAGATAGAACAACAATAGATGGTCATTACAAACACCTAAATAAAGAGATAGCAAATATAAAAAAGGACATTGAAATAATAAAAAAGAATCAGTAACAAATGACAAATACAATATCAGAAATAAAGAACACAATGGAAGGAATTAAAAGCAGGATGAATGAAGCTGAGAATTCAATCAGCGAATTAAAGGACAAGATAAATAAAGGCACAGAAGCAGAGCAGAAAAAAGAAAAGAGACTCAAAAAGTCTGAGGAAACTCTAGGAGAGCTCTGTGACAACATGAAGAGAAATAACATCTACATCACAGAAGTTCCTGAAGAAGAAGAGAAAGAACAAGGGATAGAGACTTTGTTCAAGCATATCATAGCTGAAAACTTCCCTCAATTAAAGCAGGAAAGCATCTCACATGGTCAAGAAGCACAGAGAACTCCATTAAGGAGAAACCCAAAGAAATCAACACCAAGACACATCATAATTAAAATACAAAAGCTAAGTGACAAAGAGAAAATATTAAAAGCTGCTAGAGAAAAAAAGACTATCACCTACAAAGGAGCCTACAAAGTCAAAGGATGACTTCCGACTTCTCAACAGAAACACTTGAGGCCAGAAGGAAATGGCAAGAAATATTCAAAGTAATGCAGAGCAAGAGCCTACAACCAAGACTACTTTATCCAGCAAGGCTATCGTTTAAAATTGAAGGAGAAATTAAAAGCTTTCCAGACAAAAGAAATCTCAAGGAATTCACTACAACCAAACCAAGGCTGCAAGAAATGCTAAGGGGCCTGTTGTAAACAGATCAAAGGAAAAAAGAATAGAGCAAAAGAGGAATACAGTTTTAAGAATAAAAAGGCAATAAACAATTAACATATCAATAATAACCTTAAATGTAAATGGATTAAATGATCCAATCAAAAGACATAGGGTAGCTGCGTGGATAAGAAAACAGGACCCATACATACACTGTCTACAAGAGACCCACCTTAAAACAAAAGATGCACATAGACTGAAGATTAAAGGATGAAAAAAATATTTCACGCAACTCAAAATGAAAAACAGCTGGGGTAGCAATACTTATGTCAGACAAAATGGACTTTAAAACAAAGACTATAGTAAGAGATAAATAAGGTCACTACATAATGATAAAGGGAGCAATCCAACAGGAAGATATAACCGTTATAAATATCGATGCACCTAACATAAGAGCACCTAAATATATAAAGCAAACTTTGATTGATTTAAAGGGTGAGATCAACAGCAATACTATAATAGTAGGGGATTTCAATATCCCACTAACATCACTAAATAGATCCTCAAGAAAGAAAATTAACAAAGAAACAGCAGACTTAAAAGACATACTAGATCAACTGGATTTAATAGACATCTTCAGAACCTTTCACCCTAAAGCAGCAGAATATACATTCTTTTCAAGTGCTCCTGCTACATTCTCTAGAATAGACCACATGTTAGGGCACAAAAGCGGTCTCAACAAATTTAAGATTGAAATCATATCAAGCACTTTCTCTGATCACAATGGCATGAAACTAGAAATCAACCACAACAGAAAAACTGAAAAATACTCAGACACTTGGAAACTAAATAGCATGTTATTAAGTAACGAATGGGTAAACAATGAGATCAAAGAAGAAATTTTAAAATTCCTAGAAATGAATGATAATGAGCATATATCAACTCAAAATATATGGGACACAGCAAAATCAGTCCTGAGAGGGAATTTTATAGCATTACAGGCATATCTCAAGAAGCTAGAAAAAGCTCAAATAAACAACTTGACACTACATCTAAAAAAACTAGTAGATGAACAACAAGTAAAGCCCAGAGCTAGTAGAAGGAAGGAAGTAATAAAGATCAGAGCAGAAATAAATGACATAGAGGCTAAAGAAAAAATACAGAGGATCAATGAAACCAGAAGCTGGTCCCTTGAAAAGGTAAACAAGATCAATGAACCTTTAACCAGACTCACCAAGAAAAAAAGGGAGAGAATTCAAATAAATAAAATTAGAAACGAGAGTGGAGAAATAATAACTGACACAACAGAAATACAAAATATTGTAAGAAAATACTGTGAAGAACTGTATGGCAAAAAACTAAACAACCTAGATGATATGGACAAATTCCTTGAAACATATAATCTTCCAAAAATTAATCTGGAGGAATCAGAAAACCTAAACAGACCAATTACAACAAATGAGATTGAAAAAGTTATCAAAAAACTCCAAAAAAGAAAAGTCCTGGGCCTGATGGCTTCACAAGTAAATTCTACCGAATATTCAAAGAAGAACTAACTCCTATCCTTCTCAAATTATTTCAAAAAATTCAAGAGGAAGGAAGAATTCCAAGCTTCTTTTATGAGGCGAGCATAATTCTGATTCCAAAACCAGGCAAAGACAACACAAAGAAAGAAAATTATAGGCCAATATGACTGATGCATTTAGATGCTAAAATCCTCAACAAAATATTAGCAAACCGGATCCAGCAATATATGAAAAAAATTATACACCATGATCAAGTTGGATTTATTCTTGGGAGGCAAGGCTGGTACAATATTCGCAAATCAATCAATGTGATTCATCACATAAACAAAAGGAAGGAGAAGAACCACATGATATTTTCAATAGATGCAGAAAAAGCATTTGATAAAATCCAGCACCCATTCATGATCAAAACTCTCAGCAGAGTGGGAATACAGGGAACATACCTCAACATGATAAAGGCCATCTATGACAAACCCACAACCAACATCATACTCAATGGACAAAAATGAAATGCAATCAGGGACAAGGCAGGGGTGCCCCCTTTCACCACTCTTATTCAACATAATTCTGGAAATCCTAGCCACAGCAATCAGACAAGAAAAAGAAATAAAAGGCATCCAAATTGGAAAAGAAGAAGTAAAACTAGCATTATTTGCAGATGATATGATATTGTATATAAAAACCCCGAAATTCGCAGTCAAAAAAATACTAAACCTGATAAATCAATTCAGCAAGGTGGCAGGATATAAAATTAATACTCAGAAATCAGAGGCATCTTTATACACTAACAATGAACTGTCAGAAAGAGAAATTAAGAAAGCAATCACCTTTACCATTGCGACCAAAAAAATAAAGTACCTAGGAGTAAATTTAACCAGGGAGATTAAAGACTTGTACTCAGAAAATTAAAAAATATTGATAAAAGAAATCAGGGAAGATATAAACAAGTGGAAGCATATGCCGTGCTCATGGTTAGAAAGAATAAACATCATTAAAATGTCTATATTACCCAAAGCCATTTATAAATTCAATGCAATACTGATTAAAATACCAATGACTTACTTCAAAGATATAGAACACATAATCCAAAAATTTATATGGAACCAAAAGAGAACACAAATAGCCTCAGCAATCTTGAAAAGGAAGAATAATGTGGGAGGTATCACACTTCCGGATATCAAGTTATACTACAAGGCCATTGTACTCAAAACAACCTGGTACTGGCATAAGAACAGGCATATAGATCAATGGAACAGAACAGAGAACCCAGAAATAAACCCACACTTTTATGGACAACTGATATTTGACAAAGGGGGTAAGAGCATACATTGGAGTAAAGACAGCCTCTTCAACAAATGGTGTTGGGAAAATTGGACAGCTACCTGCAAAATAATGAAACTAGACCACCAACTTATACCATTCACAAAAATAAACTCAAAATGGATAAAAGACTTAAATGTAAGCCATGAAACCATAAGCATCTTAGAAGAAAACATAGGCAGTAAGCTCTCTGACATCTCGCACAGCAATATATTTACCGATTTGTCTCCACAGGCAAGTGAAATAAAAGACAGGATAAACAAATGGGACTTTATCAAACTAAAAACCTTCTGCACAGCTAAAGACAATAAGAACAGAATAAAAAGACAAACTACACAATGGGAGAATATATTTGACAATGCGTCTGATAAGGGGTTAATAATCAAAATTTATAAAGAACTTGTAAAACTCAACACCAGGAAGACAAACAATCCAATCAAAAATGGGAAAAAGAAATGGATACACACTTCTCCAAAGAGGACATACAGATGGCCAATAGGCATATGAAAAAATGCTCAACATCACTAATCATTAGAGAAATGCAAATTAAAACCACAATGAGATATCACCTCACACCAGTCAGAATGACGCTCATCAACAAAACAACACAGAATAAGTGTTGGTGAGGATGTGGAGAAAAGGGAACCCTCCTGCACTGCTGGTGGGAATGCAGACTGGTGCAGCCACTGTGGAAAACAGTATGGAGATTCCTCAAAAAATTAAAAATTGAACTGCCTTTTGACCCAGCTACTCCACCTTTAGAAATATACCCCAAGAACACCATAGCACTGTTTCAAAAGGAGAAATGCACCCCCATGTTTGTGGCAGCATTATTCACAATTGCGAAGATTTGGAAACAGCCCAAGTGTCCGTCAGTGGACCAGTGGATTAAAAAGCTTTGGTACATATATACTATGGAATACTACTCAGCCATAAGAAATGATGACATAGGATCATTACAACAACATGGATGGACCTTGATAACACTATACTGAGCAAAATAAGTAAATCCCAAAAAACTAAGAACTATATGACTCCATACATAAATGGGACATAAAAATGAGAGTCAGAGACATGGACAAGAGTTTCAGGGTTACAGGGTGGGGGAGAGGAGAGGGTGCGGATTTGGGGCGGGGAGGGGCACAAAGAAAACCAGTTAGAAGTGACGGAAGACAATTGAACTTTGGGTGATGGGAATGCAGCATAATCAAATGTCAAAATAACCTAGAAATGTTTTCTCTGAACATATGTACCCTGATTTATCAATGTCATTCCATCAAAATTAATAATAATAATAAAAAAAGAATTTCTCTCATGGCTAATTCAGGCAGTTAGAAGAATAGTTAGTATAAGGATGCTAATTCTGCTTCTCAGGCCGCATCCTGCAAAAGGGGCCCCAAGCAAATTGGTGATTTGGCTCCTCTGATTTTGCCAATTGGATTTAAAAAAATAGGTCAGGGCCCTGGCCAGTTGGCTCAATGGTAGAGCGTCGGCCTGGCGTGCAGGAGTCCCGGGTTCGATTCCCAGCCAGGGCACACAGGAGAAGCGCCCATCTGCTACTCCACCCCTCCCCCTCTCTTTCCTCTCTGTCTCTCTCTTCCCCTCCCGCAGCCAAGGCTCCATTGGAGCAAAGTTGGCCCAGGCGCTGAGGATGGCTCTATGGCCTCTGACTCAGGCGCTAGAATGGCTCTGGTTGCAACCGAGCAATGTTCCAGATGGGCAGAGCATCGCCCCCTTGTGGGCATGCCGAGTGGATCCCGGTTGGGCATATGCGGCAGTCTGTCTGACTGCCTTATTGTTTCCAACTTCAGAAAATACAAAAACATAAATAAAAATTAAAAAATAGGTCAGGAACACCCTGAAATGGAACTAACATTACAAGGGCATAAATTTAAAGGACTTTTAGATACTGGAGCTGATGTATTTGTTATTGTTAAGCTACATTGGCCTCCTTCCTGGCCCACTCATGCAGCAGCCATAGAATTACAAGGTATAGTACAGAGGAAATTTCCTCAACAAAGTTCTAGTTTTTTACATTGGGAAGATTAAGAAGGTCATTCTGGATTTTTTAAGCCTTATGTGCTCCCTGGATGGCCAGTTAATTTGTGGGGTAGAGATGTTTTGAAAAATACGGGACCATTGCTTGTCAAGTCCTAAGGGTTTAGTCAGTACTCAGATGCTTGATCGGGGATTTTTCCCCACTAAGGGACTAGGGAAAGAACAGCAAGGCATTCTCACCCCCATAGAAGTGGCTCCCAATACCAGAAGGTGTGGATTAGGATATCAAAATTTAGCATAGGGGCCTTGGTAGCTCCTGCTATCTCAATAATGCATTATGCAGACCCAATTATTTGGAAATCAGATAATCCTGTATGGGTAGACCAATGGCCCCTTTCTCAGGAGGAACTTAGAGCAGCTGCTCAATTGGTACAAGAGCAGCTACAGCTTGGGCACATTGAACCATCTAATAGCCCATGGAATACACTTCCATATTTTGATCTTGTCACCTTCTTGATTATCACGGGGCAGAGGTGACCCTTACAGCTTATAGGTTTTGAGCCTCAAAATTATTATTGTTCCTTTTTTCAAAGGATCAACAACAATGGCTCTGGGAAACTTCCACTAAATGCAAATCGCTTTTGCAAATCAATGGACAACTTTATACTGAAACTGTCAACATAAAATCAGCTCAAAGACTAGAATTATATGCCATTATCATGGCTTTTCAACATTTGCCATATTCCTCCTTTAATCTATATACAGACAGCAAATATTTACTTATGGTTGTTTCCACTATAAAGACTGCTGTCTTAGAAACAACTGCTGATGAACTATTTCAGCAGTTCCTCCTTCTTCAAAGACTTCTATGTCAACATAGAGCTCCACGTTTTATAGGACATACTCGAGCTCACTCCCTTGAGCTTTAGCACAAGGGAATGCCCTTGTTGATCAAGCTACCCAAAAGAAAATTATTTGGAGCAACCATGACAGATCGAGCAATTCAGTCTCATACTATTCATCACCAGAATACTGCAGCCCTGTGTAAACAGCTTCAACTTTCTCAGGAAGCAGCACAGCAGTTTGGGAAATTCTGTCCAAGGTGTCCTATTCTACAATCTATCCCTTCACTTGGAGTTCACCCTCAAGGACTCCTACCAGGACAACTTTGGCAAAAGGATGTTACTCATAAAACTTCATTTGGCAAACAGTCCTATGTCCACGTTACAGTGGATACTTATTCTGGATTTATAGTAACCTCTGCCAGAACAGGAAAGGCTGCTAAGCATGTTATAGCTCATTGTCTGTATGCATTTTTCTATTATTGGATTTCCTAAACTGGTTAAACTGACAATGCTCCTGTATATGTTGCAAAATCATTTACTGTATTTTGTCAAACCTTTTGAAGTATTGGGTTTCTTACAATCTTTAAAGTCAAGGTATTATTAAAGTGTACCCAGCAAATATTTTAAGGTCAATTTAAAAAAGTTTAAAAGGGGGGAGTCATATCCTGGAACTCCTACGGGTCTACCATATCATGTTTTTTACTTAAAATATTTTAAATTTCTTTTAAATGCTGATGAACAGGAGATGCCAGATATTTTTCTCCTGCAAACTTCTACCTTCTTTTATTTGATCCAGCTAATAACACTTTTGTCTGTTTCCAAATAGCTCCAGATATATGGGAAAGGTTTATATAGGCGGATGGGGATCCTCAAGCCCCTCAGCAAAATCTTCTGAGCATGACTTTTAAGGCACCAAGAGGCATAAAAAGCCCAATAGAGATCAGGGGAACTACCAGCTTTTAGGATACACCCTTAAAGGCTCCAACACCCCAAAGGGGTCTCATAAGATTCCATCTGGGTCCTGCTTCAATAGTGGAAAGGAAGGTCATTGAGCTAAAGCCTGCCAGGTTTACATGCCTTTGCTGTGAGGAAAAAGGGACACTAGAAGGTAGGCTTTCCCCTCGCTCCTCTAAGGGAAGGTTCAGTCTCTTCCAGCCCTGCTCCAGCCACCTATGTCCTAATCTTGCCCAGAATGCTGGGGTTTGCCACTGAAGGCTGAAGGTGCTCAGGGCCATTGGCCCCATCTACGACACTGTGGACGAGCCTAGGGTATTTCTTCCAAGAAGCAGGTAAACTGATCTCATTTCCACAAGGGCCACTTAACTATGTCTTGCCTGAATAGTCAGGTTTTTTATTCTTCCCTCGAAGATCTCTGTTGTGGGTGTTGATAGTCCTATTTTCTGCTGCTTTGTTTAATATATAGTGTCTTCTTTATTCCTCCTACCTCAATGTCTCACTCATATTTCATGCTAGGACCTACTCCTAATTTAGAGCTCTCTTTCCCCCTTTTGCCAACTTCTATTATGAATATACGTTTGCCACCCAGCTTAGTGTATCCCAAGGTTCTCTTTACCATGCCACAGTTGCAGAGCTCCAGGGAAAAGCACCCTGGTCTCATCTCTCCAGGCAGAGGAGAACAGAAGCTCCATATCCACACATGCTGCAGATGGCTTTTCCAGTCTACCTAAATCATTACCAGCTAGAAACAGTGTTCATTGAAATGTGGATGTAAGCTGCAAAGTATAAAATTGTGACAACAATTCCAGTGCCATGAGGACTTTTCCTGGAGGTGGACTTTTCCTGGACTCCTGCTCCTTGTGACAGCTCCTGACAGACTGAACTGGGATTGGGTTGCATTTTTCAGGGATTTGGCATGGTCTTGGTGCCAACTTGGACTTGGTGAACATGTTAAGGACACTACTCTTTTGTGGATTCTTGCTGTATTGGCCAAGAGTTTGCTTAAAGGCTTTAATCACTGTAAAAAAAAAAATAGAAGACTAGATAAAGAATATGTGACACACATACACCATGGTATACTATTCAGCCATAAGAAATGATGACATCGGCTCACTTACAACAAAATGGTGGGATCTTGATAACATTATACAGAATGGGATAAGTAAATCAGAAAAAAATAAAAACTGCAGGATTCCACACATTGGTGGGACATAAAAATGAGACTAAAAAACATGGACAAGAGTGTGGTGCTTATGGGGGGTGGGGAGAGGGAAAGAGGGAGAGGGGAAGGAGGAGGGGCACAAAGAAAACTAGATAGAAGGTGACAGAGGACAATCGCTTTTTGGGTGATGGTTATGCAACAGAATTGAATGACAAGATAACCTGAACATGTTTTCTTTGAATATATGTACCCTGATTTATTGATGTCACCCCATTTAAATTAATAGAAATTTATTTATAAATAAGAAAAAGCAAAACACAACTGTATGCAACCTTCAAGAGACACGTCTAAGCTACAAAGATTAAAATAGGTTCAAAATGAAAGGTTGGAATATTATTCTCCAAGCAAATATTACTCAAAGAAAAGCATGTGTAGCCATACTTATATCTGACAATGCTGACTACAAGAAAACAAAGGTAACTAGAAACAAAGATGGTCATATTATAATGATAAAGAGGACATTGTGTCAAGAAAACATAACACTTCTTAATTCATATGCACCAAACCAGGTTGCACCAAAATATTTAAGACATCTACTAACTGATCTAAAAATAGAAACTGACAAAAATACAATGATACTTGGAGATCTCAGTACACCACTGATGATTCTAGATCATTCATCCAAACAGAATAACAATAAAGAAATATTGGCCTTAAATGAAACACTAGAACAAATGGATATGATAGTCATCTATAAGACATTTCATCTCAAAACATGAGAGTATACATTTTTCTCCATTGTACATGAAACATTTTCAAGAATAGCCCATATGTTGGACCACAAAACTAACATCAACAAATTCAGAAAGATTGAAATTATACCAAGCATATTCTCTGACCATAAGGCTTTGAAACTAAAATTCAACTGCAAAAAGGAAGTAAACAAACCCATAAACATGTGGAAATTAAACAACATACTTCTAAAAATGACTGGGTCAAAGAAGAAATAAAAGCAGAAATCAAAAGATACATACGACAAATAAAAATGACAACATGATATATCAGAATATCTGAGATGCAGCAAAAGCAGTAATAAGAGGAAAATTCATATCATTACAGGCTTATATAAAAAAACAAGAGAGAGCTCAAGTAAACAACTTAACATCATATCTTAAGGAACTAGAAAAAGAAGAACAAAAGCAACCCAAAACCTGAAGAAAAAAAGAAATAGCAAAAATTAGAGCAGAAATAAATGAAATAGAGAAAAGAAAACCTATAAAAAAATTAATACAACAAAGAGCTGGTTCTTTGAAAAGATCAACAAAATTGACAAACCCTGGCCAGACTCACTAAGGAAAAAGAGAAAAGACTCATATAAACAAAAACTGAAATGAAAGGGAGAAATTACCACAGATATCATAGATATACAAAAAATTATTATAGAATACTATGAAAAACTATATGTCACCAAACTGAACAATCTAGAAGAAATGGTTAAATTCCTAGAACTATACAATCTTCCTAGATTGAATCATGAAGAAGTGGAAAGCCTAAATAGACCCATAAACAGGAAGGAAATAGAAACAATTACCAAAGACCTCCCTCAAAATAAAAGTCTGGGGCCAGATGGCTACATTAGTGAATTTTACCAAACATTCAAAGATTTGGTCCCTATCCTTCTCAAAGTCTTTCAAAAAATTGAAAAAGCAATACTTCCAAACACATTTTATGAGGCCAATGTAACCTTCATATAAAAACCTGGCAAGGACAATACAAAAAATAAAACTACAGACCAATATCTCTAATGAATACAGATGCAAAAATACTAAACAAAATACTAGCAAATCAAATACAACAACACATTATAAAAATAATACATCATGATCAAGTGGGATTCATCCCAGAAGTGTAAGGATGGTTTCAACATATGTAAAGTGATTAATGTAATGCACCATATCAACATATCAACAAAACAAAGAATAGAAACCATATGATTCTATCAATAGATGCAGAAAAGGCATTCGATAAAATACAACCTCATTTTATTTTTAAAACACTCAATAAAATGAGTATAGAAGGGAAATACCTCAATATAATAAAGGCCATATATGACAAGCCATTAGCTAACATCATACTAAATGGTAAAAACTGAAAAATTTTCCTCTAAAATCAGGAACAAGATAAGGCTGCCCACTCTCTTCACTCCTATTCAACATAGTGCTGGAAGTTCTAGGCAGAGCAATCACACAAGAGAAAAAAAAAAGACATTTATAATAGGAAAGAAGTAAATGTTTCACTTTTTGCAGATGACATGATCCTGTACATAGAAAACAACAGAGACTCCACAGAAAGACTATTAGAAACAATAACCCAATACAATAAGGTCGCTGGATACAAAATTAATATACAGAAATCTGTTGCTTTCATATATGCCAACAATGAAACTTTGAAAAATGACTTTTAAAAATCCCTTTTACAGTTGCAACAACAAAAAATAAAATATCTAGGAATAAATATAACAAAGAATGTAAAGGATCTATATACTGAAAATTACAAAGCATTATTAAAGGAAATCAAAAAAGACAATGAAATGGAAAAATATTCTATGTTCTTGGCTAGGAAGAATAAATATAGTTAAAATGGCAATGTTACCCAATGCAATATGAAAATATAATGCAATTCCCACAAAATTCCAATGTCATTTTTTAAAGAAATGGAACAAGAATTATCAGGTTTGTATGAAACTATAAAAATCCCCGAATAACCAAAGTAATACTGAGGGAAAAAAACAAAGCTGGAGGCATTACAATACCTGACTTCAAATTATACCACAGAGCCACAATAATCAAAACAACATGGTATTAGCAGAAAAATAGACACACAGACCAATGGAACAGAACCGAGAGCCCAGAAATAAAACCACATAGATATGGGCAAATCATCTTTGATAAAGGATCCAAAAACACACAATGGAGAAAGGAAAGCCTCTTCAATAAATGGTGCTGGGGTCTGAGCGGGCGATGGCACAGTGAATAGAGAGTTGGACTGAGATGCAAAGGATCCAGATTCAAAACCCCAAAGTTTCCAGCTTGAGCGTGGGCTCATCTGGTTTGAGCAGGCTCACCAGCTTGAACCCAGGTCACTGACTTGAGCAAGGGGTCATTCAGTCTGCTGTAGTCCCCTGGTCAAGGCATATAGGAGAAAGCAATCAATGAACAACTAAGGAGCTGCAATGAAGAATTGATGCTTTTCATCTCTTTCCCCTTCTATCTGTCTGTCCCTATCTGTCCCTCTCTCTGTCTCTGTCACTAAATAAATAAATAAATAAATAAATAAATAAATAAATAAAAATGGTGCTGGGAAAATTGGAAAGCCACATGCAAAAGAATAAAACTTGACTACAGTTTGTCCCCTTGCACAAAAATTAATTCAAAATGGATGAAAGACCTAAATATAAAACCTGAAACAACAAATTACATAGAAGAAAACATAGGTACTAAACTCATGGACCCTGGCTGTAGAGAACATTTTATGAATTTGACCCCAAAGGCAAGGGAAGTAAAGGCAAAGATAAATGAATGGGACTACATCAGACTAAGAAGCTTCTGCACAGCAAAAGAAACTTACAACAAGACAGACAGCCAACTAAATGGGAGATGATATTTGCAAACGACAGCTCAGATAAGGGTTAATTTAATATCCAAAAGATATAAACAACTAAAGAAACTTAGCAACAAACAAGCAAACAATCCAGTAAAAAAAAAAAATAGGGAGAGGACATGAACAGATACTTCTCCCAAGAAGAAATACAAATGGTCAATAGATATATTAAAAGATGCTCATCTTCACTAGCTATTAGAGAAATGCAAATCAAAACTACAATAAGATACCATCTCACACTTGTTAGATTGGCTATTATCAACAAGACAGGTAAAAACAAGTGTTGGAGAGACTGAGGAGAAAAAAGAACCTTCATTCACTGTTAGTAGGAATGTAAATAAGTAGAACCATTATGGAAGAAAGTATAGTGGTTCCTAAAAAATTTAAAAATAAAACTATCATACGACCCAATAATCTCTCTACTGGGTACATACCCCCCAAACTCAGAAACATTGGTATGTAAGGACACATGCACCTCCATGTTCATCACAGCATTGTTCATGGAGGCCAAGACATGGAAACAACCAAAATGCCCTTCAATAGAGGACTGGATAAAGAAGATGTGATACATATATACAATGGAATACTACTCAGCCATAAGAAATGATGACATAGTATCATTTACGACAACATGGATGGACCTTGATAACATTATACTGAGTGAAATAAGTAAATCAGAAAAGGCTAAGAACTGTATGATTCCATACATAGATGGGACAGAAAATTGAGACTGATAGGTAAATAAAAGTGCGGTGGTTACTAGGGGAAAGGAGAAGGGAGGAAAGGGAGGGAGATGGGGGAGGAGGAGAGACATAAAGAGGGACAAATATAGGGTGACAGAGGATGGTTTGACTTTGGCTGATTGGTATACACCACAATCGACTGTCCAAATGATGTGGAGATGTTTGCCCAAAATCTACATATTCTAGTTGATCAATGTCACCCTGTTAAATTTAATCATCTAAATAAAATTAAAACAAATTTAATGCAAAAGCAAAATCCTACAGCTGAAATGTACAACAAAATTTATACTGACTAAACTGAACAGTAGGAGGAGAGAGCAGAAGAATCTTTGAACATGAAGATAAATTAACAAAAATTACCCAATTAGAATATCAAATAAAACATAATTGAAAAAATATATAGAGCCTCAGAGACCTATGGGATAATTTCAGGCATTTGAAAATGTGTATAATTGAAGTCCTTAGAAGAGTAGGGGAAAAAGAAAAAAATTAAAAACATTTTTGAGACAATAACTGGAAACTTCCAAAATTTGGTAGAAAACATTGATACGTCCAAGAAGTCTAAGTAATCCTAAGCATGATAAGTAACAAAGAAAACCACTCAAATGCATGTCACAGTCAAACTGCTAAAATATAACTATGGCAAGAAAGCAGCCAGAGAAGAACAATATGTTACATTCCAGGAGATATAACATGATATTAATGAGTTCTCAACAAAAACTATGGAGACTAGGAGATATCAAAATGATAAAATGCAGCAAGAATAAATAACAAAATCCTGTGACAAAGAATTGTATATTCAATAGAATTAGTCTTCAAAAATGAAGGTGAGAGGAATTTCACTTCAAGGCATGTTTGAGTAAACTCTTAACACAAAACCTATAACAGGTAATTATAAACGCTGGATAAAATACAAACAACTGCCCAGAGATTCTGGAGAGTGGCCAAAGGCAGATCCTGATGTGTTGAGTTTCCTGTTATTACATATTTCAGGGTGATGGAAACCTGAAGCAGGACACGGTCAGTGTCACCTGAAGAGGTTTAGTGACTGAAAACATGCAGTCTTTCTGGCTTTAAAAACCAGAAAACAGGGTTTGGAGAAATTATAGCTTCTGGAAAGTGCATATAGAACCATAACAAGGAGGGAGCCCAAGACAAGGAGTCAAAATTTTGTGTATATAAACTTGGCCCAGATCCCTGGCTGACACCTTGACCACACATGCACAGGCAGGTTATAAGATCATCATTCAAGGCTAAAATAGTTGCACAGAAATTTGAGCTACAACCCAAAGGGCAGAGAGTTCTATTCGAGCTCAACAAAGTTAATGTCTGTTAAAAGAAAAATGTCAAGGCTTCAAAGAGATGTTACAGAATCCAGAGATTCTACAATCTAATTTGCATTGCACAAAGTCTGAGATATCATTGATAGGCGGAACCAAAATTTAAAAATTTGGTTTCAGTAACAGTAACTTTTAGTTGTAATCAATAGAAGATAATGTAAGGGTTAGGAAATAGTTAATTTGCTTGCTATTCTCCCTTAATGGCTCCCTGGCCTTCCTCTTTGAAATAGGAGGAGAAATTTTGGAAGTGGATTCCTTTTTTCATTTCTTTACCATAAACCTCAGGCGACTCCCTGGCTTTCAGGAATGTGAAGCATCACTTTTAATTGGTTTGTGAATGTTTAAGTATTGGAATGCTGCCCTAGCTTTTGCAAAAAGCATCCAATATTTTTATTATTAATAATCTGTATCCTATTATTATCTATCCCCAAAGCTACTATTGACAAGAAGTGACTTGAGTAAGTTTTTTCATTTTTGAAATTAAAGAAGTTAATTTTACTGATATTAATGAATAGACATGAATACGTTTATGTATTGCTAAAATGTGTTAAAATAAAACAGTAATATACAATCCAACAGTTTTGAAATATGTGAAGACACATAATCATTTATTTTGTAGACTATCTTCTTCATTTTCTTAATGGTATCTTTTTTTTTCTTTTAAGTGAGAGGAGGCCCTGGCCAGTTGGCTCATTGGTAGAGCATTGGCTTGTCTTATGGGTGTCCCAAGTTTGATTTCCAGTCAGGGCACATAGGAGAAGCGCCCATCTGCTTCTTCACCCTTCCCCCTCTCGCTTCTTTCTCTCTCTCTCTCTCTCTCTCTCTCTTCCTTTCTCTCTCTCTCTCCCCCTCCTACAGCCATGGCTTGATTGGAGTGAGTTGGCCCTGGGCATTGAGGATGGCTTCATGGCCTCCATCTCAGGCACTAAGAAGAGCTTGGTTGCTGAGCAACGGAGTAAAGCCCCAGACAGGCAGAGCATCACCTCTTAGTGGGCTTGTCAGCTGGATCCTGGTCAAGGTGCATGCAGGAATCTGTCTCTCTGCCCCTACTTTCTCACTAAAAAAAGAAAAAGAAAAAGAACCCAACTCTGGTGCCAGCCTAACTTGATGGTGGTGAGCACTTTTCCTGTGCCTCAGTTTCCCTCTTTGTTGTGAAAATTAAAGGAATTAATTGACAAGGGCTTTGCACAGAGTTAGTGCTGTGGCCATGTGGCAGTTATTACCACCAGGGCTCAGGTTTTCTCAGCATCTTTTTTCAAATAGCAAGCAGGTTTCATCCCTGTAGGATTGAAATCTTCTATGAAAGACCAAGCCTTAGGTATCCAAAATCATAAAGCTATCAGTCTGTCTGGTATTTTGAAAAATTCTGTGCTATCTTTTTAGTAGGCTGGAGGCATAACCCAAATCTGTTGAGCTCACTGTCTCCTGTCATAACATTGAGGGAACTTGGGGGATATTCAGGGCAGGAGATTTGGCTAAAAAAGCTAGTCAGAAACTGACCACTAAAGGTGATCATTAGTGAGTAGCAAAACAAACTGGCCATTAAACTTTGAATGTTATTCCCCACTCTGAACCTCAGTTTTCTTATCTGTTCAGTTGGCAATTTTGAAGAATGGGGTCAGGTCCATTTTAAAGAATGCGGTCATGTCTGACCTGTGGTGGCGCAGTGGATAAAGCGTTGACCTGGAAACATTGAGGTTGCTGGTTCGAAACCCTGAGCTCACCTGGTCAAGGCACACATGGGAGTTGATGCTTCCTGCTCCTCCCCTCCTTCTCTCTCTCTCTCTCTCTCTTTCTCTCTCTCTCTCTCTCCCCTCTCTAAAATGAATGAATAAAATAAAATAATAAAAGAGCATTCATTTGAAAAAAAAAAAAAAAAGAATGCGGTCAGGTCCATGAGAGGGGATCTACTGCATTCAATGAGTCCTAAGAGCCTCCCAAGTCTCTCTGCAGTCTTCCTCCACAGCCAGAACAAGCATCAGAGTAACCATGGGCTTACACACACACAAAGTGAGTTCACGCAGTCAGGAGAGTGGTGCAGACACCATCATCCAAAGAGGAGGAAGCTGGGATTTCCGAGGGCGGGGTGAGAGAGTGGACCAGAGGAAAGAAGAGGAGGGAGAGAAATGAGGAAGGAAGGATAAAGATAGAAAGAAAAAAATGGAAGGAATGGAAGAAAAAGAGAGGGAAGAAAGAGACAGAAGAACAAAGATAAATTCCTATTATCAATCAATGGTTGATGATTGTTGGCAGCAATTCAACACCAACAGGAATCCCCAATTTGGGTGCGGTGAGGAAGAAAACTCTCTATTCAGTGTAAAAAAGCTCATTTGTGATACAGCACAGCTGTGAGGCAGCACGGAGCCAGGCTGGTTGCAGGCTGGACAGCTCTGCTCTGTCCTGCACTGGCCTGCTCTGCACCATGCTGGCCAGCTTCGCAGGCATCCCCAAATTATGGCCCGCGGGCCGCATGAGGCCCCCTGAGGCCGTTTATCCGGCCCCATGCCGCACTTCCGGAAGGGGCACCTCTTTCATTGGTGGTCAGTGAGAGGAGCACTGTATGTGGTGGCCCTCCAACGGTCTGAGGGACAGTGAACTGGCCCTCTGTGTAAAAAGTTTGGGGACCCCTGCATGGCAGCCTGCTGTGGCTACCTGCTCCAGTCTGCTCCAGCTAGACACCTTCAGTGTTTCAGCTCAGCCTGGGAAGTGCAGTCTTTGACGGAAAGGGTAAGTGCACTCTCAGAGCAGGAGGGGAGCTGGTTTAAGAATAAGTCCTCACCTCTGGTCCCTGATTGGTCTGTCCTTGCACAGCAGGATTCCAAATCCTCACAGTTTGACTGGTCAAAAGGCATTGGCCCAGATCTGTCAGAATAGAGCCACTCCGGTTGGTTAGAGCTGTGCATCTCTGATTAGATGGGGAAATCCTCAGTCCTATTGGTTGAAATAGGATTCCAAGAATTCTTTATAAGGGCTGGTTCAGATGGCAGAAACAGTGCAGGCAGGCAGTTTAGAGCAAGCTTCTCCCTGAAATGCAGTTTGTGCAAAATGGCTGCTAGACTTTTTGTTTTTAAATTTGAGTCCAGTTATCCACTGGAATCCCTTCTTAGTAAGTATCTTGTGTCTCAGGGTCGACTCTTTCCGTATTCACTTGGTAAGAAATTAAATAAAGAAGAAAAATTCAAAAGCTGCAGTCCACAAAGAGTCAAATGAAAATATAAAATACCCTTATCTCCTCTAAAATATAGTATTCACTGCTCTGTGTCACTGCAGACATGTGTGCTGTGTCCACTCACAGATAGCTAGGATACATTTGCATGATTTAAATGTCACTCAGATCTTGTGAATAATGAACTAAGTGAAGTCACTCCAGAGGGTCTGAATCACTTCCCCTGGAAAGTCTTTCTCAGTGGCAACTTCTTGTTCTATATCTCATTACTCATTACATCAGAGTCAAAACAAACCACATTCCCTTCATTAGCAGCTCTCAAACACCCCCCTACATGGGCCTATATCAAATAAGTTAGCCCTGGTCTTGTGCCCCTGAGAATTTTAATGTCCAGCATTGAAAGGAGCATGATACCCAACATCTGCAGGATGAGAAATAAGGTGTTCAATGAAGGGAAGGGAAAAGTGATGGCCTTCTTCATTGAAATCTAAGCATTGTTTTTTCAAAGCATTTTAATATGTATTATCCCCATTATCTATGTTATGGAGAAGAACTCCTCCCCCCAACCCCAGTGGCATTCCTGGAGCTTGGTACCCAAAGCTAGGATTCACACATTTAGCAGGTACTTACTGAGTTGCTACTATGTGCAGAGGGATTAGAGCACCAGTGCAGGCAGGAGGGCTGCAGCATTTCGTGTCTACGCTGAGAAAGCTACAGGAAGGTGACCACCGGGACAAGCTTGGGATGTTGTTAAGGGATCATGTGTTCTAGGCATGTGGCATCCTGCTCATGGTAAGGAAGAAATGCTTCAAGTAATTATGCACAGCAGGTGTTGAAGTTTGGAGCTGAGAGGCAATGAATTGATAGCTGACACAGTCTGGTTGAAGAATGGGGCATCCTAGGTAATCCAGTATTTGGCCCACTTGATATTCTATTAGAAGATCCCAGAATAAAGATGATAACTGGGTATCTTTACTCTTTAACAGCTGAGGCACTGTGTCCCACATTAAATTGCTCCAAGTTACAGAGATTTTAAATAAAATTGTCTAGACTTTATATCAAAATAAGCCCAATTGTATTAAAAACTTAATTTCAAGAAAAAAACATACAAAACCATGAAAAGAAGAGTGGACATTATTTATGTAGTAGAATTATGCATTCTAGGCTTCCAGTGAATTGAATGAATCTCAGTGGGAAATGTTTGTAAGTCTCTAGAATAAATATTATCAGTGGAACATTTGAGATCTTGTTCCCTGGCATATCATAGCTTTGTCTCAAATAAATTAATAAAAATTCAAAAAAGATATTATCATAACTCAAATGAAAAGGCAAGCGGAATGGAGGAAATAGTTTCATCAAATATGCCAGGTAACAGTCGCTATCAGTGTTGCACAAAAAGCTCATGAAAACTGAAAGGAAAACCATCAATTCTAATGTAAATAGGCAAAGGACATAAATAAATGATCCACAAAGAGGAAACACAAATAATAAACAGACATAAGAATATGTTTGAATTTACTAGCTCTTATTGAGATGCAAATTAAAACTGTAATGGGGTAGAGTTTATGCATGAAATCTGAAAAATAAAATAAAAAGCTGGTGAATAAAGATGGTGGAACTAGCAAATGGCTGATGGCAACAGAAATTGCTAAAACTTCTCTTGAATTCAGATGTCATATCCTTGGAGTACTCCCACTTCTTGGAATATACCCTAAGGAAATAATCACAGAAAACAGAAAAATGGTCTATGTATGTGTTTAGGGCAGTCATTTAAAAGATTGAAAAATGGGAAATATTAATAATTTAAATGTACATTAAAAGGTTTGTAATACTGTAAATCATTCTATTAATTATGTGATTCACTTAGCTATGATCATGGTTAGTAATAAATAACTTGGCCGTGACAAAAAAAATGATTAGAAACTAGTGAAGCAAGATAGGTTACTTCTCAGAATATTAACACCTAATTAAAAACAGAATAAAAAATTGCATTTACATGTGATATGGGTATGTGATAATAATATGGGTATGTGAAAAAAATAGAAAGAAACATAAAATGCAGAATTGATTTATTAAATTGATTTTTAAGGCTTATTATTAATATAATATTGTTTATGCAATACTTTTTCAAATGTGACAATTGATATGAAAATAATCCAGGTATGTTGACAGAGTGGCACCAAGTCAGGCTCACTTCTTTTTTACATGGTACACTTCTATGATGTTAGTATTATTTCTCACTAGCCTTTTGCCAATTTTTGTGGAGACACGTCATCCTGAGGCTTCACATCATACTGAATGAGGCCACTAAGCCATGATTCCTCCTCCTGTACATGGGTGGCTGAATTTTTTGAACCCTAGTACAGAATCTTACATTTGTTCCCATTATATTTTTCTTGATCGATGTATTTATCCCATGATGAAAGGCTCTCTGGGTTTTTTTTTTTAACCCTGATCTACACCTTATATTTGCCATATTTCCTGAGTGGATATTAATTGTACATTCTGTCCTCAATAAAATATACAGGAGAGTCCGAGGTCTTGATGAAAACGTTGACCTGAGCATTACTAGGGCCTCATGACATGTCAGATCTGTTAAGGAGCACTTTTGATGACATTCATGTTACAATCCACTAAAATAGTCTTGCCTACAGTACACATTGACCAGCTCTAACAACTAGCAAAGGTGATTGGGTTTTTGTAGGTAAAAAATGAAGGATTTAAGCTTAGAAAAAAAATCAGGTGAGTCTCCTGGACCAGGACCAGGCTCAGTGTGATAGGGAGCAAGCTTTGCCCTCAGTATTCAGTGTCTGTCACCTCGGCCCTCGGCCCCTGTGATACCACCTGTTGCCCAGCCATGGCATCCACACCTTTCTACCTTCACTGGTCTCCAGGTTCATCAAATGTTCTTCTCAGTCTTTCTTACTAGACTTTTTATTTACTAGTTCTTCATCTATATATACTCTATGTCCCATAGTTATCTATATTTTAAAAGAAGTCAAAAATTGAAAATGGAGGAAGGGTGAAATATTAGGCATGGATGGTCAGATACAGGAAATCTGGACGGAAGAGGAAATACTGAGACCCTGGGGCCTTGTAGGCAGTCCCTACCTGTTCACTGGCTGCAAGGCTGACCTAAAGGGGGAATTTCCAGGAGACAAGGTAGATTAGATCTTATGGCACCACAGTCCTCCTCAAGCTCTTAATGATATTTGAATAGAAGTTACAACTCTTCAAATCTCATTAATTTAATTTTCCTTTTATTCTTCCAGCTGCCAGGTAGATGAGGGAAACAGATGCCATCATCTTCAATTCCTGAGAAGGAAGCAGGCAGAGAGGGCCTTAAACACTGAAAACAACAGCTTCTCCCCATTCAGGGCCTTTCCCTCCCCAATGACTTTGCACAACAGAGAAGTCCTGCTGGGGAAATTGATGAATTGTTGCTTTTTGAGTGAACTTTGTCTATCTCCGTATAAATATTTTATTTCTCAAAAGCCATTCCAATAAATTACTTTATCATTTGCCAAGGAGCTAGACCATCTGCAGAAGCAGGCTGTACCCTCCTCCTTACTGATAACTGGGCTTATCTGTTTGCATTTAGCTTCTCATCTGCTAGTCTGGTTTATCTCTTTATCAGATTATGTGTTCTTTAACACACTGCACACCATATGGTCCCCAATGAGTGCTATCTTGTCCGTCACCTATGGCACAATTTATATGCCTTTTAACCCTAACCTATAAATATCAGGCCCCAGAACATCTAAAATTTGTTTAGACTAGGTAATTTTCCATAATTAAAATAACAAACATTTAGTTCCTCTCTTGAATTTTTTAAATCAAAAGTGTAATATGCACCAAGAATAAATAACAAATTATTTATTTTCACAGTGAAACTGAAAGAACTACAGCACCATCAACGTCACTGAATCTTAACATTGATTGGGAGAAAAAGCAAATCCAAGAATACTGTGTTGACCATAATCACATTTTCTAAATTTTCGAAACAAAATTACCTGTCATTGGGAAGCTCCCCAAGCCCGACCTATGCATGTTCAGGCTGGGATGCAACCCCTCTGGCTATGGCTAATATTTATCCTTTTATTTCTCTGGCACTAAAATCACAGGCAGGTAGCACTGGACTGACCAGGTTCCCTGGGTCCAGCTTTTCTCAGTCTCTGATGGCTGAATGCCACAGACTCGTTCTCATTTTTTTAGCATTTCCTAACTAAGGTTGTGGCAACATGGGACTCACCTAGTCATCCATCTAGTCTCACCTGCACCATCAGAGCAAGGAAGTGGTCCCTTCTCCATAGTTGCCTTCTCACTGTGATCTCCCTATTCTGACACAGCTTTGGGTTTTTGAGGGTCCCTTTGCTGGGTCTCTTAGTGCCATGGACCTGTTAGGCAACTCCCACTTACATGTCTGGAGTTGCCAGGAGCTAACAGTGTCCTGCATCTTGACAAAGGATTGATGTGCCTTCCCACATTATATCATATACACCTGGTTATATGAAGCCTGAGCAACAGAGGCTACCCCACTCAATGAGTCTTTGGCCAAATCTGGACCCTCTATTCTGGTGGCCTAGAATCTTGCTGCTGGATTCCTTTTGCATGCAAAATGCACAGATATATCCCCTCCTGGCTCTGCTGCTGATTTTCAGTCTTGGTTTATCTTCTTCCACCTTTCAAGACCAAAAGTTCTTCAGTGATAACTGCTGCCTGAACATCAGCACTTCATACATTTCATGGTTAATTTTGTAAGGTCTTGTTCCCCCTCCCTCACCTCCAGATCTTAGAAATGGTCTGCATTTCAAAAACAGAATCCAAAGGGATTTTTCTATTTTTAGATTAAGCCTTGAATTGTTTTATAATAACTACTATTTTCTCCAAAATCAGATCTGAAATATTTCTGGACAACAGAAAATAACCATCTGCTTCCAATCTCCATCAAGGACAAGCTAACAGGAAACAGCTTTAATTTGGATCATAAATCATAGGAATTAGAGGAAATAAAGCATTTCCTGACAATAAGGGCTGTAAAAAAAACTGATGTATGTTGAAGGGTCTCTGGATTAGGGATACTAAGGGTCTTGAGGACACATAGTCTCATCACCTATGTTTTCTCTTGTGTTACACTAATTTTAGATTCCTTTCAGGAACCCAAAAGACAAAGCAATAACTCTCCACTCCAGCTTCTGCAGCTTCAACTTTATTTTGTTGATTCCTCCCTTCCATTTATTTGCTTTCCCACTATCAGAGTCCATTGACTCTAAACGATCAAACCTGACTTGACTTTGAAGAAAGTTTTTCTAGGTTTTGCTTACCTTCTTTAAGATTGTGTGTGTGTGTTATTTGAATTCTTTATTTCACCAATGAATACACTTAATTCTTCCTTCAACTATTGCATGAACTTGAAAACTTAAGCCTTCTAAAGACAATCTGCTCCACAAATAGACAAGTTGTTAGATACGTTCTGGAAATGCTATGTGCTCCAAGTCCTCAGAGAAGCCTCTGGTTTTCAGGCTGCTGTGGTATCTTCCCAACAGTGTGACTGTTAGTCATGGGAACACGGAACCCAAGAGGCTCCAAGATCTTGTCCCAGACAGCAAAACCGGATTCCTTCTGGGACCTGCTCCTTCCATCCAGAATCAGAGTGAAGGTGGGGATTGGGGGTGAGAATAATCTTCATCCTAGATGGAGCTGAGTGTCCTTAGCCATATATCTTCTGTGAAGAAAGTGAGTTTGAAGGCTTTGTCCAATAAAGGTATCTTCTCCAAAAAGAGTTTAATTAAGTCCCTTTGGCTGTCATAGAGGGCAAAGAGTAGTAACTGGACTGGTGGGTCTGATTTTTAGTTCAGGGAATCTGGTATTGTCTGTTGTGATAAAAGGAAACAAACACTCTACAAGGAGAACACAGTATTCCTGGGAAAAATTTGTGTCTAAACTCTCCCTAAGATTGTAAACAAGTTTAAGGGGAAATATATTCCCACCTCTAAACTCCAAACTCCCAGATCTGCGCTGTGTCCTCATCCAGTGTGGAAGACACTAATGGTAAAACATCTCACGACAGAGTCCAAGGTGGCCACTCACAGTGAGGAGAGAGTCCAGAGTTGGCAGGCGGACTTTCAAGCGTTCTTGCTCCCCGCTAGCCATTTCCCCCTAGGAGGGGATGGTGACATGACCGAGTGGCTCCTGCCTCTTCCGGAACCGCCTTTGAGGCTCCAGAGCCTCACCTGAGGTTTCCGGGGGGAGGCAACAAGTTCCCTCCGCAGAGCAAAGTCCTGGACGGAGAGCAGGGGAGGAGTGAGGCGGAGGCTGCTGCCCAGACGCGGAGGGAGCCAGGAGACGCCCCGCCAGTCCGGCGCGCCACGGAGGCTCAAACTTTGGTGGGGTAAGGTTTTAAGGCTCTTGAGCGGGGAGTGCTGGGCTGCTGGGAGGTGACCGGGGATGCAGGCTTGGCCAGGAAAGGGGTTAAAATAAAGTCCGCGCCAGGGAACACAGAGCCAAGTGCTGGTGTGAGCGGCGCTGTCCACAGTCCCCGGTGCTGAAACGTGCCGCTTCTCGGGGGAGGGAAAAGGGGAGAAAGCAAGGCCCACCTCCGGCCTCTGCAACCCCCCTCCCCAATAAACACCCCTGTAGCTGAGGTAACAGGACAAGAAGACGTTCTCTGTACCCCCAAGGCTATTTACTCACGTCCCGCAGCAGCGCTGGATCAAGCCAGGCTGAGCTATTGGGGCGGGAAGCAGAAAGATCTGGGCGGACTCCCTTTGGAGATGGGAAGGGGATCTAGCCGCGATACCGCCCCCTGGAAATCTCCCCAAGACACCCTACACCCGGAGGCCGCCTGTCCTGGAAGGGGCTCCAGATTGCCTGGCCTCCGCTTTCGGTCCGGGACCTGAACAGAGTCTCCCCCGGTCCGCGCAGTTCTGGGGAGATTTATCCATGGCTCGGAGGAAGCTAGAGCCCCGGGAACCAGTGGTGGATCCTATTGGGCACAGACTCCATTGGACCCTGATAAGCCTTGGAGGTTCAAAGAGACAGCTGGGCTCAGGAGGAGGCGAGGAATTTAAAATCTTTGGGGAAGTCAGCAGTCACTTCTTTTTAATGATAAAATCGTAACTCCAGATCTTAGCGCTCAGGAGCAAGGAACAGCAGCACGAGCTCTCTGATCCCTTGGAATCCGCTAACCGGATGATCCCACGGTTCCCCTGTCCTCAGGCTTTTTTCTCCTAGCTCAGCCTTCATCCCCACTACCCCTCTCCCGGGGACAGGACCCTCAGGCCCTTGCGCTCAGCCATCCTGGGACCCTCCCGCGGACAGCTCCAAGGGCTCAAACTCTGGCGCAGAAACCTGACAGCCAGCAGGTAGACGCCCCTCACTAAATCTTCGAGAAGGCAAAAATGGACGGCAGCGTGGTCCCTGCCACCTAAACCTGTGCACAATGCCCCCTATAGGGGTTTGGGCTTGCATCGGAATAGGCAGCCCAGCACCCTAACTTTCTCTAAGGGCTGTCTGCCCTCCCAACCTGCGCGCGCGCACACACACACCCCTTCATTCATAAAAACGAGCAACAATATCTCTGTCTGCACATGGGTCACGTATTCCCTAAATAAGAAAGCACTGGAAGGGGGCCGTGGAAAGTTGGGCAAGGAGAAGAGAGGTGACCACTCTCCTAACCAGGTCTACATAAAGTCCCGTGTTCTTGAGAATTTTGCCAGGTCAAGGAGCCTAGCTGAAGTTTCACTTAGCTGGTGGTAGCTCTTTGGGCAGGGTGAGGAGGGAAAGATAAGCACTCCCCATCACACGAATGCCCAAGCACACACTTTTCCTCTTTAGCCTCTGTTCAGAAATGGGGTACTCTTGAAGCACTGGCTCAAGAAGAGGGTGAATGGTGATTCTCTGGGTGAGCACAAGATCTCAATCACTCTAGCTGGGACCTTGGATGGAATGCATGTGCCCCTTTCCTTTGGTGCGCCTGTTTTTATGCCTTTTCTGTTCTCATTCACTGTCTGCCAGCAGTCCAGCTTCTGGTTAATAATGGAGTTGCCATAGCGACCAGTCTCCCATTGCTATGGTACCAGGAGGTAAACAGATGGAAACTGCAGAGGCTTTTTACTAGTTGCCCCCCAGATCCTGCAGACTTCTTGGAGTTTCCTGGTGGCTTAGGGAAGGATGACCATGTCCAGATCTGTGAATCCCTCCCCAATTCTCACTCCCTCAACCCCCTAGCAGCCCCTTCACCTGAAACCCTCTATAATCTCTATCAACCACTGGGGCCTCCTGGGTTGAAATGGATCAAGCTTTTTTCCTTATCCTTCCAATTGCATAAATTGAAACCAGAGGGTACATAGTTTTCCTTCTGACTTAATTTATGCCAGCTGCACACTGACTACTCCTGAGTACAAAACACAAGGTTAAATCCTGTGGGAGAAACAGAACTAAGCAAATACAGTCCACTCTGGACATGGTGGTGTAGTGTGAGAGACCTGCCCTTACACTACAGGTAAACCACCTGTGCTCTGGTCTGATCAGAGGTGATTCCAGTGTCCCGGGAGTGGAGAGAGATGGGAGAGACTCACTTCTGGTTAGGGAGGACCTCCCAGGGGAGGTCATATTGGAGTTGAAACTTGAAGGATGAAAGGAATTTCAACTAACTGGTGAGCAAGAGGGGAAACCTCTAGGCAGAGTAACTAGGAGTAGCAAAGATGTGTGGATTAGTTAGGATCAGACAGGCCCTGCTGTGGTAACATACAAACATGGAATGTTTCAGTGGCATAGCTCATTACTTATGCAACCTTATGAGTGTCGACCCCAATAAAGAAAATACTTTAAAAAAGGTGTGGGGAAAACAGCTGTGTTAGGCTTGCTTGCTTGTTTACCAGCTGCAAGCACTTTGCTTGATTAGTGCATGAGCACATCTGGATAGGCTATGTAAAGCTATGGGTGCTTGCCCTCAGGGCGGTGGATGGCAGATTGTGGACTGCCTGCCCATCACTGTGAGGAGTCATTTTGCTGTTCATTTGCCTGAGAAGCACTTTCCCTTTACTGTTTGCTCGTCCACCATTGAGAGACTCCATTAAAGGCCCAACACTTTCAGGCTCCACAAGTTTTCTATCATCTGCCCGAATCCAGTGTGGATCTGCCTGGTCTCGGCCACTGGCATTACAGAAGGGCTCCTGGTGGTAAATTGAGCTCAAAATTAATTTTAAAAAGAAGAGCCTAGGAGTTGTTTCTAAAAAGGCACCTCCCCATAAGCTGAGCTTCAGGGAGAAGCTCTCTAGGGAAAGCCTCAGGGGGAAGCACTAAACTACCCGTCTCCTGTGCTGAACTGCCTGCCTGCACTGTTTCTGCCGTCTGAGCCAGCCCATGTAAAGGAGTTCATGGATTCCCATTTCTACAAGTAGGGCTGAGACTCTTGCCCAATTGCAGCTACACAGCTATATCCTCATTAGCATTTTCAGCTACCAATCAGAGTGGCTCCAATCTGACCAATTAGGATGGTGCTTTTTGTATTAACAACTGTGAAGATTGATCCAAAAAAAGCACTGCCCTAATTACATGAGTGTTATGGACCGTAAATGGCAAAAAGCTATGGACAACTGATATTTGACAAAGGAGGTAAGAGCATACAATGGAGTAAAGATGGCCTCTTCAACAAATGGTGTTGGGAAAATTGGACAGCTACCTGCAAAAAAATGAAACTAGACCACCAACTTACACCATTCACAAAAATAAACTCAAAATGGATAAAAGACTTAAATGTAAGGCGTGAAACCATAAGCATCTTAGAAGAAAACATAGGCAGTAAGCTCTCTGACATCTCTCGCAGTAATATATTTGCCGATTTATCTCCACAGGCAAGTGAAATAAAAGACAGAATAAACAAATGGGACTATATCAAACTAAAAAGTTTTTGTGCAGCTAAAGACTATAAGAACAGAATAAAAAGACAAACTACACAATGGAAGAACATATTTGACAATACGTCTGATAAGGGATTAATAACCAAAATTTATAAAGAACTTGTAAAACTCAACACCAGGAAAACAAACAATCCAATCAAAAAATGGGCAAAAGAAATGAATAGACTCTTCTCCAAATAGGACATACAGATGGCCAATAGGCATATGAAAAAATGCTCAACATCACTAATCATTAGAGAAATGCAAATTAAAACCACAATGAGATATCACCTCACACTAGTCAGAATGGCACTCATCAACAAAACAACACAGAATAAGTGCTGGCGAGGATGTGGAGAAAAGGGAACCCTCCTGCACTGCTGGTGGTAATGCAGACTGGTGCAGCCACTGTGGAAAACAGTATGGAGATTTCTCAAAAAATTAAAAATCGAACTGCCTTTTGACCCAGCTATCCCACCTTTAGGAATATACCCCAAGAACACCATAGCACTGTTTCAAAGGGAGAAATGCACCCCCATGTTTATGGCAGCATATTTACAATAGCAGAGATCTGGAAACAGCCCAAGTATCCGTCAGAAGATGAGTGGATTTAAAAGCCTTGGTACACATATACTATGGAATACTACTCAGCCATAAGAAATGATGACATCGGATCATTTACGACAACATGGATGGACCTTGATAACATTATACTGAGTGAAATAAGTAAATCAGAAAAAATTAAGAACTATATGATTCCATACATAGGTGGGACATAAAAATGAGACTCAGAGACATGGACAAGAGTGTGGTGGTTACGAGCAGGGAGAGGGGGAGGAGAAGGAGGGGGTTTGGGGCGGGGAGGGGCACAAAGAAAACCAGTTAGAAGGTGATGGAAGACAATTGGACTTTGGGTGATGGGAATGCAGCATAATCAAATGTCAAAATAACCTAGAGATGTTTTCTCTGAACATATGTACCCTGATTTATCAATGTCACCCCATTAAAATTAATAATAAAATAAAAATTCTTTTAAAAAATGGCAAAAAGCCACCGTAGATTCGAGGCTTAGCAAAAGGCTAAGTTCTCCCCCCACCACCTCCAAATTGGCTATGAATTGCTGAGTATTTGCACCCACTTCACTTGCTTCCTTAAATTGCTGGAAGCAATTTACATGCCCTTCCTCTTACTCTTTGTTTGTTCAGATGTTGATAGATTTCACTTATGCATGTGAAACAGGGGGGATTCCTGTTTATGCCTTGGGAAAGTTCCTGTTTTAGCCTCAGATGTGTAATTTTGTATCAAGGACTTCCTTGATTTGCATATGGCTATATAATAAAGCAAACTGGGGCTACAGGGCACTCGGATATTGCTATCAGCTTTGAAGAGTCTTTCCCGTCCCATCCTTTTTTCTTAATAAGTCTGTTTTCTTAATTCCGCACCGTTCTCACTCAAAACCCAGAATTTCGAACCGCGCTGGTTCACGGTACATGAGGATGAACCAGTCAGGACCAGACGCAGGGACTTCTCTCTATAAATCAGATTCCCTCTGGCCAGGAGCACACTTTACCTTTCCACTGAAGCCTAGGTTTCCCCAGCTGGAAGCCGAGGGGTCCTGTCTCAGCACACCTGAGTGGGGAGAGCAGCCTCATGACTATGTTGTTCCTTAGCCACTGAGTTGTTTGCACTAAATAAAATATCCTGCATCATATTGTACTTTAAGTTGGGGGTTCCTGTTGGCCTTGAATCGGCACCAACGACCCTCACTTGACATGAGGCAGTGGGGGAACCTGAATCATGTGAGGAGTCCACTGGCTAGAACCTATCACTTGGCTCTCACCTGGCCTGGAAATGCAGGAAGCACAAGTTGAGCTTGGGTGAGCAGTTTCTGCCAATTTTTGAGTCAAGAAAATTCATGACACACTTAAGGAAAGGGTGAGTAATTTGGTTTAAATGAAGTGTCCTATTTAGGCTGATATGGTCCTGGTCACAAAAAGTCTTGAATATGAGGTTAAGATTCTATGCTGGAGTCTGACTGGTGGTGGTGCAGTGGATAGAGTGTCAACTTGGGATGCTGAGCGGTGTTCAAATAATTTAACAACTGTTTCTCTGCCCTAATGACTGTTTTAAGTATAAAATAAAGATATACTGAAAGGTAGTTTATTATTTCATGCATTTAATACTTAAGAACAAGAAAAGAAGTTTATAAGAAAGTTTTAAAATGTTAATAAAAAATATTAAATAATACCTGACAAAAAGCAATAAAACTGTTATTTAAGATATCATCTGAGTGACATGATTAATACTACCTTTTAGAAAGACCCTAGGTCAATGAGGAAGATTCATTCATTTGTTCATTCCACACTCACTGAGCACCTCCTAAGTGCCAGACTTTGGGTGGATTGCAGAGGTGATACTGAGGATGGGAGGTGAGAAATGGGGATTGTTTTGACAATCCCAGGGAGGGGGGTAAAGGCCTGAACAAAGGTGGGAACAGAACTAGAAGAGGCCTCTTTTGTCCTTTGCAGGACTCTCTACATTTCATCTTGTATTATAATATAGTGGAGGGATTAAACTGAAACAGACTTTGGTCCCCCAGTTCTTCTCCTTTGCATAGCTGTTTAATCATTCTGAGTCTCAGTGTATCCGTGTGTAAATTGGAAGTGATAGTTATAATACCTGCTCATTGGATTGTTGGGAGGAATAAATGAAGTAATTGGAGTGAATTCCTTTCTTTGCACAGTACCTGACATAGCAAGTGCTCCAATTTAGATATGACCATCTTATTATTTTCTGTAACGACAGTGGATTCCTTTTAAAATCACTTCCCAAAAGTTAATTAAGGAAAAAAAAAAAACACTTTACCTCCTATATCTGCAGCTAGGCTTGTTGAAACAGGTCTTTGGGGAGGAAAGGGAGGGTGTGTGTGTGTGTGTGTGTGTGTGTGTGTGTGTGTGTGTGTGTGTGTGTGTGTGTGTGTGTGTGTGTGTGTGTGTGTGTGTTGAGGGTATGTGTGTGTGTTGAGGGTGTGCAGTGGTTGGAGAGAGCATCTCTGTAGGGCTAGCTACAGAGATCTGGGTTCTTCAGCTCTAGCAACATCTGGAAAGTAGTTTCATCTTCTTGGAATCTCACCCTGAGCAGCTGAATCTTATTGCAAAGCACTCATTTAAACTGAGCACACTTAGAGCAGAGGAAACCAGAGTCCCATTAGTTCTGTGTTATCTCTGCATAAGTCCAAGACACTTTCTAGGCATGAGGTACTCTTCTGTCTAGTGGTTGGGTAACATAATTGATAACCTTGTTACAATTTCCGTGCATTCTCTTTCACCCGAAATCCCTTCCTGTTCTTGGGAACAATGTTAATTTTTATTCTTAGGCAGGAATTGAAAACTTGCATCTAGCATATGCAAGCTTTCCTTTGCTTGTGTTATAAAAATGCAGAAGAGTTCAGCAAGGAGAGCTCTAGCTCAAAGCCCTTCAGAGGCTTCCCTGAGAAACAAGATTCAACTACATATTCTAATTCAGACTCCTCTCCATCTTGGCCTGGGGACATTCTTGGGCTTCCCTATGCCTATACATTGCTCCAAGGAAAAGGAGAACAAGGATTCTGACCTCATATTCCTCCTCACTCAGAAGCTCAGCCCTGAGCACAACCGAACATACCCTTGTAGTCTAAGGCTTGAGCTGCCCTTCTGGAGAGAGAGAGAGAGAGAGAGAGAGAGAGAGAGAGAGAGAGAGAGAGAGAGACATTTCTTGGGCAAATGAAGGAAACTTTGACAGTTACTGGTCCCAGAAATTGGATTTATTTATTGAGAGTCAGGGGATTAAGTTTGCAGGCTTTACAGTTAGGTTGTCTGCTACAGTCCTGCCTGTGTGAACTGTGTACCTCGGTTTGTTCATCTACAAAATAAGGATGACAATAGTACTTACCTGATAGGGTTATTGTGAGGACTCAAGGAGTTAATACATGTAGAGCAGTGCCAGACATAGTGTAAGCCCTCAAAAATATTGTTGCAGATATTATTTTTACCATTATTGTGATATTTTGACATTTCTCCCCTTTGTTAAATTTCTATTTTGTGAGTTCCTTGTAGGAGATATTTTGAATTTTGTATTTTAAAAGTGTTTTGATTTTGGATTTAATATTCTTCTCTTTTTAGATTTCACTCACATGCCATAAAAGTCATCCATTTAGAGTATGCATTTCAGTGATTTTTTTTTAGTATATTCCCGGTTGCACAACCATCACCACAATATAATTTTAAAACCTTTCAACATTCTCAAGAGAAAGCCTGTAGTCAGCCACAGTCACTCTCTTTTCTGACTCCCCCTCCACTCTCTTTCTCAGCAATCACTAATCTACTTTCCAACTCTGTGGATTTGCCTATTCTAGACATTTTATACAAGTGGAATCATAATACAATGTTGCCTTTTGTGTCTGGCTTCTACTAAGCATAATGTTTTCAATGTTTATTCTTGTTTTATTCTTTTTCATTGTCAAATTTTGAAATTGAAGGGGTTCTTGCCCGTCCCCCTCAAGATAGAAGTCAGAGAGGAGGTGAAACAAATTCAGAATAAGTTTACTGAAAATAAGGTGGAGGGAAAGGACAAATGGAGGGAGTGGGATGCATCAAGAGAGTGCACATTAATGAAGATTCCAAACTACTGCCTGCGCCTGGCTTAAACCGGGTTGAATTTCCTCACATAGTGCATAGTAGATTTCTCTGTTGTCCAGATTCCTGCCATGGGTTAGCAGTGACTGGTGCAGGCACATTGGTTTGGGGGGTATCTAGAGATAAACTTTAATCTTTTCTAGGAGAGTTTCAAAAAGTAACTGAAGCACATTCCCATACATCTTAAGATGGCTCAGCCTGTGTCAAAATAACAATTCAGCTGAATAACATTCCACTTTGTAGATATATCACATTTTGTTTATCCATTTACCAGTTGATGGACAGACTGCTGTGAACATATGTATACAAGTTGTTGTGTGGTTGTATGTTTCCATTTCTCCTTGGTATATATTTAGGACCAGGATTGCTCCTTTGTGTGGTAATTCTATATTTAGCATTTAGAGGAACTGCCCAACTGTTTTTCCAAAGCTGCACAGTTTACATTCCCACCAACTACATATGAGAATTCTAGTTTCTCCTACCAACTCTTGTCTCATTGTAGCTGCTGTGCAGTGGAATCTCATCATGATTTTAATTTGCATTTCCCCATGACTAAATATGTCAACTATCTTTTTATAAGATAGTTGGTCATGGCTTTTATAAGCCATGACCAATGGCTTGTTGGTCATTTGTATATCTTCAGAGAAAAGTCCTTTGCTCATTATTGAAGTGGATTGTCTTTTTTATTATTGAGTTGTAGGTGTTCTTGATGTATTCTGGATACAAGTTCCTTACCAATATATGATTTTATATTTTTTCATTCTGCAAGTTGCCTTTTTCCTTTGTTTTTTTGTTTGTTTGTTTGTTTGTTTGTTTGTTTTTGCGAGAGAGACAGGAAGGGAGAAAGATGAGAAGCTTCAACTCAGTTGTTTCGCTTCACTTGTTCATTGATTGCTTTTCATACATGCCTTGAGTGGGGGGCACGAGCTAGCCAGTGACCCCTTGCTCAACCCAGTGAACTTGGGCTCAAGCTAGTGACATTGGGCTTCAAACCAGTGACCTATGGGCTCAAGCCAGAGACCATGAGATCATGGAATTGATTTAGCCTTGAAATGTGTCACTACCTTCTTCCGGACTGGTCTCTACAGCCCTCTGACACACTTAAGCCATATGGCTGCTCAAAAGAGCCAGTGCTTGTCTGTTCCAGGGACTGATCTTTCCCAGGAAGGTACTGATCACAAATCAAGGAGCTGGCCAGTCTTTATTATTGTGTTCTTCATGCCAGCCCTAAAATTGCATCAGCTTTCTTTTCTCATTAGCCATAGAAGCACCTTCCCATGTTTGCTGATAGCAAAGTATTCATGGTCTGATTTCTAACACCAGGATAATGCCATTGGCAGGTTTTTATCTATTCCTTCGCTTGGACAAGCTGCTTAACATCTCTGAGTCTCAATGTAATCATTTTTAAATGAGGATAAAAATCATAAATATCTGATGAGGTTATTTGAGGATCGAATGAGATAAATGAAATGTGTACTGGGTTTAACATCACATTGTGAAGATTTTATGAATGTCGAGTATTACTAATTTATGATTTTAAAAGTTCTTTTATTGATTGATTGATTTTTTTAAAGAGAGAGAGAGAAACATCAACCTGTTGTTCCATCCATTCATGCTGTCACCAGTTAATTCTTTTTCTTTCTTTTTTTTTTTGTAACAGAGACAGAGAGAGTCAGAGAGAGGGACAGATAGGGACAGACAGACAGGAAGGGAGAGAGATGAGAAGCATCAATTCTTCGATGCAGCACCTTAGTTGTTCATTGATTGCTTTCTCATATGTGCCTTGATTGGGGGGGCTACAGCAGACCAAGTAACCCCTTGCTTGAGCCAGAAACCTTGGGTCCAAGCTGGTGAGTTTTGCTCAAACCAGTTGAGCCCGCACTCAAGCCGGCGACCTCAGGGTCTCGAACCTGGGTCCTCCACATCCCAGTCCGATGCTCTATCCACTGCACCACCACCTGGTCAATTCTTGTATATGCCCTAACTGGGGATAGAACCCACAACATTGGCTTAGGACGGCACTCTAACCTGGTCAGGACCTATGTTTTGTTTTAAAATAGGATTTGGGATAGCAATGAAAACATGAGCCAAATTATAAAATAAAAAGAAGTAAATGAGAAAACCAGAGTCAAGAAGGATATTGCATTACCCAGAGAATAAGGGTTTTAGCTTTCTTACATCAAATAGCAACTTGGCCATCCATTCATTCTCTGGATGGGCACTTAACTCAACAGCTTTCTGCCTGGCAGCGTATATGAAGGAGTGAAAACCATGTTTGTGCTTCAGACAGGGAATCAGAGCCCACCTGAAATAGTGTGGCAAGAACTGTGAGAGAAAAGGGAGAAGAGCTTGCCTGGGAAAGTAGCCCTCCCATATGAGGATGAGGTGAGTCTTCAGTTACTTCCTGTACTGATCATATCTGTTCTGTGTTCATGTTTCAGGAACCACCTTGGAGCTGAATGTAACAAAGCAAGAAGATGGCCAAAATTAACACCCAATACTCCCACTCCAACCCACCTCACCCTGCAGTAAGGACCACAGACAGAGATCTTGATCACCTTGAAAACGGTCTCAGCAGGTAAGATGGGTTTTTTCTTTTATGCCTGAAAAATGTTATTCCCAAAGCTGATCTAAACTGTGGGGGAAGAATGCCTTTGCCTGTGGCCAGCCACAGGTCAGAAGGCTGGGGCTATTCACAGTGTTCCTTCTAACTCCATTTTTCATCTCACTGAATCCTCATGACCCACAGTGAAGTAGTTTGTGTTCTTATTTTAGATATGTGGGGAAATAAGGCTCTAAAAGTTACATAACTTCTAGATAGTAACAAAGTGAAGATTCCAATGTGACGGATTCAATTCTACTGTAGAAATTTCTCCAAATTGTCATACTTTCCCAGATGAACACCAAACATGTACTGGACTCTATCTGTGCACCAGCCATTGTCCTGGACACTGGGGATGCCCTGTCCACACTTTCAGGGGCAGGTCAGGATTCATGCTGTGCACGTGGGCCTGAAGGGAGTGGACTGGGCCCTGCCAGCAAAGCCATTAACCCCGCCAATGACATCCCAACACACGCAGCTGTAGGAAGCTCTGCAGCCTTGAGTTCTACAAACTTTTAGCTGAGTTGCAAACTTCCTAGGAGACTTGGGAAAATTGACTTAACCTTTCCATGCATCAGTTTCTTCAACTGCAAAATGGAGCAAGTTCCTGACAAACTAGTGAGGAAACAAGAGAATGAATACCTGTTTGGTGTAAGTGGACTCACATTTTTTTGTTTCCTAAATTCCCAATGAGTTGACTGAGTAGAGAACTTTATTTCCAAAATTTATGTTATTTTGTCCTCTGTTTATAACCCTGAACACTTTTTTCTCCCATGGTCACTGCATATTATCTGATAAGCAAACATTGCAATGGCAGCCCCTCTGCCCCCGCCACGCTGGCACTGCTCCCTCTTCCCCCATTTCTTTCTCCTCTGCAGATGCATATGTCTGGATTCTTGGTTCCAGCTCCTTAACAAACTCTGCTAATAAGTGATGGATAACAATTTCCAAAGATATTAGGGCCCTATTTTGAAAACTTATGCAGCCCCTGAACCCCACCTTCTCGGATTCAGGCAAAGGAGGAAAATCTCAAAGCACCCCATCAGAGATTAGGCCCTCTCAGCACGTTAACACAATGCTGGGGCCCCAGGAAATTTTTGTTTGTTTGTTTTTTTATAAAGATTTTATTTATTCATTTTAGAGAGGAGAGAGAGAGAGAAGGGGAGGAGGAGCAGGAAGCATCAACTGTCATATGTGCCTTGACTGGGAAAACCAGGGTTTTGAACCAGCGACCTCAGAGTTCCAGGTCCCCAGGAAATTTGATATGACGCGGGGGCTTCAGAAATCCCCTCCCTCAGATGATAGGATGGGATAAAGCTGAAGGGAAGGGGGGAGGGCGCTATGGGGAGGGGGTAAGGGAGATGTTGAGGGGAATATGGAGGAGGGGAGATGCATTAGGGGCAACACTAGAATTTATGTAAACACAATAAATTAAAATCAATTTAAAAAAAAAAAGAAATGCCCATCCTCCTCAAATTGTTCCCTCCTAACTGGACTACTGTCAATCCCTGGATCCCAAAACTACGGACTTACTCCTTAAGTTAAGGCATTGCCCTATTTAAAAGGAAAAAAAAAGAATATTATTAATATAGTTATCTGCCATGAATGCTTTTTTTTTTTCTTTTCTTTTCATTTTTCTGAAGCTGGAAACAGGGAGAGACAGTCAGACAGACTCCCGCATGCACCCGACCAGGATCCACCCGGCATGCCCACCAGGGGCGATGCTCTGCCCACCAGGGGGCGATGCTCTGCCCATCCTGGGCGTCGCCATGTTGCGACCAGAGCCACTCTAGCGCCTGAGGCAGAGGCCACAGAGCCATCCCCAGCGCCCAGGCCATCTTTGCTCCAATGGAGCCTTGGCTGCGGGAGGGGAAGAGAGAGACAGAGAGGAAAGCGCGGCGGAGGGGTGGAGAAGCAAATGGGCGCTTCTCCTGTGTGCCCTGGCCGGGAATCGAACCCGGGTCCTCCGCACGCTAGGCCGACGCTCTACTGCTGAGCCAACCGGCCAGGGCCGAATGCTTTCGTTTGCATTAATAGTTTCCTACCCATAACTGAGTTAATAAAACCTCTCAAAGGTGGGCTTCAAAGAAGTTTGGGGGAGGGGAGAAAAGACCCAAGCAGGGGGCACAGTAGGAAAATCAGGCTCCCTGGGCCACATCTGGCTGCTGGGATCTTGGGCTCAGTGGGAGAAGGAAAGAGACTGTCAGCATCAGGGAGAATTTTTTTTAATTATTATTAATTTTAATAAGGTGACATTGATAAATCAGGGTACATCTGTTCAGAAAAACATCTCCAGGTTATTTTGATATTTGATTATGTTGCATACCCATCACCCAAAGTCAAATTGTCTTCAAGCACCTTCTATCTGGTTTTCTTTGTGCCCCTCCCATCCCCGTCTCCCTCACCCGTAACCACCACCCTCTTGTCCATGTCTCTAAGTCTCATTTTTATGTCCCACCTATGTATGGAATCATATACAGTGTGTCTGAAAAGTCGTGGTGCACTTTTGACTGGTCACTGGAAAGCAACAAAAGACGATAGAAATGTGAAATCTGCACCAAATCAAAGGAAAACCCTCCCAGTTTTTGTAGATGATATGGCAGCATGTGCGCACGCACAGATGATGACGTAACACCGTGTATACAGCGAAGCAGCCCACGGCCATGCCAATCGAGAAGTGGATGGTACAGAGGAAAGTTCAGTGTGTTCTATGGCTCACTATATTTGAATCCATGACCAAAGTGCAAAGTGAATATCGGCACGTTTATAACGAAGCACCACCACATAAGAATAACATTATTCGGTGGGATAAGCAGTTGAAGGAAACTGGCAGTTTGGTGGAGAAACCCCGTTCTGGTAGGCCATCAGTCAGTGACAAGTCTGTAGAGGCTATACGGGATAGCTACCTAGGAGCCCTAAAAAATCTGTGCATGAGCCCACATCGAACTGCACTGAATAGGTATGAAACTGGGAGAGTTTTCTTTTATTTGGTGCAGATTTCACATTTCTATCACTTTTCGTTGCTTTCCTGTGACCTGTCAAAAGTGCACCATGACGTTACAGACACACTGTAGTTTTTAGTTTTTCTGATTTATTTCACTCAGTATAATGTTATCAAGTTTCCATCCATGTTGTCGTAAATGATCTGATGTCATCATTTATTATGGCTCAGTAGTATTCCATAGTATATATATTCCAAAGCTTTTTAATCCACTCGTCCACTGATGGACACTTGGGCTTTTTCCAGATCTTCGCAATAGTGAACAATGCTGCCACAAACATGGGAGGTGCATTTCCCCTTTTGAAACAGTGCTATGGTGTTCTGGGGGTATATTCCTAAAGGTGAGATAGCTGGGTCAAAAGGCAGTTCAATTTTTAATTTTTTAAGGAATCTCCATACTGTTTTCCACAGTGGCTGCACCAGTCTGCATTCCCACCAGCAATGCAGGAGGGTTCCCTTTTCTCCACATCCTCACCAGCATTTATTCTGTGTTGTTTTGTTGATGAGCGAGCACCATTCTGACTGGTGTGAGGTGATATCTCATTGTGGTTTTAATTTGCAATTCTCTAATGATTAGTGATGTTGAGCATTTTTTCATATGCCTATTGACCATCTGTATGTCCTCTTTGAAGAAGAGTCTATTCATTTCTTTTGCCCATTTTTGGATTGGATTGTTTGTCTTCCTGGTATTGAGTTTTACAAGTTCTTTATAAATTTTGGATATTAACTCCTTATTAGACATATTGTCGAATATGTTCTCCCATTGTGTAGTTTGTCTTTTTATTCTGTTCTTATTGTCTTTAGCTGCACAAAAGCTGTTTAGTTTGATATAGTCCCATTTGTTTATTCTGTCTTTTATTTCACTTGCCCGTGGAGATAAATCGGAAAATATATTGCTACGAGAGATGTCAGAGAGCTTACTGCCTGTTTTCTTCGAAGATGCTTATGGTTCCACGGCTTAAATTTAAGTCTTTTATTCATCTTGAGTTTATTTTTGTGAATGGTGTAAGTTGGTGGTCAAGTTTTATTTTTTTGCAGGTAGCTGTCCAATTTTCCCAACACCATTTGTTGAAGAGGCTGTCTTTACTCCAATGTATGCTCTTACCTCCTTTGTCAAATATCAGTTGTCCATAAAGGTGTGGGTTTATTTCTGGGTTCTCTGTTCTGTTCCATTGATCTATATGCCTGTTCTTATGCCAGTACCAGGCTGTTTTGAACACAATGGCCTTGTAGTATAACTTGGTATCTGAAAGTGGGATACCTCCCACTTTATTCTTCCTTTTCAAGATTGCTGAAGCTATTCGTGTTCTCTTTTGGTTCCATATAAATTTTTGGAATATGTGTTCTATATCTTTGAAGTAAGTCATTGTTATTTTAATCAGTATTGCATTGAATTTATAAATTGCTTTGGGTAATATAGACATTTTAAAGATGTTTACTCTTCCTAACCATGAGCACGGTATATGCTTCCACTTGTTTGTATCTTCCTTGATGTCTTTTATCAAAGTTTTATAATTTTCCGAGTACAAGTCTTTAATCTCCTTGGTTAAATTTATTCCTAGGTACTTTATTTTTTTGGTTGCAATGGTGAAGGGGATTGCTTCCTTAATTTCTCTTTCTGACAGTTCATTGTTAGTGTATAAAAATGCCTCTGATTTCTGATTATTAATTTTATATCCTGCCACCTTGCTGAATTCATTTATCAAGTCCAGTAGTTTTTTGACTGCGACTTTAGGGTTTTCTATATACAATATCATATCATCTGCAAATAATGCTAGTTTTACTTCTTCTTTTCCAATTTGGATGCCTTTTATTTCTTTTTCTTGTCTGATTGCTGAGGCTAGGACTTCCAGAACTATGTTGAATAAGAGTGGTGAAAGGGGGCACCCCTGCCTTGTTCCTGATCTTAAAGGGATTGCTTTTCATTTTTGCCCATTGAATATGATGTTGGTTGTGGGTTTATCATAGATGGCCTTTATCGTGTTGAGGTATGTTCTCTGTATTCCCACTTTGCTGAGAGTTTTGATCATGAATGGGTGCTGGATTTTATCAAATGCTTTTTTCTGCATCTATTGAAATTATCATGTGGTTTTTCTCCTTTCTTTTGTTTATGTGATGAATCACATTGATTGATTTGCGAATATTGTATCAGCCTTGCCTCCCAAGAATAAATCCAACTTGATCGTGGTGTATGATTTTTTCCATATATTGCTGGATCCGGTTTGCTAATATTTTGTTGAGGATTTTAGCATCTAAATTCATCAGTCATATTGGCCTCTAATTTTCTTTCTTTGTGTTGTCTTTGCCTGGTTTTGGAATCAGAATTATACTCACCTCATAAAAGGAGCTTGCAAGTCTTCCTTCCTCTTGAATTTTTTGAAATAGCTTGAGAAGGATAGGAGTTAGTTCTTCTTTGAATATTTGGTAGAATTCACTTGTGAAGCCATCAGGCCCAGGACTTTTCTTTTTTGGAGTTTTTTGATAACTTTTTCAATCTCATTTGTTGTAATCGGTCTGTTTAGATTTTCTGATTCTTCCAGATTAATTTTTGGAAGATTATATGTTTCAAGGAATTTTTCCATTTCATCTAGGTTGTCTAGTTTTTTGACATACAGTTCTTCATAGTATTTTCTTACAATGTTTTGTATTTCTGTTGTGTCAGTTGTTATTTCTCCACTCTCATTTTTAATTTTATTTATTTTAGTCCTCTCTCTTTTTTCTTGGTGAGTCTGATTAAAGGTTTATTGATCTTGTTTACTTTTTCAAAGAACCAGCTCCTCGTTTCATTGATCCTCTGTATTTTTTCTTTAGCCTCTATGTCATTTATTTCTGCTCTGATCTTTATTATTTTCTTCCTTCTACTAGCTCTGGGCTTTACTTGCTGTTCTTTTTCTAGTTCTTTTAGATGCAGGGTCAAGTTGTTTATTTGAGCTTTTCTAGCTTCTTAAGGTATGCCTGTAATGCTATGAACTTCCCTATCAGGACTGCTTTTGCTGTGTCCCATAAATTTTGAGTTGATGTATGCTTGTTATCATTCGTTTCTAAAAAATTTTTTAATTTCTTCTTTGATCTCGTTAACCCATTCATTATTTAATAACATGCTATTTAGTTTCCAAGTGTTTGAGTATTTTTTAGTTTTTCTGTTGTGGTTGATTTCTAGTTTCATGCCATTGTGATCAGAGAAAGTGCTCAATACAATTTCAATCTTCTTAAATTTGTTGAGACCACTTTTGTGCCCCAACATGTGGTCTATCCTAGAGAATATACCATGAGCACTTGAAAAGAATGTATATTTTGCTGCTTTAGGGTGAAAGGTTCTGAAGATATCTATTAAATCCAGTTGATCTAGTGTGTCCTTTAAGTCTGCTGTTTCTTTGTTAATTTTCTTTCTTGAGGATCTATCTAATGATGTTAGTGGGGTATTGAAATCCCCTACTATTATAGTATTGCTGTTGATCTCACCCCTTATATCCATCAATATCTGCTTTATATATCTGGGTGCTCCTATATTAGGTTTCTAGATATTTATAACTGTTATATCTTCCTGTTGGATTGCTCTCTTTATCATTATGTAGTGACCTTCTTTATCTCTTATTATATTGTTTTAAAGTCCATTTTGTCTGATATAAGTATTGCTACCCCAGCATTTTTTTCATTTCTGTTTGCATGAAATATTTTTTTCCATCCTTTTACCTTCAGTCTTTGTGCATCTTTTGTTTTAAGGTGTGTCTCTTGTAGACAGCATATGTATGGGTCCTGTTTTCTTATCCATGCAGCTACCCTATGTCTTTCGATCGGATCATTTAATCCATTTACATTTAAGGTTATTATTAATATGTTGTTGTTTATTGCCATTTTATTCTTTAAAGCTGTATTCCTCTTTTGCTATATTCTTTTTTCCTTTGATCTGTTTACAACAGGTCCCTTAGCATTTCTTGCAGCATTGGTTTGGTTGTAGTGAATTCCTTGAGGGGTTTTTTTGTGTTTTTTTTTTTTGTTTGGGAAGCTTTTAATTTCTCCTTCAATTTTAAGCGATAGCCTTGCTGGATAAAGTAGTCTTGGTTGTAGGCTCTTGTTCTGCATTACCTTGAATATTTCTTGCCATTCCCTTCTGGCCTCAATTGTTTCTGTTGAGAAGTTGGATGTCATCCTTATTGTGGCTCCTTTGTAGGTGATAGCCTTTTTTTCTCTAGTAGCTTTTAATATTTTCTCTTTATCACTTAGCTTTGGTATTTTAATTATGATGTGTCTTAGTGTAGATTTCTTTGGGTTTCTCTTTAATGGAGTTCTCTGTGCTTCTTGAACTTGTGAGATGTTTTCTTGAATTAATTTAGGGAAGTTTTCAGCTATGATATGATTGAACAAAGTCTTTATTCCTTGTTCTTTCTCTTCTTCTTCAGGAACTTTTGTGATGTAGATGTTATTTCTCTTCATGTTGTCATAGAGCTCTCTTAGAGTTTCCTCAGACTTTTTGAGTCTTTTCTTTTTTCTGCTCTGCTTCTATGCCTTCATTTATCTTGTCCTCTAACTCATTGATTTGATCCTCAGCTTCATCCATTCTGTTTTTAATTCCTTCCATTGTGCTCTTCATTTCTGATATTGTATTTGTCATTTTTGACTGATTCTTTTTTATTATTTCAATATCCTTTTTTATATTTAGTATGTCTTTACTTAGATGTTCATAATGACCATATATTGTTCTAAGATCTTTGAGCATCCTAACAATCGTTATTTTAAACTCTTCATTCAGTAATTTGGTTAAATCTGACTCATTCGGGTCCTTTTCTGGGGATTTCTCTTGATTAATTTGTGTTGCATTTCTCTGCCTTCCCATTTTGTCTGTGTATAAGAAGGTTTTGGCCACTGGAGTCCAATGGGTGTGGCCTCTGTGTCCTTGGTGTGGTCTGTATGCAGGCCCTCCACCCCCTCTGTCACTGCTGCCTAGGATATTCAGGTATGGGCGTTGCCTGTGCCAGGCCACTGGGGCTGTCACAGCAGTTTCTGCCTCTCCTCCACAGGAGGGGCTGTGATCACATGCCCAGGTCTACAAGCCTGGGGGGCCTTGGCCTTCTCCCTGCCCCCGTGGGTGGGGTTATGAGCTGTGCGGGCCACAAGCCTCAGCACCACAGACAGCGGTGAGCACCTTTGCTCAGCTACTGGTCTCCACCTGTTTCTGGGCTTTCGCTCTGCCCGTAAATGGGCCTGCTCACCAGTGAGCTGCAAGCCTTGGCTCTGCAGGCAGGTGGGGCTGTGTGCCCACACACAGTCATGGGACTCTGCCTGTTCTGGGCTATCACCCTCTCCCGCCAGAGGAGACAGCTTGCGTGTGCAATGGGCTGCAAGCCTCGGTTCTGGGGTTTCAGGGAGGCTGCACCCCCACATGCCCTTGCTCAGTGGGGGGTTTCTGCCCCTTCTGGGGCTCCCATTCTTCCCCCCCCCACACTGCAAGCAGGATTGCAGACGGCGGGCAGCTGGGCCTGACCACTTTCACATGTCCCCTCCTCCCCCACCAGGCAAGACAGCTCACACCTGGGCCTCAGTCGTGGCTGGCGGGCTTCTGCCCTTGCGGATGGAATCACGCTGCACCTCCCGCCACCTCCCGCCCTCTAGCGAGCCCTCAGCTGTGTGGGTGGGGGCACTGCAGCTCAGACCCTAACACTCCATACTGTAGTCTGGAAAGCTCTCTCCTTCTAAGCAACTCTGCTCTGAGTGCTGCAGGAGAGCTTGGTTGGCTGGTGTCCTGCCTCCCTTTGGTGGTATTGCTATTTCCAGGGGGAAATATTTGCTTCAAATTTGGGGAGTGACTCAGCCAAGGGGTTAGGGTGGCTGTCCCTCAAAATGTTTCTCCCTATGCCTCCTAGATTACACTCTCTTCCTGCTACTCCAGTCCTCTCCTCCCTTGCTGTCCCCCAGAGCCCCAGGTGAGTGGTTGTGAGGGAGGTTTTCTGTATGGTCCCTTTAAGAAGAATCCTGGGTCTGAGAAATCTGTCTCTTTCTCACAAACAGTATCCTGACTTGTTTTGCTGCCAAATACTGTCCATACGCCTCTTCTAGACTCTGGGGCTGCAGGCTGGGGATTTGTTCCTGGGACTCAGGACCCTCCCCTCTCCGCTAAACTCACTTCCCACCATGCGAGTCTCTCCCAGCTGCCATTCACTCCGGGGAGCTGGGCAGCCCTCTCCGCATTTCTGCTTTTCCTACCAGTCTCAGTGTAGCTTCTTCAGTGTTCCTTGGTTGAAGAGTCCTCTTAGTTGGTTTTTCCAGATGATGGTTCTTAAAATTAAGTTGTAATCCACTTTGGTTCTGGGAGGTGGAAGTTGGTACATCTGCCTACTCCAGAGTCCTCAGTTGGTTTTTCCAGGTGATGGTTCTTAAAATTAAGTTGTAATCCACTTTGGTTCTGGGAGGTGGAAGTTGGTACATCCGCCTACTCCATCACCATCTTGCCGCTCCACATCAGGAAGAATTTGAAGCAAAATGGAACTTCTCCTCATGGCTCCCTTCACCTCTAGTGGGGCACAATCAGAGTATCTGTTGGAGCCTGAAGACTCCTGGGGCTGCAAAGAGTAGGGGCTCAGTCTGGCTCCTGGTCAGGGCTCTGAATCAATGCCCTTCCACAATGCTATTTGTGGTTTTCATGGGAGAGAATGTCCTCCCCTAACTTCCCACCACCTGGTCCCTGACCAGCATGATGGCTAACAGCACAGATCAGATTGCTGATCTGAACAATGGCTATAGCTTACCAGCTCTGAAAAGATGTTTTACTGCTCCAAGCTTCCATTTCCTCATCTACACAACGTACTAGTACTTACCTCAGAGGGATACCGTGAGGTTCAAACCAAATTTAAGAAAGGTTAAAACTCTTGGTGCAGTTCTGCTTGTAATAGGCACTCCATGAAACTCACTGTCAGTCTTAGAAATGAATCCCCCTGTGGGCTGTCTCAGGTATCCCAGGCTGGAAGACTTCTCCTCCCCTGACCTCAGAGAGCCCTAGCTGTCTAGACATCTGGAAATGGCCCTTTCCTGCCTGTGTCCCAGTCATGCTTTTTCAGCCTGACTGCTAGCCAGGTCTCACTGAGCCCCACATGAGGCCTTGCTTGCTGAAGATTAGTAGAGTTCCATGGAAATACTGCATATATTTCAAACAGATAGAGAGAAAAATTGCTTCTTTCATCAGGTGTTGTGCTTCATTTCATAGAGGCAGGAGGAAGATGGAAGTTTCCAGAATGGGTCCCATGGTACACCAGGGATTGAGACCCTGTCTCAGGCTGGGAGTAGTATGGTGGGGTCCAGGGCCCTCCCCTGCTTCCCAATGTAGTCCAGTGTCTGTCTAGTCACAGATGATTTCTCCTATAAGATTTATTTGCAGAACTTTGGTACAAATACAAAAACATTTTAAAGTTTCAAATCACTATTTTAGGGGAGGATATGGTGTTTTAACAAACCATAGATCTTTGCCTTGAAATTCAATCTTTTTTAGAAAGCTTTTAGGAGGAATGATTGTGAATGTGTGCCCTTAAATATTTTTAAAATTTTTATTGATTGGCTTGAGAGAGAGAGAAGAAGGGAGAGAGAGAGAAAGAAAAAAAATGAACAGACATCAATTTGTTGTTTCACTTGTTTACACATTCATTGAGGTTGATTCTTGTATGTGTCCTGACACTGGGGGTTGAACCAGCATCCTTGGTGTATCAGGACAGTGCCCTAACCCATTTAGTTACCCAGCCAGGGCACATCTTTAAATATTAATTACTCCTTATCCTCAGTGACACCCCAAAACTGTGCTGAGGGCCTGTGTCGGGTGGCACTTGGCTGAGTCCCCCCAAGAGGGTGGAGACGCCATGGTCTCCTTCCCTGAGAGAGCCCCGCCCTAGTTTGCTTTTTGTTTTTGTATGTTTGTTTGCTTGTTTTTTTACCAAAGTGGAGACCCAGGTTTCTTTTTCTTTTTTAAAATCATTGGGATCATTTTCCTAGTGACCAGTCATAAAGAAGAATGGAAACAGTTCCCTTGAACAAAGAATTAAGCTTACACTCTGAAAATACCATGAGAAGCAACCAGTGATGGATGCTTGCCTTCCCCTTCCCTTCTCTCTTCTTTCCTCTCTCGGTCTCTCTAAAACTCAATCAATAAATTTTTTAAAACTTTCTTTTTTATTTAGATCTGTTTAAGTTGACTCAGTTACTTAGGAGCTACCAGGTATTTTTTGAAGATGACATAATAGGGAAAGACTTAGAAAATTGTAGTTAGGACTGAGGGCACCTCCGGTCCCAGCCCAATGTACTGGGGTAGTAGCTATTTTAGGTGAGCTTTGGAGCATAGGATTCTGTGTCCTAAAGAAGAGGCATTTTCTGTGTTGATCCCCAAGCAGAGTCCCAAGCAATTATCACTGAAGAAAAACATTTTCAGCTGCTTACCAATAGTAGGTAAGAATGCAGTGACTTTAGTTTCCTGGGCATGTGCGGCCAGTGTTGGTACATGGTGATCACTCAAATTCCTCAGGGCTTGGGAGGAAGTAAAATAAGATATCACATTCTCCGCTCTTGTTCTGAAAGGCCGCTTCTGTTTACTCTCATGTCCCCAAGGTCACCCGAGGAAGACACCAAATACTCCACAGAGGACAAAGTTAACTACCACTTCCAGTTCTGATGAGACCTCTGTCTTCTCCTAGTGACAGAGGAAACTTTACCTCATGGACATCAAATCCTCTTTAGAAGTAAACATAGAAGATGAGCATTGCACGTTGGAAAGTATCTTGTCTTTCAAAGAGTCACTTCATTGTGTTGCACTCTTTGCTCTTATTTTTGCTAATTACCAAGTTCATGAGGCCTCTTTCTGCTAAAGCACCATCACCACCTAGAGCTGGGGTCTGTGAATGGGAAGGCAGGTGGCTTCAGGGCTGTCCTGGACTGACCTGCTCATTTTGCAGAGACTGAGGCCTTGTGGAGTCCTTGCCCCAGGCCCCTCAGCCAGCTCAGTGCAAGACAGGGTCCTGCCTCCCACCTCTGAATTTCACTGGGAGGTTCTAGATCCTATTCTTGCATTGATTCCAAAAATGCCTTCCTTTTCTCAGTGCCTGTGTGTCCTTAGGGACTCAAAATGTCACCTAGACATTCAGTTCCTTTCCTCTTTTCCCATCTCAGAGGAGTAACTACTTGGGTTTACTGCTTAAATACTCCAAGCACTTAACACATTGCAGATCAATCAGTAGTTTTTTGCTAGCTTTACCCAGTGGCCAGATAAGTTTCTATTGAACGAATCAAAACATTTTACATAAGTGTTAAAGGCATGCTTTTAAAATACCAATTGCATTTTGAAGTTATTTATTACATGTTCTTACAAGCTAATATCTTTTAAAAGTACGATACTTTGTAAAAACAAGCCTTAGAACAGAAAAGACGAGAATTCTCGTGATCCATTCACATTGTTAACAGGTAGAGACTCTGGCCTAGAACAAAGACATCACGTTAGAAATTCAAGCATCGCCTGACTAGGCGGTGGCAGAGTGGATAGAGCATCGGACCGGGATGCAGAGGACCCAGGTTTGAGACCCCGAGGTCGCCCACTTGGGCGCAGCTCATCTGGTTTGAGCAAAGCTTACCACCTTGAGCCCAAGGTCACTGTCTCGAGCAAGGGGTTACTCGATCTGCTGTAGTCCCACAGTCAAGGCACATATGAGAAAACAATCAATGAACAACTAAGGTGTCGCAACGAAAAACTGATGATTGATGCTTCTCATCTCTCTCCGTTCCTGTCTGTCTGTCCCTATCTATCCCTCTCTTTGACTCTTTCTCTGTATCTGTAAAAAAAAAAAGAAAAGAAATTCAACCATCAAGAACCAAGTGCGGAGATGCATAGGGAAGAAAGACTCCCTCAGGTCCATTGATCTTACATTATATGAGGCTCCACCGTTCTTTATGGTTAAATGTGCCTTTCTGGACTTGGGTCTGTGAACAACACTTACATCAATATGAAATTACCATTTTCCCCTTTCTTCCCTTTTTGAAAACCAGGAAACAAACCCAGGGAGGGTGAGTGACCAGCCCACAGAACCTCTGCAGAAAAGGTGCTGGGGCAGGGATTCAACCTAAGCCTCTCACTCTGCCACCTCTCCTCCGAGTGGGTGTTATAGGTTCAGTTTACACACAATAGCTCTCATTGTGGCCAGCAGCAGGCCTGCTTTGAAATCGGGGTGAGTTCTGCCCTCCTCACTGGCTCACAAGCATTGATGTCATGGGCAATGATTCCTTTGCTGCTAATGCAACTAAATCTGGTCACAGGATGTGTCCTCTGGTATTTAATAGAAGCCAGACTCAGCAGAAATGCTGGGCCAACTGCTTGGTGCCAAGAGCTCCCCGAGGAGCTGCTGGGGGGCAACAAAACACCTCCATCCTTGGGATTGCCTCCAGACCTTACAGGTGTACCTGCCGTGACAGAGCTCCAACCAGCTGTCCATTGCTGCCACCACCTACCATCATCACATGCCAGCTGCTAGGACCCAGGGGCTGGAAAGACAGGTTCCCCTGTCTCCTCCTGCTGTCACTGACCCAGGTGCCTCGGAATGAACATTCCACCTTTGTAATATACAGCATATTAGAAGGGCAACTGAATTGTAGCTCTCTTAACTGCAGCAGGGCCTGGCAGGATGAGGATGAGATATGAGTGGTCTCTTATGGGCGTAGAGGGGGAATTCAATTAAGTGGTTTGGCAATGAAGAGCCATGCCTACTTAGTACCACTGGGTGGATTGGAGCCACGTCTCTCGTTGCATGCCACGGGGCTCAGTCCTCAGCCTTGTCTTATGCAACTTTTGCTTTAATTGATACCATATGTGAAAACAGAGGGCAACTTTCTGGAGTGGGTGTGAGCAGGCTTTAAAATAGAATAGAATGGGCCCTGGCTGGTTAGCTCAGTCAGTTAAGAGTGTCATCCTGAAACTACAAGGTTGCAGGTTCGATTCCCAGTCAGGGCACACATGGGAAGCAGCCAGTGAACACACAACTGAGTGGAACAACAGATGGATGCTTGCCTTCCCCCTCCCTTCTCTCTCCTTTTCTCTCTCTGTCTCTCTAAAAATCAATCAATAAATTAAAAAAAAAATAAAGCCCTGGCTGGATAGCTTCGTTGGTTGGAGCATTATCTTGGAGTACGGAGGTTGCCTGTTCAATGCCATGGTCAGGACACATACAGGAGCAGCTTGATGTTCTAGTCTCTCTCTCTCCCTACCTCTCTCTCTCAAAAAGGGGGCGGGGGATAGGACTAGTTTCAAATCTCAGCTTTGCCACTTGGCTGAGTGCCCTTGGAAAAGTTACTTAACCTCTCTGAACCTTGTTTTCCTCTTTTATAGTAGGGTTGTACATGGCCGACGTATAATAAGCAGTCAATAAATAGCATATGGTTTGTGCATTGTATTTTTGAGTGAGATGGAGTTGGGAGGAAAGGCTAGTATGATGCCACTGCACACCAAGGGTCCCATAACATCAAGTGACTCAGATAAATAGGAAGTCCAATTCTTATTTCCAATAAATACATTGTACATGCACAAAACAGGATCCCTGGCTTAGCTGCAGCCATGTTATAGGATGTTACGTTTGGGCTGATAGTTGGTGATGGGGCACCAAAGCACATGAACCCACAAACCTACCAACCCTCTAGCTTGTGCTGGGTAGGGTGGTCTTAGTCTCCCTGTCAGGCCAGGCAAGAGTGCAGGAACCTATTCCCAGGAGAATGATTGGGAAATGACAGGAAGAGATTTGACCCTGATGAGGAATAGCAGGTGAGCTGAGGGTGCTAGCCTGGAAAAGCAGCACATGTGTGGGGGTTGTCCCATCATGGAAGGCAGCCATGGAGAAGGTGAAGGCACCAGCCTCTGTGGTTCCAGAAGAAGAAAGCAGCTCTGCCATGGGGAAGCTGAGGGCAAGGGAACCTGCTAGCCGGGCTGCACAGAGAGGGCCTGCACGGGACACGGCATGGTCGTGAGTCTGCCACAGCTGGGATGGCAGGATTTGCAGGAAGGAGGAGGCTACAGCTCAGTGGCTGGGATGCAGAATTCTGCCTCCCAATCACTCACTGGGGAGAAGTGGAGCCTTTTCCCCTGACATTAACTCTTGCCTCTTCCTTCAGCCTTTAATACCATGTCAAGAAGGCTGAATAGGTTGGAATAGGTCATGAGATAGAATTAATTTGTCTTGCCTGGGCTCTTTAAGACTCGCAGAATGGAGTACACATCCCTAGAGGTCAATGCTTGGATGGCTTTTAATCAGGTTGATCAAACTTTAGCCCCAGGAGTTTTTAAAAGAATGGGAAAGAAAGGAAAATATTCCCAGACACACTGGTCTTATTCCAGGCAATTCCATAAACACCAGGGTGGCACTCATCTTGCCTTAGAAGATGGGATTTCATTAGACAGAGATGAATTTGAACCAAATCCTCATGTGGAATCAGAGTGTGGAAACAGCTGCTATGTCTCCAGGTAGCGGCTCTAGGACCTCCCCCTCCCAGTGCTCTGATGAGGACCATTTGCTGCTGGCCTGCCCCTCACTGAGCCAATGGCAGCAGCTGGTGTTGAGCAACTTTCCTGGATCAGGCTTGCTATAAAGGAAAGGCCTCATGTATCCTAAAGGGCCAGGATTTGCAGCAGCGTGACCTGAAGTGGGGAGCCCCTGGCTGAGGACCTGCGACAGCAGCTGTCCTCATTAAGCAGGGCATCTGGCCATCTCATTCCTGATTGTGTCCAGGAGGTGGAGGAGCTTGGAATCAATTTAGCCCGCTGCATTTCTGATTTCCTAGGAGCCACTCACCATGCGAGGAGACGTGGTCAGGACTGCGGCAAGGGATTGCCATGGACACCAGAGGACGGGCTGAATCCAGGCAAGGCTCCTTCACTGGCCAGGAGCCTGCCAGGTAACTGGTGGGTCTCAACCTTCACCTTGGGAAGGAGGAAACTGAGGCAGAAAGAAAGCAGATGCATTTCACAAAGGTGGGTGGAGGTGGGTTGAAGATTTGGAGAAAAAAGAGGCAGGAACAGAGCTGTCAGAAACCCATCAATGAGTACTTCTCTGTTGGGTCAGGTGTTCCAAGCTCAGGAATGTCTAAGAAAAACTGCATTTATCTGAAATTGCTTTAATAAAACATGCTATTGAGAAATTTGCTCAATTCTGGAAAAATTAAAAAATAAATAAATAAAAAGCAATCCAGAAAGTTTTGGAAAAATGGTCCAGCCAGCCATGGGGACCCTTGCATGGACCACTCACTGTAGCATGTAGACAGCAATAGTGGCACTTCTGAGATGGCCTCTGGCAGGCCCTCGCTAGTATAGCATGTGTCCTTGTAAAAGATCTGAAAGATGAGCCAGGCTCTGTCTCCTTCTGATGCCCCCTGTCCTCTGGCATCGGCAGCTATGCCACCTGGAGGAAATCTGGCACCTTTCCAACTCTCATCTGGAAGTGCATCTAATCAGCCAGCTCATGGCCCCATGGTGGCTGCAGTTAGGCACCAACTCACAATGGGGGTCCACACAGCTGGGTATATTGTTTCCTTCCATCAATTTTGTCCATAGTTATTTTACACAATCATGTTTTCTACAGTTTTTGCTTAAGATCACTGCACAAATTTGATTTGCTTATCCTTCATATTTTCATTGTGAAGGATGCTACCATTATTTGTTTCACTATTCTATTGTAGCTGGACATTTAAATGGTTTCCAATGCTTTTGTCTTACTAATGAAGTGCTGTCTTAAGGCTCATTGATTGCAAGAAAGAGAGTACCTTCAAATCAGCTCAAATGAAAAGACCTGGGGCAGGGCTGGGGCAGGTTGCTGGGGGAAGGTGGGACACAGGCCACCTCATGGAAGTGGAGCTGGTGGGGCTCAGGAGGAGAGCTGGGGAGGCAGTAGCTTCTCCCTGTCATGGAGTTTCAGGTCCTTGGTGCTTTTTATCTGCATGTCTTCTTTGTTTTTGTCTTTCTGCTCACACATCAGTAGTAGGCACAGGCTGAGAATCACCTTCACCATGTGATCTTGAGTTGAAACATCCAACTCCATCTTGGAGTGGCTCTTAGATCAGTGGCTTGAGTGGCTCTGTGGTTCAGCTGTCCACCTCTGAGGCCGCTGTGTGAGGCTAGAGAGTGATATGGCTTTGGTTTCACCTTCTCAGCCAAGGGAAGATGTGGAAGGGGGCGAGTTGGGCTGGGTGGGGCTTCAGCAGATGTTCACAGCAGTAGCTGTTTATGTTCCTGGGGCTTTTTCTTGCTTCATTTTATTCCCTTAGGCTAAGGTCACAAGACTGCAATTAGGTTCAAAGTATGTGAGCATTTGTGATTTCATTCCAGGTTGCTTAGAACTATGTATATTTGGGGGACTGTGGTATGCACTGTCGGTGCCAAGTCAGCGAAACCAGACACCAAAATATACAGCTGAGCCTCTCCTCCTGTTCCCCTCGGGCAGAAACAGGGATGGCAGGCAGCAGGGCTCAACTCAGAACACCTCACTAAGTGTTCTAACTGTCCCTGCCCAAATCCAAGCTCTGTGGGCATGGGCTGTCGGTCTCAGGGCCTGAGGCCCCAGTGGGGTCTGGTTCCAGGAGAAGGGTCAAGGCAAGGTGCAACTGGATTTATGTACAAGCCTGAGGAGAAAATGAAAGTTTGTATAAGAAACAGTAAGACAGGGACTGGGGGAAGGCTCTAAACTGTATCTGACAACTTGTTCCCTTAAACCTTGCTCTAAATTTTTCACCATTTGGAAATTGCTTTTTTTTTTTTCCTATTCCTATACTAGCCAGGCATAACAAAGAGTTCCATGCAGGATAAAAGGAACAGTGAGCAGAAAAGCTTGTTCACGTTCATTTGAAGGCTCATGCCTTTGTCAAGTGAAGGTATTAGAAGGACAAAGCCATAATGAGGATGGCATCCCTTACAGAGGGGGAGGCTGTGTTCAGGGTGCAGGTGTCAAAGGAGATGGAAATACAAGGCCCTGGAAGAGTGAGGTGCAACCTGAGCCAGGACCAAGGAGACGAGAGCTTTCTTCTTCCTCCTCCGGGCACTGGCTGCCCATCTGTGCCCTTCCAGGTTGTGGCGCCTCATCATCACGCTGCGTGTGTGGGCTTCCAGGCACTTACACCACCAGGAACAGAGACCAGACTCCTTCCTGGAGCGTTTCCACGGAGCTGAGCTCAAGGAGGTGTCCAGCCAAGAAAGCAATGCCCAGTCCAATGTGGGCACCCAGGAGCCTCCAGACAGAGAAAGAAGGTAGGGGCCGAAGTGGGGAAAAGCCACCTGCACCAGGCAAGCAGCAGGAGGCATCATGTGCTAGTTCAGCTGTAAGTTACTTCTTGAAAGTTTCTGTCTTAGGGGAGCACTGAGTGTTCTAACTGTCCCCACCCAAATCCAAGAAGTCCTGCAGAGTAAACCAGAGTCCCCAGCCTCATGTGACCCCTAACCCATCCTATTCATAGCTGAGCTAGGGTCCTCCGGAATTGGAACTCTCAGAGACACACATGAGGGACCTTGCCTGACCCATCTCTGCCCACCAAAGGACCCTCCTCCTAGACTGCTCTATAACCCACCTTGATATAAGCCCACTTTAGGAGACCCACATTGTCTTCTTGCTTGGGAAGGTGTGAGGGTTGCTGACTGAGAGGCAAAGGCCCCTTGGAAGGACATTCTTGAGCTCCTGTTTTCACATGAGCCTGGCCTGCAAACCTTTGGGCTCCTCAGGCTGTGGGAAGGGGGCCGTGGAGGGTGTGGGTGCTGGCCACGATCTATGCAGGGACATCCCAAGTTCCCAGGACCAGGCTTCCCAGACCACATAGGCTTTTTCTGACTTCAAGGCCTTAGCTCTACTCACTGCTGAACCAGAAAGACGAGGTGGGGATGTGATTGTTGACAGCTAAGGAAAAAGAGAAGGTGGAGAAGGAGGAGGAGCAAGAGAAGGAAAGAGGGAGGAAAGAGAGGTTTGATGGTAAGCCAACCAGACCTGCTTAGTTCCTTTTGGGCAAGCAAAGACTTCTTTAGCTAAACTGACTGAATTCTCCACAACCTTAGACTAATGGAAGTGAACGTTACACTCTGCTGATTCCCCAGTGTGATCAGATGAGTGGAGAGTTGAACTAGGACCAGGGCCAGGCTTGACTGAATCACAAATGCCTGGTCACGGGAGGGAAGGATCAGAGTGGATAGATTAATTTGATGGTGCAGGATAATAGCTGATCAATTAGGGAGGCTTCCTGGGAAATGAAGACCTTGACTTTTTGAGGCAAGTCCCATTCCCAAAGCAGAATGCACACAAAGAGAGGTCTTACTTCAGTGGGTTTGGGCTTGTGGGATCACTGGCTCAGAGTATGATGAACACAGGTCACTGCCCCACAGAGTTAAATTTTCACTTCTTCACAATCTCACAGGGAAGTTTTCTTTCCTGGGTTTTCAGATGATTGGAACCAATCCCCAAATAAGCCTGGGTGAGGAGAGGGAGACTTGGGTAGGGCACGTAGAAGCCCCCAAATGGCATTTGGCTGGATAGTCAGCATTGTAGAAGAGGGACCCTCAGGGTCAGGCTGGGGCTGCTGGCTTTGGTCTCCAGGTCTCCTATGAGTATCTGCAGTGACTATGAACAGGCAGCTTGGGGAGGCCATGCTGGCTTCTTTACACCATCCATGTCATAAGTATGCCCTGGCAGCTGACCACTTGGAGATGAGATAATGCCTTTTCCCATAAAGTGCTGAGCCATTCAGCTTTTCTTTTAGCTTTTTTTTTTTTTTTTTTTTTTTTTTTTACAGAGAGAGAGTCAGAGAGACAGGTAGATAGGGACAGACAGACAGGAACAGAAAGAGATGAGAAGCATCAATCATCAGTTTTTTGTTGGGACACCTTAGTTGTTCATTGATTGCTTTCTCATATGTGCCTTGACCATGGGGCTTCAGCAGGCCGAGTAAACCCTTGCTCAAGCCAGTGACCTTGGGTCCAAGCTGGTGAGCTTTGCTCAAACCAGATGAGCCTGCCCTCATGCTGGCGACCTCAGGGTCTCAAACCTGGGTCCTCTGCATCCCAGTCCGACACTCTATCCACTGTGCCACCACCTGGTCAGGCCATTCAGCTTTAAGTAAATGTTTCGTTGGGTGCAAAACCAGCTCCCCCTTCTACCAGACCCTCATATATAGATCAGGGGTGGCAGGACCAGACATTTTAAGATGAATGTGAAGGCAGGGGATGGGAGAGGAGAGACTAACAACCGGGGCAGTTCTGTCCATGGTCCTATGTTCACCCTGCAAATTGGAAGTGGCAGCCATTAGTGAATTTCCAAAGAGGGCTGTTCTTTGAGAGCCAAGCCTGTGCAGACCAGGGTAGCCAGTTGTCACCACTGCTGATGGGTCCATTCTGATGTACCAGGTACTTGACCTGCCTTACCTGAGAGCACCTGAAGCACAGGTGTCACATTAAGTCCATGGCTGTACCATTCTTGCCACTTTCACATGATTAAACTGAACGAAATAGAGTGGAATCTGAGTCAGATGCCGGGTGGAGTCGCATGGTTGATCCCCATTCACTCCGAAGCTTCCCTTTAGCCAAGCGTTTACCCTCTCTTCACCCCAAGGCTTTTACCAGAATGAACTAGTCACAAAACATTTTAGTCCCTGATATCCTCTGTTCTTCAAGCTGTGTGGAAGTCCTGGGGAACAGGGTAGGGGTACTGGACTACCCACCTGAGGCAAATGAATTGGAGCTGAGTTCATGTTCCCATGCTTCATTCTCTCTGCCTCCTGCAGCGGCTGGCCCCTGGCCAGAAACAATGCCAACACCTGCAACAACTCAGGGAAGGAGTGAGTACCTCAGCTCCCCATGAGCCCAGCCTTCCCTCCTCCCTGCAAATGCCCCAGCTTTGCCTCCTCCTTAAGTATCCCTGCTTCTCATCTTCTCAAAACACTGCCAGACCATTCTAGAATCCCGTTCCCGTCACTGGAATTCCGTCCCTGGGAACAAAGAGCAGAGAGGAACTTGCTCTGTATGACTTCTTGGGGCAAATAATTGTATTTCTTTGCCTGAATTTTTTTATCTATAAAGCAAGAGATTGGATGGGATAAACATTTTAAATTTTAATGCCTTCTGTTGCAGTCTATTTGAGAGTGCAACACAGAGCTCCTTTACCATGCAGTGGTGTTCTCTTACACCTCAAGCTCCTGTGAGCCAGTGAAATGCTCTTATCTTAAAGGCCAATCCAGGCCAGTTTGAAGGGTGGAATCAGGGCGGTAGAAAGAGGAAATTTAAATATTTCCAGAACATAGCCTCTAGAAATGGTGACCCACTCTACTTACTTTCTGTCACAGAGCCAGCATATCAGTATGATGTGAAATGATGGCAAATGCCACCCAAGAGCCCAAGAAGGTATGTGCACATGTGATCATACATGTGTATATGTGTGATCTTACATGCATGTGCATCATTCTCCTGCCTTCTTCATGGAATACCATGGGAATAGGTAGAGGAGTGTGTTTCAGTTAGAGCCTAGGGAAAAATCATCAATATCAGCAAGAAATGCCAATTTCTTGACTACCAATTAAAAGAGAAATGTACCAAGGCTTTTTCTTATTTCCCTCTATTAGAAACTTTTTTACATTTTCCTTCATGAACCTTAGTTCCATTTTGTTTGCATAAATTTTGACATCAAATCCAGATACCCAAATGAAAACAATCAAGAAAAATGAAATTATTTCATCTACAAAACAATAGCTATTGTGATGTATGCTTAATGTATAGCCAAACCTATATTAAATCCTTTGAAATCTGCTGCTGAGTCCCACAGTGAGGAAAGGCTCAGGCCACTAGAAACCATAAACAGAGGTCCTAGGGCTCTCTTGGCTTCTTTGTCCTGGGGACGGCATATGGTTGAGAATGGGGGTGGATGACGTTGGCTGTAATGACTCCTAGAAACCTTTTCAGATGGGCTCATATGACAGATCTACACTGCAGCCAAGGGCTGAGGGACAAAACTAGACACTGTCCCAAAGAGTGCCACCTAGACACAGAGATACAGAAATAATTCTTATGGACACCCATCCCCATTCTCCTGCCACACTTCTGGCATTTTCACTTATTCCCATGAATCTTAAATCTCCCTCCATGATAAAACTGTTCAGACAAATCAGTATCATTTTGCAGCTGGGTGGATTTGAGGATGCAGCTGGATGATGCTGGGTCTTTCCTAAGCCCTCATCAGGATGGTAGCCAGAGGAAAGGCCAAAGCCTATAATCAGGGGTCAAAATCCTAGACAAGGAAACCTGAACCTGGTGCAATTAAAACTCCCACCAAGGCCAAAAAACTTGTGGGCACAGCCCTCTGCTGGTGTCTTTATGTTAAGACTTCAGAGGGATCCAAGATCATGGCAGAGTAGGTGGAAGCTACACTCACCTCCTTCCCAGACCAAACTGGATTTACAATAAAAATACAGAGCAGTCAACTTGAACAACCAACTGAAGACTAGCTGAATAAAATTCTTATAACCAAGGATTTACAGAAGAAGCCACATCGAGTTTGCAGAAAGTGCGAAGACATGAAAAGGGCTGGCCCACTCCCATGGGTGGTCACTGAGATTCCAGAGGTATATCTCAGCTGCAAAGGCCCCCCTGAGAAGTGTGAGATATCAACCCATGACAGGCTCCCCAGACCAAAGCACCAACACCGGAAGAGGCACTCACATAACATTTGGCTATGAACAGTAGCAGGGTTTCTGTCTACCAGAGAGATATGAGTCCACTAGATACAAAGGTACCCTCTTTTTTATTTAGAAATTAAATTTAATGGAGTGACATTGATCAATAAGAGTTTATAGGTTTCAGGTGAACATCTCTATAGCATTTGAACTGTTGATTGTGTTGTGTGCCCATTACCCAAAGTCAAATCATTTTCCATCACCATATATTTGTCCCTCTTTACTCCCCTCCTCCCATCGCTTCCCCTAGTACCCACTTTATTTTTATCTATGTCCATGAGTCTCAGTTTTATATCTCAGCTATGTGTGAAATCATACAGTTCTTAGCTCTTTCTGATATTCACTTACTATAATGTTCTCAAGGTCCATCTATGTTGTTGTAAATGGCACTATGTCATCATTTCTTGTGGCTGAGTAGTATTCCATTGTATATGTGGACCACATCTTCTTTATCCAATCCTCTTTTGAGGGGCACTTTAGTTGTTTCTGTCTTGGCCACCATAAATAATGCTGTGATGAACATGGGAATGCATGTGTTTTTGTATACTGATATTTCTGGGGGTTTTGAGTAGACACTCAGTAAAGGAATTGCTGGGTCATATGGTAATTTTATTCTTAACATTTTTAGGTACCACCATACTGTCTTCCATAATGGCTGTACCAGTTTACATTCCTAATAACAGTGAATGAGGGCTCCTTTTTCTCCACAGCCTCTCCAACACTTGTCATTATCTTGTTTTGTTGATAACAGCCAACTTAAGAAGTGTAAGGAGGTATCTCATTGTAGTTTTGATTTGCATTTCTCTAATAGCTAGCGAAGATAAGCATCTTTTCATATATGTGTTGGCCATTTTTGTTTTCTTAGGAGAAGAGTCTGTTCAAGTCCTCTACCCATTTTTTAATTGGATTCTTTGCTTGTTTATTGCTGAACTTTGTGAGTTCTTTATATAATTTGGGCATTAAACCCTTATTGGAGCTGTTGTTTGTGAATATTGTCTCCCATTTGGTTGGCTGTTTTTTTGTTTGTTTGTTTTGTTGGTTTCTTTTGCTGTGCTTTTAATATTGATATAGTCCCATTCATTTATTGTTGTTGCCTTTATTTCCTTTGCCTTTAGGGTCAAATTAATAAAATGTTCTCTATAACAAATATCCATAGGTTTACTACTTATGTTTTATTCTATGTAATTTATTATTTCAGATCTTATATTTAGGTCTTTGATCCATTTTGAATTAATTTTTGTGCAGGGTAACAAGATGTAGTCAAGTTTCATTCTTTTGCATGTAGTTTTCCAATTTTCCTAGCACCATTTATTAAAAAGACTTCTTTTTTTAATTGTGTGTATTTGGCTCTTTGTCAAAGATTATTTGTCCATATAGATGTGGTTTCATTTCTGGGCTCTCGATTCTGTTCCATTGTTCTGTATGTTTGTTTTTCTGCCAATACCATGCTGTTTTGATTATCATGGCTCTATAGTATAATTTGAAGTCAGGTAGTGTGATACCTCCAGCTTCATTCTTTTTCCTCAGAATTGCTTTGGCTGTTTGGGGTCTTTTATGATTCCATACAAATCTGGTGATTTTTTTGTTCTATTTCTTTAATAAAATGACACTGGGATTTTAATAGGAATTACAATAAATCTGTATATTGCTTTGGGTAATATGGTCATTATAAACTATGTTGATTCTTCTGACCCATGGACATAGACTATTTTTCCACTTCATTGTATCTTTTTCAATTTCAATAATATTTTGTAGTTTTCAGTATATAGGTCTTTCACATCCTTTGTTAAGTTTCTTCTTAGATATTTTATTTTATTTTGTGTTGCAGTTGTAACAAAAATTGTTTGTTTGTTTTTTTCAATTTATTTTATGAAGTTTTATTGTTGGAGTATAAGAAAGCAGTGGATTTTTGTATATTTATTTTGTATCCTGAGACTTTACTTCATTTATTTATTGTTTCTAATAGTTTTTCAGTGGAGCCTTTGGGGTTTTCTATGTATAGGATCTTCTTATCTACAAAAAGTGAAGCCTTTACTTCTTCTTCCTTAATATGAATGCCTTTTATTTCTTTCTCTTGCCTAATTGCTCTGAATACAACTTCTAGCACTATGTTGAATAAGAGTGGAGAGATTGGGCAGCCTTATCTTGTTCCTGATTTTAGAGAAAAAGCTTTCAGTTTTTTATCATTTAGTATGATGTTGGCTGATGGTTTGTCATATATGGCCTTCATTATATTGAGGTACTTTCCTTCTATACCCATGTTATTGACAGTTTTAATCATAAATGGATGTTGTATCTTATCAGATGCCTTTAATGCATCTATGATAAGATCACATGATTTTTGTAGGCACCCTCATTAGTAGGCACATTCTCATTTACAGCCACTCACCCTGAGCTCTGGTGAAGGAAGGGTGGAGTGGACAAGAGTCATGCAAGGAGAGTCTGGGGTTTTCGGCGCTAGGGAGAGAGTTGATGGGACAGCCATCAGAACCCCCTGTGCCAAGTCACTCTATTGCACTGCAGACTCTTATCTTTCTAGGGTGGAGCTTAATCCTCCTTATAGCATCAGCCTGAGGGAAAGCTATAGCTCTGATGAGGAGTTGGCTTCCTGGACTGGGACACAGAGGTCTGGGCAGACTCAGGAGGTTGTCAGTGACTGAGTTGTGTGACTTTTGGTTGGGGGCTATTCTCCCATTTTCTCATGAAATTGACTGGTGCCTCCCCCTTATGGGAGACCCACTAACCCCATATTCTGGGATCCTGGTGGCCCCACCTTCTTGACTCTTGGTGGCTCCACCCTGCTGATATTTAGACAAAATCCAGGACAGGCTGAATTGTGTGGCTCTGGAGTATGGCCACACATACCCCCATCTTCTCCCAAACCTGACTAGCATATCCCCCTCTCCTGAATCCCAGCAACCTGCCCTGCTGAGATTGGGATCCTGGCAGATTTTAGGACAGATTAAGTTGTGTGGCTCCAGGAAGGGAGAAATATTCTCTTCATATGTTTGACCAGTGCAGAGTGCTCCTTTCACACCGCCAAATATTGGTCTGTTAAAACCCGATAAACAGTCCATCAGTGGACAAGTGGATTAAAAAGCTTTGGTACAAATATACTATGGAATACTACTCAGTCATAAGAAATGATGATATATTACCATCTATGACAACATGAATAGATCTTGATAGCATTATATGGAGTGAAATAAGTAAATCAGAAAAAAAACTAAGAAATATATGATTCCATACATAAATGAGACATAAAAATGAGACTCAGAGACATGGACAAGAGTGTGGTGGTTACCGGGGGTGGGGGAAGGGTAGGGGCACAAAGAAAACCAGATAGAAGGTGACGGAAGACAATTTGACTTTGGGTGATGGAACTGCAAAGTGGAACTCTGTCTCTTTGGAGGGGGTTGGGCAACAGCTACTAAAATTTAAATGGAGGCATTTTTTGATCCATTACACTCCAGGATTACTCTACAGTTGCACTCATATGTGTAAGAAGATATAAGCATAAAGATGGTTATTGCGGAAATGTGTGTGAGAGCAGAAACTGAAAACAACCTAAATATTTAGCAGTGAGGTCTGGTTAAATAAAGTATAGCATAGCCACACAAGGAAATACTGTGAAAAAAAAAAAAGACTTTAAATCCATAAGACTGATATTGAAAGCTCTCCAAGAAATGTGAAAAGATGCACAGTGCAGGGCAGCCTGTGCAATGTACTCCACTGACGTGGGAAAGCAGTATGCACACCACTGCCTCTGGGTGCTTCTTCCACTCGTGTCACTTCCGGGATTCTCTCTTTATCTTTGCCTTTCCAGACTTTCTGGAGAAAAACATAAAAAGGCCTTAAATGAGGAGGAATGGTGGGTCAGGTAGGAGGAAGCTGTACTGAGCATAATATATGCCCTTTGGTTTTATTCAACATTTCCACTTTCAATTAAACTTGGTTTTTTGGGTTTTTTTTTTTGTTTTTTGTGGGGGGTTTTTTTTGCATTTTTCTGAAGCTGGAAACAGGGAGAGACAGTCAGACAGACTCCCGCATGCGCCCAACTGGGATCCACCCGGCACGCCCACCATGGGGCGACGCTCTGCCCACCAGGGGGCGATGCTCTGCCCATCCTGGGCATTGCCATGTTGCAACCAGAGCCACTCTAGCGCCTGAGGCAGAGGCCACAGAGCCATCCCCAGCGCCCGGGCCATCTTTGCTCCAATGGAGCCTTGGCTGCGGGAGGGGAAGAGAGAGACAGAGAGGAAGACGCGGTGGAGGGGTGGAGAAGCAAATGGGCGCTTCTCCTGTGTGCCCTGGCCGGGAATCGAACCCGGGTCCTCCGCACGCTAGGCCGACGCTCTACCGCTGAGCCAACCGGCCAGGGCCTCAATTAAACTTGTTTTTTAAAAGAACATGTTTTGATTTGAGGGGAAATTTGTTTTATCTTCTGTTTAGGTTTATTCTGCTCACTGGGAGGTCCACAGGAGAACTCGTACTGCATTTACTTTCTATCAAGTCCGTCAACAAATATTTACTGACTGAGTTAGAAATTATTGTGGGATATATCATACACATCACAAATACAGAAAGTGTGTGCAAACAATTTAAAGATGAATAATAAAAACAAACACATATATACCACCCTTCCCCTAGCAATATCTGGGAACATCCACATGCTCCCCTGTAAAACACACCCTTCCCTCTGTACCCCAACAACTCTTTGAGCTCAAGTAGATTGGGTCCGGTTCCTTAAAAAAAGAAAAAAAAAACCTGATAAACTGCTGATCTCACCATGATGACTCCCTGAGACCCCACCCCACCACAAAGGTATGTGAGCACCCAGCTGGTGTCGGTGAGACTTGATATACCCTGGGACATTTGCTGAGTGCTCTCAGACCCAGCACTGGCACCGAGTGTGAACCTGTATTAATCTAGTGAATACCACTCATCCTTTATTCACTGAGGGACTTATAGTATGCATCTTGAATATTGCCAAGTCTCTTTCAGTGACTGAGCCTAATAGGCAGCTGGGAGATGGAGTCAGGCAGAGTCTGATCTCAGAGTTTCTTGGGACTTTTCTGACCTGCCTTGGACTCGGTGCTGGTGAAAGCTGGCCTGATTTTCAGCTCCAAATAGGTTGCTCAGGGCTAGTCACTGGCAATGTATGATATTGGCCAATGCCAGCATCCCTCCCAAGAGGCCCCAGAACTAACACACCCAGTGGCCAGCTTCAGACAACATCAGAGCAGGATCCAATTAGCTTCATAAGTGACATATCCAAAGGAAGATCTTGGCAGGCACCAAACCCTGCTGAGGTGCATTCCACTTTATGTGGTAAGGACCTGCACAGCAACTTCATGCCATGGTCAAGGTTGAGCTTCACAGTCAACCATCCTGAAGGTTGATCCCATGCTCAAATGGGCCAGTAACAATCAAGACTCAATTATAACAAGAGGGCCCATATCACTCACACAAAAGACATTCTTGGAGTACCCAGCACAGGTGATCAAGAAGACTGCACCACAGGGTACCATAGAACACCTACTATAAGGCCACCCTACAAAGAATGGGAATTACAGCAGATCAACCTAATACATAGAAATAAACTCAAAGAGGCAGTCAAAATGGGGAGACAAAGAAACATGCTCTAAATGAAAGAGCAAGAGAATGTCCAGAAAAAGAGCTAAATGAAATGAAGACAAGCACTTTACCAAGTATAGACTTCAAAAGAATGATTATAAGGATGCTCAAGGAGCTTAGTGAGAACTAGAGGGAGCTTTGTGAGAACTATCAACAACATGAAAAAACATAGAAACTATAAAAGAACCAGTCAGATATGAAGAATATAATATCTAACATGAAGAATACACTAAAAAGAGTGAACAGTAGATTAGATGAAGCAGAAAATTAAAATCAGTTAATTGGCAGAACACACCCAATCATAGCAGCAAAAAAGAAAAAATAATTTTAAAAAGTGAAGATAGTTTAAGGTCCTTTGGAATAACATGGAACAAATCAATATCTGCATCATAAGGATCCCAGAAGGAGAAGAGAGTGAATAAGGGATAGAGAACTTATTTGATGATGAAGTGATGACTGAAAACTTCCCTAACCTGGTGAAGAAAAATGACACACAAGTCCAGGAAGGTCAGAGTTCCAAATAAGATGAACCCAAAGAGGCCCACACCAAGATACATCATAATAAAAGTGGCGAAGGTTAAAGGTAAATTGAGAATCTTAAAAGCAGCAAGAGAAAGACAGTTACCTACAAGGAAGCTCCTATAATACTGTTAGCTGATTTCTCAACAGAAATATTTCAGGCCAGAGAAATTGACATGAACTATTCAAAGTGATGGAAAGCAAGGGTCTACATTGAAGACTACTTTATCCAGCAAAGATATCATTTAAAATTGAAGGAAGGAAAAATAAAGAGCTTCCCAGAGTAGAAAAAGCTAAAGGAGTTTGTTACCATCAAACTAGTATTACAAGAAATGTTAAAGGACCTGCATTAAGAACAGGCCCTTTAACATTGGTGGTGACACACTGAATAAAGTGTTGACCTGGGGCACTGAGGTCCCGTGTTCAGAACCCAGAGCTCACTAGCTTGACACAGGCTCACTTGGCTTGAGTGTAGGCTCACTAACTTGAGCGTGAGCTCTCCAGCTTAAGCGTGAGATCATCAACTTGATCACAAGGTCACTGGCTTGAGCAAGGGGTCACTGACTAGGCTTGAGCACCTCTCCTGGGTCAAGGCACATATGAGAAGCAATTAATGAACAAATAAAGTGATGCAACTATGAGGTCATGCTTCTCATCTCTCTCCCTTCCTGTCTCTCTCCCTTCCTGTCTCTATCTCTCTCAGAAAATAAAAATTAAATTAAATTAAATTAAATTAAAAAGAACAGGAAGAAGTATAAAAATAATCAAACAGAAGAACACAGTTTAAAGACTAAAATGGCAATAAATATGTACCTATCAGTAATCATTTTAAATGTAAATGGCTTAAATGCTCCAATCAAAAGATATTGGGTAACTGAACAGATAAGAAAACAAGACCTATATATGTGTTGTCTACAAGAGACACACCTCAGAATGAAAGATACACAGACTAAAAGTAAAGGTGTGGAAAAAGATATTTCATGCAAATGGAAATAAATAAAAGCTAGAGTAACAATACTTATATCTGACAAAATAGACTTTAAAACAAAGCTATGGTCTGAGACAAAGAAGTATACTAAAAAACAATAAAGGGATAAAACCCTTGCAAACTTTTATGTACCCAACATAGGAGGATCTAAATATGTAACACAAATATTGATAAACATAAAAGGAGAGATTGACAGTAATACAGCCATAGTAGGGGAATTTAATACCCCATTAACAAAAATGGATAGGTCTTCCATATAGAAAATCAACAAGGAAATGGCAGCCTTAAATGTCACATTAGACTAGCTGGATTTAATATTTTCAGAGTATTTCACCCAAAGCAGAATGTAATGTATATTCTTTTCAAGTGCACATAAAACATTTTCCAGGATGGACCATGTTAGGACAAAAAATAAGTCTCAATAAATTTAAGAAGATTGAAATCATATCAAGCATATTCTCTGACCATAATGGTATAAAACTAGAAATTAATCACAAGAAAAATAATGAAAAACACACAAAGACATAGAAGCTAAATAACATGTTACTAAACAGTGAATGGTTAATAATGAGATCAAGGAAGAAATCAAAAGATGCCTTAAAATAAATGAAAATGAGGACACAACAATTCAATATCTATGGGACACACACACAAAAAAGCAGTCCTAAGAGGGAAACGTATAGCATTACAGGCCTACCTCAAGAAAAAAATCCCAAATAAACAATCTAATTTCTAACTTTACACTTAAAGGAACTAGATAAAAAATAACAAACAAAGAGGGTAGATGAAATGAAATAATAAAGGCCAGAGCTGAAATCAACAAAATAAAATCTAAAAAACAAAATATCAATGAAACCAAGAGCTGGATGAAATGAATAAGTTCCTAGAAACATACAATCTTCCAAAACTGTATCAAGAAGAATCAGAGATTCTGAATTGATGGATTATGACTAGTAAAACTGAAGCAGTAATCAAAAAACTTTTAACAAACAAAAGTCATAGACCAGATGGTTTCACAAGAAAATTTTACTAAACATTCAAAAAAGAACTAACATCTATCCTTCTCAAACTACTCCAAAAAATTCAAAAGGAAGAAAGACTCCCAAGCTCATTTTACAAGACCAGCATTATCCTTATTCCAAAACCAGATAAAGACACTACACTAGACTAGAAAATGAAATGGAGGCAAGCACTTCAAGCATTTATCAGGAAATATCCTGATAAATACAGATGCTAAAATCCTCAACAAAATATTAGCAAACCAGATCTAGTATTACATTAAACAGATCATACACCATGATCAAGTGGGATTCTAGGGATACAAGGTTGGTAAAAATTGGCATTATAAACATGATACACCATATAAACAAGATGAAGGCTAAAAATCACATGATTATATCTGTAGATGCAGAAAAAGCATTTGATAATATCCAGCACTCATTTACAATAAAAACTCTTCAATCAAGGGGGAATAGAGAGAACATACCTCTACACAATACAGGCCATACATGACAAACCCACAGCCAACATCATACTCAATGGGCGAAAGCTAAAAACCTTTCTCTTAAGCTTGGGAACAATGCAGGGATGTCTAGTATCACCACTCTTATTCAATATAGTACTGTACATCCTAACTGCAGCAATCAGACAAAAGAAGAAATAAAAGCCAACACAACTGGAAAGGAAGAAGTAAAACTCAATATTTGCAGATGACATGACACTATATAGAGAGAACTGTAAAGGCTCCACCAAAAACTACTAGAACTGATAAATGAACTTAGTGAAGTAGCAGAATATAAAATAAATATCCAGAAATCAGTTGCATTTTTATACACTGATAATGAACTATCAGAAAGGGAAACTAAGAAAACAATTCCATTTACAATTGCATTAAAAAAATAAAATACTTAGGAATATATTTACCAAGGATCTAAAAGGCCCCTACTTGGAAAATTATGAGACACTGAAGAAGAAAATTGAAGATACATATAAGTAGAAACATATCGTATATTGTGTTCATGGATAAAAAACCATTGAGATTAAAGATTTGTCTGCGAGCCAGATGCAGCTATCAAAAGTGCCACATCTGAAAAAAAGACAAGATGGTGCCAACATCCACCTCCCAGAACCAAAGTGGATTACAAACTAATTTTAAGAACTATCATCTGGAAAAACCAACTTTGGACTAAACTAAGAGGACTCTTCAACCAAGGAACACAGAAGAAGCCACACCGAGACTGCTCCAGATATATGGAAAAGATTTATATAGGCGGATGGGGATCCTCAAACCCCTCAGCGAGATCTTCTGAGCATGGCCTTTAAGATACCAAGAGGCAGAAAAAGCCCAATAGAGATCAGGGGAACTACCAGCTTTTAGGATACGCCCTTAAAGGCTCCAACCCCCCAAAGGGGTCTCATAGGATGCCATCTGGGTCCTGCTTCAATAGTGGAAAGGAAGGTCATTGAGCTAAAGCCTGCCAGGCTTACATGCCTCTTCTGTGAGAAAACAGGGACACTGGAAGGTAGGCTTCCCCCTCACTCCTCTAAGGGAGGGTTCAGTCTCTTCCAGCCCTGCTCCAGCCACCTATGACCTAACCTTGCCCAGAATGTTGGGGTTTGCCACTGAAGGCTGAAGGTGCCCAGGGCCGTCAGCCCCATCTATGACACTGTGGACGAGCCTAGGGTATTTCTTCCAAGAAGCAGGTAAACTGATCTCATTTGCACAAGGGCCACTTAACTATGTCTTGCCTGAATAGTCAGGTTTTTTATTCTTCCCTCGAAGATCTCTGTTGTGGGTGTTGATAGTCCTATTTTCTGCTGCTTTGTTTAATATATAGCGTCTCCTTTATTCCTCCTACCTCAATGCCCCACTCATATTTCAGGCTGGGTCCTACTCCTAATTTAGAGCTCTCTTTCCCCCTTTTGCCAACTTCTATTATGAATCTACCTTTGCCGCCCAGCTTGGTGTATCCCAGGGTTCTCTTTGCCAGGCCACAGTCGCGGAGCTCCAGAGAGGAGCGGCCTGGTCTCATCTCTCCAGGCAGAGGAGAGCAGAGGCTCCATCTCCACACATGCTGCAGATGGCTTTTCCAGTCTGCCTAAATCATTACCAGCTAGAAGCAGTGGTCATTGGGACTTGGACATGAGCTGCAAAGTATAGAATGGTGACAACAATTCCAGTGCCATGCGAACTTTTCCTGGATGTGGACTTTTCCTGGACTCCTGCTCCTTGTGACAGCTCCTGACGGACTGAACTGGGGTTGGGTTGCATTTTTCAGGGATTTGGCATGGTGTTGGGGCCAACTTGGACTTGGTGAACATATTAGGGTCACTACTCTTTATGGATTCTTGCTGTATTGGCCAAGAGTTTGCTTAAAGGCTTTAATTACTGTAAAAATATATATATAGAAGACTGGATAAAGAAGATGTGGCACATATACACCATGGTTTACTATTCAGCCATAAGAAATGATTACATCGGATCACTTACAACAAAATGGTGGGATCTTGATAACATTATACGGAGTGAAATAGGTAAATCAGAAAAAAACAAGAATTGCAGGATTCCATACATTGGTGGGACATAAAAACGAGACTAAGAGACATGGACAAGAGTGTGGTGGTTACGGGGGGCGGGGGGAGGGAAGGAGGGAAAAGGGGAGGGGGTGGAGGAGGGGCACAAAGAAAACTAGATAGAAGGTGACGGAGGACAATCTGACTTTGGGTGATGGGTATGCAACAGAATTGAATGACAAGATAAGCTGGACATGTTTTCTTTGAATATATGTACCCTGATTTATTGATCTCACCCCATTAAAATAAAAATTAAAAAAAAACAACAAAAAACATTGACATTAAAATCTCTGTATTACTAAAATATATCTATAGATTCAGTGTAATTTCTATCAAGATACCAGTGGCATAGTTCACAGAGCTAGAATAAATATTTCAAAAATTTATGGAACCACAAAAAACTGTGAATAGCCACAGCAATCTGAAGAAAGAAGAACAAAGTTGAAGGAATCATGCTACCTGATATCAAACTATACAAGGCCTTAGTAGTAAAAATAGCATGGTACTGACATAAAAACAGAGATATAGATCAATGAAACAGAAAAGAGAGCACAGAAATAAACCCACGCTGTTATGGTCAATTAATTATTTTGTATATGTGTGTGACAGAGACAGAGAGAGGGACAGATAAGGACAGACTGACAGGAAGGGAGAGAAATGAGAAGCATTAATTCTTTGTTGCAGCATGTTCCTTGTTTATCAATTGCTTTCTCATATGTGCCTTTACAGGGGTGGGAGTGGGGCTACAGCAGAGCAAGTGACCCCTTGCTCAAACCAGTGGCCTTGGTCTCAAACCAGTGACCATGAGGTCATGTCTATGATCCTGTGCTCAAGCTGGTGAGCCCATGCTCAAGTCAGTGACCTTGGGGTTTCGAACCTAGGTCCTCTGCATCCCAGTTTGATGCTCTATCCACTGAGCCACCTCCTGATCAGGCTGGTCAATTAATATTTGACAAAGGATGCAAAACCCTACAATATGGTAAAGATAGTCTATTCAACAAATGGCATTTCAAAAATTGAACAGATACATACATAACAACAAAAAAAGAAAAGCCGTCTACCTTCTAACACCATACACAAGAATAAATTTAAAATGTATTAAAGACATTGTTGGGCAGATAAAATGTATTATGCTCACTTTGTTAAAGAGGCCGTTGCCCAGGTGATATTAATGTGTGTTGGGGTGGGCTAAAGGCAGGCAGAATCCTTGTAGCCTGGGGCTTGGTTTTGGGATTAAGCCTTTCCTACCCTTTTTGGTGTAAGGTGGTACAATCCTATCATACCTCATAGAAGTGACTTTGTATTAAGAGACTTCCCTATTATGTATATTGGATTAAGGGTTTGGATTTCTACACTATAAAATGGGAACGGAGCGGGAGTTTGGCCTTTGGTTCCTGAGGTTAGCATGAGAGAGTGGAGAGAGTAGAGCCAGCAGCTAAAGGAGGCCACGTGGAGGAGGCCAGGAGAAGCAGCCAAGATGGTGGAGTGCTGAGTGAGATGCCAGTTTGTGTAGAGTTTGTATCTGGGATAAGGAAGGAGATGGGGAACTGAGGAGAATAAGTCTGGTGAGCTAGAAACCTTTGATTCTAGGAAACTCGGATAAGTCAGTGGCTTTGTGAGCACTGAGTGTGACTGGGTTTTGGAGCCCAGTGTGTATTTTTACTTGCCCGCCGGGTGCAAGGTAGGATTAAAGGCTATGGCCCACCAGTTTTTGGCTCCATGGTTTCTTTACCGACTGTCCGAATCCAATGCGAACCTGCATGGGCTGGGCGGCTGTGATGGCAGCCCTTTCCCCGGCTTCTGGCTTTACATTTGGCGTAGTCTGTGGCAGGATTCGATACAGATCGGCAAGGAGCCTTTGAGTGGTGGAATAGAGGACTGGCTAGTGTTAGGGTTCCCCATGGCTGTCCTTTTGGGGATTGTAGGCTGCCTGACTTTTACAGCCATGCATGAGGAAACTGAGAGCTCTGTGGAAGAGGCTGCCCAGGACCTGCAAACCGAGCAGTGGAAGAAGCTGGAGCAAATGCCGGAGAAACAGATGCTGACCCTGGAGCTGGAGGAAGCGCTGGAGGAGGAAGCCAACCAGGTGTTCGAGATTCGCCTGGAAATGGAGCAAACGCTGGAGGAGGATTCAGAGGTTCGTGAGTTGCAGCTTGTCCTGGATGTTGCAGAGAGCCAGCAGCGACAGGAGGCCAGGGCTGAGGCTGAGGCTGAGGCCGGGGCTGTGGCTGAAGCTGAGGCCGGGCCCGGAGCTGCAAGGTCTGCGGAGCAGAAGGCTGCGGCAGCCCGGGGCTCGAGACCGGCAGCGGGAGCTGGTGTTTTCAGTTCCTCTTTGGAGGATGAGGAGAATTGGGCTGGAGTTGTGATCTGCAGTCTCCAGGAGATGGAAGCCCAGCTGGAAGGAGCACCTACTGCGGCCCCGGTAGGTCTGCGATTTTGGGGACATAGGATGGACGTTAACATGTTCTCCAGAGCAAAGATGGAAATGCTGACTGCCATTGCCATGTGCCCCTCTTTGGGCCAGTGTAAGACCTGCGAGGATGGCAGGAATGAGGGGGGTGGCTGACGCCCCATGTACATGGACTGATTTCCTGGACTATGACCGGAGTGGGCATTGGCTCCTTTGTTGGATGGACTTTCGGATTACGGATTTTGGACAATGTAAAATACCCTGATGGGGGTGGGGAATGGCTTTGCTGGAAGCACTCCCCTACCCCGGGAAGCTTTTCCCGTGGCTAGAAAGAAGCCAAGGACATTTTGCGCTTTGGGCTAAGTGCTCAGAGACTGGTGAAGTGTACCTTTGTAATTGTTGAAACTGTATGATTTTTGCTGTTGTGATTTGTGTAATGTTCTAATTTCCTTGCACAGGGATACCGGTGGTATAAATTGTGGGTAGTAAAGTGAGCATAGGGGTGGATTGTTGGGCAGATAAAATGTATTATGCTCACTTTGTTAAAGAGGCCGTTGCCCAGGTGATATTAATGTGTGTTGGGGTGGGCTAAAGGCAGGCAGAATCCTTGTAGCCTGGGGCTTGGTTTTGGGATTAAGCCTTTCCTACCCTTTTTGGTGTAAGGTGGTACAATCCTATCATGCCTCAGAGAAGTGACTTTGTATTAAGAGACTTCCCTATTATGTATATTGGATTAAGGGTTTGGATTTCTACACTATAAAATGGGAACGGAGCGGGAGTTTGGCCTTTGGTTCCTGAGGTTAGCATGAGAGAGTGGAGAGAGTAGAGCCAGCAGCTAAAGGAGGCCACGTGGAGGAGGCCAGGAGAAGCAGCCAAGATGGTGGAGTGCTGAGTGAGATGCCAGTTTGTGTAGAGTTTGTATCTGGGATAAGGAAGGAGATGGGGAACTGAGGAGAATAAGTCTGGTGAGCTAGAAACCTTTGATTCTAGGAAACTCGGATAAGTCAGTGGCTTTGTGAGCACTGAGTGTGACTGGGTTTTGGAGCCCAGTGTGTATTTTTACTTGCCCGCCGGGTGCAAGGTAGGATTAAAGGCTATGGCCCACCAGTTTTTGGCTCCATGGTTTCTTTACCGACTGTCCGAATCCAATGCGAACCTGCATGGGCTGGGCTGCTGTGATAGTGGCCCTGCTTCCTGGCTTTACAGACATAAATATAGGACTCAAAACCATAAAACTCCTTGAAGAAAACATAAGCAGTTTTCATAGCATTTCTCATAGCAATATATTTTTTCTGATATATCTCCTTGGACCAGGGAAACAAGGAAAAATAAACAAATGAGACTACATCAAAATAAAAAGATTTTTCACGGCAAAGGAAACCATCCACAAAATGAAAAGACAATATATTCGCTAATGATACATCTGATAAGGAGTTAATATCCAAAATTCATGAAGAACCAACACAACTCAACATCAAAAGAAACAAAAAAGCCCCCCCCCCAACAACCTAGTTAAAAAATGGGTAAATAGACACTTCTCCAAAGAGGACATGCAGGTGGCCAATACATATGAAAAGATGCTCAATGTCACTATCATCAGAGAGATGCAGATTAAAATCACAATGAGATATCACCTGACATCCGTCAGAATGACTATCATCAATAAATCAACAAAGAACAAGTGCTGGCAAGGAGGTGGAGAAAAGGGAACCCTCATGCACTGCTGGTGGGAATGCAGATTGGTGCAGCCACTGTGGAAAGCAATTGGAGTTACCTCAAAATATTAATAATAGAGCTGCATTCTGACTCAGTGATTCCACTTCTGGGAATATATCTGAAGAAACCTGAAACACTAATTTAAAAGATTATATTCATCCCTATGTTTATTGCACCATTATTTACAATAGCCAAGATTTGGAAGCAGCCCAAGTGTCTATCAGTAGCTGAGTGGATAAAAGAGCTGTGGTAAATTTACATAATAAAATACTACTTGGCCATAAAAGAAAGAAATCTTACCTTTTGCAACAGCATAGATGGACCTGGTGATTATTATGCTAATTGAAATAAGCCAGCCAGAGAAAGAAAATACAATATGATTTCACAGACATGTAGAAGCTAATGAACAAAATAAGCTAACAAACAAAACAGAAACAGACTCAGATACAGAAAATAGACTGACAGCTATCAGAGGGGAGGGCATTACAAGGCTGTGTGTAAAAGGTGAATGGATTAAGGGGAAAAAAAGCTAAGAGACAACAACAGTATCACAATCACTAGAGGTAAAGGGGGTTAGGGCAAAATAGGAGAGGGTATTGGGGGGCGTAAATTGTAATGGGAGGAAACTTGACTTGTGGTGCTGAACACACAATACAGTATATAGATGGTGTTGTTGCAGGAGAGCAAAACCTTAGAGGATTGACACTCAGATAACTTATAAGAGGAAAAAGAATTTATTAAGCCAGTGGAGCACGAGAGGCTATAGCTCCAAAGACACGCGCTCCCTAAAATTAGATTTCTTACATCTCATATACCCTTTACAGAACTTAAGTTCACATTTATGGGTCTCGTGATTCCTTTGTCGGCAATCACACAATTTCAGGATGGGAGGGGGCTTACAGGATGCCGGAGGATAATCATTTGTAAATCGTTCATTAAGGAGAAGAAAGGAGAAGAGGAAAGGGCTACTCAAATCTCCTTTCCCCCTCCTATATTCCTGGCTGTTTACCTTCTTTCACCCAGGTGTATAGAAGAGAGGGGGTTCAAGCCTCCTTCCTCCTATTAAAACCTTCTAAGTATGAATATTGTAAAGTAGCATACCTTAATTCCGCCAGTTATGTAGAGACACCAAAGAAGAATTTTTAAGAGGAGATTTATTAATAAGCCAGCTGCATATGACTTACACGGGGTATAGCTAACCCAAATCATGTGTGTCCAAAATAACCCTGAAGCTAGTTATATAGACCTGACCATGTATAGTTGGGGGGAAAAGGAGGGGGAGCATGACACAATAATCAATCATTAACAAGCTTACAACATTTGTCTATAGGATCTATAAAAAACATTCCTACAGGATGTGAGGGCGATCTGGCTGCGACATCTGTCACCCCATTGATCGCCAGGGTTGATTCGGCTGATCTGGCTGGCTAGGCGGGTGTCCCCATCCTCCCTCACCGCTCCATGTGCGTCCCTCCCGAAGCTGTGCGCTCGGTCGAAGAGGACGACTTTCCTCGCTAGAGGAGAGGACCGTTCTTCAGTCAAGGGTATATGAGTAGCTGCGCTCCCCTGTTAGAACCTCCAAACAAGTCTCAAAAACATTCCTACATATTAAAACTTACAAGGTAACACAATAGTGATGTCGTTTTACATATCAAAGACATTCACAAATCTTTTAGTGTCTACCTCCCATCCCTTTGTCTAGAGCAGGGGTCCCCAAACTATGGTCCACAGGCCACATGCGGCCCTCTGAGGCCATTTATTCGGCCCCCGATGCACTTCCAGAAGGGACACCTCTTTCATTGGTGGTCAGTGAGAAGAGCATAGTTCCCATTGAAATACTGGTCAGTTTGTTGATTTAAACTTACTTGTTCTTTATTTTAAATATTATATTTATTCCCGTTTTGTTTTTTTACTTTAAAATAAGATATGTGCAGTGTGCATAGGGATTTGTTCATAGTTTTTTTTATAGTCCGGCCCTCCAATGGTCTGAGGGACAGTGAACTGGCCCTCTGTGTAAAAAGTTTGGGGACCCCTGGTCTAGAGGTATATGTTACTCTCAGGATTCTAGGAAAGGAGGAAGAGTTAAAATCAGTGTAAGGTATGTAAATATTGTCTCTTATTGAAAGGGAAAGGAAGTTCTCAGATAACCTTTATCTTCTTTGTTGTCTAGTAAGTAGTGACCTCAGTCCTGCCAGAGAACTATAGTTAAACTATGACTAGATGACCCATATGTCCCTGTAAGCCAGGAAGATCCCACATTCTTCTCTCTCCATTCTCTAAAGAAAGGAGGAGGCAAGAAGCCTGACTTTTCCTCTTTAAAATGGCGTTGTCAATAGTAAGTTTTACAGTTCTTTGGCACCTTATCACGTGAAAACCTCTTTATTTACATTATAACAGCCATTCCTAAAAAGGAATATGATCAGCCATCTTGAGATTTTGTAAATTACACAAAAAATTATATTTACAAACTCTCTCTGAACACTTGGCCTAAATTATAAAATATTCTTGAAGCCTCTTATTTGAAGGGATGTCTCCCTCCTCAGTGTATTATAGAATTCTACACCTGAAACCTATAGAATCTTATTAACCAGTGTCACCTCAAAAAATTTAATTAGGAATTGTAAATAAAATACAGGCAAAAAATAAAAAATAAATAAAATGAAAACACTTCAGTGGGAGAAAAGACTTTCAGGGGGTGTATCACAGCAGATCCAAGAGGGCAGAAGAGGAGTGACTTTCTTTGCTCTTCTCACTTAACAAGTTTAACACATTTTATTCTTATTCAGTGTATTCATTGTCTAAAACTTGCAAAACACAGAAAAGCACATATGAGCATACACCCATAGAAAAGCAGACTGCATGTTAATAGTGAAATTCCATGATCAGTAAAAAACCCTTACCTTAACATGTTGGCAAAGATTCCTCACAGTTTTTCCTAGGTATAAAAAAATCAAATGAATTAATGGATAAATATATAGATGATACATAGATAGAATATAATTAATATATATACTGTTAAGAGCATTTGTATCCCAAGAGCTTAGGTCACACCTAAGAGCTGTGTGACCTTGGGTAAGCTACCTGACCTCTCTGTGCATTAGGTTCCTGACTTATAAAATAGGTATTATAATAAGTGTCTTACTTACAGGTTTGTCTGAAGAGGAAATGTGTTAATATATGTAAAGTGCTTAGAACAGTGCCTGGTACATAGCAAGTGCCCAATAAATATGGACTTGTACATTAAGCAGAATAATTTCAGACTGTAGTTGGAACCAGGCTTGGGGATTTGGACCTTAGGCTGCAGGTATGACTGGGCCAGACATGTGAACGCAGGTGGAGGATGCCATGTTGCTGGCCTGGCCTTCACAGTCCGACCAAGAGGAACACTACCAGTGCCCCACCTCCCCTGGCCTCCATTGTGCTTCTGCTGCCCCCTAGCGCTAATTCCCGGGGCAGTGCTGCTTCTGCTGCCCAGCTCACTTAGCAGCTGCTTCCAACATGCTGAAAGTCACCAGACCGCTGCATGCCTCTTGCTCTGTCAAGTTATTTGTCCCCTGGTGTGGATGGACACTGTAAGAGGCACCTGTGTAATTACCAAATGACAAGGAATTGTTCCATTAGTAAAGGCTGATTGTACTGCCATCACAAACACCTGTAATAAGTCCGGGGCTATTCAGTCCTGGCAATGGGCCCAGGACTGCTGATGGGATTGTCAACCATCCAAAAGAGCAGACAGAGACAGCTTCAGTTCCCCTCAGGGCTGAGGAGGAATTTGAGAAGTTCATTAATGGCAAAGATGTTTCTGTGGTGGATTTTCTCAAGGATTTATTCAGTGAAGTTCACTTTGAGTTTCTAAAAGCAGCCGGCATCTTGAGGGGTAACTACTGATTGGCACGAAACTGTAGGGAATCACCCCTCTAACCTGAACCCTCCGTGACTGAGATTGGGGAACTTTAGTTAAAAGCCCTGAGTGAATGTCTCTTGGATGAAAACACTAAGAAGCTGTGTGAGTGAGTGACCTTTGTGCAGACACAAAGGAATGCATGTGAACTGCTTAAGAAAATTAGCCCCCTAGAGGTTCTAGACTGCCTCTTCTTTTGTGCTTGTTAAGTAGCAAAAGAAAAAGAATATACTGACCAAATTAGCCCTTTCTCCATATCAGCAAAATGGACATTAGTCATTCTTTCCCCTTATCACCTGGCCTCCCTCCCTTGTAATCCTGTTACCTCTGTTCTGCTTCTGATCAATAAAAGCTAAGGGAGAGGGAAATTCAGGAAGTCTTCTTTGCCTCCCTTGGCAGGCCTCCTCCTCTTCCTCTTGACATCAGTTTGTGTCTTGAGTAGGATTTTTCCATGTGACACTGTAGTTGCCAGCGGGCTGAAGTGCTACATGCAACAGTGCTGAGTTTCTGGTGAACAAGTCTGATGACAATGGAGAGGGTATCATCTTATTCCATCCTTCACATCTGATAAACAAGTTTGAGGACAAAACTGTGGCATATACCAAACAGAAAGTGTCCAGAGGCAAGACTTAAAAAATTTTCCAGAAAAATACTTTTGGTATCCTCCCTCACAGACTTGATGTAGGGCAAGGACTTTACTTATGGCTTCTTCTGATGTCGACTATGAAAAAAATGCTAAAGTTTCTGATACTGGAAAAATAGGGTGATGATGGTGCAAAGAAATTCCTGGATGGATGCTGTACACAAACTCAACTTTGCTGTAGCTAGCCACAAAATCTTTAGCCATGAACTTTCTGTTTTTGGTTTGAAAAGCACTGCTGAAGAGCTGTTTGTTGTCGCTATCAGAACTGTAAAATGAGAGAAGTTTGTCATGAAGGAGGAGTTCTCAGGGCATAGCAAGGCTCTTGAGAGATCCCTGTAGGATCACTTTGATGGCATCCTGAAGAGATACCTAAAATCTGAGCCTATCCCAGAGAGCAAAGGATCCCATAAAGGTAGTGGTAGGTAGAACAATGGTTCTCCATGATGCCCTGGCCCTAATCCCTTCATCCTGTGACTATACAGGGGATCCTTGGATTATGACACAGTTCTGTTCCTATGAGAGTGATGTAACCCAAGTTTTTTTTTTTTTAATAAATTTTTATTTTAATGGGGTGAGATCAATAAATCAGGGTACATATATTCAAAGAAAACATTTCCAGGTTATCTTGTCATTTAGTTCTGTTGCATACCCATCACCCAAAGAGAGATCGTCCTCCGTCACCCTTTATCCAGTTTTCTTTGTACCCCTCCCCCTCCCCCTCCCCCTCCCCCTCTCCCTCCTCCCCTCCCCCCACCCCCCGTAACCACCCCACGCCTGTCCATGTCTCTTAGTATCGCTTTTATGTCCCACCAATGTATGGAATCCTGCAGTTCTTGTTTTTTTTCTGATTCACTTATTTCACTCCGCATAATGTTATTAAGAATCCACCATTCTGCTGTAAGTGCTCCGATGTCATCATTTCTTCTAGCTGAATAGTATACCATGGTGTATATGTGTCCCATCTTCTTTATCCAGTCTTCTATTTTTTTTACAGTGATCAAAAGTCTTTAAGCAAACTCTTGGCCAATACAGCAAGAATCCACAAAAGAGTAGTGTCCTTAACATGTTCACCAAGTCCAAGTTGGCCCCATCACCATGCCAAATCCCTGAAAAATGCAACCCAACCACAGTTCAGTCTGTTAGGAGCTGTCACAGGGAGCAGGAATCCAGGAAAAGTTTACATCCAGGAAAAGTCTGCATGACACTGGAATTGTTGTCACCATTCTATACTTTGCAGCTCATGTCCAAGTCCCAATGACCGCTGCTTCTAGCTGGTAATGGTTCAGGTAGACTGGAAAAGCCATTTGCAGCATGCGTGGATATGGAGCTTCTGTTCTCCTCTGCCTGGAGAGAAGAGACCAGGTTGCTTTTCCCTGGAGCTCTGCGACTGTGGAATGGTAAAGAGAACCTTGGGATACACTAAGCTGAGTGGCCAAGGTAGATTTATAATAGAAGTTGGCAAAAGGGGGAAAGAGAGCTCTAAATTAGGAGTAGGTCCCAGCCTGAAATATGAGTGGGGCATTGAGGTAGGAGGGATAAAGGAAACCCTATATATTAAGCAAAGCAGCAGAAAATAGGACTATCAATATCCACAACAGAGATCTTTGAGGGAAGAATAAAAAACATGACTTTTCAGGCGAAACATAGTTAAGTGCCCCTTGTGCAAATGAGATCAGTTTACCTGCTTCTTGGAAGAAATACCCTAGGCTCGTCCACAGTGTCATAGATGGGGCCGACGGCCCTGGGCACCTTCAGCCTTCAGTGGCAAACCCCAACATTCTGGGCAAGGTTAGGTCATAGGTGGCTGGAGCAGGGCTGGAAAAGACTGAACCCTCCCTTAGAGGAGCGAGGGAGAAGCCTACCTTCCAGTGTCCCTGTTTCCTCACAGCAGAGGCATGTAAGCCTGGCAGGCTTTAGCTCAATGACCTTCCTTTCCACTATTGAAGCAGGACCCAGATAGCATCCTTTGAGACCCCTTTGGGGTGTTGGAGCCTTTAAGGGTGTATCCTAAAAGCTGGTAGTTCCCCTGATCTCTATTGGGCTTTTTCTGCCTCTAGGTATCTTAAAAGCCATGCTCAGAAGATCTCGCTGAGGGGTTTGAGGATCCCCCTCCGCCTATATAAATCTTTTCCATATATCTGGAGCTATTTGGAAAAAGTCAAAACAGTGTTATTAGCTGGTTCTAATAAAGAAGGTAGTAGTTTGCAGGCGAAAAAGATTTGGTGTCTCCTGTTCATCAGCATTCCAAAGAAATGTAAAAAAAATTTTTTTTAAGTAAAAAACATGATATGGTAGACCCATAGGAGTTCCAGGATATGACTACCCCCTCTTAAATTCTTTTTTTAATTGACCTTAAAATGTTTGCTGAGTACACTTTAATAATACCTTAACTTTAAAGATTGTAAGCATGACAAAATACAGTAAATGCTTTTGCTCCATATGCAGGAGCATTTTCAGTTTAGCCAGTTTAGGAAATCCAGTAATAGAACAATGCATACAGACAATGAGCTATAGCATGCTTAGCAGCCTCTCCTGTTCTGACCGAGGTTACTATAGATCCGGAATATGTATCCACTGTAATGTGGACATACGACTGTTTGCCAAATGAAGGTATATGAGTAACACCCATCTGCCAAAGTTGTCCTGGTAGGGGTCCTTGAGGGTTAACTCCAAATGAAGGGGCAGTATAGGACCCCTTGGACAGGATTTCCCAATCTGCCGTGCTGCTTCCCGAGAAAGTTGAAACTGTTTACACCGGGCTGCAGCGTTCTGGTGATGAATAGTATGAGACTGACTTGCTCGGTCTGTCATGGTTGCTCCATATAATTTTCTTTTGGGTAGCTTGATCAACAAGGGCATTCCTAGGCCCTGGCCGGTTGGCTCAGTGGTAGAGCATTGGCCTGGTGTGCAGGATTCCCAGGTTCAATTCCCAGTCAGAGCACACAGAAGAAGCATCCCTCTACTTCTCCACACCTTCCCCTTTCCTTCCTCTCTGTCTCTCTCTTCCCCTCCCGCAGCCAAGGCTCCACCGGAGCAAAGCCACCCCGGGCACTAAGGATGGCCCCATGGCCTCTGCCTCAGGCACTAGAATGGCTCTGGTTGCAACAGAGCAACACCCCAGATGGGCAGAGCATTCCCCCCTGGTAGGCATGCCAGGTGGATCCCGGTCAGGCACATGCGGGAGTCTGTCTGACTGCCTCCCCATTTCCATCTTCAGAAAAATACAAAAAATAAGTAAATGAAAGAAAAAATACAACCAAAAAAAAAAAAAAGAAAAAGAAAAAAAAAAAAGACATTCCCTTGTGCTAAAGCTCCAGGGAGCATGGAGTGAGCTTGAGTGTGTCCTATGAAACATGGAGCTCTGTGTTGACATATAAGTCTTTGAAGAAGGAGGAACTGCTGAAATAGTTCATCAGTATTTGTCTCTAAGACAGCAGTCTTTATAGTGGAAATAGCATAAGTAAATATTTGCTGTCTGTCTATAGATTAAAGGGGGAATATGGCAAATGCTGAAAAGCCATGATCTTTGTACCCCTCCCCTCCCCCAACCCCCTTCCTCTCCTCCCCCCACCCTGTAACCCCAACACTGTTGTTCATGTCTCTGAGTCTCATCTTTATGTCCCACCTATGTATGAAAACATATAGTTCTTAGTTTTTTCTGAATTACTTCTTTCGATCTGTATAATGTTATCAAGGCCCATCCATGTTGTTGTAAAAGATCCTATGTCATCATTTCTTACGCTGAGTAGTATTCCATAGTATATATATACCAAAGCTTTTTAATCCACTCGTCCTCTGATGGACACTTGGGCTGTTTCTAGATCTTTGCTATTGTGAACAATACTGCCATAAACATGGGGGTGCATTTCTTCTTTTCAAACAGTGCTATGGTGTTCTTGGGGTATATTCCTAACAGTGGTATAGCTGGGTCAAAAGGCAGTTTGATTTTTAATTTCTTGAGGAAACTCCATACTGTTTTCCACAGTGGTTGCACCAGTCTGCATTCCCACCAGCAGTGCAGGAGGGTTCCCTTTTCTCCACATCCTCGCCAGCATTTATTCTGTGTTGTTTTATTGATGAGCGCCATTCTGACTGGTGTGAGGTGATATCTCATTGTGGTTTTAATTTTCATTTCTCTAATGATTAGTGATGTTGAACATTTTTTCATATGCCTATTGGCCATGTGTGTGTCCTCTTTGGAGAAGTGTCTATTCATTTCTTTTGCCCATTTTTGGATTGGATTGTTTGTCTTCCTGGTATTAAGTTTTACAAGTTCTTGATAAATTTTGGTTATTAACCCCTTATCAGATGCAATGTCAAATATATTCTCCCATTGTGTAGTTTGTCTTTTTATTCTGTTCTTATTGTCTTTAGCTGTGCAGAAGCTTTTTAGTTTGATAAAGTCCCATTTGTTTATCCTGTCTTTTATTTCACTTGCCTGTGGAGACAAATCAGCAAATATATTGCTGCGAGAGATGTCAGAGAGCTTACTGCCTATGTTTCCTTCTAAGATGCTTATGGTTTCACGGCTTACATTTAAGTCTTTTATCCATTTTGAGTTTATTTTTGTGAGTGGTGTAAGTTGGTGGTCTAGTTTCATTTTTTTGCAGGTAGCTGTCTAATTTTCCCAACCCCATTTGTTGAAGAGGCTGTCTTTACTCCATTGTATTTCCTTACCTCCTTTGTCAAATATCAGTTGTCCATAGAGCTGTGGGATTACTTCTGGGTTCTCTGTTCTGTTCCATTGATCTATGTGCCTGTTCTTATGCCAGTACCATGCTGTTTTGAGTACAATGGCCTTATAATATAACTTGATATCCAGAAGTGTAATACCTCCCGCTTTATTCTTCCTTTTCAAGATTGCTGAGGCTATTCGTGTTCTCTTTTGGTTTCACATAAATTTTTGGAATATGTGTTCTATATCTTTGAAGTAAGTCATTGGTATTTTAATCGGTATTGCATTGAATTTATAAATTGCTTTGGGTAATATAGACATTTTAATGATGTTTATTCTTCCTAACCATGAGCACGGTATATGCCTCCACTTATTCGTATATTCCCTGATTTTTTTTTATCAATGTTTTATAATTTTCCGAGTACAAATCTTTAATCTCCTTGGTTAGATTTATTCCTAGGTACTTTATTTTTTTGGTTGCAATGGGATTGATTCCTTGATTTCTCTTTCTGACAGTTCATTATTAGTGTATAAAAATGCCTCTGATTTCTGAGTATTGATTTTATATCCTGCCACCTTGCCGAATTCATTTATCAGGTCTAGTAGTTTTTTGACTGAGACTTTAGGGTTTTCTATATACAATATCATATCATCTGCAAATAATGATAGTTTTACTTCTTCTTTTTTAATTCGGATGCCTTTTATTTCTTTTTCTTGTCTGATTGCTGTGGCTAGGACTTCCAGAGCTTTGTTGAATAAGAGTGGTGAAAGGGGGCACCCCTGCCTTGTTCCTGATTTTAAGGGATTGCTTTTCATTTTTGCCCATTGAGTATGATGTTGGCTGTGGGTTTGTCATAGATGGCCTTTATCATGTTGAGGTATGTTCCCTGTATTCCCACTTTGCTGAGAGTTTTGATCATGAATGGGTGCTGGATTTTATCAAATGCTTTTTCTGCATCTATTGAAATTATCATGTGGTTTTTCTCCTTTCTTTTGTTTATGTGATGAATCACATTGATTGATTTGTGAATATTGTACCAGCCTTGCCTCCCAAGAATAAATCCCACTTGATCGTGATGTATGATTTTTTTCATATATTGCTGGATCCGGTTTGCTAATATTTTGTTGAGGATTTTTGCATATAAGTTCATCAGGGATATTGGCCTATAATTTTCTTTTTTTGTGTTGTCTTTGCCTGGTTTTGGATTCAGAATTATGCTTGCCTCATAAAAGGAGTTTGGAAGTCTTCCTTCCTCTTGAATTTTTTGAAATAGTTTGAGAGGGATAGGAGTTAGTTCTTCTTTGAATATTTGGTAGAATTCACTTGTGAAGCCATCAGGCCCAGGACTTTCCTTTTTTGGGAGTTTTTTGATAGCTGTTTCAATCTCATTTGTTGTAATTGCTCTGTTTAGGTTTTCTGATTCTTCCAGATTGATTTTTGGAAGATTATATGATTCAAGGAATTTGTCCATTTCATTTAGGTTGTCTAGTTTTTTGGCGTACAGTTCTTCATAGTATTTTCTTACAATATTTTGTATTTCTGTTGTGTCAGTTGTTATTTCTCCACTCTCGTTTCTATTTTTATTTATTTGAGTCTTCTCTCTTTTTTTCTTGGTGAGTCTGGTTAAAGGTTCATCGATCTTGTTTACCTTTTCAAAGAACCAGCTCCTGGTTTCATTGACCCCCTCGATTGTTTCTTTAGCCTCTATGTCATTTATTTCTCCTCTGATCTTTATTATTTCCTTCCTTCTACTAGCTCTGGGCTTTACTTGCTGTTCTTTTTCTAGTTCTTTTAGATGCAGGGTTAAGTTGTTTATTTGAGCTTTTTCTAGCTTCTTGAGGTATGCCTATAATGCTATAAACTTCCCTCTCAGGACTGCTTTTGCTGTGTCCCATAAATTTTGAGTTGATGTATGCTCATTATCGTTTGTTTCTAGGAATTTTTAAATTTCTTATTTGATCTCAATGTTAACACATTCATTATTTAATAACATGCTATTTAGTTTCCAAGTGTTTGAATGTTTTTCAATTTTTCTATTGTGGTTGATTTCTAGTTTAATGCCATTGTGATCAGAGAAAGTGCTCGATATGATTTCAATCTTCTTAAATTTGTTGAGACCGCTTTTGTGCCCTAACATGTGGTCTATTCTAGAGAATGTACCATGAGCGCTTGAAAAGAATGTATATTCTGCTGTTTTAGGGTGAAAGGTTCTGAAGATATCTATTAAATCGAGTTGATCTAATATGTCCTTTAAGTCTGCTGTTTCTTTGTTAATTTTCTTTCTTGAGGATCTATCTAATGATGTTAATGGGGTATTGAAAACCCCTACTATTATAGTATTGCTGTTGATCTCGCCCTTTAAGTCCATCAAGGTCTGCTTTATATATTTAGGTGCTCCTATATTAGGTGCGTAGATATTTATAATGGTTATATCTTCCTTTTGGATTGCTCCCTTTATCATTATGTAATGACCTTCTTTATCTCTAACTATGGTCTTTGTTTTAAAGTCTATTTTGTCTGATATAAGTATTGCTACCCCAGCTTTTTTTTTCATTTTTATTTGCGTGAAAAATTTTTTTCCATTCTTTTATCTTCAGTCTGTGTGCATCTTTTGATTTAAGGTGTATCTCTTATAGACAGCATATGCATGGGTCCTGTTTTCTTATCCACGCAGCTACCCTATGTCTCTTGATCAGATCATTTAATTCATTAACATTTAAGGTTATTACTGATATGTAATTTTTTATTGCCATTTTTTTCTTTAAAACTGTATTCCTTTTTTGCTATATTCTTTTTTTCCTTTGATCTGTTTACAACAGGTCCCTTAGCATTTCTTGCAGCCTTGGTTTGGTTGCAGTGAATTCCTTGAGGTTTTTTTTTTTTTGTCTGTAAAGCTTTTTATTTCTCCTTCAATTTTAAATGATAGCCTTGCTGGATAAAGTAATCTTGGTTGTAGGTTCTTGTTCTGCATTACTTTGAATATTTCTTGCCACTCCCTTCTGGCCTCAAGTGTTTCTGTTGAGAAGTCAGAAGTCATCCTTATGGGGGCTCCTTTGTAGGTGATAGTCTTTTTTTCTCTAGCAGCTTTTAATATTTTCTCTTTATCATTTAGCTTTGGTATTTTAATTATTATGTGTCTTGGTGTTGGTTTCTTTGGGTTTCTCCTTAACGGAGTTCTTTGTGCTTCCTGAACATGTGGAATGTTTTCCTGCCTTAATTGGGGGAAGTTTTCTGCTATAATATGTTTGAACAAAGTCTCTATCCCTTGTTCTTTCTCTTCTTCTTCAGGAACCCCTATGATGCAGATGTTATTTCTCTTCATGTTGTCACAGAGCTCTCTTAGAGTTTCCTCAGACTTTTTGAGTCTCTTTTCTTTTTTCTGCTCTGCTTCTGTGCCTTTATTTATCGTGTCCTCTAACTCGCTGATTCGATTCTCTGCTTCATCCATCCTGCTTTTAATTCCTTCCATTGTATTCTTTATTTCAGATATTGTATTTGTCATTTCTGACTGATTCTTTTTTATTATTTCAATGTCCTTTTTTATATTTGTTATCTCTTTATTTAGGTTTTCGTAATGACCATCTATGGTTATTCTAATATCTTTGAGCATCCTAACAATCGTTATTTTAAACTCTGCATCTGGTAATTTGGTTATATCTGATTCACCTAGGTCATTTTCTGGGGATTTCTCTTGGTTTATTTGTGTTGTATTTCTCTGCCTCCGCATTTTCTCTTCACGGGAGTGGCTCTGATCATGCGCTCAGGTGCACAAGCTTTGGTGGCCTTGGCCTTTGCCCCATCCTGTGTGTGACGTTATGCTCGGTACTGAGGGCACTGGTGAGCACCTTTGCTCAGCTGCGGGTCTCTGCCTGTTTCTGGGCTTTCTCCCTGCCCTTGCAGGAGGAGCCTGCTCGAGGTACGGCTGCTAGCCTTGGCTATACCGCCAGGCAGGACTGTGTGCCCAAGCTCAGCTCAGTAGCGGAACTCCACCTCTTCTGGGCTTTTGGCTCCACCCCTGTGGGAGGAGCCGGCTACCAAGTCAGACTGCAAGCCTGGATTGCACGGGCAGGGCAAGGCTGTGCTCCTGTGCCCTTGCTCAGGGGCTGGTCTCCACCCTTTCCGGGTTCCTGCCCTTCTCCCGTAGGCTGGATTACAGGCTGCCGGCAGCTGAGCTTGACCGCTTTTGCACGCCCCCTTCTCCCCAGCCGGGCAAGATTGAGCTCACACCTGAGCCCAGTGGTGGCCGGCTGGCTTCCGCCCCTGCCCACAGAACCACGCTTTTGTCTCCCGCTGACGCCGCCCTCCGGCGAGCCCTCAGGCGTGTGGGTGGGGGCATTGCAGCTCGGACCCTAAGACTCACTACTGTAGACCCAAAAGCTCCCTCCTTCTATGCAACTCTGCTCTGAATGCCGCAGGGGAGCTTGTTTGGCTGCTCTCCTGCTTCCCTTTGCTGGTATTGCTGTTTCCAGGGAAAATATTCACTTCAGCTTTGGGGAGTGACTCGTTCCCGGGGTTAGGGTGGCTATCTCCCAAAATGTTTCTCCCTGTGCCTCCTAGATTACACTCTCTTCCTGTTACTCTGGTCCTCTCCTCTCTCCCCGTCCCCAGGAGCCCTGGGTGAGTGGTTGTGAGAGAGGTGTTCTGCGCAATTCCTTTAAGAAGGATCCTGGGTCTGAGAAATCAGACTCTTTCTCACAAACAGTATCCTGACTTGTTTCCAGCTAAATACTGTCCTTATGCTTCTTCTGGGCTCTGGGGCTGCAGGCTGGGACTTTGTTCCTGGGGCTCAGGGCCCTTCCCCTTCTGCTAAACTCACTTCCCGCCACGTGAGTTTCTTCCTGCTGCCGTTCGCTCCGGGGAGCTGGGCAGCCCTCTCCGCGTTTCTACTTTTCCTACCAGTCTCGGTGTGGCTTCTTCAGTGTTCCTTGGTTGAAGAGTCCTCTTAGTTTAGTCCAAAGTTGGTTTTTCCAGATGATATTTCTTAAAATTAGTTTGTAAACAACTTTGGTTCTGGGAGGTAGATGTTGGTACGTCCGCCTACTCCAGCGCCATCTTGTCTCAGAGTAACCCAAGTTTTAATGTAAATCAAAACACACCTTAGCCTAAGTCACTTACATATCATAACACAGTTGTAAAGTCATAATCTAGAACATAAAAACACAACTAAGCCACAGAAAAAGGGAAGCACATACTGTACTGTGCATCCCTTTTTGTACTGTAGTAACAGAAAAAATGACTCACATCTCAACTTGTTTAACTTTTTATGGGAGTGAGCATTGTAAAATTGAAATGTCGTATGTCAAGACTGTCAATAACCCGAGGACCCCCTGTATTACCTTATATGGCAAAAGGAACTTTGCAGATGTGATTAGATGTAAGGACATTAAGATAGCAGATGATCCTGATCCTGGATTATCAGGGTGGGACCCTGTCGGGAGCTGCGGGTTGACAAAGTCACCGCAAAGGAAAGGCACAACGATACTTCTCCCTTTGACTTTTTGAATTTTCTGGCCTTATATCCCCCCTTTTTCTGGGTGTGTGCTATTATTATTTATGGCACAGGGATAATAGTACCGTGCTTTCCCTGTAGATTCGTAGTAATTTCTTTGGAAATGAGACAGAGGGTGTGAGTTCCACAGAAAAGCCTGTAAGCCCCTTGAACTGGGCTCATAAACATAAGAGGCTGGCTATGATATCCCTTGTAAAGGGTTAAGTTTGTAGGAGAATTTCTTCTTAATCATGTTAGAAAGAATAGATTGTGACTTGTGAATGGGTAGGAGGCAGTGGCTGTGCACAGAGCACCTTTCGGCCTTCACTTAATTCAACATTTTTCCTCCCTAGCCTTTTCATGTGATAGAGAAACTTTCCTTTCTTCTTGCTTATCTGACCTGCAGATGGTGGAACACTCTGAGAAGAATATAGTTAGAACTTAACTAGTGTGTGAATATAGTAAATAAATAAAATTTGACTAGACAATAGAATCTTAGGAAAGGAGTAATGGAATGGCCCGTTGCATGGCCTGGGATGGGAACACAGTCAGCAAGAAAAGATTGTTTTGCTAAGAGACTTGTTTTATAACTGAAGGCAGTTGCTGGGCTTTCTCAGTGAGACACTCTCATGAGGTTTGTGTACTTTCCAAGATTTTTTCTTCAGATAATGAGAGGAATGGGGGTGGGGCATCCATAGAAGCAATAGCAATAAATGTCTTCTGAAACTATGTTGCTACTAAGCTATCTTGCGAGTGCACTCTATATATCTTTAAGTAAAAGTTACTCTTAATGTTATGTCAATTTCTTAATGGGCAAGCCTTTTGTAATCTTGTGAGAAAAGTTAGGACACTGCATAAACTCAAGGCCATTTGCCTGAGCAAGCAGTGGTCCTTTGCTAATCCTTAATGATTTTGTCTGTTAATCTCTCTCTGCCCCTTGACTCACAACAACAGTAAAGTTGAGTTATTAGTTAGTACTAATCCTTTAAAAGCTTTTACCAATGTTGTTATCAGTATTCAAGTTATTTTTTAGTTGTACTTTGAGTGAATTGCCACCTGATTTGTAGTTTATAGATATAAATTAACTGTTATCTGGAAACATGTAAACATAGTGAAACAGAAGCAATGATTAATACCATGTAATTGTAACTTGGTGTGTGTGTATAAAAAAGGAGCTGTACTAGCATTTGGCGGAGATGCCTGGCAGTAAATGCTAACTAGAGAATAAAGAGAAAGAAAAGAATTCGGCTCTCTCACTCGAATTTCGCCGACGCCGTCTCCTCCTGTGGGACCCCTGGATCCCCCCCGGGGCTGGACCCCAGCAGGACCCCACTAATCACATGCATCCTTCAAAGTAGAGAATCTCTCCTAGTTGCAGAGAACCAGGGAGGCAGCATCTAGAAAAGAATCCAATCAGCTATTTCTGGCTTTGAAGATGGGAGAAGAGTAGCACAAACCAAGGATGCAGCAGCCTCTGTAAGCTGGGAATGCCCTCAGCCTATACAGGCAGCAACAAAATGAGGACGCTGATTCTGTAACTACAAGGAACTGAATTCTGCCAACAGTCCAAATGAGTAAGAAACAGACTCTCCCCTGGAATCTTCAGAAGGGGCCACAGCCCTGTGCTACTTTGATTTTAGCCTGTGAGACTCAAACCACACTCGGACCCACAGATCTGCAAGATAACTTTGGGTTGTTTAAAGCCATTAAGTTTGTGACAATGTGTTCTGGCAGCACTGCAAAAAGAATACATCTATTATTATAAACTCTTGTGTAGTCTGCTTTGCAACTTAGCTAAACATCAGGACCATTTTCCCATGTCCTGAATATTCTTCAACGATATTTGTAGAGACCCCATAGAATCACTGTTGATGATGATGCTCCTACTGTCGCATGATTAGTTTGCTTACACATTTTGCCTATTATCCATAATAATAGCAAGTATTCTTTTGTATGCATGTTTTCACATAGCTTTGGTTATTTCCTTAGGAAATGTTGTATAAACTGCATTGATCTTTTTCAACGGATGTGTAATTAGCAGACATTTATTTCTTATTCAGTGTTTTGGGGTGGGGGGCTGCTTATGCCCCCTACCTTCTGCCTTGGTTTCCTTGGCTGTATAATGGGCGGTAATGCCTGCCTTGCAGAACTGTTGTAACTATTAACAAATAACCTTCATGACCCTGCCTAGTCCTGAAAAGACAGCCAATAAAGAAGAGGAAGCAAAGTAAAGCCATGTGCTGAGGAGACTGCTGCACTCACAGGCCCTTGCTCTCACCTGTGTGGAGCTTGCCTCCTTCCTGGCCCCCTTTCTCGTCGTGGCCAGTGTTTCATTTGATGAAAAGACAGGTTTTGAGAAAAACCAACATGCCACACTCTTTCCTTTCTAAGAAAGCACTTTATCACTTTCCAAGAGTCTCAGTGACTTTTCACCCTAAAAGCAGAGGTGGATTTAACGGCGGGCGCACCAGGCGCATGCCCTGGGCCCCGACTTCTGAAGGGCCTTGTAAAACACCAACTTTATATTTTTTTCTAATGACACCAAGTTTGGTTTCACTTGTGCAATTTTAACATTAATAGTACATAATATTTTTATTTATTTAAAACTATGGTTAACATGTATTTTAATTTTCCTTGTCTCTCTCTTTTTTTTAAGGGGCCCAATATTTTCTTCTGCACCCAGGGCCTCAACTAACCTTAATCTGCTTCTGCCTAAAAGTGTGGATTTGGGTTTATTTCCTATTACCTCAAAATGCCTCCAGTCTCAGCTGTTTGTGACTTCCCAGGGGCTCGTGAAAATGGGTCAAAAATTGCACCACACTAGGCTGAACCACTGTGTACACGTTAGTGTACACGATGTGAGTTTCACTGGCTGGCTTACCTTACATTTCATAAATAGCAATAATAATATTTATTATTGTTTATTATGAAATCAGTAACCTCCTTTCGCCCCAGGCTGCTAGAATACCCACTTCCTATCCCATGCCCTCTCCTCCACATCACTCCAGCTTACCCCCTCCGTGTCATAGTGTCTGTGGTATATGAAAATTGCTTAATGTCACCCTGTATTACCCAGTGACAAGGCAAGAAAGGAGGAGAAAGAGAAAAAGGAAGAAGAGAGAAAGGAAAACTGCCTAAAACAAGAGGAGTAAGTACTTAGAAAAGTGCTTCCAAAGAGGGGTTCAGTGGTCACATGGAGCCTGACCCCACCCAGGGCCCCAGGACCTGGGACTAAGTGTGAGGCTGTCAGGCTTCAGGGTAGCCCTGGAGAGAAGGCTGGTGAGGACTGTGGAAGAGGAGCTGGTCCCAGGCAAGGGTCAGGCTTATGAGATCCTCTGAGGGTCTCGTCCTACAGGGAGAGTCCTGGTGCAGCTGTGGAACTCCAAAGAGGGTCTACTGGCAGAAATGGCGGTCTGCAGCCTCAGGGGAGCAATTAGGGGCTGTCTCCATGAACCCATGCAAACCACCATCCCCAGGCATTCTATTTGGCCACTCAAATGCTGTTTACACAGCCCAGGTAAGCTGAGGCCTTCTCTTGGGCACTTGAGAATACTATAGTCACACATCTTAATCTATATCCAGTGGTGATAAGTATTGGGAACAATCTGAATCCTATTGGTGAGCAGGTAATTTTGCACTTGCTGAGTTCAGGTAAGGGCAGGAAGGTCCCTGGGTCTCTTCCAGGGCATAAGGGCCGCTCTGCAGACCTGGCCAGCATATGGGCTGGGGGAGAAGACACATGGACCCAAAGAAAAAGAATCTATAGCACTACCTGTAAACTCTAATCCTCAGAAAGTCCTGAAAATGAAGCCAGAAACACCCTTAACTACTTCTCTTCTCAGTATTCTCATTTTTACCTGCAGGGCAAAGCCACATTACCTAGGTGATGGACAGGCAGGATCCAGGTGCCTGGAAATGAGCCATTAGAATATCTGTGTAAATGACGTGAGAAAGAAGGCCCAGGCTCTCAAACTCTGTCCTGAGAAGGGCTGCCCAGACCCACTGAGCAGTACATGCATGCACATTGGCAGGCTCCAGCTGTGGGGGGTTGAGGGGGTCAGGGGAACCTGGGGATTTCCACAAAGTTCCCAATGGTTCTGAGACTCCATCCACAGCCCTCAGTGATGTCATGATGCTGCATTTTTATTCCCAGCATCCTGAAGGCATGGAGGATGCCATGGGGCACGTGGGAATGTCATCACCACGATTTTATTGTCAACTTGGCTTCCTGGAGAACTAAGCTGGGAGGGAGGAAACTCCAGAGTCTGCTCTGCCTCTCAGCCTTCTTCCCTTGCAGGGGCCATGTGACCCCTGAGACCCCTGAGACTGACAGGATACTGTCTGCGACAGCCCTCCCTTGAGCTTCCGCTCACCACTGCCCTAGGCTTCTTAAGCTAGGCCAGGTCTCTAAGACCCTCCAAAGTTGTGGTTAACCAACACACTGCACTGTGTGGGTGTCTGTGTTTCCAGAAAGAAGGACACCATTGTGGTGGACCCCTCCAGCAACGTGTACTACCGCTGGCTGACCGTCATTGCCCTGCCTGTCTTCTACAACTGGTGTCTGCTGGTGTGCAGGTAGGGGCATGGGCGGGACCTCCACCAAGGAGGCTAAGGAAGTGGGAGGGCAGTCAGACTTCCAGGCAGAAATGTGAGTCTCACTCAAAAGCCAGGCTCCTGGTCTCCTCTTGGCCACCATCCAGCTGCTTGCACCTCAGTTTCTCTGTCTGTAAGGTGACTCTGAAAGAGCACCATCAGGGCGCTCTGAAGCACTGATGGAGACCTGTGCTTGGGCACCACAGCAAGGGTCCTGGCACCTGGGGGCCTTAATCAATTGCAGGAGGAAGACGTGAGGCATGCTGCCCATTCTGAGGGTGGGGCGTTCCCAGCAGGGGTGAGAGACAGGGCTTTTCTCTGGTTGTAAGCTGTGGGCTGGGCTTTTCACACTGGGGTATAGGAGTATGCTGCTCTTATGAAGTCAGCCAGGGCCTTTGGGGTGCAAGTTGTACTTCTGGAGTACAGGGACGAACTGCTGCTCTTCTGGGGATAAGAGGGGTCCCAGGATTTTTGTAAGCAAGCTGCAGGGGAGGGAGGCAAGGTGATTGGTTCCTCCGGAGAGGCAGAGAGCAGGGGGTTTGAGCCTCTCCTAGGAAGATACTGATTCTCTGAGGGTAAGGGGAGCTGGGCTTTCCTGAGCAAGCCTACAAGTGGGGCTGCTGGTGGGCTATGCTCTTCCTGCACAAGCGGAAGGACAGAGATGCAGGTGAGCTGCTGCTCTCTGTGGGCACACAGAAAATCTGCAGGAAAAGGAGGTCAGGATGGGTTGTTTCTTCTCTAATGGGGTAGACAGGGGTCAGTGGGGCATTTTTAAACAAGGTACAGGGTAAGGATGCAGGGACAAGAGGCTCCATTTCTGAAAGTGTCTCGTGGCTTTAGGGCATTCCTGTTCAAGTCTGGAGACAAGAATGCGGGGTTAAGGGGTTCTAGGGAGGTGGGATTGGGGCCCCTGGAGAGGCTGAGCAGGTGTAGCTACTCCTTTTAGGGGGTAAGGACTTTGGGAAGTTCCTTAGCAGGCATCCGGAGACAAAGCTGTTGCTCTTCTGGGGTATACAGGAGGGTTGGGCTTTTCTAACCAAACCTTATGACACAGTTAAGGGTGAGTGGCTCATCTCTGAGAATGAGCAATGAGTTGGGGGCTCTTCCTAGCAGGCCTGCAGGGCAAAGATGCAGTGTGACCTGTTGCTCTTCTGAGAGTAGACATGGGGTGCAGAGGAAGGAGGCAGAAGAGTTTGGGGCCATTCCTAAACAAGCCTGCAAAGCAAGATGACTACTTCTGGGGGTAAGCAGGGCTTTGGAACTTTCCTGAGGATGTGGTAGGACTGGGATGTGGAAGAGAGGTACTACTCTATGAGGGTGAGCAGAGGCTTTGGGACTTTCCTGAGCCAGCCTGCCAGGCAAGAATGCAGGGGTGAGTCCTGCTCCCCTGGTGGGTATTGGAGCCATCTGATCATGCCTCACAACAAGGAATGCAGAGACCCATGGTTCCCTGAGTGTAAGCAGGGGCTTTTGGGATTATCTGAGCAAGGGTTGGTCGCTTGCACTTCTGAGGGTGTGAGGTGAAGACAGGGAGAACTCAGGGCCTTTCCTAGCATGCCTGGGGACAAAGAGGCAAGTGGCTGTTCTTTTGGGGGTAAGAAGGGTATTTTGTGGGTATTGTCTGTATGAGAAAGTGAACATAAAGATCTGGAAAATAGAAACTATTTACTGGTTTGTTCAGTTGTTAATCTCCCAGAAATCTCATTTTTTACTTTAGAAAGGGCACCTGACTCCATCAGTGAGGCCTGGAAAAACTGTCTCTCCTGGAATCTCAGAACTTACTGTTCAGAAGCAATAGAGTCCATTCTTTGGGGTTAATCCCAGCCTTTCTTAGCTATGTGACTTTGGGACAGAAAAGCTTCTCAGAACCTGGCTTTCCCCATCAGGGCTGGGGTGAGGGTACTGGGGCACAAACCCTGCAGGCAGGGCAGTTACTGGATGAACCAACCCAGTGTTTACAGCAGAGCTGGTGCCCAGATGAGGACCCTGTCCCAGACAGCCCAATCCTTGTTACGCTGGTTTAGGGCCTGTTTTGATGAGCTGCAGTCTGAGCACCTGGTGCTGTGGCTGGTCCTGGACTACGTGGCAGACGTCCTCTATGGCTTGGATGTGCTGGTACGAGCCCGGACAGGTGAGTATGCCCTCAACCCGGAGTCCTGTGGGCCAGGCTGCAGTCCCCACATCAGGAGGGGCCTGGGGGACCACAACTATGTTCAGGGAGATCCAGAATGGTAGGCTAGACATTACCTACCCCTGACCACCAGAGGCCAAGCATGCCTGGGGAGCCTCTGGTGCCACCTGAAGCTTCCTTAACAGTGACCGCTTGGACAGGACCCTGAGCAGGGGTAATGACACCTGGGTTCTGGTCTTTCTTGTCCCGATGAGCTGTGTGACCTTGTGTAAGTTGAGCTGTCTTTCTCAGCCTCATTGGTATTACCTATGATGTAAGAAAGCCAGATCATCATCCCAAAGCTCCCCTCCAGCCCCGCACTGCTGGAAGCAGAAGACAGGGCTCTGTCGACCTTCTCTTGGACAGTCAGATGACCCAGGACACGTTATCTGTGGCTTTTAGAGGAGTATTACATATGGAGAACTAAAATCAGAAACAGGGCCTTCCTACAGGTTGCCTCGGTTGCAGTTGGGAGCTAAACTCCCTCCCTCCCCCATGTCTCAGAACCCAAGCCGTGCCATCTTTGGGGAACCTTTTTCTGATTTGCACAAAGATATCACATAAACTATCGGAGGTCTTGCTTGTAACTTCCAAGATTTTTTAACTATAAACTGTGCCGTAGTTGTCAGTATAAACACGGCCCAATCACAGCAACAAACCATGTGGCCTCACAGTATACAAAGCTTTTCAGCACATCTGTTTTCTCAGTAGAACTGCTGATTTAGACACTAAGGCCCAGAGATGCTGAGTGACTGGTCCAAAGTTACAGTCACTGTCCAGCAGCCTACCGGCTTCATATCAGTGCCCAGCATCGTCAGAGAAGACCTCATGTACACAGCTTGAGGCTCGCATGGGTGTGGTGGGCACTCCACAGTCATTTAAGCCTACCAAGACACAAGAGCTCCTGGAGTGACCAGACTCAGTGGACTAACTGTCCCTGTTTCAGCCAAACTTCAGCAGGACAGGTTACTCTGACTCAGACATCGACTCCACCCCTCCTTGTGCTTTGGTGGTACTGCTGGCAGGAAGCTGGAGGATGAGGGGGCAGGTGGGCACAGAAACCAATTGGCTGTGGATTATATTTCAAGGGGAAAAAACACTTCAAACTTGAAAGCAGCTGTAATAAGGGAGTATCAAGAGGTCTCAAGGCACAAGGAGTGCTATGTAATAAACTAGATTCTCAATAAACATGAGTATAACCAAAGAACAAGATAAGGAATACGGGGCTGGGAAGCAGGGTATCTCTAACATGTGACAACAGATGTGATGTTTATCTTCCCCAGAAGGGCAGTCCTACCCCCTCAGAGCGTGACCCTGGACCTGCAGCAGCTGCAGAGGCAGCCCTTGGGCCTGTTAGAAGCGCCCAAGCCCTAATATTAGGGATAGGCCCAGCATTCTACGTCTTACAGAGCCCTCAGAGTGACTCAATGATTACCAAAATCTAAAAAGCATTCATTATATTATTCTCTTTACTTTTGCACATGTTTGAAAATGTTATAAAAATAAAAATTTTAAAAAAGAATGCAAGTCATGTTCACCAGATTGATTTCACCAGTAATTATGACTCCCAATGTTCAGACCAGTCTGACTTTTGGGGGGTGGGTTTCAGGCTTCATGTTTTCAAAACCCCTTGGATGGCAATAATGTACAACCAGGAAGATGTACTACTGCTTTCCTACACAATGTCTTTAAAAGGTCAGTCATGCCCCATTAGTGACTAGTGAAATCAACTGAATGGGCTAGAACTTGTGGTTTTAAATTCATTTTTTCAAACATACACAAAACCAGAGCAAGTATATTATGGATTCCCATGCATCCTCACCCAGCTTCCACCATTATCAATATTTTGCCAATCTTGTTTCAGCCACCTACCTCCACCCCTTTTCTCAGCTGGAATATTTTAAATCAAATCTCCAGACAGTAACCACTTTATCACGTATCTCTAATTTTAAAGAACCCATGAAAAAAATGTTCATTTATGTTTCAAAATTTAATGATCATTTCTATCTCTAATACCCAATCCACATTCAAATGGACCCAATTAATCTATATTTTTTTATTGAATAAAATGGATTAGAACATCATAGACTCATAAATATCAGAGTGTATTTCCTGTAGTAATGGTAAATGTGGCTTTTGAAGTGATATCTATTTCTTGTGTATAACTGTCTTCTGTAGTCACATTATGAAATATCTTTCTGTGGGCCATAGTAAAAAAACGCAGCCTCTTTGATGCCCAGGTGACGTCCATCTCCTTATTTAGGCTTTCTCGAACAAGGCTTGATGGTCAGGGACGCCAAAAAGCTGTGGCAACATTACACAAAAACCTTGCACTTCAAGCTGGACATGTTCTCCCTAATCCCCACAGACCTGGCTTATTTTAAGCTGGGCATAAACTATCCAGAGCTGAGGTTCAACCGCCTATTGAAGTTTTCCCGGCTCTTCGAATTCTTTGACCGCACAGAGACAAGGACTAACTACCCTAATGTGTTCAGGATCGGGAACTTGGTTTTGTACATCCTTGTCATTATCCACTGGAATGCCTGCATTTACTTTGCCATTTCCAAGTTCATTGGTTTCGGGACAGATTCTTGGGTCTACCCAAACATCTCAAACCCAGAGTATGGGCGCCTCTCTAGAAAGTACATTTACAGTCTCTACTGGTCCACTTTGACCCTGACCACCATTGGTGAGACTCCACCCCCTGTGAAAGACGAGGAGTATCTCTTTGTAGTCATAGACTTCCTGGTGGGTGTCCTAATTTTTGCCACCATTGTGGGCAACGTAGGCTCCATGATCTCAAACATGAATGCATCACGGGCCGAGTTCCAGGCCAAGATCGACTCCATCAAGCAGTACATGCAGTTTCGCAAGGTGAGCAAGGACTTGGAGACACGGGTTATCAGGTGGTTTGACTACCTGTGGACCAACCGGAAGACAGCGGACGAAAAGGAGGTGCTCAAGAGCCTCCCAGACAAGCTGAAGGCTGAGATCGCCATCAACGTGCACCTGGACACCCTGAAAAAGGTCCGTATTTTCCAGGACTGTGAGGCGGGGCTCCTGGTGGAACTTGTGCTGAAGCTGCGGCCCACGGTGTTCAGTCCGGGGGACTACATCTGCAAGAAGGGGGACATTGGGAGGGAGATGTACATCATCAAAGAGGGTAAACTGGCAGTGGTGGCTGATGATGGGATCACCCAGTTTGTGGTCCTCAGTGATGGGAGTTACTTTGGGGAGATCAGCATCTTAAACATCAAGGGGAGCAAGTCAGGAAACCGCAGGACGGCCAACATCCGGAGCATCGGTTACTCGGACCTGTTCTGCCTTTCCAAGGATGACTTGATGGAGGCGCTCACCGAATACCCGGATGCCAAGAAGGCCCTGGAGGAGAAGGGACGGCAGATCCTGATGAAGGACAACCTGATCGATGAGGACCTGGCCAGTGCGGGGGCAGACCCCAAGGACATCGAGGAGAAGGTGGAGCACCTGGAGTCCTCCCTGGACACCCTACAGACTAGGTTTGCACGGCTCCTGGCCGAGTACAATGCCAGCCAAATGAAAGTGAAGCAGCGTCTCAGCCAATTGGAAAGCCAGATGAAGCTCTTTGGGAGCAGCCCTTTGCTTGATGAGGGCGCTCTAGAACCAGATGCCAAGCAACAGTGAACATGCTGAGGTTTGTCTCCTGCCCCCTGGAGTCAGCTGTCTGTGTGATACCACATAACCCACATGGCAAAGGACTTGGCAGGGTTGCATTTCAGCTATCCTTACCCTTTGCAAGCTGAGTGGCCTTGGCAGAAAGTCTCGGTTTTTCATCTAGAAAATGGGACTCATTATGTCAGCCCCAGTCAAATGGCAGGTTACTAAAAGGTCCACATGGAACACTGCATGGGGAAGGACTTTGTAAAGTTCATGGTGTCCCCAGCCCAAGCATATGAAAGTATGGGTACCGAACTTATGTTTTATTCGTGAGGAATTTTTAGACTTCTGACCTTCCTTTTGTTATAAGTGAAAGGTTATTTAGTCCTCATCTCCACCTTCTGGGATACTCCCCCCACCTCCTTCTTATAAAGGAGATGTAACAGAGGCTGACAGCATGGTGCAGTAACTCATTCAAATTAGCCTCACACAAGGCAGTTTAAGGCAGATTTCTGAATCTGGTGTCTCCTTGAGGGCTCGTTGGGGCCCTAGAAACCCAAGCCTTTGGTGGTGCTGTGACAAGCACAGGATGAAGCAAGGTCACCCCATTTGAGGTCATTTAAAGTCTGTGATGCAAATCCAAACACCTTGTGAAATGGGAATCTGTTTCATAGAAAAGAGCACCTCATAGAAAAGGCTGGGCCAGGAGACCTTGCCAAAACGACTCAAAGACAGTCTCTCATCCTTGAGTGGGAGCTCTGGGGAGGCCTGTCCAGACTGGTGAAGGAGTTATGTTTAGGGGAGAGCTTTTCAGGTGGAGGTTGGAATGGGGCTCTCAACCAATCAGATCTGACCATTGGGACTTTGAAAAGATGAGATCCTTAGGCTATATATTTGTACATTGCCCCTTCACCCCCTAGGAAGTCTCCCCCACCCCCCAGAATTGCATCCTGAGGCAAAGCTCTTAGCAAGCAACAAGTGTATGTATAGTGTGGAAAGTAATTTTTTAAAAAACCGAGTAAGTACAATAGAATTCCATTAACATTTTATAAGGTATTTATGTAATTGGGTTCTATGGCTGTAAATTATAACTTTAATGGCCCATCCTTTGCTTACATATGCATTGTAAATTACACCAAGAAGAGTCATCTCCTGACAGACAAGCCATACAGGCAGGTTTTCCTTCCTTCCTCTTCAATCTCTCCTTCCTTCCTTCCTTCCTTCCTTCCTTCCTTCCTTCCTTCCTTCCTCCCTCCCTCCCTCCCTCCCTCCCTCCCTCTTCTTTCTCCTCTTCTTCCCAGATAAAATGCCCCATTTTGCTTTGGCAATTTTGAAATCTGTGTTCTGATGTTATAATCCATATGCCACATGACTGGGCCCTAATGTAGTTCATACAAAAGATGCTGCATTTTCAAGTCTGTATTTTGAATTTTTATGGGTCTCTTCCAGTTTTTAGTATAAATTATTTAACCATTTTAACTTTTTAAAATAAATTTAAAATGTCTGTTAAAGGAAGTTATGATCCACGCTCATATTATCAGCAAAATGCAACTAGCAATGTATTTTCAAAATGTATATATTTTAAAAGCCTTAACTATTAATTATGCCTACGTTCATATTTGCACAGGAAAAATAAAAACCTATATTAAAAAATATTGAATGGCTCCTGCTTCATATTTTTTCATATTTTGCCATCAGGGAAGATGCGGTCCTGAGGCATGTTTCTGGGGCCGTGGCCTGGCTACCCCGAAGAGAAGAGGTGCTGGTGGGCAGTGGACGGCACACACTCCTTGTGAGGGTGCGCACACAGCCAGGAGCAGGGAAGGGAGCGCAGCCAGAGCTGCAGCGCGTGTCAGCATAAAGAAATGAAAACATTCAGATATATAGGCAGTGTGCCCCGGGAAGGATGCTCAACTTGTGGTATCCTTTGTCCAGGGTCGCACAGGGTGTTCAGGCAGTTAGGGAGGCATGAACAGACAGGAAGCTGAGAGAAGCTGGGGAAGCATATCCTCTGCTCTTCCACTGCTTGTGCCTTAGATGTTTCTGTAATAAGTTAGAAAGTAGGAAGTCAGGCCTGCAAGGTTCAAGTCATAACCTCACTATCGTGGTCCAACCACGACAAGTCTGTTAAGGGGTCCTCAAATGGGAAAAGGTAAGGAATTAAATAAATGATAGAGAATTAAAGATATATACATAAAGATGGGTTTGGGAGGACCGCACTGCAAACAGTCTCTACTGCTCCTAAGCTGATGCAATGGCGGCCCCCAGAAACTCATCGGTCTTTATTCAGGGAAAAAAACATGGTCCATTAGCAATTCAATTGTTTCCAAGACAACTCAAAGATAACCCTCACCATACCATTTAGATCTAACTTTACACCAATAAGAAACTAGCTTCCAGCTCTTCTGGAGAGCATGGGTGGGATAAGCAATAATCAGGTATAACTCTTTGTTAACTGGGCAGGTGAGATGGGTGGTTAGGCCCAGCACCTGTCCCCTGTATATAAAAGCACCCTGTTTATAGTTTGGTCCCCAACAGATCTCCCTTTTGTATTTATTAAAACTTCAAATTCGCATGTTGTGATTCATACTCATCTGAATTGCCATGTTCGGATTTGGAGGCAGACTGGAAAAATATAAAATAAACAACAATTTTAAAATAGCCAATGCTAACAGATACTATAACAAGTGTCCTAATACAATGAAGTGATTAAAGCCTATTAGATTATCAAGCAAAGTCTTAACTAATACAACAGGAGCTAAAATAAAATTCTTAGTCTTAAATGTCCTTAACATGTTAATGTAACTTCACCAAGTCCATGTTGACACCATCACCGCTTCATATTATTTGTAAATGTAACCCAACCTCACTTCAGTCTGAGAAGTGTCCCAAGGAGCAGGAGTCACACACATTCAGGAAAAGTCCACAAGGCACTGGAGTTGTGGTTACATTTCCCTGCTTTGCAGCTAGAGTCCAAGTCCCAATGACCACTGCTTCTAACTGGCAATGATTCAGGTAGACTGGAAAAGCTGCAGATGCAGCACATATGGAGACAGAGCTTCTGTTTTCTTTAAACTGGAGAGGTGAACCCAGGGGACCTTTCCCTGGAGCTCTGCAACCATGGCATGGTGAAGAGAACATGGAGATACGCTATGCTGAGTAGCAGAGGTAAATTTGTCTAAATTAGGAGCAAGTCCCAGCCTAAAATTGGCATGGGGCATTGAGGCAAGAGGAATAAAGGAAACACTATATATTAAACAAAGCAGCAGAAAATAAGACTATCAACACCCACAACAGAGATCTTTGAGGGATGAATAAAAACCTGAATATTCAGGCAAGGCATAGTATGTGGCCCTTATGTCCATAAGAAATGAGATCAGTTTACCTGCTACTTGAATAAATACTCTAGGCTCGTCCACAGGGACATGAGATGGGGCCAATGGCCCTGGGCACCTTTAGTCTTCAGTGGCAAGCCCCAGTAGGCTGGCAAGGTCAGGTCACAGGTGGCTGGAGCAGGGCTGAAAGAGACTGAACCCTCCCTGGGAGGAGTGAGGGGGCAGCATACCTTCCAGTGTCCCTTTTTCCTACAGCAAAGGCATGTCCCTGGTGGGGACAGAGAAGCCTGGCAGGTTTTAGCTTAATGACCTTCCTTTCCACTCTTGAAGCAGGGCTCTAATGGAATCCTATGAAGCCCCTTCAGGGCATTGGAGCCTTTATGGGCATATGCCAAGAGCTGGTATTTTGCCTGATCTCTTTTTGGGCTTTGTCTGCCTTTTCTGTTCCTCTCTTGGTCATTATAGACCTTAAAAGCCATGCTCAAAAGATCTCGCTGAGGGGTTGAGGGTCCCCATCTGCCTATATAAACATTTTCCATATATCTGGAGCTAATTGGAAAAAGACAAAACAGCGTTATCAGCTGGATCAAATAAAAGAGGGTAGAAGTTTGCAGGAGAAAGAAAAGAAGTTTGGCATCTCCTGTAGGATTCCAGTCTCTCAGCTGCTGTACATCAACATTCAAAAGAAATTTTTTTAAAGTAAAAAGCATTATAAAATAGATTTGCAGGAGTTCCAGGATATGACTCCCCCCTTTTTATATTATTTATAATTGACCTTTAAGCATTTGTTGAGCACACTTTATAATACCTTGAATTCAAAATTGTAAGAAATACTTGTCTTTATGTTAACTTCTAACAAAATATAGTAAATGAATTTTCAAGTAACATTCTCATATTTATTAAAACATTTCTACCTATTAATTAACAGGCAAATTAAAGAGCACATTAAAGCTGGAAAATTCTAGTGTGGCTTTCATTATTTTCCTATATTATTAACAAAAATCTACACCTTTGTTAGGTAAATCTACTCTGCTTCAAGCTCTGTACCTGCAGTAGCAGCCTGAAGTTTGAAGCAGTTTAGCCAAAACTAACAAGTCTTTAGGATCCACATTCCATTCTATTTAAATTAAATGAGTGTGCTATATTTGTTCCAATTAAATTAAAAATTTGTAGGGATGATATAATTTTATTTTTTCAATATTAAAGCCGGCATTTCCAATTTTTTGCATGCAAGAACTTAAAACATCACATTTATACAACATTAAACAAAAACCAAACACAAACAAAGATCAGGCATGATAGACAAATCAGACAAATTAGAGAGAAACCGGGATTTTAGAGATTAGAACGTGGCCTGCTTGATCTTTATGCAGGGCTATTATGATAGGAACAAAAGTATAGAAACTAAACAGAACTCTCTCGAAAAGGTTTGAGAACGGCCGTTTATGAGATTCTGTTTAGCCACATCCAAACAGGCGTTCCCTTCGCTCTCATTTCAGGCATAGAACAAACAGTAAAGAAATAAAATGAGTTTAGAGAAAGAGAATATTGCCTGGTCAAGGCACATATGGGAGTTGATGCTTCCAGCTCCTCCCCCCTTCTCTCTCTCTGTTTCTCTCTCTCCCTCTCTCTCTCCTCTCTAAAAATGAGTAAATAAAATAAAGTAGCGTAGAGAAAGAGAATTGGAAAAATCTATAATTTTCCCAAACTCTTAAGTATTTCTATTTACTAAAGAAAATCAGATAATAACACAAATTTAAAAAGCATCTCAGTCTTCTAATTCATAAATTCTAATAGCTGCTACAACCAGCAGCTGAAATCCCTCCATTTCAACCCCCCGCTGAAAGGCAGGTTTAGCTTATCTGGGAGGGGAGTATTTTCCCGCTCCTCTTCTTGGGCTGGGGCTCCGGGCAGAGCCGAACCTCGCTCGCACGAAGGTAGCCTGCCGTAGAGCCACCACCTCCGCGGCCACAGGGATTTGGGGCCCTGAACCTTGGAGGCGCTTCCTCTGCTGCTGCGCCTCGAGCTCATAGGAGCTGCACATTCCAGCAAAGGAGGCTGCGCTGTGCACCTGGCCTGTGCCACCTGTGAGACATGTCCCGTGTGCCGCCCGCCTGCAACCGCGGGACACGCTTTCTTCGCCGCCCACGCGAGTGGCCGCCTGCGCGTCCAAGAAGGGACCATGGCCAGGCCGCACTGGCTGCCGCTCAGACTCAAGGCGGTGGCTACCACGGCTTCTTGCTCTTGCACTACGGAAACTTGGCGGCCTCCGGAGCCTTGTATTTGGGGCGCGCCTTCCCCACTGCACACCTTTTGTATGCGGATTCCGAGCACTGGCCAGAGCTCTCTCCCGCCGCATTTGTGTCTTTTTCGCCCCGCCGACCTGGGAAGCCACCGCTCCTGCCTCCGCTGTCGCCTGCTTGCTTCACCTCGGAGGCACGGGGCAGGGCAAGCTGCAAGGCCAGCACGAACCCTAGTCCGCGGGTGGCCTTGTCCCTTCCGCTTTACCAGCTCTAGGCTCATCGCCCCTGCCTGGGGAGGCCAGCTTTCCGCTCTTTGGAGCAGAGATTTCCAAGGTTCTGACACAAAGACTTTGCGAGTTTAAAATGGCCACAGCTGTGATATTCTCATCATCTGAGTTACTCTCAGACTCCAACCTCTTTCATTTACATTCCTCTATTTCTACCTCATTCTGATCAAACAACTTATTCTCAAAAAAGAAAAAGGTCCCTCACTTTTGAACCTAGTACTCCCATAGTTATTTACTCCCAAATTATTACTATACTCTCCCCCCCCCCACACACACTGTACTTAAAAGCTTCACTCTCTAAAAGCTTTAACTTACTTCGTGTGCTCACCTCTGGGGGGTTCCATTACCTCTCCGCTTTCCCTTTCTCGATGCCCACACATATGGGCGCCAATTGTCACGGTCCAGCCACAAGTCTGTTAGGGGGTCCTCGAATGGGAAAAGGTATGGAATTAAGTAAATGATAGACAGAGAATTAAAGATATATACATAAAGATGGGTTCAGGAGGACCGCACAGCAAACAGTCTCTACTGCTCCTAAGCCGATGCAATGGCGGCCCCCAGAAGCTCATCTGTCTTTATTCAGGGGGAAAAAAAACGTGGTCTATTAGCAATTCAGTTGTTTCCAAGACAACTCAAAGACAACCCCCACCATACCATTTAGATCTAACTTTACACCAATAAGAAACTAGCTTCTAGCCTCTTCTGGAGAACATGGGTGGGATAAGCAATAATCAGGTATAGCTCTTTGTTAACTGGGCAGGTGAGATGGGTGGTTAGGCCCAGCACCTGTCCCCTGGATATAAAAACACCTTGTTTATATTTTGGTCCCCAACACCTCACCACTCGGGTAAGTTATTTTAGCTTTAGGCCTCACCTTTCTCACCTGAAAAATAGGGATTATACTGCCCACCTTACAGAGTTGTTGTTAATAACACACTATTTTGAGCAGTGCACAACTAGAGCAGCTATCTGTGACAATCCTGAACATAGTCACTAGAAACAAGCCAAAGAATGAGCAACCTGCTCCACTGAAAGGAACACTATTTTCCTAGAGGATCAATTTCAGCTAGTTAGCCTCCAACTGCCAGGATTGTTGGGAAATTGAGTCTCAGGACTCCTATTCACTGACTTGAGATAGGGTTTGTGGCCTCCCAGACATTGTGTGTGTGTGTGTGTGTGTGTGTGTGTACAGACAGTCCCTGAGACAGAAAAGAAAGAAAATGGGTATGGACTGATGCAGGTTCCCTGGGAGAACCCTGGGAAGATGAGAGGTAGTGGGACCTCAGATGAGGGGCTAGAGCATTGGCTTTGTGGAACCCAACCTAACAAAGATTCCAGTGCCTCAGTCTTGGAAACCCCATAGCTCATGAAAACATACACCATTGGACAAAGGGTATCTTGGTGGTAAGCAGTATAAACAATGTCTGGAAATGTTTGAAACTCAAGTTGATTTGAGGAAGGGCTCCACTGTTACTGGTAATTTAGGAACTCACAGGAGTTTGGCAAAGATGGTACTTTGGACATTAACTGAAGAGTGTCATTGCATGGTGAGATTGGTCCTGGGAGTCCTCCCCCCAAAAAATGTCCCCAAAGAAGTCTGGAACCAATTGCCACTGCCCTGATCTTCCATTGCTGCTAAGACTATATAACCATGATAGCAGGCACATGGGAAAAGAAAGTCCCTCTCTCTTCCCCCTTCTTCTCAATCTTCCTAGTAGAGAGATCTAGAAAAGTGAGGACCGAGAGGAGGACTTTGGACTTGACTGACAGTGTTGTCTCATTTGTATTTATTTGTTCACAATTGATTTTAATATTTCCCCCTTTGGTTTATTAGTCATTTGAATCTTATTTTCTGTGCATTGTCCATTCCAACAATATTTTATGCTTACTTAACATTCCAGGTCTGGGTAAGAAGAAAATCAAGTGTTGCCAAAATCACGCCAGGAAGTCTCTCACATTGCCCTCTGCTTTCAGTCTACAACAGTTTGTTCTGTCCAGCATGGCTAGTGTTCCCTTCAGTGGAGCAGGTTGCTCATTCTTTGGCTTGTTTTTAGTGACTGTGTTCAGGATTGTCACAGATAGCTGCTCTAGTTGTGCATGCTCAAAAGGGTCCCTTCTAAAAAAGCATGCTGTATTGTCGCTATCAATTTTTGTTTTTATTATGATCGTTTTCCAGCAGATAGCAGTAGAGGGTTTTGTTCTAATAGTCATTACAGTATGACAATTCTCCAACAGGGGGAGGCAAAGAGTCTTTTCTGTTCGGGGTGCTGGGTATATTCCCTTTCATTTGAGTAAGGAGACATGGGTTTTTAATCAAGTCAATTTCTGACTCCTTCTAGAATGTTAAAACATATTTGTAGCAATGGTTCACTTCTAAGTTCTTTTGTATATATTTGTATACAGAATCAGGTATCCAATACCTGTTGTCAGTGGAGATGTAGCTTCTCTTAAGATTTACAAAGTCACAAGAAAAACCGGCAAATGCCCTGCTCATTTCTATAGAAAAGAGACAATGGGACATAAAATCATTAAAATGGCAGAGAATTTAAACCCCACAAAAGTGTGTGTGTGTACTTCATAACAAATCAATATATCTTAGTGATTTTGAGTTCCTGTGACAATTCAAAATGCCTATTTTATGTTTGATAATTTGCTTCATATAGTTTTAAAGAATGGTTTTACGTTTGTTATAATTGTTCATATTGAGAAATTTTAAAAATCTATTAACCAAACAACATGTTTGCCTGGTCCTGGCATGTTGAGCGTCAGTGTGGTGAACTGCTCAGACTCTGAGATGCTCTTGGGATCTGCACTCCCTTCCGCAGTGGAAGGATGAGCAGTCTTCTACACTGTTCAGATTACTTTCCTCCTCCCCTCCCTCCCACTCTGCCCCATACTCAGACAGTAGGATTTGCAGAAGTCAAATGAGTAAATGGTACAGCTCCACCATGCCCCTGAATGTTTGTTGGCAAAGGATACTGTGTTCAGGGCTGTGGGACCACTGTGGTGGGTTAATGTAACTGCCACCAGGGTGACAGCATCGCTATTGTACCTCTGCACCTGGGGCAGGGACAGGAACATGGAGCCAGCCAGTTCCAAGGTCTTCCCTGCTTTGCCGTCCTCTGATCCTGTCAGGAAGAAAGAGAATTGCGGCCCTGGTGTTTTGTAGGTAACTCTGGTGGCCACTGGTCTTTTGGGTAATGTTGGCTGACAATTAAAATGGACTCAGTGTTTCCTAGGAATATTAAAAACATGTTCATCATGGAAGGAAACAGGAATTATAACAGGCTGGCTCCGAGTCATCACTGTCATGGCTTTTGCAGTTGCTGTCTGGGACAGAGCAGCCTGTTCCTGTATTGAAAGCATCATACTGAGGATACAGGGCATCTGCCTGCTGCCCCACTAAATACCATGAGCATCTACAGTCACCTTGATAAGCCAGCATGCTTTCCCCACACTTCCCAGTGCTCTCTGGGAGGTTGGTTGAGAACCATTGAAATTTATTCGAATTTCAGAAATTAATGTGGCTTTTTAAAAATTCTTTTGTGGCAACAGTCCTATTTTAAATTAGACATGTATCGTGGAATACAGAGTTCTGTCCTTGTAATTCATTTTTATCTCCTATAAGCCACTCAACAATTCAGGTTAAACACATTTTAAAGTAATACCATTTTCAACTAAAAGCTCCCTATTTAGAAAAGTTACTCACCCTTAGATCAGGTCCCACTTTTGCAGGATAAAAGGCAAATCCACGGGTTCAGGAAGGGTACAAAGAAAGGAGGAGAGGCTTTGGAGGGAGTCCCATCTCTTGTTCAGCCCCCATCCCCACCCCACCCCCCAGTGCCCCCAAGCCAAACTCTGCTCCACATATCCCTAACTCACATTCCTGATGGCACCTCTGCCACCACCAATCTGGGTTGCCTGTCTTCCTTACAAAATGAGTGATGGGCAGGGCAGGGATGGAGGGAGATAGCCTGATTGCAGCAAAGAGAAAGAGTCTTGCTATCCCGATAGAATTCGGGTTCTATTTTCTAATGGATAATATTATAATATCAGTTAAATAGAAATCTGTAAGTGTCTGAAAATGTTGTCCCCATTTGTAATATTGATTCTCTGGGGGGAAAAACACAAGTCCAATTCTAGACAACATTGAAAACAAACTTCTTTTTGGTAATTCCTTTCATAGGATTGATTTTTATTTGGGGCAGTGGCAGACAAGGGGATATGATGAATGGCTCCCTTCTGCTTCCCCATTAGCCAAAGGAAACCCTGACGTCTGTCTGTGCAGAGATCCATTTTTCAGTGTGCTCAGGAGCAGTTTACATTGTCTTAAATGATCGCACACCCTGCTTTTATTGGAACCTGGGAACTCACATGTTTGTATGTTGAGTTCCCTGGGTGAGTTGCCATCTTTCTCAGTTGTTCCTTGGGTTCATATGCATGCACCAACATATCCTCAACTGTGGAAGGAGAAACCATATGGCCCTGTGTGACCCTCTGCCACCTTTACTGTTTACTCCACACCTGAAAAAGTCCAGCAGCATTCCACACTGAGATTCAGAACCCAACCTTTCAATGCATTTCTGCACTAGCTTGTAACTTAGTCTTGGGTGGGGGATGTGCTCAGTGCTAACAACTGAAGTGGCCATGAAATTAAGCTCCAGTTGAAGAGTGAAAATAGGCTGCTATCGGCATTGCCCTGGGCTTTTGGCCTTATGACCCTCACCTCCTCTATTGATGGAGATGCTGATGCTATTGAAATTACTTATTGAAAGTTTGGCATCTACATAGCAGCACCCTTATTTCAGGCTACCAGCACCATTCATTTATTCATTCATTCATTCTACATCCTATATTGCTAAGAATGAAAAAGTTGATGGCTTGAGATGAAATAGGAGAGACAGTTAAAGGCTGATCAACTTATTTCATAACATGTCTTCCTTCTCTCACCCCTTCTTCCTGGTTAATCCTCTTTTGGCACTTTCCAGATTCTCTCTACCTCTGGCTTTTGCTAGTTTGATTGTGATATGTCTAGGTGTGAATCTCTTTGAGTTTATCCTAGGTGGATTTACTAAAATCTAGGATGTGTAGATTAGTGTTTTTCCATCAAGTTTTAAAATCAAATTGGGAAGTTTTTAGCCATTATATCTTCAAATATTCTTTCTATACCTTTCTTTCTGTCCTCCTTCTGGGACTTCTAATAGAAGTTGATATAGTAAATGGCATTCCACAGATCTCTAAGGCTCTGTTTATTCTTTTTTCTTTATGTCCCTCAACTTGCCTATCTTCAAGTGCTAATTCTTTCTTCTGCCAGCTCAATTCTGCTGTTGTACCCCTCTAACAGATATTTTTTTTCATTTCAGTTAATTATAGGATTTTTATTTGGTTCTTTTATGATTCTTATCTATTTATTGATACTCCCTTTTTGTTGCTCTCAAACTTTTTTTTTAATTCTGGGGACAATTTTTGTCTAGTAAGTCCAACATTTTATTTCTTCATGGACATTCTTTCTCTTACCTTTTAGCCTGTGTCTTTTCTTGTTTCTTTATGTATCTTATAACTTTTTGTTTAAAACTAGACATTTTAAATAATTAACATAGCAATTCTAGAAATCATATTTCCCTCTATCCCAGAGTTTGTTGTCGCCTTTTGTTTGTTTAGTGACTATCTTGGAATAATTCTGCAGAGTCTGTATTCTTTGTCACTTGTAGCCACTGAAGGATTTGCTTGGGTAGCTTAATAATTTGCTAATGATTAGACAAATATATTCTCAGATGTTGATTAGACAAAGTTATTCTCAAATTCTGGAACCAATATGCCTCCCTGTCTTTATGGAAAGGCTCTGTGTATATGTTGACTCATGTCTTCAATGATCAGGCAGACAGTTTACAACTCTGCCTCAGCCTTCACTTCTTGCTTGCTCAAAGCCTCAATGTCAGCCAGCAGTGAGAGTATGGCCTTCTCAAGCCTTTCCTGGGCATGTGCACAGTTGTACATGTGTATGTTCATTTTAAAAAATTATTAATTGATTTTAGTGAGAGGGGAAAGAGAGAGACATTGATTTGTTGTTTTGCTTAAGGTGCACATTTATCAGTTACTTCTTGTATGTGCCATGACTAGGGATTGAGCCTGTAATTTTGGCAGTGTTATGTCCTTTTAGATTCCCAGAAATATGTCATATCTTTCCAAAATTCCCACCCTGCTCCATGAATATCAATCCCTCATTACTTCCTTTTAATTTATTTGGTTAACCTCTTGTTAGCTACAACTGGTGTTACCTCCTTAGGTAGCTACAATGTTAAACAATTGCTGTTGATCGACTCACCAAATGCCTTGTGGATAGAACATTTGCACAGAGTAAGTTCTGAGTCAGGTCAAATAAAGACCAGCCCTGAGATTTGAGCTTTTCAAGTAAGGTGCCAGACCAGTCAAATAGGGACACATCCCTGGGGATAGGACTTTGGCAACAAGGCTGTTGGTTTTCAAGGTTACCTATGTTGTCTAATGACAGCACATATCAACATAAATATATCATGTTTAATAGTCCAAAAAGAAATTCTCATGTAGGTTGGTTCAAGTTCCCAAGATAACACTGTTCAACTCATAATTACCTTGTCTAAATCAGTTTACTAAGTGTATACATGATTATCTAGGCCCACATGTTTATCAGAATCCCTTGGAAGACTTGTTAAATACAGATTGCTTGGCCCCACTTTCAGAGTTTTTGATTCAGCAGGTCTGACATGGAGCCTGGGAATCTGCATTTCTAGCAAGTTCTGGGAGGATGTTAATGCTGCTGGTTGGGAAACCCATGTTGAGAACTTCTAAAGGTTGGGAATACTTTCTTCTATCATGTGATGCTAAGGGTATGCACAGTATCATATTTACTGACCAGCTTGGTTCCATTTTCTCTCCATAATGTTTTTTTTACTAGAGAGATTCAAAATCATGGTAGAAGATTTTGAAAAAAGAGTTATTTATTGATTTTTTTTTTTTTTTAGAGAGAAGGTGGGGAGTAGCAGGAAGCATAGTTGTTGCTTCTTGCATGTACCTTGACCAGGCAAGTCCAGGGTTTTGAACCAGCAACCTCAGCATTCCAGGTAGACACTTTATCTATTGTGTCACCTAGGTCACTACAGGTCAGGCTCCATAATGTTTACTCTACAATTGGAGCCTCATTTCTTGCCACACTGAGAACATGATTAATCTTTTAAGATTATGCTGAATTACACAGTGGTCGAATGACAACTTTTATTGGAAGCCTGAACCTCAGTCAGTGTTTGTTACTATGCTAAATGAATGAATTGTTGAAATTGAACTAATGTCTATTTTTAAATATTTGTGAACTTAAATTTGTTTATTTTTTAAAGCTAATGATTTAAAAACACTTTCAGCTTGATTAAAGCTAGCCTGTATTGTCTAAACTTTTTTGAGAACAATTTCGAGATTGAAAGAGGACCCTATTAATAGTTTGGGTAAAAGGTGCCAACTGGTGCTGTCTCAGGTAAACCAGGTATATTGATCATCTTTATATTAGATAATAAAATATACGTATATTTTGTGTTTCCACAAATTTATTTGATTTCCTGATTTTAATTTTATACTAGGGCTAAGGTTCTGATAGTTTTATTTCCATTTATCTGAAGAAATTATAAGTGTTTTCTTTATAAATTACTTTTAGAGAAGAAATAAAATAAACATCAGAAAAGAATTAGACTTAAAATAGTTTTATATTTGATTATTTTTTATTCTAGACTATTATCTGCATATAGTTTTTAGTGACATGGGGAATCTCAGATATAATTCTAAATGAGATCAGATAATTGTTTAATTTTTATTTATTTATTTTAAGTGAGAGGAGAGCAGATAGACAGACTTCCACATGTGCCTGACCAGGATTCACCGAGCAAACCCCATCTGGGACCTATGCTCAAATCAACCTATCTTCAGCGTCTGGGGCTGATGCTCCAACCAGTCAAGCCACTGGCTGTGAGAGGGAAAGAGAGGGAGAATGGGGAGAGAAGCATATGGTTGCTTCTCATGTGTTCCCTGAATGAGGGTCAAACCTGGGATGTATGTACACTGGGAGGACGCTATATCCACTGAGCCAACCTGCCAGAACCTAATTTTTTGTTTCTAATAGGTTAATATCCTTCCTTTTTAAGGCAAATTATAAATGCTTACTTTTATACCTGAGGAATGTGAATGCTAAGTGTTCTGGTTTATTGAATGAAAATAATTCTCACTTAAGAACTTAAAGGAGAAATTTTTTTTCTGATAAAATTTAAATACTTCAAGATAAAATGTTTATATTCAGCCCAGTATTTATCCTAGCTTAAGCAGAAATATTAAAGTTTAAATCCATATTTGTTATATCAGAACAGTGAGAAACACGTCCTGCCACAAAATTAAGAAATTAAGGAGTCTTTATTAATGCTGGCTGTGCTGACTGCATGGAGACCTAAGTCGTTCAAACCAATGCGGCACCGAACACAGTTGGGGCTAGCTTTTAAAGACAAAATTACATACTGATTGAGGAATGGGGAGGAGTGGAAGCACAGCAGTAAAACAAAGCAGTGAAACAAGCTTTCTTACAATGTTTATCTATAGGGTTAATTCAGGGAGAAACATTCTGAGAACACCTGCAACCTTGCAAAGTGAGCCCAAGGCCACAGCAGGGGAGACCAGCCTCAAGGCCAGGAATAGGGAGTCTTTTCAAAGTAAGTTCTGCTAAAAGTCTCTGTTTTAGAGAAAGTAAGTTCTGCTAAAAATTATTCATGCTAAGCCTTTCTTTTCTATGTTTCATATTGAAGTAAAATATTTCTTCCAAAATTTCTATTTTATTTTCCTAAAAAAACAGAGCTTTGAGGACAAGTGTAGGGAACGAATTTTTGGTGCGAGTTTATAAATGCGTATTTACACAATGTACCAGCCCAGGTCTGGAAGGATGTTAACAGTTTCTCTTCTTTTTGGTCATCTGCATTTTGGCAAGTAAGATGTTAACTTTGCGTGTTTCTGGATTAAATGTTGCGTTTCCTAACTTCTCCCAGGGCTTGGGGGCACTTGCTCCAGGAACGACGCGCACATCCTGCGGGCAGACGGCAGCGGAGCGTGTCCAGGTTCGGGCTCTCTTGTGGAACCGCCTAATTTAGGGATTGCCAGGGCCTCAGAAGCGTCACTATTTACATTAGGGCGAAATACCGCGGTCCGCTTAGGTGTAGAGGTTCAAGAATCCCTGAAGGAGATGCAGCCCAGCGCCCAGAGTGGGGTCTCGCGGGAACCCAGGAGTAGCCTTCAGAAGTCAGTCTCGGGGGCGGGCCCCGCAGGGCGCATGCGCGGCGAGGGCGTGCCGAGGCGGGGCTGCGTGGCTTCTGCCTCCAGAGCAGCGGCTGCCGTGCGGACTTTGGGCTGCGGCGCGGGTGGCAGGTTGGCGGTCGGACCGGCGTCTGGAGCCGAGCCGGATCCCACGACTTGGTGACTCAGCGACGGCGCTGCAGCTGTGGGGCCTGGTCGCGCGACACGGCGGACGGACGACGGAGAAGCAGCGGGGCGCGCCAGGTAGGTGGGCCGGTCGGGCCGGGGGCGCTGCGACGCTGCGGGGCCGGGACCCAGATGTCCCCGGCGGAGCGCAGCGCGCACCGCGACACCCGTGCGCCAGATGCGGGTGGCGCCGCGGTTGTCGTAGAAATGTGCAGCCTAGCGGTGCAATCGCGGTCGCGTCTTCTGAGACCCGTCCGGCCCAGCGCACCCAGGCGAAGGCAGACCCTGCGTCTCCGGCGAAGGCAGCGGCACGGCGGACACGGGCCGCGGGCTGGTCGGCGTCAGCCTGATACGTCTCTAGGGCGGATCTGGTGACTCCAGACGTTGAAGGCCTTGCCGTCTTTCGGGTGTAAACATATCGGGTAAAAATAAAAGTGGGAAATTCAGCGTCCACCTTCGGAACTCTGCCCTTCGCTGCCGGTCCCTAACTCCTGACAGCATTTCTGGCATCTTTGCTCTTTATATTTTGCTTTTTTCTGTCTTTGGTAGTCAATGAATTGAGGCCTGAAACATTTACAGGGAGCTATGATCGTCACATAAAAAGCCAGTCATGAGTGTGTAGGCCATGGAAGACTAAAACACTCAAAATGTCAAAGGTAAATTTATGTCTTTTTGGTCTCAGCTTTCCGTTCCCCGTGTGGTCTGCCCTCTGACATTACATAATGGTGTGTTCCTGCTGCCTGAATGACAGATCAGGAAAATATTCTTCTGAGTAGAAAATAAGTATAGACAGTGGTAAAACCCATCTTCTTGTTTTTTGCTTTGCTTCTGTATGTGTTCTGTGTTGAGAGGCTGTTTAAGAAGAGTGATTTGTCACCTGCCCCTTGGTGAGGGGGTGGGATGGCAATTTGAATGTTGGAGTGAATGTTGGCCTGATTCATCTCCATTTCACAGTGGAGTGTGGACTGTGGGCAAGCCAGTGAGGTGGGGACAGACTGGCCCACTGGGTGTGAATCCTGGATTTGTCACTTGCTAACTCTTGTTCCGAATTTTCTCATCTCTGAAAGGTGAGAACAGAACCTCCTTTGCTGAGTGTTCTGTAATCTACATGCTCTTGGAATTGGTAAATTCACATAGGATAGCTGTAGATTGGGATAAAATTAAGCCTAATTATTTTTAGTTAAAAACAGGCTTTCTTTAAGAGGAATTTTGTCTTTGGATCTAGGGTAGGGCCATCTTTTGGAGAATTCTTTGCAGAAATGTTTACTTCTAGAAGATTCAATTTAGTGCTTTCATTGAAGAAAGATGTATAGTGGTGCCCACATGGGGAGGACAGTATGGTTGTTCTATTGTAGGGTTGGTGTCAGAAGACCATGTCCTGTCCCTGCAGTGGTGTTACATGTAAATGGAACCTCATAAGGCTTCTGTCCCTGCTGTAAACACACCTCTGTAGCAACAAGCCAGGATTACCAGGATGGTTTGCCAAGAAGACAGGCCTTAAATGAATGGATGCTGGACAGATTCAAAGAGGAGAGAAGGTGGGATTTCTACTAAGCTCAGTGACAGAATTTTTTACCTATCTATTTTTTATTTGGCTTATGCCCTGTCAGAGTGTTTATCTGCTCAGGTACAAGCCCTGTCTCCCATCTAGACTCTTAAGTTGAGGGTAGACCCAGTTTATCCCATTGTTTTGAAAACTGGATATTTGTCTTAAGACTGAGAAACTGAATATTAGGATTTTAAAAATTACTTTAAAGAGAGGATGAAATAATATAATGTAGATGAGAATGTGGTGTAAACTATAAAGCACCAGAGAGGCAGGATCTAGGATGCCAGAACTGTTGACCCTGAAATTTCCTTAGCCTGCTGCCTACCTAGAACTTTCTCTCCAGCCAGCAAATCTGTAAATGCCCCAGAGGAATGGTATGAAAAGGTGTGTGACTGACCCCTGATCTGTACTCCATGGCTTAACATCTTAAGAATCTAACAAGACAGAGTAGAGGGGGAGACTTCGGATCAAGACTGTTATTCTGGTTTCTTACAAAAACCTTCTTTATGGATTACATATGTACATGTTCCAGGAAAGTCCTTATAGCATCATCAGCTATTCATGGTGGCAGGATGCTTGTCACTGTAACATCCACCGGGTACAAGAACAAACGTCGGAGACTTTCAGGAGTATAGATGTAACTTTATTGGCCAGTTTTTACCTGCGCAGGGGCAAATTCCCGAGGTGTCCAGAGACACTGTGCTCACAAGGAGCTACAGAAGGGAATCGCACCTAGCGCTCACAGCTAAATCTTTTTATAAGCTAAGCAAGCAAGCCTAATACAGAAGCAGATGTGGCAGTAACCTATTTGCTAAGGGGGCTGCACATAGCATAGCAACAGGGGCTGGGGTCTAGCTCATTGGCGAATTCCAAACCTAAACTTCTGATAAGGGTCTTTTAACCAATAGAATGCAAACGTTTGTCTCTTTTTCCTTTTTTTTTTCTTCTCTCTCAGCTTCCCAGAGTCCCTATCTGTCTCTGCTTCTTGAACGACCTTGGGCATGTTACTCCTAACAGAACAGGAGCAGGACCTGCCTGTAACCCTTAAGTTCCCTGTTCCATTAGTGCCCTGCTTATTTTCTGATCTTCTCTTGGTCCTTACAGTCACCAAGGGAAAATTAGCACAAATCTGCAATAAAGAAGGTGTAATTATGTCATTGCTTCCTTTGTGGAACTTGAGTGATGAGCTGGTCTTGAGAAATCATTCAAAACAGCTTTTTCTAGTGTCCCGGAGCTTCTGCTCCGGGAGGAGTATTCTGGGGAGACCGGTATTAATTCTAGGGCAGACCCACTTTGTTTTGTCTCTGTGCTTTTTAGGAAAAGGACATCATGAACCTAACCCTCAGGAATTGACCTATATTTCAAAATATGCACATCTAACTCTTTAAAAAAATGTTTTTTGAGCAGCTGTCTTAGCATGCCCCATATGCTGGTGTATGTTACTTTCCCTACTAGCTTTTAGAAACCATTGATGATTCTTACCTGAATCAGTTATGATGATAGTTGACAGATGATGATTTTTCAATTCCATATTTCCTTCTACACTTATTAGTTGGAATTGTGCTGAAAGGAAGAATTTTTCTTTCTCCCTTATTTTTTAAAAATATTTTTTAAATTGATTTTTTGAGAGAGAGAAGAAGGGCAGGGAGAGATATAAAGAAACAAACATTGATTTGTTTTTCCACTTATTTATGCTTTCATTGGTTGATTCTTGTATGTGTCCTGACAAGGGATTAAACCTACAACTTTGGTGTATTGGGAAGATGCTCTAACCAATTGGGCTACCCAGCCAAGGCTCTCCATTTTTCTTTGATTTATATCTCTGCAGTCATGAATTCCATCTTTCGCAATAGATTATATAGTCTGTTACTTTCACTATTCATTTTGTTGCTTAAACTGTCCCAGGCTTGGCCTGCAGGAACTCTATCACCCTGACCCAAATGTCCTTTTTATGTGTCCTGATTATTCTTTGAGGACTGTTTTACTTTCTGGCAAAAAATCTTCAAGACTCCACCTGTGCTTTCCAACCCTCGAATCAGCCATGCCTCCCAGAGTCTGGTTCCTTTGAATGGAGAATGGTATTTAAAAACCAAGATCTGGGTGTGAGGTGGTTTCATTGCTACTGGGGTGTCACTACTTCTAGGCCTTTTTAGTGGGCCAATGCTCTTGTTGTAAACATAAACGTTGATGCATTATACAAAGTTTTCTTGGATTTATTTTTTAAAATTTAATACTGTGTCTGGAGATCTAGATGTATTGACATGAAAAGTTTGCCTTTTTTTCTGTCTGTATTCCATTCCAGAGTATGGGTTTACCATAGCTTACTTAACTATTCTTGATTGACATTTAGGTTGTTTTCAATTTTCTGCTCTAAAAGTAATGGAGAATCTGTGAACCATATCACTATTAGCACTCACAGATATCTCAGTTTTCTAGATCCCTAGAGGTAAAATTTCTGGGTCAAAGAGTAATTTTAAGTTGATAGTTTTGCCAAATGGCTCCCCTCTCCCTACTTCCGAGAGGCTTTATCAGTTTGTATTTCTTCTGTTGGTGTGTGAAATTGCCTTTTCCCCTTTAACTCAGCCAACACTGAAGAGTATAAATCTTGTTAATTTTTAAAAATCTAATGGATAAAGAAGACATTGTTTTAGTTACATTTCCCAACTTACCAAAATATTGAAAATCTCTTCTTGCTAATCGATATTTTTATCTTCTGTGAATTAACTATGAATAGCTTTGCCCATTTTTTCTAATTAGGCTGGTTTCTTTATTTTTCTGGATGAGGGAAGTTACTGTTACTTAGGACTTTATTGTCGGTGGCCTTAGAAGTCTCCTTTAAGTGCGATGAGTTTTCGTTCATCCCAAAGGGGAAGGAACCTGCCATTTTCTGAGCACCAACTGCATCCCAGTCTTCCTGTGTCTCCTTTGAGGAGATCCTGTGGGAAGGGAGTTGGGGCATGGAGGAGGAAGCCAAGGCATCCCCCTGAGGGCGGTTGTAAGGGTTTGAACTGACTTTCAGAACTTGGTCTGTCTGGATTTAGTGCCATTTACATTGAACCACATAGCTGCTGTGGGGAAAACAGCTGTGTTAAGCTTGCTCGCTGGTTTCCTGGCTGCGAGCACTTTTCACCATTGGTGTGTGAGCACGTGGAAGAAAGCCATGTGTGTGTGTCTCTGTGAAAAGCTATGAGTGCTTTGGCTTGCGGGTGATTCTCCCAGATGGCTCTCCCACCACCCACTGTGAGGGTCAGTTCCCTGATTCCCTCAGCCACCACCGTGAGAGGCGGTGTTCCTGGTCTCTTGCCCTCCACCGTGAAAAGTGGTTTTCTGTTGCTTATTCATTCGCCCATCTCTGGGAGCCTCCAATAAACGGGAATGGCCCCACACTTTCTGTCTCCGCAGTTCCTCTACCGTTTTTCCGAGTTCGATGTAAACCTGCCTAGCCTTGACCACTGGCATTGCATCTGCCTTCATGGGACTTTAAAATAAATGCCATACCTCACCACATATCAATGTAGGGATGAAAATTAATCACTGGGGTCACCAATATCAACAATTTCTATTTTCAGTATTTTGATTTATTAGTAAGGAATCCCACCCCCTCTCCTTTTTTTTTTTAAAACTCAGCCCTGTTTGCTGAGCATACACATCTTTCAAAACTATTTTAATCCAGAAACTATTGTGGTCTTAAGAGCTGAGCTTGTATGAGCCTCCAGCTAGCTGTGTGACTTGGGGTGAGTAGTTTAATCTTTCTGCACCTTAGTTTCCTCATCTGCAAAATTAGGCTGATGGTGGTAGCAACTCCAGAGGCTTGTTAGGGAGTAAAATGAGTGAATACATGTCAAGTGCTTGGAGTGATGGTTCCTACTGAGCACTGAGTGGTAGCTGTTACGATGAGCTTACATGTAGAGTGGGTGCAGAAGTGTGGAGCTGATCAGCCTATCAGCCTTTTCTCTGTAAATTTAATCTTTTAACAATTCCTTTTGCCATAATCTGGCTGAGGAGTGGGAAACCAGAGCACTGGGGTGCTCTGTCTGGTCTCTGTACATACCTGTTTGTGTTGTGTCCCATGCTGCCAGCCCAGCTGCTCCTGGTGTTTGCCATGGTCCCTAACCTGGGTCAGGTGAGACCCTGCAGGCCTTTCAGTGGGGAGTCCGTTCAATGAGGTTCACCTGGTGAAGGCCTCAGATGGAAGCATCTAGTGGGGGAGGGTGATCTGTGGTGATAAAGATGAGATATTCATTTTCTGGAATAGGGTCAGGAAGACAGAAGGGTGTCCTCTGGTATCCAGGAGGATGTGAGGGACCACTGCAGGAGGAATGCGTTCACCCCCTCCATTCCTAGGATCTTTACTGAGTTCTGTCCCACAGACACCTGGTCATTCTAAGCTGGAGTTCCTGCATACCCACCTGGTGCCCTCACTAAATAGGATTCTGAGGCCTCTGAAACCTCCTGCCTCTCTTCCTGCCCCCTACCCCCACACCTTCACTATAGCCCTTCAGTAGGTGGTATCAGCTGCTGTTATAGGCTGTCTGATAAGATTAATTCACTCTAGGGTGTAGAACTCTTTTCTTGTGTTGATTGCATTTCACATGGTGTATTCTCTAAGTTGTTCAAATTTTCAAGAAGAATGACCTAGGTGTACCAATTCTGGACGTGTGAAGGAAATATAGTTAAGTAGGTAGGTGTTTCTGGGGAACACCTATGAGGAAACAAGGATGCCCATTTCAAAGGTCCCTTGGATTATGGGGCATGTTAGGGGGGTGCTTATGGTTGCCAAGTAAACAATGAGGACATTTATTATCTCACAGCCCCGGAGCCTTACTGTGTCATCAGTTTCATCAAGGACCTTGGTTCTTCTATCTTCTTTTTCAAGTCATTCCTGCTTCCTTGTGATTATGAGATGGTCCTTAACGGTCAGTGGAACTGTGTGCCTCCCTGCTCCTGTTCCTGTCAGCAACAGGGAAGGAAATACACCAGCCGGTCCTCAGCCACAGTGTCTACCGGTCCTCCCTTTGGCTGTGGAGCAGTGAGGGTCATGTGGTCTCCCTGGACCAAGAACCTGAGGCTGTGAGAGTGGTGTTCCTCCACGTGTGGTCCCCCTCCATGTCTGGTCCCCAGGCCTGCAGCTTCAGCGTCATCTGAGATTTAATAAAAATGCAGTCTTGCCCCCACCTCCACCCCTCACCCCCAAATTAGGAACTCTGGGATGGAGCCCAGCAATGATCATGTTTTAACAAGCCCTCTAGGTGATTCTGATGCAAGGTCAAGTTTGAGATTGCTTTCTTAGTCCAATCAAGACCATAGCCACTCCTCAGCTAGAGGTGGGACTGGCTTTTCCTCAATCCAGAGAGGACAGTTCCCAGAGTCAGAAGAAGGAAGAGTGAATATGGGTGGTCAGCCACAGTATGAACTGAGGATCATGGGAAGTGTTTAAAGCTGTGGGCAGCTTTGCTGTCCTTGTACCTGCCGCACACTCACCCTGTGCCCCAGTGTTTTGGCCCAGCTAAGTTTCCCAGCTCCAATACCTGCAGCTCTCCAGCTTCTCTGAGCGAGGCCCAGACCTGCCCTGCAGGCCTGGGTGCTAAAGGAAGCAGCACTGATGACAGTTTGTCTCAGACCCAACAGGAGAGCAGTCTTTTGGGCTTGCCATTGAGGGTCTGGTTAGGCCCTTATGACCCACTCTCTGAAGCCATTCCTGAAATGCGTTCAGATCTGTAGTTTCCATCATCTGCTACTCCTTGCTCAATTAGAACAAAATTGAGAGTAATACTTTTAGTAGGGGCTTGGGAAATGTTTAAGCAATTGGCCTAGAGCAGTGGTCTGCAAACTCATTAGTCAACAGAGCCAAATATCAACAGTACAATGATTGGAATTTCTTTTGAGAGCCAAATTTTTTAAACTTAAACTATATAGGTAGGTACATTGTTATTAACTTAATTAGGGTACTCCTAAACTGGCCTTTGCTAAACCAAGGGGCCAAAGAGCCGCATTTGGCTCGCGAGCCGCAGTTTGCCGACCAAAGCCTAGAGGCAGCTGAAGAAGGGACTATTTTTAATGGCAGTTTGTAGCTCTCTCTGTCTGGCTCCACCCAGGTGACCTGCATTTTTGTCCCCTTCTGCAAGTATAGCTCCAACTCGATGTCTGGGTGATGTGAAATAGCCACCAAACCGTGTAATTTATGAGACCAGAATAGCCCACTGTTAGATATTTTCCTGGAACTAGTGAGCTGAGGTATTTCTAGATTATCTTGACTTTCCAAGGTTCATCTTAGTCCTGAAAAAATGTTTAGGAAGTCTCATGCTGAACTGTACCGCTTCGGTGCTAATCACTGAGAAAAGACAATGCTGAGGAGAAGATAGCTAGAGGGGTCCAGAAATGAACCCATTTGAGGTTGTAACCAGTACTTGAATTTTATTTTTTTTTTGAAATAAAGTAGAAAATATCCAAGTATATTTTTTGTAAGAAGGGTGTAAGCCAGGGGTCCCCAAACTACAGCCCACGGGCCACATGCGGCCCCCTGAGGCCATTTATCCGGCCCCCACCGCACTTCCGGAAGGGGCACCTCTTTCGTTGGTGGTCAGTGAGAGGAGCATAGTTCCCATTGAAATACTGGTCAGTTTGTTGATTTAAATTTACTTGTTCTTTATTTTAAATGTTATATTTGTTCCCGTTTTGTTTTTTTACTTTAAAATAAGATATGTGCAGTGTGCATAGGGATTTGTTCATAGTTTTTTTTTATAGTCCGGCCCTCCAGTGGTCTGAGGGACAGTGAACTGGCCCCCTGTGTAAAAAGTTTGGGGACCCCTGGTGTAAGCATTTTTGATAAAACATTGTTATTTGCATATATATAGTATATGTTTGGGTAAAGTCACAATACAGATGTTTCTTACTGAGTGTTTTGGTAAAAATGTATCAAACTGGGGAATAAGGTAGGTGTGGGGCAGATACAGGGAAAGCAAAAGGAGGAGGAGGCTACTCTGAACGTGTGTATCCAGGGGTCCTTTCCTGGGGGGAGGGCCTACATCTCTCATAGGCGGAGAACCACTGATCTAAAACAAGAGGGACCTTTAGCAGTGTGGGCCAGTGGAAGTGGAGCTGGAGCCCACAGAACTCAGTAAGAAAGGTCTAAACTTTTGTTCTTGCTCTGGTTTGCCCTCTGTAGTGTTTGGTAACCTGGGCCAGATCATCCTGGTGATGTTGGAGGTCCTCAGCATGGCCACTCTGAGAGATGGGGAGGCAGTGGCAGGGAGTGTGTTGATTTGTCACAGGCTTAAAATTTAACTGTTGATCCCTGCCTCATCCTTCTCCTATTTAGGTGGATCAGCACCCCCTACCTACAGAGGGAGTCAGGGAGGGGAGGGAGGGGAAAAAAGGACATCTGACCCCATTGAAGCCACAGCTGCTCCTCATTTCCCCTTGCAATCCTTTGTGACAGGGTAATCCCAAGTCACGTTGGCTGCCTTTGGGACAGGTGTGATATACATTCTTCGATGCTGATGTTAGTCTGGTTTGTGTCACAAAGCATTGCAGTCATGTCTTTGGGGCATCTTGTCTGTTTCCTAAGGGGGAAAGTTGGATTGTGGGAAGAAAAAGTTCTGGACATGAACCAGAGTCAACTTTCTCATCTGTGAAGTGGGGAAGTGCCCAGCTCACAGGGGTTGTATGCATTCAGTATTACGAGCAGGAGAGATCTTTGCCTGCAGGTCGCTGAGCCAGTGCAGGGAGGAAGTTTCTGTCTTGCAGGAGACTCCAAGTCTTTCCTCTTGACTTTACAGTCTGGACAGCTGTTTGTCCTAGAGTGCCCCTATTTAAAAAAATGTATTCAGAAGGTGAGGAGTACATCCCATCTCTGACTCCTGCCCAGGACAACTCTGAGGGGAAATGTTGCAGAAGGAGGAGGCTCTGAGAAGCAGGGAACCACCAGCAAAGGTCAGAGGACTAGGATGTGGGCAGAAGCAAAGGAGGAAGTGGGAGGTTTGGCTCCTAAACTCTTAGTCAGGTGGTAATGACCCAGCTAAGTCTTTCACTGACACTTGTTTTTTAAGCACATGAAAACTTTTGGTTGTGTGCAGTGGAATGTTCAGTATTTCCACATTTCTTATTCATTGCTTTGATTATGTTCTGCATACACAAATGTTAAACCAAGTGATCACATTACATAATTAGGTGATAGATATACAATAAACTGGAATTAAGATGGGAGTATGAGCCAAGAAATGTCAAGCTACCCTAGAATCTTCCAAACATTGTTCCTTCTATGGCTTGAAAGAGGAGAGAGTGGTGAGAGGTGGGTGAATGGATTGGCCTTAGGGAAACACCTTGCTGGTGGACAGTGCCCGTCTCAGGTGGCAGAAAAAGACACACTTGGATTTTGCTCCCAGCTTGTGGTGACTTGAAGTGATGCCTGAATCTCACCATCTCCTTCCTCTTTCATGTAGTGAAGGCAAGTCCCTTCATTTTGTCCTCACTTGGCTTCCAATTCAGCACTGAAGTGGAGCTGTGATAGTGCTGAGGACTGGCTGGCCTTGGGGTGATGCTCACATGCACAGAGTCATTTAGGGAAGTGCTGCTTTCATGTGGCCTTGGGACCCGTGCTGCTGCCTCCTTAGTCTTTCACTTTCACTCCCTGCAGTGATTCAGCAGCAGCTTTCTACAGTAGGGAAACTTGGTGTCAGGGATCCTGGGGCACCCTGGGTATGTCCATGGAGATTGATGCTACCTCTGTAGTGTGAGGCCAGACTCTTCCTGGCCCAGGCAGAGCAGCCGGTGTCTGGCCCCACACTCCCCCTTCTGAGGCCCTTTGCAGACAGGCCTCCAGTACAGCCACAGGTTCTGTGTTGCGACCACCTCATTTCCCACGGGTTGATGGGGACCACTCAACGTCTTGGAACTTTCCCAATAACTTATGCATAGTTGTCGTTTTCCTGATAACTTACACATAGTCTTGTTCTTATCTGCACCCTCTTCCTGGCAGCTTGACATCCTTCCTCACTTGCCTGTCTTTGACCTTTCTCTAACTCTATTTTTAACCTATTATGTTTCCTATTTAGCTATTCCTGACCTTTTACATAAAGAGTACCTGGATTTAAAGTTACCATTAAAAGCATAAACTGTTTAAAAAACTAAAGAGCTCAGATGGATACAACTCTATTGCATGCTGTCCCTTAAAGAATCCCAACATATTGCTGAAAGCTTTCACATTATTCATTTGTGTGCTTTTCTCCTTAAAGCCCTGCAGAGCTCTTGAGAACAAGCCCTGTCTTACTTGACAGAGCCCAGTCTTCCACGTAGCCTGCTACCCACAGCAGCCCGACACACATTTTGTGATTTTCATTATGGGTGCCTACCGATTTCATGGTAGGTGGTTTGAGCAATTCTACTGGAGGGAGGAAGATTTTTGCATTTGGAGTCAACTTAATCATTTAATCATTCTTTAATTAGTCAAATATTTTTCCCAAGCCAGGTATTAACTTGTTGATAGAAGAGAGAAGAGAAGCTGGCAGAGAGAATGTGAAGCAGTAGGGCCTTCGCGGGGGTGATAGGCTCTGAGAGGCTGTTCTAGTGACTGCAGTGTCACTTGCATACCAGCTTGGTTGTGAAGAGGCATACAGGTTTTAAAGTGAATTTCCATCAGTTTCTAACCTGGGGAGACACTGGCCCTTTGCACAGGGGACTGGACTATTGGGCTGTGTCCCCCTGTGTGCCCAGCCCCGATGCTCTCAGTCTTGGCCACCTGTCTCGAGTGCGGCTCTGGCCTCGTTCAAGCGGCCATCACAGCTGTAGCCCCTTAGAAGCAAAACGTGTTCTAAGCTGTCATGGGACAGGCTCAGCTCAGCCAGGGTCAGGTGAGGGATGACCCAGCTGCAGGGCAGGAACCACATGTCATTCCCTGGATAGCACAGGATCTGAGCAGTGCTGCACAGCTGCAAGCTGGCTGTTTTGTCAACTGTTAGGTCTCATACCAGTGCTTGTCATGGCAACCAGCAGCTCGTGGCTTAGACTGTGAACCTAACTTAATGAACTAACTGTAATGAGTAAAAGACTATTTTTACCTCATAACCTAGATTTTTCTGTATTAAATATGCAAGCCAAACTATTATATGTTTGGGGCAGTAAATGGGAATTTAGTACATTAAAACATTTTGAGTTTGCTACTTAGGCAGGGCTAGAAATAGGATTGGTTAGCTTTTTAGGATCATAAATGTTGATTATATTAGGGAGAAATTGTTCTATAAAGTAACTCTACAACAAAATGAATCATATTATGTTTATAAGGTCTTGTGAGAATGTTTTCACCTGGGGTAAATTTGAGAGTGCTTTATTTAAGGGCCTCTTTCTGGAAAAAATAGGCCTGTTAATGAATTGGAATCTAAAATAGTATCTTTCCTTACCACCAGCTCTCAGCATTCCAGGATGGTGACGTTCTCTAGCATTCAGTAGAAGAAGGGAATGGTAAATTGTTAGAATCAACACTTGACTGTGTATAACAGAAAAAACTGAAGGAAAAGAGGGTTGGTCAAGATAGATGTTTATTTCTCTTTTATTTACTGAGGTCTGGAGATGGGCAGGCAGAGTTTATGCCCCATCATCCCCTGGATGAGGCCCAGGGCCTCCTGTCCAGGATGGTGGCCAGAAGTATAGCCTGCTTGTAGGCGTTCCAGACACCAGGCTGGAGGAAGGCACTCTTCCTGAGAACTCCTTATCTGACGTTGTCTTTGTATCTTGTTGGCAAGAACTAAACCCCTGGTCACACCTAGCTGCAAGGGAGGCAGATAGCCCTGTGCCGACTAAAAGCTAGGGTCCTGGGCCTGTCACTATGGAGGAAGGGAAGAATGGATATTAGAGGTGGTTGGCTGTGTCTTCCCTCGATGAGTTTTTGTGCTCATTAGGAAAATGTTGGCAGAATGTTGGGAAATTTTCTGCAGGGAAACTATAGGTGTGGGCTAACTATAGACTTCTCCCTTCCATATGTGCTAGCAATTCCTAACTCAAATTAAAGCCTCTGTGATGGTTGGATGTCAGACCCTAGAAAAAGCATGGATGGGAGAAATTGGGGGCCCTCCTTGTGTTTGCCAGACACTGAGCATAAGCATTTGGCTGCTGCACATATAGGTAAAGCTGGCTATACCAGCTGCTTCTATCACCTTCCTCCACTCAACCCGGTGCACATGCCCACTGTAATGCTGGTGGCTGAGATCAGGCAGGTTCACATTGGATCTGGGCAGACAGTAGAGGAACTGCAGAGCTGGAAAGTGTTGGGCCATACTTGTTTATTGGAGGCTTGCAAAGACAGGCGAGCAAATAAACAACAAAAGGGAAAAAGCCAATAAAAAGGGGGAAATCTTTTTGTAGTGAAAGACAAGGGAACAGTGAAAACACTTCACAGTGGTGGGAGAGCAATCTGGGAGAATCACCACCCAGGGGAAGCACCCACAGCCTTATATAGACCACACATACATGGCACTACCACACACCCATGCACCAATCAGGCAAAGCGCTTGCAGCCAGTAAACCCGTGAGCAAGCCTAACAGACATTTCCCCTACATTCCACCTCTTTAGGGTCACTTACCTCACAATCTACGCAATAGGTTTCTTCTGTGATTGTCACTGTGTGAGAAGTGAGGTACATTATACAAACAGAAACAGTACAGATCACAGAATTACAAAACATAAACTATAGGAGAAATGAGACAGTGATCAGTGGCACTCGACCTCGTTCAGCTTCTTGCACAGAGCTATTGGTTTCTTCTCGCAGGATTGTAAAAAAAAACCCAGCCCATGATTCCCACCAGGAGAGCCACTGGGAGCAGCCACTCTATTCCACCCCTCAAGGGTATCAGCGGCTCCATACCCATCTGCTACGAACCCTGACCACTACGCCAGATGTAATGCTGATGGCTGAGGCCAGACTGGCTCACATTGGATTCGGGCAGATGGTAGAAAAACTGTGGAGCCGGAAGGCCTTGGACCATTCTGTTTAATAAAATCTCACAATGTTGGATAAGCACACAGGCAGAGGAAACTGCCTCTCAGGCAAACAAACAGCAAAATGGTCCCTCACAGTGGCGGGCAGACAATCGTGCATCTGCAGTCTCCCATCTCTCTGAGCACAAGCACCCATAGCCTTATATAGGCCATACACATGTGATGATGCTACATGCTCACGCACTAATCAGGCAAAGAGCTTCCAGCTGGTAAACCCTAACACAGCTGCCCCACGGTGCCCTTCATAATGCTGTTTCCTTGAGCACTAGAGGGATAATTCATTTCTATCTTAGGTGGCCAGGTGCTGGTTGCTCAGGGAGTTAACTGGAGGTCCACCTCTGTCCCCTACCCCATGGTGCCACCAAGGCCGCCCATCATAGGTGGGTGGTATGTACAGTCCAGGGCCATGTTCATTGGAGCCATTGGCCTTTAAGGAGGGCTGTTGGGGCAGGCAAATGCATGTTGCCCTGCCATGCAAAGCCTGGCTTGAGTAAAGCATCCTTGGTGCGTATCTGCAACTGGATGGGAGCAGCTGCCCAGTGCAGGAGCGCCTCCACCAGAGCTGAGCCGACCTGTCAAGGTCTCTCATTCAAAATCTAGAGTACTATCCACAAGCGGTGTGTCCATCTAGTAAGGGAGCCATTACTCCCTCCTGTCACAGTCCCTGCTTTAAGAGTCCATTATACAGCAGCCTATAGGTGGTAGGGGACATGATACTTCCAGTCCACCTCTAGGTCTTGAGCCCATTGCCTCACCATTGAACCCGTGAAATGGGTACCATTGTCACTTTCAAGGACCAGCGGCTGCCCATACGCAGCATTCAGGCAGTCCAGAGCCTGTATGACTGCCCTTTGGTCTGGGGTTATGGGCTGGGTAAGAGCAAGCAGACTGGTGGCAGTATCTACCCAGGTAACTGCATACTGGTACCCGTCTGGCTTTGGTAAGGGTCCAGTGATGTCTATTCGCTACCGTGTCAGTGGAACATGACCCCTCTGGATCTGTCCAGGTGACACCAGTTGTCTCTGAGGGTGCTCCTTAGAACACACTGCATGTTGATCACGAGCTGCAAGTATCCCTGCACAGGACACAGGTAAGTTCCACGCCTTAACCGTAGCCCACATAGTTTTCTGTCCCACATGGAGCAGATGCCGGAGGAGCCATTGTGCCATGTCACCTGCAGCCACAGTCTCCAACCATCGTACCCTCACCAAGGTGTCTGCCTTATCATTCCCAGGATGGGCTAGAGGGGCATGCCCTGTGACATGATATACTGTCACCTGCTTCTGGTGTCCTGTTTCCCATAAGTCCTGCCACATGACCTGACCCCATAGTGGGTAATGCATTACCATCCACTGGTTAACGTGCCAAGTAGCAATCCAAAGGGTCAGTTCACAATAGACAGCCCAGCTGTCGGTGCAAATCACCAGAGATCAAGGTTCATTATGGGCAGCTAGCCATACGGCTCTTAATTCCGCCCATTGGCTGCTTTGGCCTGTAACTTTGTCCATCCAAATAGTCTCAGTGGCCGGATGGAAGGCTATGGCCATCCACTTGGCCAGTTGGCCCCATCTAGAACCATCAGTATACCAGACTGCAGAGGATGAGGTCCCGCATCCCAGCAGTAAACACTTCCTCAGGGATGGGCGTTGGCCCTTCCTGGTAGGGACTGATTTCAGGTTCTGCCTCCTGAACCCCAGCTGCACCTGACTCTAAGGTCGTATAAGTGACGGGACCCAAGACTTCCTGCAATTTGGCTCTCAACAGGATCGTGCTAAGGGCACAGTATTGTTGCAAGTATGCACCCCACTTGGCCAGGGTGGAGGTTTTGGCCGTACCACTACGAATTTTGGTTGCCCAATCCTGTAATGGGGTATGTTGGCTTGACCATAACTGGAGTTGTGATTGTAATACTCTCAGTGGCTAGGAGGGCAGCATACACAGCTGCTTTTTCTCCACTAATGAATAATGGACTTTAGCACCTTTCCAAAATTGGGACCAAAACACAATAGGGTGCCATAAGTGCTCTGTTCATTGACATAGGCCTCATTCAAACCCCTCAGAGGTTACATGGACATGAAGCTCCTAGGGCCTGGCAGGAGCAAACACATTCAAGGCCTGTGCCACCTTGACAGCTCTCTTAGCTGCTGCAAATGCACCTTGTGCCTGCTCAGTCCAATCCCAGCAAACCCCCTTCCAAATAAGATGATATAAGGGGTGCAGTAATTGAGCCAAATGGGGTATAAATGCTCACCAATACCCCAGCAGACTTAGGAATTCCTGTAACTGCTTTACTGTGGTGGGCAAGGGGTATGCTTGAATCTTATCTATAAATGCATCAGGGATAACCTTTGTCTTACCTGACCAGACAGCCCCCAGGAACTTAACAGATAACCCAGGTCATTGTAATTTGCCCTTGATGACCACCCAGCCACATGCTTTCATGTGGGATAACAGAGTAGGGACTGCTTGCTCCAATTCTGGAAGAAAGTCACTAGTTATAATGTCATTGATATAATAATACATACGAACTGCCTCTGGTTGTTTCCACTTAGCCAGGTCAGCAGCTACCAGTTCATGACACAGAGTAGGGCTATGAAAATAGCGCTGTAGTATTACTGTAAAGGTCCATTGCCGCCCTTCCCAGGTGAAGGAAAATTGGTCTGGACTCTCTTGCAACTATATCAATAGAGATAAAGGCGTTAGCCAAATCTGCCACAAAGTGGGATGTCTTCAACTCATGGCTTAACCAATCCATCAGGTTAGTTATTGAGGGTATAGCAGTATTTAAAAGGGCAACAACTTTATTAAGTTCCCTGTAATCTACTGTCATTTGCCAGATTCTATCTGGTTTGCATACAGGCCACACTGGGGAGTTGGAGGGCTATGTGCTGGCCGGATGATTCCCACCTTTTCGAGATCATCCCAGTGATTTCTTAATAGCATCTTGGCAGGCAGTACTGCTTCGTGCTAGTTACATGCTAGAGAATGGGTTATTGCAAGGAGGAATGTGCTGTGTGTCCCCACAACACTACCTTCATAGCCCGGACTTAAGGAGGAACTCCCTGGCTGTAGTTTCCAACCACAGTCCTTGTAAGACATCTACCCCCCAAAATATATTCAGGAATAGGAGATACATATACCATATATGGTTTAGGAAGCAGTCTTCCTATCACCAATGTAATAGATATTGGCTTCACTTGAACAGTTTGGCCCCCATAATTGTCAATGGCCACTGGGGTGCCAATAAACCGTTCTGCAGCCCATAAAGAAGGGAATATTCTGTACCTGTATCCACCGAGGCCAATACTCATTATACATTAGAAGGGGACCAGTAGATAACCAGTTCCATGTGGGGCCTCTGGTTCCCGCCTGTCCCTGTTAGATGGGTCCCTCAGCCTTTCCCCTATTCAAACTGGAACGGCAGGTCTTGGGGGTCCTCCTCTCCATCAGTGGTCTCTATCATATAATCTTGTAACCGTGCTGCCCATGCACCAACCATTTTATTGGTAGCTGCTGGGGCCATTCATCTCAGCGGCTGGAATCTCTGCCCTGGTTTAAGCTGCTGCCAAAGCTCCAAAAGAACTTTATTAGGCTTGTCATTTGATTTATCCCTATTTGCCCACATCTGTTTGGTTAACTTTCACAGGCCCATTTCTCTTGCTAGTCATGGGGGCAGAACAGGCAGCAGCCCTAACAGCTTTGTGATTCTGTGCTGCCTCCAGCTCCCCCAAATCTGCTACCATCTGCATAACCACATTGATGGACTGTCACACATAGGGCCCTAGGATAGCCACTAGTAGTGACCCAAAAAGGGCTGATGTGGCACTGCAGAGGATGAGGTCCCACATCCCGGCTGTAAACACTTTCTCATCTGGCCCATGGGACCCCAGGTTGAAAGCAGCATTCTTAATACCTAGTTCCTGAAAGACGCAAGGCAGTTCACTATAGCACTGCCACTGACTCACTGCCCCCGGCAAGTCCCCAGCATCCTGCCAGACCGTACAAATGGCAGCCATTACCCATTCTAATAGGGTATGGTCTCCTGGGCTAACATGGTAGTTCTGAAGATGCTGCCTTAAGGAGGAATGTGTGGTAATGGTGGCCAATTTTTTTTTTTATCTCTGCTCCAGAGAACATGATGTCCCACAACTGCAGCAACAGGCTGCCACGGGCTCGGTGGGTTTCTGCCTGTATTGCACCCCCAACTCCATCAGCTCTGCCTGGATGTAGGGCTGGACCACAGAGTGCTTCACTCCCTGGGGAGGGGGTTGTGCTTGTCCCTGAGGGACTCTTGGCTGCTGAGTCTTTTTTTTTTTTTTTTACAGAGACAGTCAGAGAGAGGGATAGATAGGGACAGACAGACAGGAACGGGGAGAGATGAGAAGCATCAATCATCAGTTTTTCGTTGCAACACCTTAGTTGTTCATTGATTGCTTTCTCATATGTGCCTTGACCATGGGCCTTCAACAGACCGAGTAACCCCTTGCTTGAGCCAGCGACCTTGGATCCAAGCTGGTGAGCTTTGCTCAAACCAGATGAGCCCTCGCTCAAGCTGGGATCTCGAACCTGGGTCCTCCTCATCCCAGTCTGATGCTCTATCCACTGCGCCACCACCTGGCCAGGCTTGGCTGCTGGGTCTTTACCTTCTTGGTGACTACTAGCTGGGCTCTGAGTCTGTGGACAGCAGTTTCAGCCCGAGCCTCCCCGTCAGAAGAGGAGGAGTTGGAAATGCCTGTTCCTGCCGACTCAGAGCCACTACACTGGCAGGAATGCAGCTACGTCTTCTGCACCTGCTTTGGCTCCTGTGGCTACCGGCACTCAGCCTGAACCCACAGTTGTTTTCCCACAGCTGTTGCTGCCAATGTTCAGCTTCCAGGGCAAACTGCAACTTGCGAACTCACAATTCTTTCTCCAGAGACCAGGTGCCATTGGTGCTCAGCCTGCATCTCACACTGCAGCTCTTGAACCCAGTCGGCCTCCCTCTCCAGCACTTGCTCCAGTTCACACCATCATTGATTCTCAGCCTGCAGCCGACCTGCAGTTCTCAGATCTGCAGCTCTTTCTCCACTGACCATTCCAGCTCATGTCATTGTTGCCGCTCAGTCTGCAGCTCACCCTGGAACTCTTGACCTCGGGCAGCCTCTCACACAGAGCTCTCATTTTCTCCCGCAGGGCTGTAAAAATCACCCAGCCCACGGTCCCCAAAAGGACAGCCATGGGAAACCATACACTGAAGAACAATGACCATTCTTCTACCCCACCCTTCAAGGGTGTCAGGGACTTCATGCTGATTTGCTCTGAATTCTACCCACTATGCCAGATGTAATGCTGGTTGTTAAGGCCAGGCAGGTTCTCACTGAATTCGGGCAGATGGCAGAAGAACTGTGGAACTGGAAAGCATCGGGCCATACCTGTTTATTTGAGGCTTGCAAAGACAAGCTAGCGAATAAACAACAAAAGGGAAAGAGCCAATAAACAAAGGAAAATCTGCTTTTTGCAGTGAAAGGCAAAGGAGCAGAGAAAACTGCACTTCACAGTAGCGATCTGGGAGAATCGCCGTCCAGGAAAAGCCCTGGCAGCCTTACATAGACCACACACATGTGGTGCTGTCATGGGCCCATGCACCAACCAGGCAAAGTGTTTGCAGCTGGTAAACCCATGAGCAAGCCTAACAGCTGTTTTCCCCATGCCCACACACACCACTCACGTTTCTCATGAGCTCACCACCCATGTGCTCTCACATGCCATCTATGTGTGCACTGACAACTGCCACTTGCCTGTGTGCATGCACACACACACCCTAATAAGGCAGTGGCCCCAGGAAGCTGAGTTCCCTGAGGAGCCATTCTGTGCTTCCTGGCTGGTGAGACTTCCTGGGAGTTACAGGTGTAGATGTGCATGCACAGATCTGTACAGAGAAACACTCCCTGACTCACACTTCTGAAATAAAACTTCTGATAGTGTTTCCAAAGCTGGTCATGAACATTTGTTAATCTGCAGTAACAATTTTTTCTAGCCTTGAAACTTTTTTACTTCACATTTTAAAAGGGCAGGGATTATCAACTGGCTCTTTCTCACCTTCTCTGCCCAGGAGGGGCTACTGCAGGCCATGAGTGGGCACAGTGTCTTTCTTGTTTCCCAGTATGAATTGTTACTGCCAGAGCTGCTGATTACCTTCTAGATTGTTCTGCTCTCCAGTTCTTTCTTATTAAAAACATCTTTTTTTTTTTAATTTTGGTGAGATATTTTACATAAGGGAGGTGACCACTGTATTTCAGAGAAACCCTTTTCCCTCCATGGCCTTGCTGGTTCAGGTGTTGTTTGGGACTTGCCTTTTCATTTCCAAGGTGCCGTGGCGGGTGTCTGCCCCAGTGAGTCAGATGCTACATGTGCTTCCCAGAGGAAGCAGAGACTGTTGGGACATTCTCTGTATGCATCACGAGTGCAGAAAGCAAGGTTTTGGCCAGGGCATTGTTTCCAAGTTCCACCTGTTACCTGTCACTCCTAACGGGGAGGCCTGGCCAGTGGAGCACGGCGGAGACAGAAGTGTAGAGAAGGTGAAGTCTGAAAGCATTGCTGACTAGGAGGTGGCTGTCAGCACCATGTTTGGCTGCCGGTCTGGTAACTCTTGCCAGGACATAGTAGGTAGGCACTTGGGGAATGTCTGGGTTCCAGGAGGCACCTGAAGAGTGGCTGGAGCACCCATGGAACACAGAAGTAGGGTCCTAAGTTGGGATCGGGTGGCACACAGGCATAGAGTTCCGCCCTTAGGGAATGATGTTCACTATGAGACAAGGTGGATGGTGGAAGTCTGGACTGTCCCAGGAGAAGGAGTTCACTCACTGAGTGGACCTGGGTCAGGTGCTCGTCCTGATGCTGGGGAACTTGGGGCACTCTGCCTGCCTGAGTCTCCTGACAACTGTGCCCCTCACCCCTAAGCCTAGTGTCTTGAGGGTGGGCAGTACAGTTTCCCTGATGGAGCACAAGGACCCGTTACTGGAAGGAAGGGGGTGAGTGCTGGACGGCATAAAGGAAACAGCCTGGAAGTAAAGTGGGCGACCCTGGGAGTGCCGCAGGGCTGGTGTGTGGGTGCTCAGTAGCTGCTGTCCTGCCCCTGTACTGCTGGCCCTTACCCTCCTTCTAGCTCCTGACAGTAACTCCTTAAGGGTCTGGAGGAATCACTCATGTTAAATTCTGCTTTACTGCGTTTGATGGGGGACATTGTGTCCCACAGTGGCATTTACAAATGTTAAGATTGTTCTCTAGGGACATGCCCAGTGTACATTACAGATCTGGAGTGTCATTCATAAGTCTTAAGTGTCTTTCAGAGCAGGGACAATAGCTCAGTTTTCTTTGTATCTTCAGAGCATCCCACAGTGCTTGGCACAAAGTAGTTGTATAGTCAGTGTTTGAATGAATGAGGGATCAGAGCTACTGTGTCATTGTCAAAAGTACAAAAAGCCCATTTCTGGAAGGTCAGGTTGGGGTTCAATCTAAGGAGAGGGAGGTGATTCCAGAGCCTGTGGCACAGCTGTGAATCCAGTAAGTTCTTAGGGTGAAACCAAACCTATCAGTAGTGCCCAGCCCTTGATGTGTCCTCGTTGTGCAATGATGTTTGTGTCCTCGGCACACTAGCCCTCTCATCCATTAGACTCCGGGGACTGCTTCTGTTCACCTGGGAAGAGGGTGCTACACCCTAGAGCTTGGTATTTTGGAATTTTTCTTTCTAAATTTAGTCAACCTAAAGAATAGTTCTGTTTGCATATGCACAGGGTCCTGAATGTGGTTTCATAGGCACTAGAGATGAGGAGAAGCTGGGAGGGTGGAGTGTCCCGGAAACGTAGGGCACCCCAGAACTTCATGCAGGGTGACATGTGTCAGGAGGGGGTGATGGCTCCAGCTGGGGGGGCTCATGAGAGAAGTGTGGGAGTTCTGGGGGTGGTTGGCGACCAAGGGGTTCAGGGCCTGTCAGGCTATCTTCAGGGTTTGGGACTTCATCCCACCCTGAAGCTGCTGCAGACTTTAAGCCTTTTTATTCTGTTTTGCTTCTATGATTATTATGATTTTAAAAGACAACAGCAACTTTATAGTGTTGTTAATGGTCTGAGCATACCCTTGCTTAGAGCATTATAGTTCTTCCATGCCTGCTCGCTAACCAGGTTTGAGGGTCAAGATTGGCTTCTTCATCCCTGCTCAGGGTTGGACCAGCAGGTTCTGATGCAGGGTGGCTGAAGTGCCATCAACAGGCAGAGCATCACCAGAGTCCACAGTGGTGGCAGACACCATGTCTGAAATGATAGAAATGAAACCAACCTTGTGGTCCCCAACCTTTTTTGGGCCACAGACCAGTTTAATGTCAGAAAATATTTTCACGGACCGGCCTTTAGAGTGGGACGGATAAATGTATCACGTGACCGAGACAAGCATCAAGAGTGAGTCTTAGATGGATGTAACAGAGGGAATCTGGTCATTTTTAAAAAATAAAACATCGTTCAGACTTAAATATAAATAAAATGGAAATAATGTAAGTTATTTATTCTTTCTCTGCGGACCAGTACCAAATGGCCCACGGACTGGTACCGGTCCGTAGTCCGGGGGTTGGGGTCCACTGCTCTAAACCACCCATGAAAAACTGGGATGATTGAGCAAGAGGAAGCATTGGAGTGTGAAGAGCCCCCAGAAATGCAGGTTTCTAGAAATGGATATTCATCCTTCAAGATCCTCCTTGTAGTGGAACAGCTGAGCTGACAGCTTTGCTTGGTCCCAACGTCACCACAGCCATACTTTCTTGTGACCTTGTGGTGTCTGTGCCATTGGTGGGAGGAGAGCAGGGAATGAGAGATCATGGGTCAGGACTTAGCCTGTGATTCCCCTTAAGTACGCTCCATCTCGGAGATCTGGAACTTTGGGACCAGGAGCCTAAACTTTATATAGTGAAGTTGGCAGGGAGGAACACGTGGCAGGAGCAGCCAGGCTGGAGAAGAGGGAGGTGATTCTGTCACCTGCTGGGGTGGCTCTGCCCTGGAGACGGCCCCTTTAAAGCCCCTCCCTCTTAGTGGTGGCTACATGTCAATGTCAGTTGGTGGGACTCCTCAAAACTGCCTTATTTAGCTTTATTGGACACATTTAATAACATTTTATGTTATATTTTGCAATAGGCATATATTTTCATGGTTTAAAAATTATAAGGTACAGCAGGCTGTGTCGTAGTCTGCCTCCTATTCCACCCCTCAGCTACCCAGGTCCCCTCCCTGGAGACACCAGTGCCATGTGCTGCTTCTGTAGTCTTCCCAGGATATTGTGTCTGCAGTGAAGAGTTCATGTACACATTAAATACATTTTCATACCTATGGCATCGTGCTCTACACTTGCTGTGCCCCTCCCCGCCTCCCCTCACTGTCTCTTGGTACTTATAGCGCACAGAGATATCTCTCTCTCTCTCTCTCTTTTTGCTCAGCTACACAGCATTCGCCTTCCAGGCTGTACTGTCAGTTGTTTAACCAGAGCTCTCTTGATACCTGGTGGGCCCTTTGCAGCCTGCGCATGGCACTGATGTACAAAGTCTTTGGAAGAGCTGCACCCCTTTTTTGTAATGTCTGGGCTGAGTGTCCCCCCTGGCTAGAAGGGGAGAACCTGGGGTTATATGATGTCAGGAGGTTCTTCCCTATTTATTTCACTTCTCATCTGGCCTGTAACTTCTTTGGGAAGTGGAGGGCAGTTAATCTTATATTTGTAAGCTCGCTCTTTAAAATATGACCTCGTTACACACAGACCTTTTCACTGAACCCTTGCCATCCCAAGTGAAGCTTTTCAAGGCTGTCTTTGACCCCCTTGAGAATAGTGGCTCCCAGGGGCTTTCTTGTGCCCATGGGGCTGAGCTGCAGGTGCTGCTAGTTGTTCTGGAAGGCGGCTGACAGCCAGGACCTGAATGCACAGTTCTTGCCCAATCAGGGAGACTGCTGGTTGTGATGGGGTCCTGCTGAGGCTGGTTCTGGTCCTGCCTTCCCAGCGGATAAGCTGCTCCCACCAGCATGCTCTGCAGCTGGGAGGGACAGGCACGGCCCAGACGGGCATTAGAAATATGTTTTGGAGTCATATTGGGTGATTATCATCAGCTTCTAAATCTGCAGGGAAGTTCGTCACAAGTGCTTTGGGAGTACAGTTACCTTTTGCAACCTTGTGAAGGCAGAGGGTGTCTATGGGGACCCCTCCCACTCTGGGAACCTCCCCTCGACCCCCCAGCAGGCTTGGGAGGGGGAGCAGCCTGCCTGTGTACACTTGCTCCTGGACACTGCAGGCAGGGGAAAGGACTGGTGCCGTGCTGGTCCAGAAGATGCACTGGAGAGCGGCGCTTGTTGCCCCCCTCAGGAGTAACCAGGTGTGTGTCTGGAGATTGCTGACAGGTCCTTCCGTGGGACTTAGCTGAACAGGTCTGAGCCAGGAGGCCTCTGGGGAGTGAGAGGCTGGTGGACGTTAGACGTTAGCCCCTGGGGTCTGCTGTGTGCAGTGCTGGTGGCTGAGGACCACTGAGGGGATTCCTCTTTGGGGGCCATGGTTCACTGCATGCACACCACTGTCCCCTTCTTGTCTTGGTGGTGGCTGTCAGCTAGTTCAGAGCACACATCTCCCTGAGTAAATCAGCTCTTACAGAACGTTGGAGAATAATGGGTGCCAAGAAGACAGCTCAGAGGGCCATGCAAATGGCCACTTTTAGGAAGTGAATAAATAGGCTTCTCCTTTGGTTAATCTTTTCTCTGAAATACTTGATGTTTTAAGGCCCTACCCTGGAGTGCTTTGTGGCTGAAGGCTGCTTGGCTTGGTGCAAGGGATTGTACTGGTGCAGGCCAGAGTCAAGGTGGCGGTGTCCTTGGGGCAGCAGAGCCCGAGCTCTCAAACTGAGTGGGGGCAGGGGGAGGGCACAAGAGCCGCCAGGATCCCCAGCTTCATGGCATAGAGTCCAGAGGAAGCTGAGGCTGCAGGGTCTGTACGAGAGAGGTCACCAGCAACGCAGGAAGTAGAATTACTTCACATCCTGTGTTTCGACACCAGGACTCCACCCTCAAGAAGGAAAACCAAGAACAGAGGTGCATGGAGCAGGCTGGAGGAAGGAAAAGCTGGGGCAGAGGGCCAATGTTAGCCCCCCCCCCGGGTTTGGTGGGGGCCATTGTCCTGGTTGGCTCTGATTAGAGGTCTCAGACCCCGTATTGGAAGCCCCATGCAACCCCTCCTTTGGCAGCTGCAGGGACTGTGACTGAGAGGGTGTCCTCTCTCTGTCTACTCAAGGCTGGTGCCTGAAGTCAGGAGGGTACACCCCAGGGACATCAGCAGGGGCCCCTATGAAATACCTGGGTTAATTGTACTGCAGGTTTAAGACAAATGCCTGTGGCAATATTAGATTTATATTGTGCAGGCTAAGAATCCTTGGGTACTCCCTTCTGGGAGAGACAATGTATATGAAAGAGCTTTAAAATCTAAGCAGGATAATGATCGCATGAGCTGCCATCCTTGCACAGCTGAGGACTGGCTGGTGGCCTGGGAAGGGTGGCAGGAACTGTCCTTCCCTGACAGATTTTAGGCACTGTGCTGATCACCTTGTGTGCAGTTCCCATTCGATCCCAGCATTTGTGTCTAGGGCTGCTATAACAAGTACCTACAGACGGGGAAGTTTAAACAACACAGATTTATTCTTTTTCAGTTCTGGAGGCTGGAAGTTCAAAGTCATTATCCCAGGGCCAAAGTCAAGGCATCAGCAGGGCTATGCTCCCTCTGGTAGCTTTAGAGGAACATCAGTCCTTGCCTGGTCCAGCTTCTGGTAACTGTGGGCATTCCTTTACTTTCTGGCCCCTTCCGGCATCTTCAGTGCTAGCTGGGTAGCATCTTCTGTGTGACTGCTTCCCTCTGTTTGTCACATGGCCTCCTCTTCTGTCTAAAGTCTCTCTCAGCCTCCTTCTCATAAATACTTATGATTGGTTTTAGGGCCCACTCATATGATCAGGCACAATCTCTTTATCTCAAACCCTCAATTTCATCTTATCTGCAAAGCCTGTGCCATAAAAACAGCATCCACAGGTTCTAGGAATTAGAACATGACATATTTTGGAGCCACTGTGGGACTTCGCACGTCCCACAGCAGCCTTATGAGGACATAGAGGACATAATGAGGAAGCTGAGGCTGAGCAGCTGTTGGGTGGCCATGGTTTTCTCTCCTCCAGACTGCAATGGGGGCCATTTGCGTGATGTTGCTGGACATGTACTTGGTGAACAGATACGCACCAGTCATTTTTCTTTCTTGTTATATTGGTTTGAAAACATATGAGCTTTGGGGCCAGGCAGCCAGGTTGCATCTTGCTAGGACATGTTTGTTGACTGAGTGGATGCCTTCACCGTGGCCAGATACTTTGGACAGCTTCATTTTCCTTATCTGTACACTGATGGCAGGACCGTGATGGCGAACCTTTTTATAAAAACCGCCCACTTTTGCAGTGCTGGTCAACCTGGTCCCTCCCACCCACTAGTGGGCGTTCCAACTTTCATGATGGGCCAATCACGGCCTCTTTGGTTTCTCCACTACCACCCACCATGAAAGCTGGAACTCCCACTAGTGGGCGGGAGGGACGAGGTTGACCAGCACTGCAAAAGTGGGTGGTTTTTATAAAAAGGTTCGCCATCACGGTGGCAGGACCACCTATGGGCCCTGGTAGAAATTAGTTAGTATCACTTCAAATGGCCCAGCATTGGTGGCCTAGTAAGGGTCTGTGCAGCGTGTGAGTTCCAGGTCCCAGCCAAGGAGAAGGCACATGAGCAAGGCCGGGATGGACTGTGTACATACCTGGAACAGGTAGTGCATTGGGAGATGTGTACATAGTTAACCCATTGACCTGACAGACATTCATCGAATGCCAGTTCACACTGAGCAGTCTAGTGGACAAAGCAAATGACCAACCCTTCTTGCCATGGGTGAGGAAGTGAGAGGACAAATAGTGCAAGAATCCTTCTACAAGTGCAGACTCAAAGACGAAGTCTTAAAATTTGAATATGTATGCGTATGCATATATTATATATTTACATACTAGAAATAACCTGATGAAAATTCATTAGTAGTCCATGCTCCTGAACCTGTTTGATATCTTCAGCTCATCCTTTCTGTCTCTCACCCACCTCAATGGCTGGTTGTAGGTCCCTGAGATCCCAGTAGCTGGCTTTTAGGCCACTGGAGTAGCTGGATGGGCTCAGTTATCTCCTTCCCATTGAGCAGAGCCCGCTTCCTACCTCTTGTCAGTGAGTCTGTGCTGCCGTCAGGGCCTGTGGATTCTCTGCCTGGTGCAGCCCTTTAGGTGGACAGCAGCATGCCTAGAAGGCACTGCCAGCGCTTGGATGGCCTCTCTGAGAGCTGTTCCTGGCCCTGCCTAGGTGCACATTGCTTCCCTTAATCCTCTGAACACCTGAGTGGTACGTGGTCATCCTCCAGTTCACAGAACGGGGGTGCAGAGAAGTTAAGTCACCTCGCTGGTCAGTGGCAGAAGTCTTTCTGTCTGCAAAGCTTCTCACGGTTAGACAAGCTGCACATTCACAGGAGTGACAGGGTTGCCCACAGGTGAGGATGCCTGCCTGTATTTCTTTTGATGGGAACCCACAGTTTTCTCTCTCTCTCTCTGTAACACTTGTCTCACATTTGTGGATGCGCTGGCCATCCCTGAGTGGCTATCCCAGGCTTCTGGCCTCAGAGTGTCTGGAGGGGTGTGGGGGAGGGGTACTTGCCTCTTTCCCCTTGGATGCCTTGTGCCTGGCTGCTTCCCCGGTTGGTTTGCTGGCCACCACTCTGGTAACGTGGTCTCCGTCTGTTTACCTCCTTTCTTCTTTCTTACGCTGTTAGTAGACTGAGAACCTGTCAGCAATGGCAGTGACACCCGCATGTGGGGGCAGCAGATCTGGTGAAGACCCAGCAGCATCAGTGTCCTCCGCACTTGGAAGTGCGCAGAATGTCCCTCCAGGCCTCCGTGGACTGACTTCACATGCGTGCTGTTAAGCATCTTTAAGTAACAATTCTTTCATTCCCCCCCCCCCCACAACGCACTACACAGGCAAACACACACTTAATTTTCTTGAATTATAATAACATTTTCTTATTTTAAATCAATAAAAGAACAAATGAGTTAAATTGTCATTTGCCTCTTAACTTGGAAAATTAAGTAGCATTTAATGATAATTTTTTTTAATTTTTTTTTTTTTTTTTTTTTAGTGAGAGGTGGGAAGGCAGAGAGACAGACTTCCGCATGCGCCCCACCAGGATCCGCTCAGTAAGCCCATCAGGGGGCGATGCTCTGCCCATCTAGGCTGTTGCTCTGTTGCAACTGGGGCCATTCTAGTGCCTGAGATGGAGGCCATGGAGCTGTCCTCAGTGCCTGGACCAACTCACTCTAATCAAGCCCTGGCAGGAGGAGTGGGGAGGGGGGAGAGAGAGAGAGAAAGGGGAAGGGTGGAGGAGTAGTTGAGTGCTTCTCCTGTGTGCCCTGACCAGGAATTGAACCCAGGACATCCACATGCTGGGTCGACACTACCACTGAGCCAAACGACCAGGGCCCTTAATGGTAATTTTACATGAAAAGTATTCTCTAGGTTCCAAATAACTTATAAATGGGATTTGGCAGGTGATTGCCCATAAGCTCAACCTCACCTTTGTGAAATTCCAGAACTGAGATTTAAAATTCTCTGTCAATGATGGTGTTTTGTTCACTTTCCAACACAGTGAGATCGTGGACTGATCTATCATGTGACGACTCTAAGTGGAATAGTAGGAAAACTTGGAGGTCTTACAGTAAAAGAGTGAGAGCTGGAGACACACCAGCTTTGAGGTCTCAGTAAGGAAAACAGAACATTTCAGAGTGCATCAGGGAGAGGTAATAAATGAAAGAAGGAGAATAAAACCCAAACCACAGTTAGCACAGTGTTGTATGAGGCTGCCTCTGAGACCTGTAGCCTCTCTCTCTTTATGGCCTTGATCCTGAACCCAGTGAGAGGTTGACTTGTAAAGGAGAAACAACACATCCTTTGGACAGTGAAGAATCAAAGTGTATATTCCCTGATAGGTTCGCAAGGGACCATCAGTTTCATATGAAACCAGCACAGAGCTCATGACTGGATGGAGGGGGTGCTGGGGAGACCTCACGGTGCCAAGCCACCCTTGGGAACTCCCAGCCTAGGATGCTTGGTGGAGGCCTTGCTGAGATGGCAGGAGGACAGATGTGGACAGCCTTGGAGAAGGACTTGCTGGGGATTGGGGTTACAGAGGGAAGCAGAGTGGTGCAGCTTCTTCATCCTGCTGCACATGGGAGTCACCTGGTGACTTTAAAAAACTCCATCCCGCCTGACCAGGTGGTGGCGCAGTGGATAGAGCGTCGGACTGGGATGCGAAAGGACACAGGTTCGAGACCCCGAGGTTACCAGCTTGAGCACGGGCTCATCTGGTTTGAGCAAAAGCTCACCAGCTTGGACCCAAGGTCACTGGCTCCAGCAAGGGGTTACTCGCTCTCCTGAAGGCCCACGGTCAAGGCACATATGAGAAAGCAATCAATGAACAACTAAGGTGTCGCAACGTGCAATGAAAAACTGATGATTAATGCTTCTCATCTCTTTCCGTTCCTGTCTGTCTGTCCCTGTCTATCCCTCTCTCTGACTCTCTCTCTGTCTCTGTAAAAAAAATAATAATAATAAAAAACCCCATCCCCAAGACTAATAAAATAATGTGGGAGTGGGGTCAGCAATAGCATTTGTCACCTTTCCCAGGAGATAACTTTAAGGTGCAGCTGGGGTGGGGAGTGCTGGGCGCTGGAGGTTTAGAACTTGGGCTTCTGAACTGGACCATCCTGTTTTGAATCCCCACAGAGCTGAGGTGAGCCAGGCTAGTAAGTACTGAGCCTCACTCAGTGCTGCCATGTCTGAGCTTGCAGAGATGGACTGAGGGCGCTTGGACTCTGCTGGGCCGAGGAAGCTCTGTGGGAGTGGCTGGCTTGTCACTAGTATGAGGGGGCTGGTGGCAAATGGCCTACCTGGCCCCTCTCTCTTCACGGTTTTACTTTGTGACATATGGCTGTAGAAGAACATACAACTACTCTAAATGCGTGACTGCGAGCATAGGTGAGACTAGAGGCCCTCAGAGTCTTTCCCTACTATCCTAGACAAGGGGCTAACCAGCCTTCTCTGTCAGGTTGGATAGTTCGTATTTTAGGCTTTGTGGCTACACAGGCTTTGTCAGAGTACTCCCGAGCCCTGCTGCTGGAGCACACAGATGGACATGCTGAGTTCCAGTGACACTTTGTTTTACAAAACCAAATGGTGGGCACAGTTGACCCTTGGGCTGGAGTTTGGCAAACCCTGTCCTAGACTATTGTTTCATACTTTGTCCTCACGCCTCTAAAACCTCTGAGTGCACTCCCTGCACCCCCTCACTGCCACTGTCCTTGCTTCCTCTTTACTGAGAAAACTGTTAACCTGGAGAGCACGTCTTAGACCCACTGACCAGCATCTGCACTGTTGCTCGACCTCTGAGGCCAGCCTCCTGTGCCCTGGACCTGTCCCTCACAGTGCTCAGTCCCCAGGCTGTGACAGAGGTGGCCTGGTGTCCTCATTTCATCACCCCTTTGTTGTTCTACTCTCTC